>NC_088098.1:83505732-84144083 GCF_036370855.1 Dromaius novaehollandiae | reverse complement strand
TCGATATCCCTCGGAAGCAAGAAGATCGCTACCGATGGATATCGATGGCTAGCGATAGGCAGCGGGAGCTGCCGATCTCGAGAGGCATGCAGAGCTTGTGGGGTGTGGGCCGTGTTGCTCTTGGGAGGCCCTGAGGCCTCTCGACATTGACCGTTTTGGGGATCGAGGGCCCTTCTGGAGCATTGATTTCCATAGGCATGGTGCGGGAACGACACACAGAGAGAGCGAGCCCTCTCGCTCTGCCTCAGAAGCTGTCGATCTCCACAGCTCCGTAGCCAGCGGGAGGCATCGAGAGCGAGAGGCGTGCCTAACTCTCGATGCCTAGCGATGGCTGTCGATCTCCACGGGCATTTTCGCTTTTGGCACGGGGCCGATCCTCTTCTTGTGAGGCATCCAAGCAGTCTCGCCATCAATACCTCTCGATAGGGAGGGGCATCGAAGCCTGTCCAATTCCACACCTATCGATACACATCGATATCCCTTGGAAGCGATAAGATCGCTACCGATGGATATCGATGGCTAGCGATAGGCAGCGGGAGCTGCCGATCTCGAGAGGCATGCAGAGCTTGCGGGCTGTGGGCCGTGTTGCTCTTGGGAGGCCCCGAGGCCTCTCGTCATTGACCGTTTTGGGGATCGAGGGCCCTTCTGGAGCATTGATTTCCATAGGCATGGTGCGGGAACGACACACAGAGAGAGCGATCCCTCTCGCTCTGCCTCAGAAGCTGTTGAGCTCCACAGCTCCGTAGCCAGCGGGAGGCATCGAGAGCGAGAGGCGTGCCTAACTCTCAATGCCTAGCGATGGCTGTCGATCTCCACGGGCATTTTCGCTTTTGGCACGGGGCCGATCCTCTTCTTGTGAGGCATCCAAGCAGTCTCGCCATCAATACCTCTCGATAGGGAGGGGCATCGAAGCCTGTCCAATTCCACACCTATCGATACACATCGATATCCCTCGGAAGCGATAAGATCGCTACCGATGGATATCGATGGCTAGCGATAGGCAGCGGGAGCTGCCGATCTCGAGAGGCATGCAGAGCTTGTGGGGTGTGGGCCGTGTTGCTCTTGGGAGGCCCCGAGGCCTCTCGACATTGACCGTTCTGGGGATCGAGGGCCCTTCTGGAGCATTGATTTCCATAGGCATGGTGCGGGAACGACACGCAGAGAGAGCGAGCCCTCTCGCTCTGCCTCAGAAGCTGTCGATCTCCACAGCTCCGTAGCCAGCGGGAGGCATCGAGAGCGAGAGGCGTGCCTAACTCTCAATGCCTAGCGATGGCTGTCGATCTCCATGGGCATTTTCGCTTTTGGCACGGGGCCAATCCTCTTCTTGTGAGGCATCCAAGCAGTCTCACCATCAATACCTCTCGATAGGGAGGGGCATCGAAGCCTGTCCAATTCCACACCTATCGATACACATCGATATCCCTCGGAAGCGATAAGATCGCTACCGATGGGTATCGATGGCTAGCGATAGGCAGCGGGAGCTGCCGATCTTGAGAGGCATGCAGAGCTTGCGGGCTGTGGGCCGTGTTGCTCTTGGGAGGCCCCGAGGCCTCTCGACATTGACCATTTTGGGGATCGAGGGCCCTTCTGGAGCATTGATTTCCATAGGCATGGTGCGGGAACGACACGCAGAGAGAGCGAGCCCTCTCGCTCTGCCTCAGAAGCTGTCGATCTCCACAGCTCCGTAGCCAGCCGTAGGCATCAATAACGAGAGGCGTGCCTAACTCTCAATGCCTAGCGATGGCTGTCGATCTCCATGGGCATTTTCGCTTTTGGCACGGGGCCGATCCTCTTCTTGTGAGGCATCCAAGCAGTCTCACCATCAATACCTCTCGATAGGGAGGGGCATCGAAGCCTGTCCAATTCCACACCTATCGATACACATCGATATCCCTCGGAAGCGATAAGATCGCTACCGATGGGTATCGATGGCTAGCGATAGGCAGCGGGAGCTGCCGATCTCGAGAGGCATGCAGAGCTTGCGGGCTGTGGGCCGTGTTGCTCTTGGGAGGCCCCGAGGCCTCTCGACATTGACCATTTTGGGGATCGAGGGCCCTTCTGGAGCATTGATTTCCATAGGCATGGTGCGGGAACGACACGCAGAGAGAGCGAGCCCTCTCGCTCTGCCTCAGAAGCTGTCTCCACAGCTCCGTAGCCAGCGGGAGGCATCGAGAGCGAGAGGCGTGCCTAACTCTCGATGCCTAGCGATGGCTGTCGATCTCCACGGGCATTTTCGCTTTTGGCACGGGGCCGATCCTCTTCTTGTGAGGCATGCAAGCAGTCTCGCATCGATACCTCTCGATAGGGAGGGGCATCGAAGCCTGTCCAATTCCACACCTATCGATACACATCGATATCCCTTGGAAGCGATAAGATCGCTACCGATGGATATCGATGGCTAGCGATAGGCAGCGGGAGCTGCCGATCTCGAGAGGCATGCAGAGCTTGCGGGCTGTGGGCCGTGTTGCTCTTGGGAGGCCCCGAGGCCTCTCGTCATTGACCGTTTTGGGGATCGAGGGCCCTTCTGGAGCATTGATTTCCATAGGCATGGTGCGGGAACGACACACAGAGAGAGCGATCCCTCTTGCTCTGCCTCAGAAGCTGTTGAGCTCCACAGCTCCGTAGCCAGCGGGAGGCATCGAGAGCGAGAGGCGTGCCTAACTCTCAATGCCTAGCGATGGCTGTCGATCTCCACGGGCATTTTCGCTTTTGGCACGGGGCCGATCCTCTTCTTGTGAGGCATCCAAGCAGTCTCGCCATCAATACCTCTCGATAGGGAGGGGCATCGAAGCCTGTCCAATTCCACACCTATCGATACACATCGATATCCCTCGGAAGCGATAAGATCGCTACCGATGGATATCGATGGCTAGCGATAGGCAGCGGGAGCTGCCGATCTCGAGAGGCATGCAGAGCTTGTGGGGTGTGGGCCGTGTTGCTCTTGGGAGGCCCCGAGGCCTCTCGACATTGACCGTTCTGGGGATCGAGGGCCCTTCTGGAGCATTGATTTCCATAGGCATGGTGCGGGAACGACACGCAGAGAGAGCGAGCCCTCTCGCTCTGCCTCAGAAGCTGTCGATCTCCACAGCTCCGTAGCCAGCGGGAGGCATCGAGAGCGAGAGGCGTGCCTAACTCTCAATGCCTAGCGATGGCTGTCGATCTCCATGGGCATTTTCGCTTTTGGCACGGGGCCAATCCTCTTCTTGTGAGGCATCCAAGCAGTCTCACCATCAATACCTCTCGATAGGGAGGGGCATCGAAGCCTGTCCAATTCCACACCTATCGATACACATCGATATCCCTCGGAAGCGATAAGATCGCTACCGATGGGTATCGATGGCTAGCGATAGGCGGCGGGAGCTGCCGATCTTGAGAGGCATGCAGAGCTTGCGGGCTGTGGGCCGTGTTGCTCTTGGGAGGCCCCGAGGCCTCTCGACATTGACCATTTTGGGGATCGAGGGCCCTTCTGGAGCATTGATTTCCATAGGCATGGTGCGGGAACGACACGCAGAGAGAGCGAGCCCTCTCGCTCTGCCTCAGAAGCTGTCGATCTCCACAGCTCCGTAGCCAGCGGGAGGCATCAATAACGAGAGGCGTACCTAACTCTCAATGCCTAGCGATGGCTGTCGATCTCCATGGGCATTTTCGCTTTTGTCACGGGGCCAATCCTCTTCTTGTGAGGCATCCAAGCAGTCTCGCCATCAATACCTCTCGATAGCGAGGGCCATCGAAGCCTGTCCAATTCCACACCTATCGATACACATCGATATCCCTCGGAAGCGAGAAGATCGCTACCGATGGATATCGATGGCTAGCGATAGGCAGCGGGAGCTGCCGATCTCGAGAGGCATGCAGAGCTTGTGGGGTGTGGGCCGTGTTGCTCTTGGGAGGCCCCGAGACCTCTCGACATTGACCGTTTTGGGGATCGAGGGCCCTTCTGGAGCATTGATTTCCATAGGCATGGTGCGGGAACGACACGCAGAGAGAGCGAGCCCTCTCGCTCTGCCTCAGAAGCTGTCGATCTCCACAGCTCCGTAGCCAGCGGGAGGCATTGAGAGCGAGAGGCGTGCCTAACTCTCAATGCCTAGCGATGGCTGTCGATCTCCACGGGCATTTTTGCTTTTGGCACGGGGCCGATCCTCTTCTTGTGAGGCATCCAAGCAGTCTCGCCATCAATACCTCTCGATAGGGAGGGGCATCGAAGTCTGTCCAATTCCACACCTATCGATACACATCGATATCCCTCGGAAGCGAGAAGATCGCTACCGATGGATATCGATGGCTAGTGATAGGCAGCGGGAGCTGCCGATCTCGAGAGACATGCAGAGCTTGTGGGGTGTGGGCTGCGTTGCTCTTGGGAGGCCCCGAGGCCTCTCGACATTGACCGTTTTGGGGACTGAGGGCCCTTCTGGAGCATTGATTTCCATAGGCATGGCGCGGGAACGACACGCAGAGAGAGAGCGAGCCCTCTCGCTCTGCCTCAGAAGCTGTTGAGCTCCACAGCTCCGTAGCCAGCGGGAGGCATCGAGAGCGAGAGGCGTGCCTAACTCTCAATGCCTAGCGATGGCTGTCGATCTCCACGGGCATTTTCGCTTTTGGCACGGGGCCGATCCTCTTCTTGTGAGGCATCCAAGCAGTCTCGCCATCAATACCTCTCGATAGGGAGGGGCATCGAAGCCTGTCCAATTCCACACCTATCGATACACATCGATATCCCTTGGAAGCGAGAAGATCGCTACCGATGGATATCGATGGCTAGCGATAGGCAGCGGGAGCTGCCGATCTCGAGAGGCATGCAGAGCTTGTGGGGTGTGGGCCGTGTTGCTCTTGGGAGGCCCCGAGACCTCTCGACATTGACCGTTTTGGGGATCGAGGGCCCTTCTGGAGCATTGATTTCCATAGGCATGGTGCGGGAACGACACGCAGAGAGAGCGAGCCCTCTCGCTCTGCCTCAGAAGCTGTCTCCACAGCTCCGTAGCCAGCCGTAGGCATCAATAACGAGAGGCGTACCTAACTCTCAATGCCTAGCGATGGCTGTCGATCTCCATGGGCATTTTCGCTTTTGGCAAGGGGCCAATCCTCTTCTTGTGGGGCATGCAAGCACTCTCGCCATCAATACCTCTCGATAGCGAGGGCCATCAAAGCCTCTCCAACTCCGCACCTATCGGTACACATCGATATCCCTCGGAAGCGATAAGATCGCTACCGATGGGTATCGATGGCTAGCGATAGGCAGCGGGAGCTGCCGATCTCGAGAGGCATGCAGAGCTTGCGGGCTGTGGGCCGTGTTGCTCTTGGGAGGCCCCGAGGCCTCTCGTCATTGACCGTTTTGGGGATGGAGGGCCCTTCTGGAGCATTGATTTCCATAGGCATGGTGCGGGAACGACACACAGAGAGAGCGAGCCCTCTCGCTCTGCCTCAGAAGCTGTTGAGCTCCACAGCTCCGTAGCCAGCGGGAGGCATCGAGAGCGAGAGGCGTGCCTAACTCTCAATGCCTAGCGATGGCTGTCGATCTCCACGGGCATTTTCGCTTTTGGCACGGGGCCGATCCTCTTCTTGTGAGGCATCCAAGCAGTCTCGCATCGATACCTCTCGATAGGGAGGGGCATCGAAGCCTGTCCAATTCCACACCTATCGATACACATCGATATCCCTCGGAAGCGATAAGATCGCTACCGATGGGTATCGATGGCTAGCGATAGGCAGCGGGAGCTGCCGATCTCGAGAGGCATGCAGAGCTTGCGGGCTGTGGGCCGTGTTGCTCTTGGGAGGCCCCGAGGCCTCTCGACATTGACCATTTTGGGGATCGAGGGCCCTTCTGGAGCATTGATTTCCATAGGCATGGTGCGGGAACGACACACAGAGAGAGCGAGCCCTCTCGCTCTGCCTCAGAAGCTGTCGATCTCCACAGCTCCGTAGCCAGCCGTAGGCATCAATAACGAGAGGCGTGCCTAACTCTCAATGCCTAGCGATGGCTGTCGATCTCCATGGGCATTTTCGCTTTTGGCACGGGGCCAATCCTCTTCTTGTGAGGCATGCAAGCAGTCTCACCATCGATACCTCTCGATAGGGAGGGGCATCGAAGCCTGTCCAATTCCACACCTATCGATACACATCGATATCCCTCGGAAGCGATAAGATCGCTACCGATGGGTATCGATGGCTAGCGATAGGCAGCGGGAGCTGCCGATCTCGAGAGGCATGCAGAGCTTGCGGGCTGTGGGCCGTGTTGCTCTTGGGAGGCCCCGAGGCCTCTCGACATTGACCGTTTTGGGGATCGAGGGCCCTTCTGGAGCATTGATTTCCATAGGCATGGTGCGGGAACGACACGCAGAGAGAGCGAGCCCTCTCGCTCTGCCTCAGAAGCTGTCTCCACAGCTCCGTAGCCAGCGGGAGGCATCGAGAGCGAGAGGCGTGCCTAACTCTCAATGCCTAGCGATGGCTGTCGATCTCCACGGGCATTTTCGCTTTTGGCACGGGGCCAATCCTCTTCTTGTGAGGCATCCAAGCAGTCTCGCCATCAATACCTCTCGATAGCGAGGGCCATCGAAGCCTCTCCAATTTCACACCTATCGATACACATCGATATCCCTCGGAAGCGATAAGATCGCTACCGATGGGTATCGATGGCTAGCGATAGGCAGCGGGAGCTGCCGATCTCGAGAGGCATGCAGAGCTTGCGGGCTGTGGGCCGTGTTGCTCTTGGGAGGCCCCGAGACCTCTCGACATTGACCATTTTGGGGATCGAGGGCCCTTCTGGAGCATTGATTTCCATAGGCATGGTGCGGGAACGACACGCAGAGAGAGCGAGCCCTCTCGCTCTGCCTCAGAAGCTGTCGATCTCCACAGCTCCGTAGCCAGCGGGAGGCATCGAGAGCGAGAGGCGTGCCTAACTCTCGATGCCTAGCGATGGCTGTCGATCTCCACGGGCATTTTCGCTTTTGGCACGGGGCCGATCCTCTTCTTGTGAGGCATCCAAGCAGTCTTGCCATCGATACCTCTCGATAGGGAGGGGCATCGAAGCCTGTCCAATTCCACACCTATCGATACACATCGATATCCCTCGGAAGCGATAAGATCGCTACCGATGGATATCGATGGCTAGCGATAGGCAGCGGGAGCTGCTGGTCTCGAGAGGCATGCAGAGCTTGTGGGGTGTGGGCCGTGTTGCTCTTGGGAGGCCCCGAGGCCTCTCGACCTTGACCGTTTTGGGGATCGAGAGCCCTTCTGGAGCATTGATTTCCATAGGCATGGTGCGGGAACGACACACAGAGAGAGCGAGCCCTCTCGCTCTGCCTCAGAAGCCGTCGATCTCCACAGCTCCGTAGCCAGCGGGAGGCATCAATAACGAGAGGCGTGCCTAACTCTCAATGCCTAGCGATGGCTGTCGATCTCCACGGGCATTTTCGCTTTTGGCACGGGGCCAATCCTCTTCTTGTGAGGCATGCAAGCAGTCTCGCCATCAATACCTCTCGATAGGGAGGGGCATCGAAGCCTGTCCAATTCCACACCTATCGATACACATCGATATCCCTCGGAAGCGATAAGATCGCTACCGATGGATATCGATGGCTAGCGATAGGCAGCGGGAGCTGCCGATCTCGAGAGGCATGCAGAGCTTGCGGGCTGTGGGCCGTGTTGCTCTTGGGAGGCCCCGAGGCCTCTCGACATTGACCGTTTTGGGGATCGAGGGCCCTTCTGGAGCATTGATTTCCATAGGCATGGTGCGGGAATGACACGCAGAGAGAGCGAGCCCTCTCGCTCTGCCTCAGAAGCTGTTGAGCTCCACAGCTCCGTAGCCAGCGGGAGGCATCGAGAGCGAGAGGCGTGCCTAACTCTCAATGCCTAGCGATGGCTGTCGATCTCCATGGGCATTATCGCTTTTGGCACGGGGCCGATCCTCTTCTTGTGAGGCATCCAAGCAGTCTCACCATCAATACCTCTCGATAGGGAGGGGCATCGAAGCCTGTCCAATTCCACACCTATCGATACACATCGATATCCCTCGGAAGCGATAAGATCGCTACCGATGGATATCGATGGCTAGCGATAGGCAGCGGGAGCTGCCGATCTCGAGAGGCATGCAGAGCTTGCGGGCTGTGGGCCGTGTTGCTCCTGGGAGGCCCCGAGGCCTCTCGACATTGACCATTTTGGGGATCGAGGGCCCTTCTGGAGCATTGATTTCCATAGGCATGGTGCGGGAACGACACGCAGAGAGAGCGAGCCCTCTCGCTCTGCCTCAGCAGCTGTCTCCACAGCTCCGTAGCCAGCGGGAGGCATCGAGAGCGAGAGGCGTGCCTAACTCTCAATGCCTAGCGATGGCTGTCGATCTCCACGGGCATTTTCGCTTTTGGCACGGGGCCAATCCTCTTCTTGTGAGGCATCCAAGCAGTCTCGCCATCAATACCTCTCGATAGCGAGGGCCATCGAAGCCTCTCCAAATCCACACCTATCGATACACATCGATATCCCTCGGAAGCGATAAGATCGCTACCGATGGATATCGATGGCTAGCGATAGGCAGCGGGAGCTGCCGATCTCGAGAGGCATGCAGAGCTTGCGGGCTGTGGGCCGTGTTGCTCTTGGGAGGCCCCGAGGCCTCTCGACATTGACCATTTTGGGGATCGAGGGCCCTTCTGGAGCATTGATTTCCATAGGCATGGTGAGGGAACGACACACAGAGAGAGCGAGCCCTCTCGCTCTGCCTCAGCAGCTGTTGAGCTCCACATCTCCGTAGCCAGCGGGAGGCATCGAGAGCGAGAGGCGTGCCTAACTCTCAATGCCTAGCGATGGCTGTCGATCTCCACGGGCATTTTCGCTTTTGGCACGGGGCCAATCCTCTTCTTGTGAGGCATCCAAGCAGTCTCGCCATCAATACCTCTCGATAGCGAGGGCCATCGAAGCCTCTCCAAATCCACACCTATCGATACACATCGATATCCCTCGGAAGCGATAAGATCGCTACCGATGGGTATCGATGGCTAGCGATAGGCAGCGGGAGCTGCCGATCTCGAGAGGCATGCAGAGCTTGCGGGCTGTGGGCCGTGTTGCTCTTGGGAGGCCCCGAGGCCTCTCGACATTGACCATTTTGGGGATCGAGGGCCCTTCTGGAGCATTGATTTCCATAGGCATGGTGCGGGAACGACACACAGAGAGAGCGAGCCCTCTCGCTCTGCCTCAGCAGCTGTTGAGCTCCACATCTCCGTAGCCAGCGGGAGGCATCGAGAGCGAGAGGCGTGCCTAACTCTCAATGCCTAGCGATGGCTGTCGATCTCCACGGGCATTTTCGCTTTTGGCACGGGGCCAATCCTCTTCTTGTGAGGCATCCAAGCAGTCTCGCCATCAATACCTCTCGATAGCGAGGGCCATCGAAGCCTCTCCAAATCCACACCTATCGATACACATCGATATCCCTCGGAAGCGATAAGATCGCTACCGATGGGTATCGATGGCTAGCGATAGGCAGCGGGAGCTGCCGATCTCGAGAGGCATGCAGAGCTTGCGGGCTGTGGGCCGTGTTGCTCTTGGGAGGCCCCGAGACCTCTCGACATTGACCATTTTGGGGATCGAGGGCCCTTCTGGAGCATTGATTTCCATAGGCATGGTGCGGGAACGACACGCAGAGAGAGCGAGCCCTCTCGCTCTGCCTCAGAAGCTGTCGATCTCCACAGCTCCGTAGCCAGCGGGAGGCATCGAGAGCGAGAGGCGTGCCTAACTCTCAATGCCTAGCGATGGCTGTCGATCTCCACGGGCATTTTCGCTTTTGGCACGGGGCCGATCCTCTTCTTGTGAGGCATCCAAGCAGTCTTGCCATCGATACCTCTCGATAGGGAGGGCCATCGAAGCCTGTCCAATTCCACACCTATCGATACACATCGATATCCCTCGGAAGCGATAAGATCGCTACCGATGGATATCGATGGCTAGCGATAGGCAGCGGGAGCTGCTGGTCTCGAGAGGCATGCAGAGCTTGTGGGGTGTGGGCCGTGTTGCTCTTGGGAGGCCCCGAGGCCTCTCGACCTTGACCGTTTTGGGGATCGAGAGCCCTTCTGGAGCATTGATTTCCATAGGCATGGTGCGGGAACGACACACAGAGAGAGCGAACCCTCTCGCTCTGCCTCAGAAGCCGTCGATCTCCACAGCTCCGTAGCCAGCGGGAGGCATCAATAACGAGAGGCGTGCCTAACTCTCAATGCCTAGCGATGGCTGTCGATCTCCACGGGCATTTTCGCTTTTGGCACGGGGCCAATCCTCTTCTTGTGAGGCATCCAAGCAGTCTCGCCATCAATACCTCTCGATAGCGAGGGGCATCGAAGCCTGTCCAATTCCACACCTATCGATACACATCGATATCCCTCGGAAGCGATAAGATCGCTACCGATGGATATCGATGGCTAGCGATAGGCAGCGGGAGCTGCCGATCTCGAGAGGCATGCAGAGCTTGCGGGCTGTGGGCCGTGTTGCTCTTGGGAGGCCCCGAGGCCTCTCGACATTGACCGTTTTGGGGATCGAGGGCCCTTCTGGAGCATTGATTTCCATAGGCATGGTGCGGGAACGACACGCAGAGAGAGCGAGCCCTCTCGCTCTGCCTCAGAAGCTGTCGATCTCCACAGCTCCGTAGCCAGCCGTAGGCATCAATAACGAGAGGCGTGCCTAACTCTCAATGCCTAGCGATGGCTGTCGATCTCCATGGGCATTATTGCTTTTGGCACGGGGCCGATCCTCTTCTTGTGAGGCATCCAAGCAGTCTCACCATCAATACCTCTCGATAGGGAGGGGCATCGAAGCCTCTCCAAATCCACACCTATCGATACACATCGATATCCCTCGGAAGCGATAAGATCGCTACCGATGGGTATCGATGGCTAGCGATAGGCAGCGGGAGCTGCCGATCTCGAGAGGCATGCAGAGCTTGCGGGCTGTGGGCCGTGTTGCTCTTGGGAGGCCCCGAGGCCTCTCGACATTGACCATTTTGGGGATCGAGGGCCCTTCTGGAGCATTGATTTCCATAGGCATGGTGCGGGAACGACACACAGAGAGAGCGAGCCCTCTCGCTCTGCCTCAGCAGCTGTTGAGCTCCACATCTCCGTAGCCAGCGGGAGGCATCGAGAGCGAGAGGCGTGCCTAACTCTCAATGCCTAGCGATGGCTGTCGATCTCCACGGGCATTTTCGCTTTTGGCACGGGGCCAATCCTCTTCTTGTGAGGCATCCAAGCAGTCTCGCCATCAATACCTCTCGATAGCGAGGGCCATCGAAGCCTCTCCAAATCCACACCTATCGATACACATCGATATCCCTCGGAAGCGATAAGATCGCTACCGATGGGTATCGATGGCTAGCGATAGGCAGCGGGAGCTGCCGATCTCGAGAGTCATGCAGAGCTTGCGGGCTGTGGGCTGTGTTGCTCTTGGGAGGCCCCGAGACCTCTCGACATTGACCATTTTGGGGATCGAGGGCCCTTCTGGAGCATTGATTTCCATAGGCATGGTGCGGGAACGACACGCAGAGAGAGCGAGCCCTCTCGCTCTGCCTCAGAAGCTGTCGATCTCCACAGCTCCGTAGCCAGCGGGAGGCATCGAGAGCGAGAGGCGTGCCTAACTCTCAATGCCTAGCGATGGCTGTCGATCTCCACGGGCATTTTCGCTTTTGGCACGGGGCCGATCCTCTTCTTGTGAGGCATCCAAGCAGTCTCGCCATCAATACCTCTCGATAGCGAGGGCCATCGAAGCCTCTCCAAATCCACACCTATCGATACACATCGATATCCCTCGGAAGCGATAAGATCGCTACCGATGGATATCGATGGCTAGCGATAGGCAGCGGGAGCTGCTGGTCTCGAGAGGCATGCAGAGCTTGTGGGGTGTGGGCCGTGTTGCTCTTGGGAGGCCCAGAGGCCTCTCGACCTTGACCGTTTTGGGGATCGAGAGCCCTTCTGGAGCATTTATTTCCATAGGCATGGTGCGGGAACGACACACAGAGAGAGCGAACCCTCTCGCTCTGCCTCAGAAGCCGTCGATCTCCACAGCTCCGTAGCCAGCGGGAGGCATCAATAACGAGAGGCGTGCCTAACTCTCAATGCCTAGCGATGGCTGTCGATCTCCACGGGCATTTTCGCTTTTGGCACGGGGCCAATCCTCTTCTTGTGAGGCATGCAAGCAGTCTCGCCATCAATACCTCTCGATAGCGAGGGGCATCGAAGCCTGTCCAATTCCACACCTATCGATACACATCGATATCCCTCGGAAGCGATAAGATCGCTACCGATGGATATCGATGGCTAGCGATAGGCAGCGGGAGCTGCCGATCTCGAGAGGCATGCAGAGCTTGCGGGCTGTGGGCCGTGTTGCTCTTGGGAGGCCCCGAGGCCTCTCGACATTGACCGTTTTGGGGATCGAGGGCCCTTCTGGAGCATTGATTTCCATAGGCATGGTGCGGGAACGACACGCAGAGAGAGCGAGCCCTCTCGCTCTGCCTCAGAAGCTGTTGAGCTCCACAGCTCCGTAGCCAGCGGGAGGCATCGAGAGCGAGAGGCGTGCCTAACTCTCAATGCCTAGCGATGGCTGTCGATCTCCACGGGCATTTTCGCTTTTGGCACGGGGCCGATCCTCTTCTTGTGAGGCATCCAAGCAGTCTCGCATCGATACCTCTCGATAGCGAGGGCCATCAAAGCCTGTCCAATTCCACACCTATCGATACACATCGATATCCCTCGGAAGCGATAAGATCGCTACCGATGGGTATCGATGGCTAGCGATAGGCAGCGGGAGCTGCCGATCTCGAGAGGCATGCAGAGCTTGTGGGGTGTGGGCCGTGTTGCTCTTGGGAGGCCCCGAGGCCTCTCGACATTGACCGTTCTGGGGATCGAGGGCCCTTCTGGAGCATTGATTTCCATAGGCATGGTGCGGGAACGACACGCAGAGAGAGCGAGCCCTCTCGCTCTGCCTCAGAAGCTGTTGAGCTCCACAGCTCCGCAGCCAGCGGGAGGCATCGAGAGCGAGAGGCGTGCCTAACTCTCAATGCCTAGCGATGGCTGTCGATCTCCACGGGCATTTTCGCTTTTGGCACGGGGCCGATCCTCTTCTTGTGAGGCATCCAAGCAGTCTCGCATCGATACCTCTCGATAGGGAGGGGCATCGAAGCCTGTCCAATTCCACACCTATCGATACACATCGATATCCCTCGGAAGCGATAAGATCGCTACCGATGGGTATCGATGGCTAGCGATAGGCAGCGGGAGCTGCCGATCTCGAGAGGCATGCAGAGCTTGTGGGGTGTGGGCTGTGTTGCTCTTGGGAGGCCCCGAGACCTCTCGACATTGACCGTTTTGGGGATCGAGGGCCCTTCTGGAGCATTGATTTCCATAGGCATGGTGCGGGAACGACACGCAGAGAGAGCGAGCCCTCTCGCTCTGCCTCAGAAGCTGTCTCCACAGCTCCGTAGCCAGCCGTAGGCATCAATAACGAGAGGCGTACCTAACTCTCAATGCCTAGCGATGGCTGTCGATCTCCACGGGCATTTTCGCTTTTGGCACGGGGCCGATCCTCTTCTTGTGAGGCATCCAAGCAGTCTTGCCATCAACACCTCTCGATAGGGAGGGGCATCGAAGCCTGTCCAATTCCACACCTATCGATACACATCGATATCCCTCGGAAGCGATAAGATCGCTACCGATGGATATCGATGGCTAGCGATAGGCAGCGGGAGCTGCCGATCTCGAGAGGCATGCAGAGCTTGTGGGGTGTGGGCTGTGTTGCTCTTGGGAGGCCCCGAGACCTCTCGTCATTGACCGTTTTGGGGATCGAGGGCCCTTCTGGAGCATTGATTTCCATAGGCATGGTGAGGGAACGACACGCAGAGAGAGCGAGCCCTCTCGCTCTGCCTCAGCAGCTGTTGAGCTCCACATCTCCGTAGCCAGCGGGAGGCATCGAGAGCGAGAGGCGTGCCTAACTCTCAATGCCTAGCGATGGCTGTCGATCTCCATGGGCATTTTTGCTTTTGGCACGGGGCCGATCCTCTTCTTGTGAGGCATGCAAGCAGTCTCGCCATCAATACCTCTCGATAGCGAGGGCCATCGAAGCCTCTCCAAATCCACACCTATCGATACACATCGATATCCCTCGGAAGCGATAAGATCGCTACCGATGGATATCGATGGCTAGTGATAGGCAGCGGGAGCTGCCGATCTCGAGAGGCATGCAGAGCTTGTGGGGTGTGGGCCGTGTTGCTCTTGGGAGGCCCTGAGGCCTCTCGACATTGACCGTTCTGGGGATCGAGGGCCCTTCTGGAGCATTGATTTCCATAGGCATGGTGCGGGAACGACACACAGAGAGAGCGAGCCCTCTCGCTCTGCCTCAGAAGCTGTCGATCTCCACAGCTCCGTAGCCAGCGGGAGGCATCGAGAGCGAGAGGCGTGCCTAACTCTCAATGCCTAGCGATGGCTGTCGATCTCCACGGGCATTTTCGCTTTTGGCACGGGGCCAATCCTCTTCTTGTGAGGCATCCAAGCAGTCTCGCCATCAATACCTCTCGATAGCGAGGGCCATCGAAGCCTCTCCAAATCCACACCTATCGATACACATCGATATCCCTCGGAAGCGATAAGATCGCTACCGATGGATATCGATGGCTAGCGATAGGCAGCGGGAGCTGCTGGTCTCGAGAGGCATGCAGAGCTTGTGGGGTGTGGGCCGTGTTGCTCTTGGGAGGCCCCGAGGCCTCTCGACCTTGACCGTTTTGGGGATCGAGAGCCCTTCTGGAGCATTGATTTCCATAGGCATGGTGCGGGAACGACACACAGAGAGAGCGAACCCTCTCGCTCTGCCTCAGAAGCCGTCGATCTCCACAGCTCCGTAGCCAGCGGGAGGCATCAATAACGAGAGGCGTGCCTAACTCTCAATGCCTAGCGATGGCTGTCGATCTCCACGGGCATTTTCGCTTTTGGCACGGGGCCAATCCTCTTCTTGTGAGGCATCCAAGCAGTCTCGCCATCAATACCTCTCGATAGCGAGGGGCATCGAAGCCTGTCCAATTCCACACCTATCGATACACATCGATATCCCTCGGAAGCGATAAGATCGCTACCGATGGATATCGATGGCTAGCGATAGGCAGCGGGAGCTGCCGATCTCGAGAGGCATGCAGAGCTTGCGGGCTGTGGGCCGTGTTGCTCTTGGGAGGCCCCGAGGCCTCTCGACATTGACCGTTTTGGGGATCGAGGGCCCTTCTGGAGCATTGATTTCCATAGGCATGGTGCGGGAACGACACGCAGAGAGAGCGAGCCCTCTCGCTCTGCCTCAGAAGCTGTTGAGCTCCACAGCTCCGTAGCCAGCGGGAGGCATCGAGAGCGAGAGGCGTGCCTAACTCTCAATGCCTAGCGATGGCTGTCGATCTCCACGGGCATTTTCGCTTTTGGCACGGGGCCGATCCTCTTCTTGTGAGGCATCCAAGCAGTCTCGCATCGATACCTCTCGATAGCGAGGGCCATCAAAGCCTGTCCAATTCCACACCTATCGATACACATCGATATCCCTCGGAAGCGATAAGATCGCTACCGATGGGTATCGATGGCTAGCGATAGGCAGCGGGAGCTGCCGATCTCGAGAGGCATGCAGAGCTTGTGGGGTGTGGGCCGTGTTGCTCTTGGGAGGCCCCGAGGCCTCTCGACATTGACCGTTCTGGGGATCGAGGGCCCTTCTGGAGCATTGATTTCCATAGGCATGGTGCGGGAACGACACGCAGAGAGAGCGAGCCCTCTCGCTCTGCCTCAGAAGCTGTTGAGCTCCACAGCTCCGCAGCCAGCGGGAGGCATCGAGAGCGAGAGGCGTGCCTAACTCTCAATGCCTAGCGATGGCTGTCGATCTCCACGGGCATTTTCGCTTTTGGCACGGGGCCGATCCTCTTCTTGTGAGGCATCCAAGCAGTCTCGCATCGATACCTCTCGATAGGGAGGGGCATCGAAGCCTGTCCAATTCCACACCTATCGATACACATCGATATCCCTCGGAAGCGATAAGATCGCTACCGATGGGTATCGATGGCTAGCGATAGGCAGCGGGAGCTGCCGATCTCGAGAGGCATGCAGAGCTTGTGGGGTGTGGGCTGTGTTGCTCTTGGGAGGCCCCGAGACCTCTCGACATTGACCGTTTTGGGGATCGAGGGCCCTTCTGGAGCATTGATTTCCATAGGCATGGTGCGGGAACGACACGCAGAGAGAGCGAGCCCTCTCGCTCTGCCTCAGAAGCTGTCTCCACAGCTCCGTAGCCAGCCGTAGGCATCAATAACGAGAGGCGTACCTAACTCTCAATGCCTAGCGATGGCTGTCGATCTCCACGGGCATTTTCGCTTTTGGCACGGGGCCGATCCTCTTCTTGTGAGGCATCCAAGCAGTCTTGCCATCAACACCTCTCGATAGGGAGGGGCATCGAAGCCTGTCCAATTCCACACCTATCGATACACATCGATATCCCTCGGAAGCGATAAGATCGCTACCGATGGATATCGATGGCTAGCGATAGGCAGCGGGAGCTGCCGATCTCGAGAGGCATGCAGAGCTTGTGGGGTGTGGGCTGTGTTGCTCTTGGGAGGCCCCGAGACCTCTCGTCATTGACCGTTTTGGGGATCGAGGGCCCTTCTGGAGCATTGATTTCCATAGGCATGGTGAGGGAACGACACGCAGAGAGAGCGAGCCCTCTCGCTCTGCCTCAGCAGCTGTTGAGCTCCACATCTCCGTAGCC
Organism: Dromaius novaehollandiae; assembly: GCF_036370855.1. Lineage (NCBI taxonomy): Eukaryota > Metazoa > Chordata > Aves > Casuariiformes > Dromaiidae > Dromaius > Dromaius novaehollandiae. The sequence continues at coordinate 84,127,349 of NC_088098.1, read as the reverse complement.
AGCGGGAGGCATCGAGAGCGAGAGGCGTGCCTAACTCTCAATGCCTAGCGATGGCTGTCGATCTCCATGGGCATTTTTGCTTTTGGCACGGGGCCGATCCTCTTCTTGTGAGGCATGCAAGCAGTCTCGCCATCAATACCTCTCGATAGCGAGGGCCATCGAAGCCTCTCCAAATCCACACCTATCGATACACATCGATATCCCTCGGAAGCGATAAGATCGCTACCGATGGATATCGATGGCTAGTGATAGGCAGCGGGAGCTGCCGATCTCGAGAGGCATGCAGAGCTTGTGGGGTGTGGGCCGTGTTGCTCTTGGGAGGCCCTGAGGCCTCTCGACATTGACCGTTCTGGGGATCGAGGGCCCTTCTGGAGCATTGATTTCCATAGGCATGGTGCGGGAACGACACACAGAGAGAGCGAGCCCTCTCGCTCTGCCTCAGAAGCTGTCGATCTCCACAGCTCCGTAGCCAGCGGGAGGCATCGAGAGCGAGAGGCGTGCCTAACTCTCAATGCCTAGCGATGGCTGTCGATCTCCACGGGCATTTTCGCTTTTGGCACGGGGCCAATCCTCTTCTTGTGAGGCATCCAAGCAGTCTCGCCATCAATACCTCTCGATAGCGAGGGGCATCGAAGCCTGTCCAATTCCACACCTATCGATACACATCGATATCCCTCGGAAGCGATAAGATCGCTACCGATGGATATCGATGGCTAGCGATAGGCAGCGGGAGCTGCCGATCTCGAGAGGCATGCAGAGCTTGCGGGCTGTGGGCCGTGTTGCTCTTGGGAGGCCCCGAGGCCTCTCGACATTGACCGTTTTGGGGATCGAGGGCCCTTCTGGAGCATTGATTTCCATAGGCATGGTGCGGGAACGACACGCAGAGAGAGCGAGCCCTCTCGCTCTGCCTCAGCAGCTGTCGATCTCCACAGCTCCGTAGCCAGCCGTAGGCATCAATAACGAGAGGCGTGCCTAACTCTCAATGCCTAGCGATGGCTGTCGATCTCCATGGGCATTATTGCTTTTGGCACGGGGCCGATCCTCTTCTTGTGAGGCATCCAAGCAGTCTCACCATCAATACCTCTCGATAGGGAGGGGCATCGAAGCCTCTCCAAATCCACACCTATCGATACACATCGATATCCCTCGGAAGCGATAAGATCGCTACCGATGGGTATCGATGGCTAGCGATAGGCAGCGGGAGCTGCCGATCTCGAGAGGCATGCAGAGCTTGCGGGCTGTGGGCCGTGTTGCTCTTGGGAGGCCCCGAGGCCTCTCGACATTGACCATTTTGGGGATCGAGGGCCCTTCTGGAGCATTGATTTCCATAGGCATGGTGCGGGAACGACACACAGAGAGAGCGAGCCCTCTCGCTCTGCCTCAGCAGCTGTCGATCTCCACAGCTCCGTAGCCAGCGGGAGGCATCGAGAGCGAGAGGCGTGCCTAACTCTCAATGCCTAGCGATGGCTGTCGATCTCCACGGGCATTTTCGCTTTTGGCACGGGGCCGATCCTCTTCTTGTGAGGCATCCAAGCAGTCTCGCCATCAATACCTCTCGATAGCGAGGGCCATCGAAGCCTCTCCAAATCCACACCTATCGATACACATCGATATCCCTCGGAAGCGATAAGATCGCTACCGATGGATATCGATGGCTAGCGATAGGCAGCGGGAGCTGCTGGTCTCGAGAGGCATGCAGAGCTTGTGGGGTGTGGGCCGTGTTGCTCTTGGGAGGCCCCGAGGCCTCTCGACCTTGACCGTTTTGGGGATCGAGGGCCCTTCTGGAGCATTGATTTCCATAGGCATGGTGCGGGAACGACACACAGAGAGAGCGAACCCTCTCGCTCTGCCTCAGAAGCCGTCGATCTCCACAGCTCCGTAGCCAGCGGGAGGCATCAATAACGAGAGGCGTGCCTAACTCTCAATGCCTAGCGATGGCTGTCGATCTCCACGGGCATTTTCGCTTTTGGCACGGGGCCAATCCTCTTCTTGTGAGGCATCCAAGCAGTCTCGCCATCAATACCTCTCGATAGCGAGGGGCATCGAAGCCTGTCCAATTCCACACCTATCGATACACATCGATATCCCTCGGAAGCGATAAGATCGCTACCGATGGATATCGATGGCTAGCGATAGGCAGCGGGAGCTGCCGATCTCGAGAGGCATGCAGAGCTTGCGGGCTGTGGGCCGTGTTGCTCTTGGGAGGCCCCGAGGCCTCTCGACATTGACCGTTTTGGGGATCGAGGGCCCTTCTGGAGCATTGATTTCCATAGGCATGGTGCGGGAACGACACGCAGAGAGAGCGAGCCCTCTCGCTCTGCCTCAGAAGCTGTTGAGCTCCACAGCTCCGTAGCCAGCGGGAGGCATCGAGAGCGAGAGGCGTGCCTAACTCTCAATGCCTAGCGATGGCTGTCGATCTCCACGGGCATTTTCGCTTTTGGCACGGGGCCGATCCTCTTCTTGTGAGGCATCCAAGCAGTCTCGCATCGATACCTCTCGATAGCGAGGGCCATCAAAGCCTGTCCAATTCCACACCTATCGATACACATCGATATCCCTCGGAAGCGATAAGATCGCTACCGATGGGTATCGATGGCTAGCGATAGGCAGCGGGAGCTGCCGATCTCGAGAGGCATGCAGAGCTTGTGGGGTGTGGGCCGTGTTGCTCTTGGGAGGCCCCGAGGCCTCTCGACATTGACCGTTCTGGGGATCGAGGGCCCTTCTGGAGCATTGATTTCCATAGGCATGGTGCGGGAACGACACGCAGAGAGAGCGAGCCCTCTCGCTCTGCCTCAGAAGCTGTTGAGCTCCACAGCTCCGCAGCCAGCGGGAGGCATCGAGAGCGAGAGGCGTGCCTAACTCTCAATGCCTAGCGATGGCTGTCGATCTCCACGGGCATTTTCGCTTTTGGCACGGGGCCGATCCTCTTCTTGTGAGGCATCCAAGCAGTCTCGCATCGATACCTCTCGATAGGGAGGGGCATCGAAGCCTGTCCAATTCCACACCTATCGATACACATCGATATCCCTCGGAAGCGATAAGATCGCTACCGATGGGTATCGATGGCTAGCGATAGGCAGCGGGAGCTGCCGATCTCGAGAGGCATGCAGAGCTTGTGGGGTGTGGGCTGTGTTGCTCTTGGGAGGCCCCGAGACCTCTCGACATTGACCGTTTTGGGGATCGAGGGCCCTTCTGGAGCATTGATTTCCATAGGCATGGTGCGGGAACGACACGCAGAGAGAGCGAGCCCTCTCGCTCTGCCTCAGAAGCTGTCTCCACAGCTCCGTAGCCAGCCGTAGGCATCAATAACGAGAGGCGTACCTAACTCTCAATGCCTAGCGATGGCTGTCGATCTCCATGGGCATTTTCGCTTTTGTCACGGGGCCAATCCTCTTCTTGTGAGGCATCCAAACGGTCTCGCCATCAATACCTCTCGATAGCGAGGGCCATCGAAGCCTCTCCAAATCCACACCTATCGATACACATCGATATCCCTCGGAAGCGAGAAGATCGCTACCGATGGATATCGATGGCTAGCGATAGGCAGCGGGAGCTGCCGATCTCGAGAGGCATGCAGAGCTTGCGGGCTGTGGGCCGTGTTGCTCTTGGGAGGCCCCGAGGCCTCTCGACATTGACCATTTTGGGGATCGAGGGCCCTTCTGGAGCATTGATTTCCATAGGCATGGTGAGGGAACGACACGCAGAGAGAGCGAGCCCTCTCGCTCTGCCTCAGCAGCTGTTGAGCTCCACATCTCCGTAGCCAGCGGGAGGCATCGAGAGCGAGAGGCGTGCCTAACTCTCAATGCCTAGCGATGGCTGTCGATCTCCATGGGCATTTTTGCTTTTGGCACGGGGCCGATCCTCTTCTTGTGAGGCATGCAAGCAGTCTCGCCATCAATACCTCTCGATAGCGAGGGCCATCGAAGCCTCTCCAAATCCACACCTATCGATACACATCGATATCCCTCGGAAGCGATAAGATCGCTACCGATGGATATCGATGGCTAGTGATAGGCAGCGGGAGCTGCCGATCTCGAGAGGCATGCAGAGCTTGTGGGGTGTGGGCCGTGTTGCTCTTGGGAGGCCCTGAGGCCTCTCGACATTGACCGTTCTGGGGATCGAGGGCCCTTCTGGAGCATTGATTTCCATAGGCATGGTGCGGGAACGACACGCAGAGAGAGCGAGCCCTCTCGCTCTGCCTCAGAAGCTGTCGATCTCCACAGCTCCGTAGCCAGCGGGAGGCATCGAGAGCGAGAGGCGTGCCTAACTCTCAATGCCTAGCGATGGCTGTCGATCTCCACGGGCATTTTCGCTTTTGGCACGGGGCCAATCCTCTTCTTGTGAGGCATCCAAGCAGTCTCGCCATCAATACCTCTCGATAGCGAGGGCCATCGAAGCCTCTCCAAATCCACACCTATCGATACACATCGATATCCCTCGGAAGCGATAAGATCGCTACCGATGGGTATCGATGGCTAGCGATAGGCAGCGGGAGCTGCCGATCTCGAGAGGCATGCAGAGCTTGCGGGCTGTGGGCCGTGTTGCTCTTGGGAGGCCCCGAGGCCTCTCGACATTGACCATTTTGGGGATCGAGGGCCCTTCTGGAGCATTGATTTCCATAGGCATGGTGCGGGAACGACACACAGAGAGAGCGAGCCCTCTCGCTCTGCCTCAGCAGCTGTTGAGCTCCACATCTCCGTAGCCAGCGGGAGGCATCGAGAGTGAGAGGCGTGCCTAACTCTCAATGCCTAGCGATGGCTGTCGATCTCCACGGGCATTTTCGCTTTTGGCACGGGGCCAATCCTCTTCTTGTGAGGCATCCAAGCAGTCTCGCCATCAATACCTCTCGATAGCGAGGGCCATCGAAGCCTCTCCAAATCCACACCTATCGATACACATCGATATCCCTCGGAAGCGATAAGATCGCTACCGATGGATATCGATGGCTAGCGATAGGCAGCGGGAGCTGCTGGTCTCGAGAGGCATGCAGAGCTTGTGGGCTGTGGGCCGTGTTGCTCTTGGGAGGCCCCGAGGCCTCTCGACCTTGACCGTTTTGGGGATCGAGAGCCCTTCTGGAGCATTGATTTCCATAGGCATGGTGCGGGAACGACACACAGAGAGAGCGAACCCTCTCGCTCTGCCTCAGAAGCCGTCGATCTCCACAGCTCCGTAGCCAGCGGGAGGCATCAATAACGAGAGGCGTGCCTAACTCTCAATGCCTAGCGATGGCTGTCGATCTCCACGGGCATTTTCGCTTTTGGCACGGGGCCAATCCTCTTCTTGTGAGGCATCCAAGCAGTCTCGCCATCAATACCTCTCGATAGCGAGGGCCATCGAAGCCTCTCCAAATCCACACCTATCGATACACATCGATATCCCTCGGAAGCGATAAGATCGCTACCGATGGGTATCGATGGCTAGCGATAGGCAGCGGGAGCTGCCGATCTCGAGAGGCATGCAGAGCTTGTGGGCTGTGGGCCGTGTTGCTCTTGGGAGGCCCCGAGGCCTCTCGACATTGACCATTTTGGGGATCGAGGGCCCTTCTGGAGCATTGATTTCCATAGGCATGGTGAGGGAACGACACGCAGAGAGAGCGAGCCCTCTCGCTCTGCCTCAGCAGCTGTTGAGCTCCACATCTCCGTAGCCAGCGGGAGGCATCGAGAGCGAGAGGCGTGCCTAACTCTCAATGCCTAGCGATGGCTGTCGATCTCCATGGGCATTTTCGCTTTTGGCACGGGGCCGATCCTCTTCTTGTGAGGCATGCAAGCAGTCTCGCCATCAATACCTCTCGATAGGGAGGGGCATCGAAGCCTGTCCAATTCCACACCTATCGATACACATCGATATCCCTCGGAAGCGATAAGATCGCTACCGATGGATATCGATGGCTAGCGATAGGCAGCGGGAGCTGCCGATCTCGAGAGGCATGCAGAGCTTGTGGGGTGTGGGCCGTGTTGCTCTTGGGAGGCCCTGAGGCCTCTCGACATTGACCGTTCTGGGGATCGAGAGCCCTTCTGGAGCATTGATTTCCATAGGCATGGTGCGGGAACGACACACAGAGAGAGCGAGCCCTCTCGCTCTGCCTCAGAAGCTGTCGATCTCCACAGCTCCGTAGCCAGCGGGAGGCATCGAGAGCGAGAGGCGTGCCTAACTCTCAATGCCTAGCGATGGCTGTCGATCTCCACGGGCATTTTCGCTTTTGGCACGGGGCCAATCCTCTTCTTGTGAGGCATCCAAGCAGTCTCGCCATCAATACCTCTCGATAGCGAGGGCCATCGAAGCCTCTCCAAATCCACACCTATCGATACACATCGATATCCCTCGGAAGCGATAAGATCGCTACCGATGGATATCGATGGCTAGCGATAGGCAGCGGGAGCTGCCGATCTCGAGAGGCATGCAGAGCTTGTGGGCTGTGGGCCGTGTTGCTCTTGGGAGGCCCCGAGGCCTCTCGACATTGACCATTTTGGGGATCGAGGGCCCTTCTGGAGCATTGATTTCCATAGGCATGGTGAGGGAACGACACGCAGAGAGAGCGAGCCCTCTCGCTCTGCCTCAGCAGCTGTTGAGCTCCACATCTCCGCAGCCAGCGGGAGGCATCGAGAGCGAGAGGCGTGCCTAACTCTCGATGCCTAGCGATGGCTGTCGATCTCCACGGGCATTTTCGCTTTTGGCACGGGGCCAATCCTCTTCTTGTGAGGCATCCAAGCAGTCTCGCATCGATACCTCTCGATAGGGAGGGGCATCGAAGCCTGTCCAATTCCACACCTATCGATACACATCGATATCCCTCGGAAGCGATAAGATCGCTACCGATGGGTATCGATGGCTAGCGATAGGCAGCGGGAGCTGCCGATCTCGAGAGGCATGCAGAGCTTGCGGGCTGTGGGCCGTGTTGCTCTTGGGAGGCCCCGAGGCCTGTCGACATTGACCATTTTGGGGATCGAGGGCCCTTCTGGAGCATTGATTTCCATAGGCATGGTGCGGGAACGACACGCAGAGAGAGCGAGCCCTCTCGCTCTGCCTCAGAAGCTGTCTCCACAGCTCCGTAGCCAGCCGTAGGCATCAATAACGAGAGGCGTACCTAACTCTCAATGCCTAGCGATGGCTGTCGATCTCCATGGGCATTTTCGCTTTTGTCACGGGGCCAATCCTCTTCTTGTGAGGCATCCAAGCAGTCTCGCCATCAATACCTCTCGATAGCGAGGGCCATCGAAGCCTCTCCAAATCCACACCTATCGATACACATCGATATCCCTCGGAAGCGAGAAGATCGCTACCGATGGATATCGATGGCTAGCGATAGGCAGCGGGAGCTGCCGATCTCGAGAGGCATGCAGAGCTTGCGGGCTGTGGGCCGTGTTGCTCTTGGGAGGCCCCGAGGCCTCTCGACATTGACCATTTTGGGGATCGAGGGCCCTTCTGGAGCATTGATTTCCATAGGCATGGTGAGGGAACGACACGCAGAGAGAGCGAGCCCTCTCGCTCTGCCTCAGCAGCTGTTGAGCTCCACATCTCCGTAGCCAGCGGGAGGCATTGAGAGCGAGAGGCGTGCCTAACTCTCAATGCCTAGCGATGGCTGTCGATCTCCATGGGCATTTTTGCTTTTGGCACGGGGCCGATCCTCTTCTTGTGAGGCATCCAAGCAGTCTCGCCATCAATACCTCTCGATAGGGAGGGGCATCGAAGCCTGTCCAATTCCACACCTATCGATACACATCGATATCCCTCGGAAGCGATAAGATCGCTACCGATGGATATCGATGGCTAGCGATAGGCAGCGGGAGCTGCTGGTCTCGAGAGGCATGCAGAGCTTGTGGGGTGTGGGCCGTGTTGCTCTTGGGAGGCCCCGAGGCCTCTCGACCTTGACCGTTTTGGGGATCGAGAGCCCTTCTGGAGCATTGATTTCCATAGGCATGGTGCGGGAACGACACGCAGAGAGAGCGAGCCCTCTCGCTCTGCCTCAGAAGCCGTCGATCTCCACAGCTCCGTAGACAGCGGGAGGCATCAATAACGAGAGGCGTGCCTAACTCTCAATGCCTAGCGATGGCTGTCGATCTCCACGGGCATTTTCGCTTTTGGCACGGGGCCAATCCTCTTCTTGTGAGGCATGCAAGCAGTCTCGCCATCAATACCTCTCGATAGCGAGGGGCATCGAAGCCTGTCCAATTCCACACCTATCGATACACATCGATATCCCTCGGAAGCGATAAGATCGCTACCGCTGGATATCGATGGCTAGCGATAGGCAGCGGGAGCTGCCGATCTCGAGAGGCATGCAGAGCTTGCGGGCTGTGGGCCGTGTTGCTCTTGGGAGGCCCCGAGGCCTCTCGACATTGACCATTTTGGGGATCGAGGGCCCTTCTGGAGCATTCATTTCCATAGGCATGGTGCGGGAATGACACGCAGAGAGAGCGAGCCCTCTCGCTCTGCCTCAGAAGCTGTTGAGCTCCACAGCTCCGCAGCCAGCGGGAGGCATCAATAACGAGAGGCGTGCCTAACTCTCAATGCCTAGCGATGGCTGTCGATCTCCACGGGCATTTTCGCTTTTGGCACGGGGCCGATCCTCTTCTTGTGAGGCATCCAAGCAGTCTCGCATCGATACCTCTCGATAGGGAGGGGCATCGAAGCCTGTCCAATTCCACACCTATCGATACACATCGATATCCCTCGGAAGCGATAAGATCGCTACCGATGGGTATCGATGGCTAGCGATAGGCAGCGGGAGCTGCCGATCTCGAGAGGCATGCAGAGCTTGTGGGGTGTGGGCTGTGTTGCTCTTGGGAGGCCCCGAGACCTCTCGACATTGACCGTTTTGGGGATCGAGGGCCCTTCTGGAGCATTGATTTCCATAGGCATGGTGCGGGAACGACACGCAGAGAGAGCGAGCCCTCTCGCTCTGCCTCAGAAGCTGTCGATCTCCACAGCTCCGTAGCCAGCCGTAGGCATCAATAACGAGAGGCGTGCCTAACTCTCAATGCCTAGCGATGGCTGTCGATCTCCATGGGCATTATCGCTTTTGGCACGGGGCCGATCCTCTTCTTGTGAGGCATCCAAGCAGTCTCACCATCAATACCTCTCGATAGGGAGGGGCATCGAAGCCTGTCCAATTCCACACCTATCGATACACATCGATATCCCTCGGAAGCGATAAGATCGCTACCGATGGGTATCGATGGCTAGCGATAGGCAGCGGGAGCTGCCGATCTCGAGAGGCATGCAGAGCTTGCGGGCTGTGGGCCGTGTTGCTCCTGGGAGGCCCCGAGGCCTCTCGACATTGACCATTTTGGGGATCGAGGGCCCTTCTGGAGCATTGATTTCCATAGGCATGGTGCGGGAACGACACACAGAGAGAGCGAGCCCTCTCGCTCTGCCTCAGAAGCTGTCGATCTCCACAGCTCCGTAGCCAGCGGGAGGCATCGAGAGCGAGAGGCGTGCCTAACTCTCGATGCCTAGCGATGGCTGTCGATCTCCACGGGCATTTTCGCTTTTGGCACGGGGCCAATCCTCTTCTTGTGAGGCATCCAAGCAGTCTCGCATCGATACCTCTCGATAGGGAGGGGCATCGAAGCCTGTCCAATTCCACACCTATCGATACACATCGATATCCCTCGGAAGCGATAAGATCGCTACCGATGGATATCGATGGCTAGCGATAGGCAGCGGGAGCTGCCGATCTCGAGAGGCATGCAGAGTTTGCGGGCTGTGGGCCGTGTTGCTCTTGGGAGGCCCCGAGGCCTCTCGACATTGACCGTTTTGGGGATCGAGGGCCCTTCTGGAGCATTGATTTCCATAGGCATGGTGCGGGAACGACACGCAGAGAGAGCGAGCCCTCTCGCTCTGCCTCAGAAGCTGTTGATCTCCACAGCTCCGTAGCCAGCGGGAGGCATCGAGAGCGAGAGGCGTGCCTAACTCTCAATGCCTAGCGATGGCTGTCGATCTCCACGGGCATTTTCGCTTTTGGCACGGGGCCAATCCTCTTCTTGTGAGGCATGCAAGCAGTCTCGCCATCAATACCTCTCGATAGCGAGGGGCATCGAAGCCTCTCCAAATCCACACCTATCGATACACATCGATATCCCTCGGAAGCGATAAGATCGCTACCGATGGATATCGATGGCTAGCGATAGGCAGCGGGAGCCGCCGATCTCGAGAGACATGCAGAGCTTGTGGGGTGTGGGCTGCGTTGCTCTTGGGAGGCCCCGAGGCCTCTCGACATTGACCGTTTTGGGGATCGAGGGCCCTTCTGGAGCATTGATTTCCATAGGCATGGCGCGGGAACGACACGCAGAGAGACAGCGAGCCCTCTCGCTCTGCCTCAGAAGCTGTTGATCTCCACAGCTCCGTAGCCAGCGGGAGGCATCGAGAGCGAGAGGCGTGCCTAACTCTCAATGCCTAGCGATGGCTGTCGATCTCCACGGGCATTTTCGCTTTTGGCACGGGGCCGATCCTCTTCTTGTGAGGCATCCAAGCAGTCTCGCCATCAATACCTCTCGATAGGGAGGGGCATCGAAGCCTGTCCAATTCCACACCTATCGATACACATCGATATCCCTCGGAAGCGAGAAGATCGCTACCGATGGATATCGATGGCTAGCGATAGGCAGCGGGAGCTGCCGATCTCGAGAGGCATGCAGAGCTTGCGGGCTGTGGGCCGTGTTGCTCTTGGGAGGCCCCGAGACCTCTCGACATTGACCGTTTTGGGGATCGAGGGCCCTTCTGGAGCATTGATTTCCATAGGCATGGTGCGGGAACGACACGCAGAGAGAGCGAGCCCTCTCGCTCTGCCTCAGAAGCTGTCTCCACAGCTCCGTAGCCAGCCGTAGGCATCAATAACGAGAGGCGTACCTAACTCTCAATGCCTAGCGATGGCTGTCGATCTCCATGGGCATTTTCGCTTTTGGCACGGGGCCAATCCTCTTCTTGTGAGGCATCCAAGCAGTCTCGCCATCAATACCTCTCGATAGCGAGGGCCATCAAAGCCTCTCCAACTCCACACCTATCGGTACACATCGATATCCCTCGGAAGCGATAAGATCGCTACCGATGGATATCGATGGCTAGCGATAGGCAGCGGGAGCTGCCGATCTCGAGAGGCATGCAGAGCTTGCGGGCTGTGGGCCGTGTTGCTCTTGGGAGGCCCCGAGGCCTCTCGACATTGACCATTTTGGGGATCGAGGGCCCTTCTGGAGCATTGATTTCCATAGGCATGGTGAGGGAACGACACGCAGAGAGAGCGAGCCCTCTCGCTCTGCCTCAGCAGCTGTTGAGCTCCACATCTCCGTAGCCAGCGGGAGGCATCGAGAGCGAGAGGCGTGCCTAACTCTCAATGCCTAGCGATGGCTGTCGATCTCCATGGGCATTTTTGCTTTTGGCACGGGGCCGATCCTCTTCTTGTGAGGCATCCAAGCAGTCTCGCCATCAATACCTCTCGATAGGGAGGGGCATCGAAGCCTGTCCAATTCCACACCTATCGATACACATCGATATCCCTCGGAAGCGATAAGATCGCTACCGATGGATATCGATGGCTAGCGATAGGCAGCGGGAGCTGCTGGTCTCGAGAGGCATGCAGAGCTTGTGGGGTGTGGGCCGTGTTGCTCTTGGGAGGCCCCGAGGCCTCTCGACCTTGACCGTTTTGGGGATCGAGAGCCCTTCTGGAGCATTGATTTCCATAGGCATGGTGCGGGAACGACACGCAGAGAGAGCGAGCCCTCTCGCTCTGCCTCAGAAGCCGTCGATCTCCACAGCTCCGTAGACAGCGGGAGGCATCAATAACGAGAGGCGTGCCTAACTCTCAATGCCTAGCGATGGCTGTCGATCTCCACGGGCATTTTCGCTTTTGGCACGGGGCCAATCCTCTTCTTGTGAGGCATGCAAGCAGTCTCGCCATCAATACCTCTCGATAGCGAGGGGCATCGAAGCCTGTCCAATTCCACACCTATCGATACACATCGATATCCCTCGGAAGCGATAAGATCGCTACCGATGGATATCGATGGCTAGCGATAGGCAGCGGGAGCTGCCGATCTCGAGAGGCATGCAGAGCTTGCGGGCTGTGGGCCGTGTTGCTCTTGGGAGGCCCCGAGGCCTCTCGACATTGACCATTTTGGGGATCGAGGGCCCTTCTGGAGCATTCATTTCCATAGGCATGGTGCGGGAATGACACGCAGAGAGAGCGAGCCCTCTCGCTCTGCCTCAGAAGCTGTTGAGCTCCACAGCTCCGCAGCCAGCGGGAGGCATCAATAACGAGAGGCGTGCCTAACTCTCAATGCCTAGCGATGGCTGTCGATCTCCACGGGCATTTTCGCTTTTGGCACGGGGCCGATCCTCTTCTTGTGAGGCATCCAAGCAGTCTCGCATCGATACCTCTCGATAGCGAGGGCCATCAAAGCCTGTCCAATTCCACACCTATCGATACACATCGATATCCCTCGGAAGCGATAAGATCGCTACCGATGGGTATCGATGGCTAGCGATAGGCAGCGGGAGCTGCCGATCTCGAGAGGCATGCAGAGCTTGTGGGGTGTGGGCTGTGTTGCTCTTGGGAGGCCCCGAGACCTCTCGACATTGACCGTTTTGGGGATCGAGGGCCCTTCTGGAGCATTGATTTCCATAGGCATGGTGCGGGAACGACACGCAGAGAGAGCGAGCCCTCTCGCTCTGCCTCAGAAGCTGTCGATCTCCACAGCTCCGTAGCCAGCCGTAGGCATCAATAACGAGAGGTGTGCCTAACTCTCAATGCCTAGCGATGGCTGTCGATCTCCATGGGCATTATCGCTTTTGGCACGGGGCCGATCCTCTTCTTGTGAGGCATCCAAGCAGTCTCACCATCAATACCTCTCGATAGGGAGGGGCATCGAAGCCTGTCCAATTCCACACCTATCGATACACATCGATATCCCTCGGAAGCGATAAGATCGCTACCGATGGGTATCGATGGCTAGCGATAGGCAGCGGGAGCTGCCGATCTCGAGAGGCATGCAGAGCTTGCGGGCTGTGGGCCGTGTTGCTCTTGGGAGGCCCCGAGGCCTCTCGACATTGACCATTTTGGGGATCGAGGGCCCTTCTGGAGCATTGATTTCCATAGGCATGGTGCGGGAACGACACACAGAGAGAGCGAGCCCTCTCGCTCTGCCTCAGAAGCTGTCGATCTCCACAGCTCCGTAGCCAGCGGGAGGCATCGAGAGCGAGAGGCGTGCCTAACTCTCGATGCCTAGCGATGGCTGTCGATCTCCACGGGCATTTTCGCTTTTGGCACGGGGCCAATCCTCTTCTTGTGAGGCATCCAAGCAGTCTCACCATCAATACCTCTCGATAGGGAGGGGCATCGAAGCCTGTCCAATTCCACACCTATCGATACACATCGATATCCCTCGGAAGCGATAAGATCGCTACCGATGGATATCGATGGCTAGCGATAGGCAGCGGGAGCTGCCGATCTCGAGAGGCATGCAGAGTTTGCGGGCTGTGGGCCGTGTTGCTCTTGGGAGGCCCCGAGGCCTCTCGACATTGACCGTTTTGGGGATCGAGGGCCCTTCTGGAGCATTGATTTCCATAGGCATGGTGCGGGAACGACACGCAGAGAGAGCGAGCCCTCTCGCTCTGCCTCAGAAGCTGTTGATCTCCACAGCTCCGTAGCCAGCGGGAGGCATCGAGAGCGAGAGGCGTGCCTAACTCTCAATGCCTAGCGATGGCTGTCGATCTCCACGGGCATTTTCGCTTTTGGCACGGGGCCAATCCTCTTCTTGTGAGGCATGCAAGCAGTCTCGCCATCAATACCTCTCGATAGCGAGGGGCATCGAAGCCTCTCCAAATCCACACCTATCGATACACATCGATATCCCTCGGAAGCGATAAGATCGCTACCGATGGATATCGATGGCTAGCGATAGGCAGCGGGAGCCGCCGATCTCGAGAGACATGCAGAGCTTGTGGGGTGTGGGCTGCGTTGCTCTTGGGAGGCCCCGAGGCCTCTCGACATTGACCGTTTTGGGGATCGAGGGCCCTTCTGGAGCATTGATTTCCATAGGCATGGCGCGGGAACGACACGCAGAGAGACAGCGAGCCCTCTCGCTCTGCCTCAGAAGCTGTTGATCTCCACAGCTCCGTAGCCAGCGGGAGGCATCGAGAGCGAGAGGCGTGCCTAACTCTCAATGCCTAGCGATGGCTGTCGATCTCCACGGGCATTTTCGCTTTTGGCACGGGGCCGATCCTCTTCTTGTGAGGCATCCAAGCAGTCTCGCCATCAATACCTCTCGATAGGGAGGGGCATCGAAGCCTGTCCAATTCCACACCTATCGATACACATCGATATCCCTCGGAAGCGAGAAGATCGCTACCGATGGATATCGATGGCTAGCGATAGGCAGCGGGAGCTGCCGATCTCGAGAGGCATGCAGAGCTTGCGGGCTGTGGGCCGTGTTGCTCTTGGGAGGCCCCGAGACCTCTCGACATTGACCGTTTTGGGGATCGAGGGCCCTTCTGGAGCATTGATTTCCATAGGCATGGTGCGGGAACGACACGCAGAGAGAGCGAGCCCTCTCGCTCTGCCTCAGAAGCTGTCTCCACAGCTCCGTAGCCAGCCGTAGGCATCAATAACGAGAGGCGTACCTAACTCTCAATGCCTAGCGATGGCTGTCGATCTCCATGGGCATTTTCGCTTTTGGCACGGGGCCAATCCTCTTCTTGTGAGGCATCCAAGCAGTCTCGCCATCAATACCTCTCGATAGTGAGGGCCATCAAAGCCTCTCCAACTCCACACCTATCGGTACACATCGATATCCCTCGGAAGCGATAAGATCGCTACCGATGGATATCGATGGCTAGCGATAGGCAGCGGGAGCTGCCGATCTCGAGAGGCATGCAGAGCTTGCGGGCTGTGGGCCGTGTTGCTCCTGGGAGGCCCCGAGGCCTGTCGACATTGACCATTTTGGGGTTCGAGGGCCCTTCTGGAGCATTGATTTCCATAGGCATGGTGCGGGAACGACACACAGAGAGAGCGAGCCCTCTCGCTCTGCCTCAGAAGCTGTCGATCTCCACAGCTCCGTAGCCAGCGGGAGGCATCGAGAGCGAGAGGCGTGCCTAACTCTCGATGCCTAGCGATGGCTGTCGATCTCCACGGGCATTTTCGCTTTGGGCACGGGGCCGATCCTCTTCTTGTGAGGCATGCAAGCAGTCTTGCCATCGATACCTCTCGATAGGGAGGGGCATCGAAGCCTGTCCAATTCCACACCTATCGATACACATCGATATCCCTCGGAAGCGATAAGATCGCTACCGATGGATATCGATGGCTAGCGATAGGCAGCGGGAGCTGCTGGTCTCGAGAGGCATGCAGAGCTTGTGGGGTGTGGGCCGTGTTGCTCTTGGGAGGCCCCGAGGCCTCTCGACCTTGACCGTTTTGGGGATCGAGAGCCCTTCTGGAGCATTGATTTCCATAGGCATGGTGCGGGAACGACACACAGAGAGAGCGAGCCCTCTCGCTCTGCCTCAGAAGCTGTTGAGCTCCACAGCTCCGCAGCCAGCGGGAGGCATCGAGAGCGAGAGGCGTGCCTAACTCTCAATGCCTAGCGATGGCTGTCGATCTCCACGGGCATTTTCGCTTTTGGCACGGGGCCGATCCTCTTCTTGTGAGGCATCCAAGCAGTCTCGCATCGATACCTCTCGATAGGGAGGGGCATCGAAGCCTGTCCAATTCCACACCTATCGATACACATCGATATCCCTCGGAAGCGATAAGATCGCTACCGATGGGTATCGATGGCTAGCGATAGGCAGCGGGAGCTGCCGATCTCGAGAGGCATGCAGAGCTTGTGGGGTGTGGGCTGTGTTGCTCTTGGGAGGCCCCGAGACCTCTCGACATTGACCGTTCTGGGGATCGAGGGCCCTTCTGGAGCATTGATTTCCATAGGCATGGTGCGGGAACGACACGCAGAGAGAGCGAGCCCTCTCGCTCTGCCTCAGAAGCTGTCGATCTCCACAGCTCCGTAGCCAGCCGTAGGCATCAATAACGAGAGGCGTGCCTAACTCTCAATGCCTAGCGATGGCTGTCGATCTCCATGGGCATTATCGCTTTTGGCACGGGGCCGATCCTCTTCTTGTGAGGCATCCAAGCAGTCTCACCATCAATACCTCTCGATAGGGAGGGGCATCGACGCCTGTCCAATTCCACACCTATCGATACACATCGATATCCCTCGGAAGCGATAAGATCGCTACCGATGGATATCGATGGCTAGCGATAGGCAGCGGGAGCTGCCGATCTCGAGAGGCATGCAGAGCTTGCGGGCTGTGGGCCGTGTTGCTCTTGGGAGGCCCCGAGGCCTCTCGACATTGACCATTTTGGGGATCGAGGGCCCTTCTGGAGCATTGATTTCCATAGGCATGGTGAGGGAACGACACACAGAGAGAGCGAGCCCTCTCGCTCTGCCTCAGCAGCTGTTGAGCTCCACATCTCCGTAGCCAGCGGGAGGCATCGAGAGCGAGAGGCGTGCCTAACTCTCAATGCCTAGCGATGGCTGTCGATCTCCACGGGCATTTTCGCTTTTGGCACGGGGCCAATCCTCTTCTTGTGAGGCATCCAAGCAGTCTCGCCATCAATACCTCTCGATAGCGAGGGCCATCGAAGCCTCTCCAAATCCACACCTATCGATACACATCGATATCCCTCGGAAGCGATAAGATCGCTACCGATGGATATCGATGGCTAGCGATAGGCAGCGGGAGCTGCCGATCTCGAGAGGCATGCAGAGCTTGCGGGCTGTGGGCCGTGTTGCTCTTGGGAGGCCCCGAGGCCTCTCGACATTGACCATTTTGGGGATCGAGGGCCCTTCTGGAGCATTGATTTCCATAGGCATGGTGAGGGAACGACACGCAGAGAGAGCGAGCCCTCTCGCTCTGCCTCAGCAGCTGTTGAGCTCCACATCTCCGTAGCCAGCGGGAGGCATCGAGAGCGAGAGGCGTGCCTAACTCTCAATGCCTAGCGATGGCTGTCGATCTCCATGGGCATTATCGCTTTTGGCACGGGGCCGATCCTCTTCTTGTGAGGCATGCAAGCAGTCTCGCCATCAATACCTCTCGATAGGGAGGGGCATCGAAGCCTGTCCAATTCCACACCTATCGATCCACATCGATATCCCTCGGAAGCGATAAGATCGCTACCGCTGGATATCGATGGCTAGCGATAGGCAGCGGGAGCTGCCGATCTCGAGAGGCATGCAGAGCTTGTGGGGTGTGGGCCGTGTTGCTCTTGGGAGGCCCCGAGGCCTCTCGACATTGACCGTTCTGGGGATCGAGGGCCCTTCTGGAGCATTGATTTCCATAGGCATGGTGCGGGAACGACACACAGAGAGAGCGAGCCCTCTCGCTCTGCCTCAGAAGCTGTCGATCTCCACAGCTCCGTAGCCAGCGGGAGGCATCGAGAGCGAGAGGCGTGCCTAACTCTCGATGCCTAGCGATGGCTGTCGATCTCCACGGGCATTTTCGCTTTTGGCACGGGGCCAATCCTCTTCTTGTGAGGCATCCAAGCAGTCTCGCATCGATACCTCTCGATAGGGAGGGGCATCGAAGCCTGTCCAATTCCACACCTATCGATACACATCGATATCCCTCGGAAGCGATAAGATCGCTACCGATGGATATCGATGGCTAGCGATAGGCAGCGGGAGCTGCCGATCTCGAGAGGCATGCAGAGTTTGCGGGCTGTGGGCCGTGTTGCTCTTGGGAGGCCCCGAGGCCTCTCGACATTGACCGTTTTGGGGATTGAGGGCCCTTCTGGAGCATTGATTTCCATAGGCATGGTGCGGGAACGACACACAGAGAGAGCGAGCCCTCTCGCTCTGCCTCAGCAGCTGTTGATCTCCACATCTCCGTAGCCAGCGGGAGGCATCGAGAGCGAGAGGCGTGCCTAACTCTCAATGCCTAGCGATGGCTGTCGATCTCCACGGGCATTTTCGCTTTTGGCACGGGGCCAATCCTCTTCTTGTGAGGCATGCAAGCAGTCTCGCCATCAATACCTCTCGATAGCGAGGGGCATCGAAGCCTCTCCAATTCCACACCTATCGATACACATCGATATCCCTCGGAAGCGATAAGATCGCTACCGATGGATATCGATGGCTAGCGATAGGCAGCGGGAGCCGCCGATCTCGAGAGACATGCAGAGCTTGTGGGGTGTGGGCTGCGTTGCTCTTGGGAGGCCCCGAGGCCTGTCGACATTGACCGTTTTGGGGACTGAGGGCCCTTCTGGAGCATTGATTTCCATAGGCATGGCGCGGGAACGACACGCAGAGAGAGAGCGAGCCCTCTCGCTCTGCCTCAGAAGCTGTTGATCTCCACAGCTCCGTAGCCAGCGGGAGGCATCGAGAGCGAGAGGCGTGCCTAACTCTCAATGCCTAGCGATGGCTGTCGATCTCCACGGGCATTTTCGCTTTTGGCACGGGGCCGATCCTCTTCTTGTGAGGCATCCAAGCAGTCTTGCCATCGATACCTCTCGATAGGGAGGGGCATCGAAGCCTGTCCAATTCCACACCTATCGATACACATCGATATCCCTCGGAAGCGATAAGATCGCTACCGATGGATATCGATGGCTAGCGATAGGCAGCGGGAGCTGCTGGTCTCGAGAGGCATGCAGAGCTTGTGGGGTGTGGGCCGTGTTGCTCTTGGGAGGCCCCGAGGCCTCTCGACCTTGACCGTTTTGGGGATCGAGGGCCCTTCTGGAGCATTGATTTCCATAGGCATGGTGCGGGAACGACACGCAGAGAGAGCGAGCCCTCTCGCTCTGCCTCAGAAGCCGTCGATCTCCACAGCTCCGTAGACAGCGGGAGGCATCAATAACGAGAGGCGTGCCTAACTCTCAATGCCTAGCGATGGCTGTCGATCTCCACGGGCATTTTCGCTTTTGGCACGGGGCCGATCCTCTTCTTGTGAGGCATCCAAGCAGTCTCGCATCGATACCTCTCGATAGGGAGGGGCATCGAAGCCTGTCCAATTCCACACCTATCGATACACATCGATATCCCTCGGAAGCGATAAGATCGCTACCGATGGGTATCGATGGTTAGCGATAGGCAGCGGGAGCTGCCGATCTCGAGAGGCATGCAGAGCTTGTGGGGTGTGGGCTGTGTTGCTCTTGGGAGGCCCCGAGACCTCTCGACATTGACCGTTTTGGGGATCGAGGGCCCTTCTGGAGCATTGATTTCCATAGGCATGGTGCGGGAACGACACGCAGAGAGAGCGAGCCCTCTCGCTCTGCCTCAGAAGCTGTCGATCTCCACAGCTCCGTAGCCAGCCGTAGGCATCAATAACGAGAGGCGTGCCTAACTCTCAATGCCTAGCGATGGCTGTCGATCTCCATGGGCATTATCGCTTTTGGCACGGGGCCGATCCTCTTCTTGTGAGGCATCCAAGCAGTCTCACCATCAATACCTCTCGATAGGGAGGGGCATCGAAGCCTGTCCAATTCCACACCTATCGATACACATCGATATCCCTCGGAAGCGATAAGATCGCTACCGATGGGTATCGATGGCTAGCGATAGGCAGCGGGAGCTGCCGATCTCGAGAGGCATGCAGAGCTTGCGGGCTGTGGGCCGTGTTGCTCTTGGGAGGCCCCGAGGCCTCTCGACATTGACCATTTTGGGGATCGAGGGCCCTTCTGGAGCATTGATTTCCATAGGCATGGTGCGGGAACGACACACAGAGAGAGCGAGCCCTCTCGCTCTGCCTCAGAAGCTGTCGATCTCCACAGCTCCGTAGCCAGCGGGAGGCATCGAGAGCGAGAGGCGTGCCTAACTCTCGATGCCTAGCGATGGCTGTCGATCTCCACGGGCATTTTCGCTTTTGGCACGGGGCCAATCCTCTTCTTGTGAGGCATCCAAGCGGTCTCGCATCGATACCTCTCGATAGGGAGGGGCATCGAAGCCTGTCCAATTCCACACCTATCGATACACATCGATATCCCTCGGAAGCGATAAGATCGCTACCGATGGATATCGATGGCTAGCGATAGGCAGCGGGAGCTGCCGATCTCGAGAGGCATGCAGAGTTTGCGGGCTGTGGGCCGTGTTGCTCTTGGGAGGCCCCGAGGCCTCTCGACATTGACCGTTTTGGGGATTGAGGGCCCTTCTGGAGCATTGATTTCCATAGGCATGGTGCGGGAACGACACGCAGAGAGAGCGAGCCCTCTCGCTCTGCCTCAGAAGCTGTTGATCTCCACAGCTCCGTAGCCAGCGGGAGGCATCGAGAGCGAGAGGCGTGCCTAACTCTCAATGCCTAGCGATGGCTGTCGATCTCCACGGGCATTTTCGCTTTTGGCACGGGGCCAATCCTCTTCTTGTGAGGCATGCAAGCAGTCTCGCCATCAATACCTCTCGATAGCGAGGGGCATCGAAGCCTCTCCAAATCCACACCTATCGATACACATCGATATCCCTCGGAAGCGATAAGATCGCTACCGATGGATATCGATGGCTAGCGATAGGCAGCGGGAGCCGCCGATCTCGAGAGACATGCAGAGCTTGTGGGGTGTGGGCTGCGTTGCTCTTGGGAGGCCCCGAGGCCTCTCGACATTGACCGTTTTGGGGACTGAGGGCCCTTCTGGAGCATTGATTTCCATAGGCATGGCGCGGGAACGACACGCAGAGAGACAGCGAGCCCTCTCGCTCTGCCTCAGAAGCTGTTGAGCTCCACAGCTCCGTAGCCAGCGGGAGGCATCGAGAGCGAGAGGCGTGCCTAACTCTCAATGCCTAGCGATGGCTGTCGATCTCCACGGGCATTTTCGCTTTTGGCACGGGGCCGATCCTCTTCTTGTGAGGCATCCAAGCAGTCTTGCCATCAATACCTCTCGATAGGGAGGGGCATCGAAGCCTGTCCAATTCCACACCTATCGATACACATCGATATCCCTCGGAAGCGAGAAGATCGCTACCGATGGATATCGATGGCTAGCGATAGGCAGCGGGAGCTGCCGATCTCGAGAGGCATGCAGAGCTTGCGGGCTGTGGGCCGTGTTGCTCTTGGGAGGCCCCGAGACCTCTCGACATTGACCGTTTTGGGGATCGAGGGCCCTTCTGGAGCATTGATTTCCATAGGCATGGTGCGGGAACGACACGCAGAGAGAGCGAGCCCTCTCGCTCTGCCTCAGAAGCTGTCTCCACAGCTCCGTAGCCAGCCGTAGGCATCAATAACGAGAGGCGTACCTAACTCTCAATGCCTAGCGATGGCTGTCGATCTCCATGGGCATTTTCGCTTTTGGCACGGGGCCAATCCTCTTCTTGTGAGGCATGCAAGCAGTCTCGCCATCAATACCTCTCGATAGCGAGGGCCATCAAAGCCTCTCCAACTCCACACCTATCGGTACACATCGATATCCCTCGGAAGCGATAAGATCGCTACCGATGGATATCGATGGCTAGCGATAGGCAGCGGGAGCTGCCGATCTCGAGAGGCATGCAGAGCTTGCGGGCTGTGGGCCGTGTTGCTCCTGGGAGGCCCCGAGGCCTGTCGACATTGACCATTTTGGGGATCGAGGGCCCTTCTGGAGCATTGATTTCCATAGGCATGGTGCGGGAACGACACACAGAGAGAGCGAGCCCTCTCGCTCTGCCTCAGAAGCTGTCGATCTCCACAGCTCCGTAGCCAGCGGGAGGCATCGAGAGCGAGAGGCGTGCCTAACTCTCGATGCCTAGCGATGGCTGTCGATCTCCACGGGCATTTTCGCTTTTGGCACGGGGCCGATCCTCTTCTTGTGAGGCATCCAAGCAGTCTCGCATCGATACCTCTCGATAGGGAGGGGCATCGAAGCCTGTCCAATTCCACACCTATCGATACACATCGATATCCCTCGGAAGCGATAAGATCGCTACCGATGGGTATCGATGGCTAGCGATAGGCAGCGGGAGCTGCCGATCTCGAGAGGCATGCAGAGCTTGTGGGGTGTGGGCTGTGTTGCTCTTGGGAGGCCCCGAGACCTCTCGACATTGACCGTTCTGGGGATCGAGGGCCCTTCTGGAGCATTGATTTCCATAGGCATGGTGCGGGAACGACACGCAGAGAGAGCGAGCCCTCTCGCTCTGCCTCAGAAGCTGTCGATCTCCACAGCTCCGTAGCCAGCCGTAGGCATCAATAACGAGAGGCGTGCCTAACTCTCAATGCCTAGCGATGGCTGTCGATCTCCATGGGCATTATCGCTTTTGGCACGGGGCCGATCCTCTTCTTGTGAGGCATCCAAGCAGTCTCACCATCAATACCTCTCGATAGGGAGGGGCATCGAAGCCTGTCCAATTCCACACCTATCGATACACATCGATATCCCTCGGAAGCGATAAGATCGCTACCGATGGATATCGATGGCTAGCGATAGGCAGCGGGAGCTGCTGGTCTCGAGAGGCATGCAGAGCTTGTGGGGTGTGGGCCGTGTTGCTCTTGGGAGGCCCCGAGGCCTCTCGACCTTGACCGTTTTGGGGATCGAGAGCCCTTCTGGAGCATTGATTTCCATAGGCATGGTGCGGGAACGACACACAGAGAGAGCGAACCCTCTCGCTCTGCCTCAGAAGCTGTTGATCTCCACAGCTCCGTAGCCAGCGGGAGGCATCGATAACGAGAGGCGTGCCTAACTCTCAATGCCTAGCGATGGCTGTCGATCTCCACGGGCATTTTCGCTTTTGGCACGGGGCCAATCCTCTTCTTGTGAGGCATGCAAGCAGTCTCGCCATCAATACCTCTCGATAGCGAGGGGCATCGAAGCCTGTCCAATTCCACACCTATCGATACACATCGATATCCCTCGGAAGCGATAAGATCGCTACCGATGGATATCGATGGCTAGCGATAGGCAGCGGGAGCTGCCGATCTCGAGAGGCATGCAGAGCTTGCGGGCTGTGGGCCGTGTTGCTCTTGGGAGGCCCCGAGGCCTCTCGACATTGACCGTTTTGGGGATCGAGGGCCCTTCTGGAGCATTGATTTCCATAGGCATGGTGCGGGAATGACACGCAGAGAGAGCGAGCCCTCTCGCTCTGCCTCAGAAGCTGTTGAGCTCCACAGCTCCGTAGCCAGCGGGAGGCATCGAGAGCGAGAGGCGTGCCTAACTCTCCATGCCTAGCGATGGCTGTCGATCTCCACGGGCATTTTCGCTTTTGGCACGGGGCCGATCCTCTTCTTGTGAGGCATCCAAGCAGTCTCGCATCGATACCTCTCGATAGGGAGGGGCATCGAAGCCTGTCCAATTCCACACCTATCGATACACATCGATATCCCTCGGAAGCGATAAGATCGCTACCGATGGGTATCGATGGCTAGCGATAGGCAGCGGGAGCTGCCGATCTCGAGAGGCATGCAGAGCTTGTGGGGTGTGGGCCGTGTTGCTCTTGGGAGGCCCCGAGGCCTCTCGACATTGACCATTTTGGGGATCGAGGGCCCTTCTGGAGCATTGATTTCCATAGGCATGGTGCGGGAACGACACACAGAGAGAGCGAGCCCTCTCGCTCTGCCTCAGAAGCTGTTGAGCTCCACAGCTCCGCAGCCAGCGGGAGGCATCGAGAGCGAGAGGCGTGCCTAACTCTCGATGCCTAGCGATGGCTGTCGATCTCCACGGGCATTTTCGCTTTTGGCACGGGGCCAATCCTCTTCTTGTGAGGCATCCAAGCAGTCTCGCATCGATACCTCTCGATAGGGAGGGGCATCGAAGCCTGTCCAATTCCACACCTATCGATACACATCGATATCCCTCGGAAGCGATAAGATCGCTACCGATGGGTATCGATGGCTAGCGATAGGCAGCGGGAGCTGCCGATCTCGAGAGGCATGCAGAGCTTGCGGGCTGTGGGCCGTGTTGCTCTTGGGAGGCCCCGAGGCCTCTCGACATTGACCATTTTGGGGATCGAGGGCCCTTCTGGAGCATTGATTTCCATAGGCATGGTGCGGGAACGACACGCAGAGAGAGCGAGCCCTCTCGCTCTGCCTCAGAAGCTGTCTCCACAGCTCCGTAGCCAGCCGTAGGCATCAATAACGAGAGGCGTACCTAACTCTCAATGCCTAGCGATGGCTGTCGATCTCCATGGGCATTTTCGCTTTTGTCACGGGGCCAATCCTCTTCTTGTGAGGCATCCAAGCAGTCTCGCCATCAATACCTCTCGATAGCGAGGGCCATCGAAGCCTCTCCAAATCCACACCTATCGATACACATCGATATCCCTCGGAAGCGAGAAGATCGCTACCGATGGATATCGATGGCTAGCGATAGGCAGCGGGAGCTGCCGATCTCGAGAGGCATGCAGAGCTTGCGGGCTGTGGGCCGTGTTGCTCTTGGGAGGCCCCGAGGCCTCTCGACATTGACCATTTTGGGGATCGAGGGCCCTTCTGGAGCATTGATTTCCATAGGCATGGTGCGGGAACGACACGCAGAGAGAGCGAGCCCTCTCGCTCTGCCTCAGCAGCTGTTGAGCTCCACATCTCCGTAGCCAGCGGGAGGCATCGAGAGCGAGAGGCGTGCCTAACTCTCAATGCCTAGCGATGGCTGTCGATCTCCATGGGCATTTTTGCTTTTGGCACGGGGCCGATCCTCTTCTTGTGAGGCATGCAAGCAGTCTCGCCATCAATACCTCTCGATAGGGAGGGGCATCGAAGCCTGTCCAATTCCACACCTATCGATACACATCGATATCCCTCGGAAGCGATAAGATCGCTACCGATGGATATCGATGGCTAGCGATAGGCAGCGGGAGCTGCCGATCTCGAGAGGCATGCAGAGCTTGTGGGGTGTGGGCCGTGTTGCTCTTGGGAGGCCCCGAGGCCTCTCGACATTGACCGTTCTGGGGATCGAGGGCCCTTCTGGAGCATTGATTTCCATAGGCATGGTGCGGGAACGACACACAGAGAGAGCGAGCCCTCTCGCTCTGCCTCAGCAGCTGTTGATCTCCACAGCTCCGTAGCCAGCGGGAGGCATCGAGAGCGAGAGGCGTGCCTAACTCTCAATGCCTAGCGATGGCTGTCGATCTCCACGGGCATTTTCGCTTTTGGCACGGGGCCAATCCTCTTCTTGTGAGGCATGCAAGCAGTCTCGCCATCAATACCTCTCGATAGCGAGGGGCATCGAAGCCTCTCCAATTCCACACCTATCGATACACATCGATATCCCTCGGAAGCGATAAGATCGCTACCGATGGATATCGATGGCTAGCGATAGGCAGCGGGAGCTGCCGATCTCGAGAGGCATGCAGAGCTTGTGGGGTGTGGGCTGCGTTGCTCTTGGGAGGCCCCGAGGCCTCTCGACATTGACCGTTTTGGGGACTGAGGGCCCTTCTGGAGCATTGATTTCCATAGGCATGGTGCGGGAACGACACGCAGAGAGAGCGAGCCCTCTCGCTCTGCCTCAGAAGCTGTCGATCTCCACAGCTCCGTAGCCAGCCGTAGGCATCAATAACGAGAGGCGTGCCTAACTCTCAATGCCTAGCGATGGCTGTCGATCTCCATGGGCATTATCGCTTTTGGCACGGGGCCGATCCTCTTCTTGTGAGGCATCCAAGCAGTCTCACCATCAATACCTCTCGATAGGGAGGGGCATCGAAGCCTGTCCAATTCCACACCTATCGATACACATCGATATCCCTCGGAAGCGATAAGATCGCTACCGATGGGTATCGATGGCTAGCGATAGGCAGCGGGAGCTGCCGATCTCGAGAGGCATGCAGAGCTTGCGGGCTGTGGGCCGTGTTGCTCTTGGGAGGCCCCGAGGCCTCTCGACATTGACCATTTTGGGGATCGAGGGCCCTTCTGGAGCATTGATTTCCATAGGCATGGTGCGGGAACGACACACAGAGAGAGCGAGCCCTCTCGCTCTGCCTCAGAAGCTGTCGATCTCCACAGCTCCGTAGCCAGCGGGAGGCATCGAGAGCGAGAGGCGTGCCTAACTCTCGATGCCTAGCGATGGCTGTCGATCTCCACGGGCATTTTCGCTTTTGGCACGGGGCCAATCCTCTTCTTGTGAGGCATCCAAGCAGTCTCGCATCGATACCTCTCGATAGGGAGGGGCATCGAAGCCTGTCCAATTCCACACCTATCGATACACATCGATATCCCTCGGAAGCGATAAGATCGCTACCGATGGATATCGATGGCTAGCGATAGGCAGCGGGAGCTGCCGATCTCGAGAGGCATGCAGAGCTTGCGGGCTATGGGCCGTGTTGCTCTTGGGAGGCCCCGAGGCCTCTCGACATTGACCGTTTTGGGGATTGAGGGCCCTTCTGGAGCATTGATTTCCATAGGCATGGTGCGGGAACGACACGCAGAGAGAGCGAGCCCTCTCGCTCTGCCTCAGAAGCTGTTGATCTCCACAGCTCCGTAGCCAGCGGGAGGCATCGAGAGCGAGAGGCGTGCCTAACTCTCAATGCCTAGCGATGGCTGTCGATCTCCACGGGCATTTTCGCTTTTGGCACGGGGCCAATCCTCTTCTTGTGAGGCATGCAAGCAGTCTCGCCATCAATACCTCTCGATAGCGAGGGGCATCGAAGCCTCTCCAAATCCACACCTATCGATACACATCGATATCCCTCGGAAGCGATAAGATCGCTACCGATGGATATCGATGGCTAGCGATAGGCAGCGGGAGCCGCCGATCTCGAGAGACATGCAGAGCTTGTGGGGTGTGGGCTGCGTTGCTCTTGGGAGGCCCCGAGGCCTCTCGACATTGACCGTTTTGGGGACTGAGGGCCCTTCTGGAGCATTGATTTCCATAGGCATGGCGCGGGAACGACACGCAGAGAGACAGCGAGCCCTCTCGCTCTGCCTCAGAAGCTGTTGAGCTCCACAGCTCCGTAGCCAGCGGGAGGCATCGAGAGCGAGAGGCGTGCCTAACTCTCAATGCCTAGCGATGGCTGTCGATCTCCACGGGCATTTTCGCTTTTGGCACGGGGCCGATCCTCTTCTTGTGAGGCATCCAAGCAGTCTCGCCATCAATACCTCTCGATAGGGAGGGGCATCGAAGCCTGTCCAATTCCACACCTATCGATACACATCGATATCCCTCGGAAGCGAGAAGATCGCTACCGATGGATATCGATGGCTAGCGATAGGCAGCGGGAGCTGCCGATCTCGAGAGGCATGCAGAGCTTGCGGGCTGTGGGCCGTGTTGCTCTTGGGAGGCCCCGAGACCTCTCGACATTGACCGTTTTGGGGATCGAGGGCCCTTCTGGAGCATTGATTTCCATAGGCATGGTGCGGGAACGACACGCAGAGAGAGCGAGCCCTCTCGCTCTGCCTCAGAAGCTGTTGAGCTCCACAGCTCCGTAGCCAGCGGGAGGCATCGAGAGCGAGAGGCGTGCCTAACTCTCAATGCCTAGCGATGGCTGTCGATCTCCACGGGCATTTTCGCTTTTGGCACGGGGCCGATCCTCTTCTTGTGAGGCATCCAAGCAGTCTCGCATCGATACCTCTCGATAGGGAGGGGCATCGAAGCCTGTCCAATTCCACACCTATCGATACACATCGATATCCCTCGGAAGCGATAAGATCGCTACCGATGGGTATCG
The DNA here is from genome assembly GCF_036370855.1 of Dromaius novaehollandiae. Taxonomy (NCBI): domain Eukaryota; kingdom Metazoa; phylum Chordata; class Aves; order Casuariiformes; family Dromaiidae; genus Dromaius; species Dromaius novaehollandiae. The sequence goes on along the minus strand of NC_088098.1, from coordinate 84,099,822 downwards.
ATGGCTAGCGATAGGCAGCGGGAGCTGCCGATCTCGAGAGGCATGCAGAGCTTGTGGGGTGTGGGCCGTGTTGCTCTTGGGAGGCCCCGAGGCCTCTCGACATTGACCGTTCTGGGGATCGAGGGCCCTTCTGGAGCATTGATTTCCATAGGCATGGTGCGGGAACGACACACAGAGAGAGCGAGCCCTCTCGCTCTGCCTCAGAAGCTGTCGATCTCCACAGCTCCATAGCCAGCCGTAGGCATCAATAACGAGAGGCGTGCCTAACTCTCGATGCCTAGCGATGGCTGTCGATCTCCACGGGCATTTTCGCTTTTGGCACGGGGCCAATCCTCTTCTTGTGAGGCATGCAAGCAGTCTCACCATCAATACCTCTCGATAGCGAGGGGCATCGAAGCCTGTCCAATTCCACACCTATCGATACACATCGATATCCCTCGGAAGCGATAAGATCGCTACCGATGGGTATCGATGGCTAGCGATAGGCAGCGGGAGCTGCCGATCTCGAGAGGCATGCAGAGCTTGCGGGCTGTGGGCCGTGTTGCTCTTGGGAGGCCCCGAGGCCTCTCGACATTGACCGTTTTGGGGATCGAGGGCCCTTCTGGAGCATTGATTTCCATAGGCATGGTGCGGGAACGACACGCAGAGAGAGCGAGCCCTCTCGCTCTGCCTCAGAAGCTGTCTCCACAGCTCCGTAGCCAGCCGTAGGCATCAATAACGAGAGGCGTGCCTAACTCTCAATGCCTAGCGATGGCTGTCGATCTCCATGGGCATTTTCGCTTTTGGCACGGGGCCAATCCTCTTCTTGTGAGGCATCCAAGCAGTCTCGCCATCAATACCTCTCGATAGCGAGGGCCATCGAAGCCTCTCCAAATCCACACCTATCGATACACATCGATATCCCTCGGAAGCGATAAGATCGCTACCGATGGGTATCGATGGCTAGCGATAGGCAGCGGGAGCTGCCGATCTCGAGAGGCATGCAGAGCTTGCGGGCTGTGGGCCGTGTTGCTCTTGGGAGGCCCCGAGGCCTCTCGACATTGACCATTTTGGGGATCGAGGGCCCTTCTGGAGCATTGATTTCCATAGGCATGGTGCGGGAACGACACGCAGAGAGAGCGAGCCCTCTCGCTCTGCCTCAGAAGCTGTCGATCTCCACAGCTCCGTAGCCAGCGGGAGGCATCGAGAGCGAGAGGCGTGCCTAACTCTCGATGCCTAGCGATGGCTGTCGATCTCCACGGGCATTTTCGCTTTTGGCACGGGGCCGATCCTCTTCTTGTGAGGCATCCAAGCAGTCTTGCCATCGATACCTCTCGATAGGGAGGGGCATCGAAGCCTGTCCAATTCCACACCTATCGATACACATCGATATCCCTCGGAAGCGATAAGATCGCTACCGATGGATATCGATGGCTAGCGATAGGCAGCGGGAGCTGCTGGTCTCGAGAGGCATGCAGAGCTTGTGGGGTGTGGGCCGTGTTGCTCTTGGGAGGCCCCGAGGCCTCTCGACCTTGACCGTTTTGGGGATCGAGGGCCCTTCTGGAGCATTGATTTCCATAGGCATGGTGCGGGAACGACACACAGAGAGAGCGAGCCCTCTCGCTCTGCCTCAGAAGCCGTCGATCTCCACAGCTCCGTAGCCAGCGGGAGGCATCAATAACGAGAGGCGTGCCTAACTCTCAATGCCTAGCGATGGCTGTCGATCTCCACGGGCATTTTCGCTTTTGGCACGGGGCCAATCCTCTTCTTGTGAGGCATGCAAGCAGTCTCGCCATCAATACCTCTCGATAGGGAGGGGCATCGAAGCCTGTCCAATTCCACACCTATCGATACACATCGATATCCCTCGGAAGCGATAAGATCGCTACCGATGGATATCGATGGCTAGCGATAGGCAGCGGGAGCTGCCGATCTCGAGAGGCATGCAGAGCTTGCGGGGTGTGGGCCGTGTTGCTCTTGGGAGGCCCCGAGGCCTCTCGACATTGACCATTTTGGGGATCGAGGGCCCTTCTGGAGCATTGATTTCCATAGGCATGGTGCGGGAATGACACGCAGAGAGAGCGAGCCCTCTCGCTCTGCCTCAGAAGCTGTTGAGCTCCACAGCTCCGTAGCCAGCGGGAGGCATCGAGAGCGAGAGGCATGCCTAACTCTCAATGCCTAGCGATGGCTGTCGATCTCCACGGGCATTTTCGCTTTTGGCACGGGGCCGATCCTCTTCTTGTGAGGCATCCAAGCAGTCTTGCCATCGATACCTCTCGATAGGGAGGGGCATCGAAGCCTGTCCAATTCCACACCTATCGATACACATCGATATCCCTCGGAAGCGATAAGATCGCTACCGATGGGTATCGATGGCTAGCGATAGGCAGCGGGAGCTGCCGATCTCGAGAGGCATGCAGAGCTTGTGGGGTGTGGGCTGTGTTGCTCTTGGGAGGCCCCGAGACCTCTCGACATTGACCGTTTTGGGGATCGAGGGCCCTTCTGGAGCATTGATTTCCATAGGCATGGTGCGGGAACGACACGCAGAGAGAGCGAGCCCTCTCGCTCTGCCTCAGAAGCTGTCGATCTCCACAGCTCCGTAGCCAGCCGTAGGCATCAATAACGAGAGGCGTGCCTAACTCTCAATGCCTAGCGATGGCTGTCGATCTCCATGGGCATTATCGCTTTTGGCACGGGGCCGATCCTCTTCTTGTGAGGCATCCAAGCAGTCTCACCATCAATACCTCTCGATAGGGAGGGGCATCGAAGCCTGTCCAATTCCACACCTATCGATACACATCGATATCCCTCGGAAGCGATAAGATCGCTACCGATGGGTATCGATGGCTAGCGATAGGCAGCGGGAGCTGCCGATCTCGAGAGGCATGCAGAGCTTGCGGGCTGTGGGCCGTGTTGCTCTTGGGAGGCCCCGAGGCCTCTCGACATTGACCATTTTGGGGATCGAGGGCCCTTCTGGAGCATTGATTTCCATAGGCATGGTGCGGGAACGACACACAGAGAGAGCGAGCCCTCTCGCTCTGCCTCAGAAGCTGTCGATCTCCACAGCTCCGTAGCCAGCGGGAGGCATCGAGAGCGAGAGGCGTGCCTAACTCTCAATGCCTAGCGATGGCTGTCGATCTCCACGGGCATTTTCGCTTTTGGCACGGGGCCAATCCTCTTCTTGTGAGGCATGCAAGCAGTCTCGCCATCAATACCTCTCGATAGCGAGGGCCATCGAAGCCTCTCCAAATCCACACCTATCGATACACATCGATATCCCTCGGAAGCGAGAAGATCGCTACCGATGGATATCGATGGCTAGCGATAGGCAGCGGGAGCCGCCGATCTCGAGAGACATGCAGAGCTTGTGGGGTGTGGGCTGCGTTGCTCTTGGGAGGCCCCGAGGCCTCTCGACATTGACCGTTTTGGGGACTGAGGGCCCTTCTGGAGCATTGATTTCCATAGGCATGGCGCGGGAACGACACGCAGAGAGACAGCGAGCCCTCTCGCTCTGCCTCAGAAGCTGTTGATCTCCACAGCTCCGTAGCCAGCGGGAGGCATCGAGAGCGAGAGGCGTGCCTAACTCTCAATGCCTAGCGATGGCTGTCGATCTCCACGGGCATTTTCGCTTTTGGCACGGGGCCGATCCTCTTCTTGTGAGGCATCCAAGCAGTCTCGCCATCAATACCTCTCGATAGGGAGGGGCATCGAAGCCTGTCCAATTCCACACCTATCGATACACATCGATATCCCTCGGAAGCGATAAGATCGCTACCGATGGATATCGATGGCTAGCGATAGGCAGCGGGAGCTGCCGATCTCGAGAGGCATGCAGAGCTTGCGGGCTGTGGGCCGTGTTGCTCCTGGGAGGCCCCGAGGCCTGTCGACATTGACCATTTTGGGGATCGAGGGCCCTTCTGGAGCATTGATTTCCATAGGCATGGTGCGGGAACGACACACAGAGAGAGCGAGCCCTCTCGCTCTGCCTCAGAAGCTGTCTCCACAGCTCCGTAGCCAGCCGTAGGCATCAATAACGAGAGGCGTACCTAACTCTCAATGCCTAGCGATGGCTGTCGATCTCCATGGGCATTTTCGCTTTTGGCACGGGGCCAATCCTCTTCTTGTGAGGCATGCAAGCAGTCTCGCCATCAATACCTCTCGATAGCGAGGGCCATCAAAGCCTCTCCAACTCCACACCTATCGGTACACATCGATATCCCTCGGAAGCGAGAAGATCGCTACCGATGGATATCGATGGCTAGCGATAGGCAGCGGGAGCTGCCGATCTCGAGAGGCATGCAGAGCTTGCGGGCTGTGGGCCGTGTTGCTCCTGGGAGGCCCCGAGGCCTGTCGACATTGACCATTTTGGGGATCGAGGGCCCTTCTGGAGCATTGATTTCCATAGGCATGGTGCGGGAACGACACACAGAGAGAGCGAGCCCTCTCGCTCTGCCTCAGAAGCTGTCGATCTCCACAGCTCCGTAGCCAGCGGGAGGCATCGAGAGCGAGAGGCGTGCCTAACTCTCGATGCCTAGCGATGGCTGTCGATCTCCACGGGCATTTTCCCTTTGGGCACGGGGCCGATCCTCTTCTTGTGAGGCATCCAAGCAGTCTTGCCATCGATACCTCTCGATAGGGAGGGGCATCGAAGCCTGTCCAATTCCACACCTATCGATACACATCGATATCCCTCGGAAGCGATAAGATCGCTACCGATGGATATCGATGGCTAGCGATAGGCAGCGGGAGCTGCTGGTCTCGAGAGGCATGCAGAGCTTGTGGGGTGTGGGCCGTGTTGCTCTTGGGAGGCCCCGAGGCCTCTCGACCTTGACCGTTTTGGGGATCGAGAGCCCTTCTGGAGCATTGATTTCCATAGGCATGGTGCGGGAACGACACACAGAGAGAGCGAGCCCTCTCGCTCTGCCTCAGAAGCCGTCGATCTCCACATCTCCGTAGCCAGCGGGAGGCATCAATAACGAGAGGCGTGCCTAACTCTCAATGCCTAGCGATGGCTGTCGATCTCCACGGGCATTTTCGCTTTTGGCACGGGGCCAATCCTCTTCTTGTGAGGCATCCAAGCAGTCTCGCCATCAATACCTCTCGATAGCGAGGGGCATCGAAGCCTGTCCAATTCCACACCTATCGATACACATCGATATCCCTCGGAAGCGATAAGATCGCTACCGATGGATATCGATGGCTAGCGATAGGCAGCGGGAGCTGCCGATCTCGAGAGGCATGCAGAGCTTGCGGGCTGTGGGCCGTGTTGCTCTTGGGAGGCCCCGAGGCCTCTCGACATTGACCGTTTTGGGGATCGAGGGCCCTTCTGGAGCATTGATTTCCATAGGCATGGTGCGGGAATGACACGCAGAGAGAGCGAGCCCTCTCGCTCTGCCTCAGAAGCTGTTGAGCTCCACAGCTCCGTAGCCAGCGGGAGGCATCGAGAGCGAGAGGCGTGCCTAACTCTCAATGCCTAGCGATGGCTGTCGATCTCCACGGGCATTTTCGCTTTTGGCACGGGGCCAATCCTCTTCTTGTGAGGCATCCAAGCAGTCTCACCATCAATACCTCTCGATAGCGAGGGGCATCGAAGCCTGTCCAATTCCACACCTATCGATACACATCGATATCCCTCGGAAGCGATAAGATCGCTACCGATGGGTATCGATGGCTAGCGATAGGCAGCGGGAGCTGCCGATCTCGAGAGGCATGCAGAGCTTGCGGGCTGTGGGCCGTGTTGCTCTTGGGAGGCCCCGAGGCCTCTCGACATTGACCGTTTTGGGGATCGAGGGCCCTTCTGGAGCATTGATTTCCATAGGCATGGTGCGGGAACGACACGCAGAGAGAGCGAGCCCTCTCGCTCTGCCTCAGAAGCTGTCTCCACAGCTCCGTAGCCAGCCGTAGGCATCAATAACGAGAGGCGTGCCTAACTCTCAATGCCTAGCGATGGCTGTCGATCTCCATGGGCATTTTCGCTTTTGGCACGGGGCCAATCCTCTTCTTGTGAGGCATCCAAGCAGTCTCGCCATCAATACCTCTCGATAGCGAGGGCCATCGAAGCCTCTCCAAATCCACACCTATCGATACACATCGATATCCCTCGGAAGCGATAAGATCGCTACCGATGGATATCGATGGCTAGCGATAGGCAGCGGGAGCTGCCGATCTCGAGAGGCATGCAGAGCTTGCGGGCTGTGGGCCGTGTTGCTCTTGGGAGGCCCCGAGGCCTCTCGACATTGACCATTTTGGGGATCGAGGGCCCTTCTGGAGCATTGATTTCCATAGGCATGGTGCGGGAACGACACGCAGAGAGAGCGAGCCCTCTCGCTCTGCCTCAGAAGCTGTCGATCTCCACAGCTCCGTAGCCAGCGGGAGGCATCGAGAGCGAGAGGCGTGCCTAACTCTCGATGCCTAGCGATGGCTGTCGATCTCCACGGGCATTTTTGCTTTTGGCACGGGGCCGATCCTCTTCTTGTGAGGCATCCAAGCAGTCTTGCCATCGATACCTCTCGATAGGGAGGGGCATCGAAGCCTGTCCAATTCCACACCTATCGATACACATCGATATCCCTCGGAAGCGATAAGATCGCTACCGATGGATATCGATGGCTAGCGATAGGCAGCGGGAGCTGCTGGTCTCGAGAGGCATGCAGAGCTTGTGGGGTGTGGGCCGTGTTGCTCTTGGGAGGCCCCGAGGCCTCTCGACCTTGACCATTTTGGGGATCGAGGGCCCTTCTGGAGCATTGATTTCCATAGGCATGGTGCGGGAACGACACACAGAGAGAGCGAGCCCTCTCGCTCTGCCTCAGAAGCCGTCGATCTCCACAGCTCCGTAGCCAGCGGGAGGCATCAATAACGAGAGGCGTGCCTAACTCTCAATGCCTAGCGATGGCTGTCGATCTCCACGGGCATTTTCGCTTTTGGCACGGGGCCAATCCTCTTCTTGTGAGGCATGCAAGCAGTCTCGCCATCAATACCTCTCGATAGGGAGGGGCATCGAAGCCTGTCCAATTCCACACCTATCGATACACATCGATATCCCTCGGAAGCGATAAGATCGCTACCGATGGATATCGATGGCTAGCGATAGGCAGCGGGAGCTGCCGATCTCGAGAGGCATGCAGAGCTTGCGGGCTGTGGGCCGTGTTGCTCTTGGGAGGCCCCGAGGCCTCTCGACATTGACCGTTTTGGGGATCGAGGGCCCTTCTGGAGCATTGATTTCCATAGGCATGGTGCGGGAATGACACGCAGAGAGAGCGAGCCCTCTCGCTCTGCCTCAGAAGCTGTTGAGCTCCACAGCTCCGTAGCCAGCGGGAGGCATCGAGAGCGAGAGGCGTGCCTAACTCTCGATGCCTAGCGATGGCTGTCGATCTCCACGGGCATTTTCGCTTTTGGCACGGGGCCAATCCTCTTCTTGTGAGGCATCCAAGCAGTCTCACCATCAATACCTCTCGATAGCGAGGGGCATCGAAGCCTGTCCAATTCCACACCTATCGATACACATCGATATCCCTCGGAAGCGATAAGATCGCTACCGATGGGTATCGATGGCTAGCGATAGGCAGCGGGAGCTGCCGATCTCGAGAGGCATGCAGAGCTTGTGGGGTGTGGGCCGTGTTGCTCTTGGGAGGCCCCGAGGCCTCTCGACATTGACCGTTTTGGGGATCGAGGGCCCTTCTGGAGCATTGATTTCCATAGGCATGGTGCGGGAACGACACACAGAGAGAGCGAGCCCTCTCGCTCTGCCTCAGAAGCCGTCGATCTCCACAGCTCCGTAGCCAGCGGGAGGCATCAATAACGAGAGGCGTGCCTAACTCTCAATGCCTAGCGATGGCTGTCGATCTCCACGGGCATTTTCGCTTTTGGCACGGGGCCAATCCTCTTCTTGTGAGGCATGCAAGCAGTCTCGCCATCAATACCTCTCGATAGGGAGGGGCATCGAAGCCTCTCCAAATCCACACCTATCGATACACATCGATATCCCTCGGAAGCGAGAAGATCGCTACCGATGGATATCGATGGCTAGCGATAGGCAGCGGGAGCCGCCGATCTCGAGAGACATGCAGAGCTTGTGGGGTGTGGGCTGCGTTGCTCTTGGGAGGCCCCGAGGCCTCTCGACATTGACCGTTTTGGGGACTGAGGGCCCTTCTGGAGCATTGATTTCCATAGGCATGGCGCGGGAACGACACGCAGAGAGACAGCGAGCCCTCTCGCTCTGCCTCAGAAGCTGTTGATCTCCACAGCTCCGTAGCCAGCGGGAGGCATCGAGAGCGAGAGGCGTGCCTAACTCTCAATGCCTAGCGATGGCTGTCGATCTCCACGGGCATTTTCGCTTTTGGCACGGGGCCGATCCTCTTCTTGTGAGGCATCCAAGCAGTCTCGCCATCAATACCTCTCGATAGGGAGGGGCATCGAAGCCTGTCCAATTCCACACCTATCGATACACATCGATATCCCTCGGAAGCGATAAGATCGCTACCGATGGATATCGATGGCTAGCGATAGGCAGCGGGAGCTGCCGATCTCGAGAGGCATGCAGAGCTTGCGGGCTGTGGGCCGTGTTGCTCCTGGGAGGCCCCGAGGCCTGTCGACATTGACCATTTTGGGGATCGAGGGCCCTTCTGGAGCATTGATTTCCATAGGCATGGTGCGGGAACGACACACAGAGAGAGCGAGCCCTCTCGCTCTGCCTCAGAAGCTGTCTCCACAGCTCCGTAGCCAGCCGTAGGCATCAATAACGAGAGGCGTACCTAACTCTCAATGCCTAGCGATGGCTGTCGATCTCCATGGGCATTTTCGCTTTTGGCACGGGGCCAATCCTCTTCTTGTGAGGCATGCAAGCAGTCTCGCCATCAATACCTCTCGATAGCGAGGGCCATCAAAGCCTCTCCAACTCCACACCTATCGGTACACATCGATATCCCTCGGAAGCGAGAAGATCGCTACCGATGGATATCGATGGCTAGCGATAGGCAGCGGGAGCTGCCGATCTCGAGAGGCATGCAGAGCTTGCGGGCTGTGGGCCGTGTTGCTCCTGGGAGGCCCCGAGGCCTGTCGACATTGACCATTTTGGGGATCGAGGGCCCTTCTGGAGCATTGATTTCCATAGGCATGGTGCGGGAACGACACACAGAGAGAGCGAGCCCTCTCGCTCTGCCTCAGAAGCTGTCGATCTCCACAGCTCCGTAGCCAGCGGGAGGCATCGAGAGCGAGAGGCGTGCCTAACTCTCGATGCCTAGCGATGGCTGTCGATCTCCACGGGCATTTTCCCTTTGGGCACGGGGCCGATCCTCTTCTTGTGAGGCATCCAAGCAGTCTTGCCATCGATACCTCTCGATAGGGAGGGGCATCGAAGCCTGTCCAATTCCACACCTATCGATACACATCGATATCCCTCGGAAGCGATAAGATCGCTACCGATGGATATCGATGGCTAGCGATAGGCAGCGGGAGCTGCTGGTCTCGAGAGGCATGCAGAGCTTGTGGGGTGTGGGCCGTGTTGCTCTTGGGAGGCCCCGAGGCCTCTCGACCTTGACCGTTTTGGGGATCGAGAGCCCTTCTGGAGCATTGATTTCCATAGGCATGGTGCGGGAACGACACACAGAGAGAGCGAGCCCTCTCGCTCTGCCTCAGAAGCCGTCGATCTCCACATCTCCGTAGCCAGCGGGAGGCATCAATAACGAGAGGCGTGCCTAACTCTCAATGCCTAGCGATGGCTGTCGATCTCCACGGGCATTTTCGCTTTTGGCACGGGGCCAATCCTCTTCTTGTGAGGCATCCAAGCAGTCTCGCCATCAATACCTCTCGATAGCGAGGGGCATCGAAGCCTGTCCAATTCCACACCTATCGATACACATCGATATCCCTCGGAAGCGATAAGATCGCTACCGATGGATATCGATGGCTAGCGATAGGCAGCGGGAGCTGCCGATCTCGAGAGGCATGCAGAGCTTGCGGGCTGTGGGCCGTGTTGCTCTTGGGAGGCCCCGAGGCCTCTCGACATTGACCGTTTTGGGGATCGAGGGCCCTTCTGGAGCATTGATTTCCATAGGCATGGTGCGGGAATGACACGCAGAGAGAGCGAGCCCTCTCGCTCTGCCTCAGAAGCTGTTGAGCTCCACAGCTCCGTAGCCAGCGGGAGGCATCGAGAGCGAGAGGCGTGCCTAACTCTCAATGCCTAGCGATGGCTGTCGATCTCCACGGGCATTTTCGCTTTTGGCACGGGGCCAATCCTCTTCTTGTGAGGCATCCAAGCAGTCTCACCATCAATACCTCTCGATAGCGAGGGGCATCGAAGCCTGTCCAATTCCACACCTATCGATACACATCGATATCCCTCGGAAGCGATAAGATCGCTACCGATGGGTATCGATGGCTAGCGATAGGCAGCGGGAGCTGCCGATCTCGAGAGGCATGCAGAGCTTGCGGGCTGTGGGCCGTGTTGCTCTTGGGAGGCCCCGAGGCCTCTCGACATTGACCGTTTTGGGGATCGAGGGCCCTTCTGGAGCATTGATTTCCATAGGCATGGTGCGGGAACGACACGCAGAGAGAGCGAGCCCTCTCGCTCTGCCTCAGAAGCTGTCTCCACAGCTCCGTAGCCAGCCGTAGGCATCAATAACGAGAGGCGTGCCTAACTCTCAATGCCTAGCGATGGCTGTCGATCTCCATGGGCATTTTCGCTTTTGGCACGGGGCCAATCCTCTTCTTGTGAGGCATCCAAGCAGTCTCGCCATCAATACCTCTCGATAGCGAGGGCCATCGAAGCCTCTCCAAATCCACACCTATCGATACACATCGATATCCCTCGGAAGCGATAAGATCGCTACCGATGGATATCGATGGCTAGCGATAGGCAGCGGGAGCTGCCGATCTCGAGAGGCATGCAGAGCTTGCGGGCTGTGGGCCGTGTTGCTCTTGGGAGGCCCCGAGGCCTCTCGACATTGACCATTTTGGGGATCGAGGGCCCTTCTGGAGCATTGATTTCCATAGGCATGGTGCGGGAACGACACGCAGAGAGAGCGAGCCCTCTCGCTCTGCCTCAGAAGCTGTCGATCTCCACAGCTCCGTAGCCAGCGGGAGGCATCGAGAGCGAGAGGCGTGCCTAACTCTCGATGCCTAGCGATGGCTGTCGATCTCCACGGGCATTTTTGCTTTTGGCACGGGGCCGATCCTCTTCTTGTGAGGCATCCAAGCAGTCTTGCCATCGATACCTCTCGATAGGGAGGGGCATCGAAGCCTGTCCAATTCCACACCTATCGATACACATCGATATCCCTCGGAAGCGATAAGATCGCTACCGATGGATATCGATGGCTAGCGATAGGCAGCGGGAGCTGCTGGTCTCGAGAGGCATGCAGAGCTTGTGGGGTGTGGGCCGTGTTGCTCTTGGGAGGCCCCGAGGCCTCTCGACCTTGACCATTTTGGGGATCGAGGGCCCTTCTGGAGCATTGATTTCCATAGGCATGGTGCGGGAACGACACACAGAGAGAGCGAGCCCTCTCGCTCTGCCTCAGAAGCCGTCGATCTCCACAGCTCCGTAGCCAGCGGGAGGCATCAATAACGAGAGGCGTGCCTAACTCTCAATGCCTAGCGATGGCTGTCGATCTCCACGGGCATTTTCGCTTTTGGCACGGGGCCAATCCTCTTCTTGTGAGGCATGCAAGCAGTCTCGCCATCAATACCTCTCGATAGGGAGGGGCATCGAAGCCTGTCCAATTCCACACCTATCGATACACATCGATATCCCTCGGAAGCGATAAGATCGCTACCGATGGATATCGATGGCTAGCGATAGGCAGCGGGAGCTGCCGATCTCGAGAGGCATGCAGAGCTTGCGGGCTGTGGGCCGTGTTGCTCTTGGGAGGCCCCGAGGCCTCTCGACATTGACCGTTTTGGGGATCGAGGGCCCTTCTGGAGCATTGATTTCCATAGGCATGGTGCGGGAATGACACGCAGAGAGAGCGAGCCCTCTCGCTCTGCCTCAGAAGCTGTTGAGCTCCACAGCTCCGTAGCCAGCGGGAGGCATCGAGAGCGAGAGGCGTGCCTAACTCTCGATGCCTAGCGATGGCTGTCGATCTCCACGGGCATTTTCGCTTTTGGCACGGGGCCAATCCTCTTCTTGTGAGGCATCCAAGCAGTCTCACCATCAATACCTCTCGATAGCGAGGGGCATCGAAGCCTGTCCAATTCCACACCTATCGATACACATCGATATCCCTCGGAAGCGATAAGATCGCTACCGATGGGTATCGATGGCTAGCGATAGGCAGCGGGAGCTGCCGATCTCGAGAGGCATGCAGAGCTTGTGGGGTGTGGGCCGTGTTGCTCTTGGGAGGCCCCGAGGCCTCTCGACATTGACCGTTTTGGGGATCGAGGGCCCTTCTGGAGCATTGATTTCCATAGGCATGGTGCGGGAACGACACACAGAGAGAGCGAGCCCTCTCGCTCTGCCTCAGAAGCCGTCGATCTCCACAGCTCCGTAGCCAGCGGGAGGCATCAATAACGAGAGGCGTGCCTAACTCTCAATGCCTAGCGATGGCTGTCGATCTCCACGGGCATTTTCGCTTTTGGCACGGGGCCAATCCTCTTCTTGTGAGGCATGCAAGCAGTCTCGCCATCAATACCTCTCGATAGGGAGGGGCATCGAAGCCTCTCCAAATCCACACCTATCGATACACATCGATATCCCTCGGAAGCGAGAAGATCGCTACCGATGGATATCGATGGCTAGCGATAGGCAGCGGGAGCTGCCGATCTCGAGAGGCATGCAGAGCTTGCGGGCTGTGGGCCGTGTTGCTCCTGGGAGGCCCCGAGGCCTCTCGACATTGACCGTTTTGGGGATCGAGGGCCCTTCTGGAGCATTGATTTCCATAGGCATGGTGCGGGAACGACACGCAGAGAGAATGAGCCCTCTCGCTCTGCCTCAGAAGCTGTCGATCTCCACAGCTCCGTAGCCAGCGGGAGGCATCGAGAGCGAGAGGCGTGCCTAACTCTCAATGCCTAGCGATGGCTGTCGATCTCCACGGGCATTTTCGCTTTTGGCACGGGGCCGATCCTCTTCTTGTGAGGCATCCAAGCAGTCTCGCATCGATACCTCTCGATAGGGAGGGGCATCGAAGCCTGTCCAATTCCACACCTATCGATACACATCGATATCCCTCGGAAGCGATAAGATCGCTACCGATGGATATCGATGGCTAGCGATAGGCAGCGGGAGCTGCCGATCTCGAGAGGCATGCAGAGCTTGTGGGGTGTGGGCCGTGTTGCTCTTGGGAGGCCCCGAGGCCTCTCGACCTTGACCGTTCTGGGGATCGAGGGCCCTTCTGGAGCATTGATTTCCATAGGCATGGTGCGGGAACGACACACAGAGAGAGCGAGCCCTCTCGCTCTGCCTCAGAAGCTGTCGATCTCCACAGCTCCGTAGCCAGCGGGAGGCATCAATAACGAGAGGCGTGCCTAACTCTCAATGCCTAGCGATGGCTGTCGATCTCCACGGGCATTTTCGCTTTTGGCACGGGGCCAATCCTCTTCTTGTGAGGCATCCAAGCAGTCTCGCATCGATACCTCTCGATAGCGAGGGCCATCGAAGCCTGTCCAATTCCACACCTATCGGTACACATCGATATCCCTCGGAAGCGAGAAGATCGCTACCAATGGATATCGATGGCTAGCGATAGGCAGCGGGAGCTGCCGATCTCGAGAGGCATGCAGAGCTTGTGGGGTGTGGGCCGGGTTGCTCTTGGGAGGCCCCGAGACCTCTCGACATTGACCGTTCTGGGGATCGAGGGCCCTTCTGGAGCATTGATTTCCATAGGCATGGTGCGGGAACGACACGCAGAGAGAGCGAGCCCTCTCGCTCTGCCTCAGAAGCTGTCGATCTCCACAGCTCCGTAGCCAGCCGTAGGCATCAATAACGAGAGGCGTGCCTAACTCTCGATGCCTAGCGATGGCTGTCGATCTCCACGGGCATTTTCGCTTTTGGCACGGGGCCGATCCTCTTCTTGTGAGGCATCCAAGCAGTCTTGCCATCGATACCTCTCGATAGGGAGGGGCATCGAAGCCTGTCCAATTCCACACCTATCGATACACATCGATATCCCTCGGAAGCGATAAGATCGCTACCGATGGATATCGATGGCTAGCGATAGGCAGCGGGAGCTGCTGGTCTCGAGAGGCATGCAGAGCTTGTGGGGTGTGGGCCGTGTTGCTCTTGGGAGGCCCCAAGGCCTCTCGACCTTGACCGTTCTGGGGATCGAGGGCCCTTCTGGAGCATTGATTTCCATAGGCATGGTGCGGGAACGACACACAGAGAGAGCGAGCCCTCTCGCTCTGCCTCAGAAGCCATCGATCTCCACAGCTCCGTAGCCAGCGGGAGGCATCAATAACGAGAGGCGTGCCTAACTCTCAATGCCTAGCGATGGCTGTCGATCTCCACGGGCATTTTCGCTTTTGGCACGGGGCCAATCCTCTTCTTGTGAGGCATCCAAGCAGTCTCGCCATCAATACCTCTCGATAGCGAGGGGCATCGAAGCCTGTCCAATTCCACACCTATCGATACACATCGATATCCCTCGGAAGCGATAAGATCGCTACCGATGGATATCGATGGCTAGCGATAGGCAGCGGGAGCTGCCGATCTCGAGAGGCATGCAGAGCTTGCGGGCTGTGGGCTGTATTGCTCTTGGGAGGCCCCGAGGCCTCTCGACATTGACCGTTTTGGGGATCGAGGGCCCTTCTGGAGCATTGATTTCCATAGGCATGGTGCGGGAACGACACGCAGAGAGAGCGAGCCCTCTCGCTCTGCCTCAGAAGCTGTCGATCTCCACAGCTCCGTAGCCAGCGGGAGGCATCGAGAGCGAGAGGCGTGCCTAACTCTCAATGCCTAGCGATGGCTGTCGATCTCCACGGGCATTTTCGCTTTTGGCACGGGGCCAATCCTCTTCTTGTGAGGCATGCAAGCACTCTCGCCATCAATACCTCTCGATAGGGAGGGGCATCGAAGCCTCTCCAAATCCACACCTATCGATACACATCGATATCCCTCGGAAGCGAGAAGATCGCTACCGATGGATATCGATGGCTAGCGATAGGCAGCGGGAGCTGCCGATCTCGAGAGACATGCAGAGCTTGCGGGCTGTGGGCTGTATTGCTCTTGGGAGGCCCCGAGGCCTCTCGTCATTGACCGTTTTGGGGATCGAGGGCCCTTCTGGAGCATTGATTTCCATAGGCATGGTGCGGGAACGACACACAGAGAGAGCGAGCCCTCTCGCTCTGCCTCAGAAGCTGTCGATCTCCACAGCTCCGTAGCCAGCGGGAGGCATCGAGAGCGAGAGGCGTGCCTAACTCTCAATGCCTAGCGATGGCTGTCGATCTCCACGGGCATTTTCGCTTTTGGCACGGGGCCAATCCTCTTCTTGTGAGGCATCCAAGCAGTCTCGCATCGATACCTCTCGATAGCGAGGGCCATCGAAGCCTGTCCAATTCCACACCTATCGGTACACATCGATATCCCTCGGAAGCGAGAAGATCGCTACCGATGGATATCGATGGCTAGCGATAGGCAGCGGGAGCTGCCGATCTCGAGAGGCATGCAGAGCTTGTGGGGTGTGGGCCGTGTTGCTCTTGGGAGGCCCCGAGACCTCTCGACATTGACCGTTTTGGGGATCGAGGGCCCTTCTGGAGCATTGATTTCCATAGGCATGGTGCGGGAACGACACGCAGAGAGAGCGAGCCCTCTCGCTCTGCCTCAGAAGCTGTCGATCTCCACAGCTCCGTAGCCAGCCGTAGGCATCAATAACGAGAGGCGTGCCTAACTCTCGATGCC
Source organism: Dromaius novaehollandiae (assembly GCF_036370855.1). Lineage (NCBI taxonomy): Eukaryota > Metazoa > Chordata > Aves > Casuariiformes > Dromaiidae > Dromaius > Dromaius novaehollandiae. The sequence continues at coordinate 84,084,020 of NC_088098.1, read as the reverse complement.
TAGCGATGGCTGTCGATCTCCACGGGCATTTTCGCTTTTGGCACGGGGCCGATCCTCTTCTTGTGAGGCATCCAAGCAGTCTCACCATCAATACCTCTCGATAGGGAGGGGCATCGAAGCCTGTCCAATTCCACACCTATCGATACACATTGATATCCCTCGGAAGTGATAAGATCGCTACCGATGGGTATCGATGGCTAGCGATAGGCAGCGGGAGCTGCCTATCTCGAGAGGCATGCAGAGCTTGTGGGGTGTGGGCCGTGTTGCTCTTGGGAGGCCCCGAGGCCTCTCGACATTGACCATTTTGGGGATCGAGGGCCCTTCTGGAGCATTGATTTCCATAGGCATGGTGCGGGAACGACACGCAGAGAGAGCGAGCCCTCTCGCTCTGCCTCAGAAGCTGTCTCCACAGCTCCGTAGCCAGCCGTAGGCATCAATAACGAGAGGCGTGCCTAACTCTCAATGCCTAGCGATGGCTGTCGATCTCCATGGGCATTTTCGCTTTTGTCACGGGGCCAATCCTCTTCTTGTGAGGCATCCAAGCAGTCTCGCCATCAATACCTCTCGATAGGGAGGGCCATCGAAGCCTCTCCAAATCCACACCTATCGATACACATCGATATCCCTCGGAAGCGATAAGATCGCTACCGATGGATATCGATGGCTAGCGATAGGCAGCGGGAGCTGCCGATCTCGAGAGGCATGCAGAGCTTGCGGGCTGTGGGCCGTGTTGCTCTTGGGAGGCCCCGAGACCTCTCGACATTGACCATTTTGGGGATCGAGGGCCCTTCTGGAGCATTGATTTCCATAGGCATGGTGCGGGAACGACACGCAGAGAGAGCGAGCCCTCTCGCTCTGCCTCAGAAGCTGTCGATCTCCACAGCTCCGTAGCCAGCGGGAGGCATCGAGAGCGAGAGGCGTGCCTAACTCTCGATGCCTAGCGATGGCTGTCGATCTCCACGGGCATTTTCGCTTTTGGCACGGGGCCGATCCTCTTCTTGTGAGGCATCCAAGCAGTCTTGCCATCGATACCTCTCGATAGGGAGGGGCATCGAAGCCTGTCCAATTCCACACCTATCGATACACATCGATATCCCTCGGAAGCGATAAGATCGCTACCGATGGATATCGATGGCTAGCGATAGGCAGCGGGAGCTGCTGGTCTCGAGAGGCATGCAGAGCTTGTGGGGTGTGGGCCGTGTTGCTCTTGGGAGGCCCCGAGGCCTCTCGACCTTGACCGTTCTGGGGATCGAGGGCCCTTCTGGAGCATTGATTTCCATAGGCATGGTGCGGGAACGACACACAGAGAGAGCGAGCCCTCTCGCTCTGCCTCAGAAGCCGTCGATCTCCACAGCTCCGTAGCCAGCGGGAGGCATCAATAACGAGAGGCGTGCCTAACTCTCAATGCCTAGCGATGGCTGTCGATCTCCACGGGCATTTTCGCTTTTGGCACGGGGCCAATCCTCTTCTTGTGAGGCATGCAAGCAGTCTCGCCATCAATACCTCTCGATAGCGAGGGGCATCGAAGCCTGTCCAATTCCACACCTATCGATACACATCGATATCCCTCGGAAGCGATAAGATCGCTACCGATGGGTATCGATGGCTAGCGATAGGCAGCGGGAGCTGCCGATCTCGAGAGGCATGCAGAGCTTGCGGGCTGTGGGCCGTGTTGCTCCTGGGAGGCCCCGAGGCCTCTCGACATTGACCGTTTTGGGGATCGAGGGCCCTTCTGGAGCATTGATTTCCATAGGCATGGTGCGGGAACGACACGCAGAGAGAATGAGCCCTCTCGCTCTGCCTCAGAAGCTGTCGATCTCCACAGCTCCGTAGCCAGCGGGAGGCATCGAGAGCGAGAGGCGTGCCTAACTCTCAATGCCTAGCGATGGCTGTCGATCTCCACGGGCATTTTCGCTTTTGGCACGGGGCCGATCCTCTTCTTGTGAGGCATCCAAGCAGTCTCGCATCGATACCTCTCGATAGGGAGGGGCATCGAAGCCTGTCCAATTCCACACCTATCGATACACATCGATATCCCTCGGAAGCGATAAGATCGCTACCGATGGATATCGATGGCTAGCGATAGGCAGCGGGAGCTGCCGATCTCGAGAGGCATGCAGAGCTTGCGGGCTGTGGGCTGTATTGCTCTTGGGAGGCCCCGAGGCCTCTCGACATTGACCGTTTTGGGGATCGAGGGCCCTTCTGGAGCATTGATTTCCATAGGCATGGTGCGGGAACGACACACAGAGAGAGCGAGCCCTCTCGCTCTGCCTCAGAAGCTGTCGATCTCCACAGCTCCGTAGCCAGCGGGAGGCATCGAGAGCGAGAGGCGTGCCTAACTCTCAATGCCTAGCAATGGCTGTCGATCTCCACGGGCATTTTCGCTTTTGGCACGGGGCCAATCCTCTTCTTGTGAGGCATGCAAGCACTCTCGCCATCAATACCTCTCGATAGGGAGGGGCATCGAAGCCTCTCCAAATCCACACCTATCGATACACATCGATATCCCTCGGAAGCGAGAAGATCGCTACCGATGGATATCGATGGCTAGCGATAGGCAGCGGGAGCTGCCGATCTCGAGAGACATGCAGAGCTTGCGGGCTGTGGGCTGTATTGCTCTTGGGAGGCCCCGAGGCCTCTCGTCATTGACCGTTTTGGGGATCGAGGGCCCTTCTGGAGCATTGATTTCCATAGGCATGGTGCGGGAACGACACACAGAGAGAGCGAGCCCTCTCGCTCTGCCTCAGAAGCTGTCGATCTCCACAGCTCCGTAGCCAGCGGGAGGCATCGAGAGCGAGAGGCGTGCCTAACTCTCAATGCCTAGCGATGGCTGTCGATCTCCACGGGCATTTTCGCTTTTGGCACGGGGCCAATCCTCTTCTTGTGAGGCATCCAAGCAGTCTCGCATCGATACCTCTCGATAGCGAGGGCCATCGAAGCCTGTCCAATTCCACACCTATCGGTACACATCGATATCCCTCGGAAGCGATAAGATCGCTACCGATGGATATCGATGGCTAGCGATAGGCAGCGGGAGCTGCCGATCTCGAGAGGCATGCAGAGCTTGTGGGGTGTGGGCCGTGTTGCTCTTGGGAGGCCCCGAGACCTCTCGACATTGACCGTTCTGGGGATCGAGGGCCCTTCTGGAGCATTGATTTCCATAGGCATGGTGCGGGAACGACACGCAGAGAGAGCGAGCCCTCTCGCTCTGCCTCAGAAGCTGTCTCCACAGCTCCGTAGCCAGCCGTAGGCATCAATAACGAGAGGCGTGCCTAACTCTCAATGCCTAGCGATGGCTGTCGATCTCCATGGGCATTTTCGCTTTTGGCACGGGGCCAATCCTCTTCTTGTGAGGCATCCAAGCAGTCTCGCCATCAATACCTCTCGATAGGGAGGGGCATCGAAGCCTGTCCAATTCCACACCTATCGATACACATCGATATCCCTCGGAAGCGATAAGATCGCTACCGATGGATATCGATGGCTAGCGATAGGCAGCGGGAGCTGCCGATCTCGAGAGGCATGCAGAGCTTGTGGGGTGTGGGCCGTGTTGCTCTTGGGAGGCCCCGAGGCCTCTCGACATTGACCGTTCTGGGGATCGAGGGCCCTTCTGGAGCATTGATTTCCATAGGCATGGTGCGGGAACGACACGCAGAGAGAGCGAGCCCTCTCGCTCTGCCTCAGAAGCTGTCGATCTCCACAGCTCCGTAGCCAGCCGTAGGCATCAATAACGAGAGGCGTGCCTAACTCTCAATGCCTAGCGATGGCTGTCGATCTCCATGGGCATTTTCGCTTTTGGCACGGGGCCAATCCTCTTCTTGTGAGGCATCCAAGCAGTCTCGCCATCAATACCTCTCGATAGCGAGGGCCATCGAAGCCTCTCCAAATCCACACCTATCGATACACATCGATATCCCTCGGAAGCGATAAGATCGCTACCGATGGGTATCGATGGCTAGCGATAGGCAGCGGGAGCTGCCGATCTCGAGAGGCATGCAGAGCTTGCGGGCTGTGGGCCGTGTTGCTCTTGGGAGGCCCCGAGACCTCTCGACATTGACCATTTTGGGGATCGAGGGCCCTTCTGGAGCATTGATTTCCATAGGCATGGTGCGGGAACGACACGCAGAGAGAGCGAGCCCTCTCGCTCTGCCTCAGAAGCTGTCTCCACAGCTCCGTAGCCAGCCGTAGGCATCAATAACGAGAGGCGTGCCTAACTCTCGATGCCTAGCGATGGCTGTCGATCTCCACGGGCATTTTCGCTTTTGGCACGGGGCCGATCCTCTTCTTGTGAGGCATCCAAGCAGTCTCACCATCAATACCTCTCGATAGGGAGGGGCATCGAAGCCTGTCCAATTCCACACCTATCGATACACATTGATATCCCTCGGAAGCGATAAGATCGCTACCGATGGGTATCGATGGCTAGCGATAGGCAGCGGGAGCTGCCGATCTCGAGAGGCATGCAGAGCTTGTGGGGTGTGGGCCGTGTTGCTCTTGGGAGGCCCCGAGGCCTCTCGACATTGACCATTTTGGGGATCGAGGGCCCTTCTGGAGCATTGATTTCCATAGGCATGGTGCGGGAACGACACACAGAGAGAGCGAGCCCTCTCGCTCTGCCTCAGAAGCTGTCTCCACAGCTCCGTAGCCAGCCGTAGGCATCAATAACGAGAGGCGTGCCTAACTCTCAATGCCTAGCGATGGCTGTCGATCTCCATGGGCATTTTCGCTTTTGTCACGGGGCCAATCCTCTTCTTGTGAGGCATCCAAGCAGTCTCGCCATCAATACCTCTCGATAGCGAGGGCCATCGAAGCCTCTCCAAATCCACACCTATCGATACACATCGATATCCCTCGGAAGCGATAAGATCGCTACCGATGGATATCGATGGCTAGCGATAGGCAGCGGGAGCTGCCGATCTCGAGAGGCATGCAGAGCTTGCGGGCTGTGGGCCGTGTTGCTCTTGGGAGGCCCCGAGACCTCTCGACATTGACCATTTTGGGGATCGAGGGCCCTTCTGGAGCATTGATTTCCATAGGCATGGTGCGGGAACGACACGCAGAGAGAGCGAGCCCTCTCGCTCTGCCTCAGAAGCTGTCGATCTCCACAGCTCCGTAGCCAGCGGGAGGCATCGAGAGCGAGAGGCGTGCCTAACTCTCGATGCCTAGCGATGGCTGTCGATCTCCACGGGCATTTTCGCTTTTGGCACGGGGCCGATCCTCTTCTTGTGAGGCATCCAAGCAGTCTTGCCATCGATACCTCTCGATAGGGAGGGGCATCGAAGCCTGTCCAATTCCACACCTATCGATACACATCGATATCCCTCGGAAGCGATAAGATCGCTACCGATGGATATCGATGGCTAGCAATAGGCAGCGGGAGCTGCTGGTCTCGAGAGGCATGCAGAGCTTGTGGGGTGTGGGCCGTGTTGCTCTTGGGAGGCCCCGAGGCCTCTCGACCTTGACCGTTCTGGGGATCGAGGGCCCTTCTGGAGCATTGATTTCCATAGGCATGGTGCGGGAACGACACACAGAGAGAGCGAGCCCTCTCGCTCTGCCTCAGAAGCCGTCGATCTCCACAGCTCCGTAGCCAGCGGGAGGCATCAATAACGAGAGGCGTGCCTAACTCTCAATGCCTAGCGATGGCTGTCGATCTCCACGGGCATTTTCGCTTTTGGCACGGGGCCAATCCTCTTCTTGTGAGGCATGCAAGCAGTCTCGCCATCAATACCTCTCGATAGGGAGGGGCATCGAAGCCTGTCCAATTCCACACCTATCGATACACATCGATATCCCTCGGAAGCGATAAGATCGCTACCGATGGATATCGATGGCTAGCGATAGGCAGCGGGAGCTGCCGATCTCGAGAGGCATGCAGAGCTTGCGGGCTGTGGGCCGTGTTGCTCCTGGGAGGCCCCGAGGCCTCTCGACATTGACCGTTTTGGGGATGGAGGGCCCTTCTGGAGCATTGATTTCCATAGGCATGGTGCGGGAACGACACGCAGAGAGAGCGAGCCCTCTCGCTCTGCCTCAGAAGCTGTCGATCTCCACAGCTCCGTAGCCAGCGGGAGGCATCGAGAGCGAGAGGCGTGCCTAACTCTCAATGCCTAGCGATGGCTGTCGATCTCCACGGGCATTTTCGCTTTTGGCACGGGGCCGATCCTCTTCTTGTGAGGCATCCAAGCAGTCTCGCATCGATACCTCTTGATAGGGAGGGGCATCGAAGCCTGTCCAATTCCACACCTATCGATACACATCGATATCCCTCGGAAGCGATAAGATCGCTACCGATGGATATCGATGGCTAGCGATAGGCAGCGGGAGCTGCCGATCTCGAGAGGCATGCAGAGCTTGTGGGGTGTGGGCCGTGTTGCTCTTGGGAGGCCCCGAGGCCTCTCGACCTTGACCGTTCTGGGGATGGAGGGCCCTTCTGGAGCATTGATTTCCATAGGCATGGTGCGGGAACGACACACAGAGAGAGCGAGCCCTCTCGCTCTGCCTCAGAAGCCGTCGATCTCCACAGCTCCGTAGCCAGCGGGAGGCATCAATAACGAGAGGCGTACCTAACTCTCAATGCCTAGCGATGGCTGTCGATCTCCACGGGCATTTTCGCTTTTGGCACGGGGCCAATCCTCTTCTTGTGAGGCATGCAAGCACTCTCGCCATCAATACCTCTCGATAGGGAGGGGCATCGAAGCCTCTCCAAATCCACACCTATCGATACACATCGATATCCCTCGGAAGCGAGAAGATCGCTACCGATGGATATCGATGGCTAGCGATAGGCAGCGGGAGCTGCCGATCTCGAGAGACATGCAGAGCTTGCGGGCTGTGGGCTGTATTGCTCTTGGGAGGCCCCGAGGCCTCTCGACATTGACCGTTTTGGGGATCGAGGGCCCTTCTGGAGCATTGATTTCCATAGGCATGGTGCGGGAACGACACACAGAGAGAGCGAGCCCTCTCGCTCTGCCTCAGAAGCTGTCGATCTCCACAGCTCCGTAGCCAGCGGGAGGCATCGAGAGCGAGAGGCGTGCCTAACTCTCAATGCCTAGCGATGGCTGTCGATCTCCACGGGCATTTTCGCTTTTGGCACGGGGCCAATCCTCTTCTTGTGAGGCATCCAAGCAGTCTCGCATCGATACCTCTCGATAGCGAGGGCCATCGAAGCCTGTCCAATTCCACACCTATCGGTACACATCGATATCCCTCGGAAGCGAGAAGATCGCTACCAATGGATATCGATGGCTAGCGATAGGCAGCGGGAGCTGCCGATCTCGAGAGGCATGCAGAGCTTGTGGGGTGTGGGCCGTGTTGCTCTTGGGAGGCCCCGAGACCTCTCGACATTGACCGTTCTGGGGATCGAGGGCCCTTCTGGAGCATTGATTTCCATAGGCATGGTGCGGGAACGACACGCAGAGAGAGCGAGCCCTCTCGCTCTGCCTCAGAAGCTGTCGATCTCCACAGCTCCGTAGCCAGCGGGAGGCATCGAGAGCGAGAGGCGTGCCTAACTCTCGATGCCTAGCGATGGCTGTCGATCTCCACGGGCATTTTCGCTTTTGGCACGGGGCCGATCCTCTTCTTGTGAGGCATCCAAGCAGTCTTGCCATCGATACCTCTCGATAGGGAGGGGCATCGAAGCCTGTCCAATTCCACACCTATCGATACACATCGATATCCCTCGGAAGCGATAAGATCGCTACCGATGGATATCGATGGCTAGCGATAGGCAGCGGGAGCTGCCGATCTCGAGAGGCATGCAGAGCTTGCGGGCTGTGGGCCGTGTTGCTCTTGGGAGGCCCCGAGGCCTCTCGACCTTGACCGTTCTGGGGATCGAGGGCCCTTCTGGAGCATTGATTTCCATAGGCATGGTGCGGGAACGACACACAGAGAGAGCGAGCCCTCTCGCTCTGCCTCAGAAGCCATCGATCTCCACAGCTCCGTAGCCAGCGGGAGGCATCAATAACGAGAGGCGTGCCTAACTCTCAATGCCTAGCGATGGCTGTCGATCTCCACGGGCATTTTCGCTTTTGGCACGGGGCCAATCCTCTTCTTGTGAGGCATGCAAGCAGTCTCGCCATCAATACCTCTCGATAGCGAGGGGCATCGAAGCCTGTCCAATTCCACACCTATCGATACACATCGATATCCCTCGGAAGTGATAAGATCGCTACCGATGGATATCGATGGCTAGCGATAGGCAGCGGGAGCTGCCGATCTCGAGAGGCATGCAGAGCTTGCGGGCTGTGGGCCGTGTTGCTCTTGGGAGGCCCCGAGGCCTCTCGACATTGACCGTTTTGGGGATCGAGGGCCCTTCTGGAGCATTGATTTCCATAGGCATGGTGCGGGAACGACACGCAGAGAGAATGAGCCCTCTCGCTCTGCCTCAGAAGCTGTCGATCTCCACAGCTCCGTAGCCAGCGGGAGGCATCGAGAGCGAGAGGCGTGCCTAACTCTCAATGCCTAGCGATGGCTGTCGATCTCCACGGGCATTTTCGCTTTTGGCACGGGGCCAATCCTCTTCTTGTGAGGCATGCAAGCACTCTCGCCATCAATACCTCTCGATAGGGAGGGGCATCGAAGCCTCTCCAAATCCACACCTATCGATACACATCGATATCCCTCGGAAGCGAGAAGATCGCTACCGATGGATATCGATGGCTAGCGATAGGCAGCGGGAGCTGCCGATCTCGAGAGACATGCAGAGCTTGCGGGCTGTGAGCTGTATTGCTCTTGGGAGGCCCCGAGGCCTCTCGTCATTGACCGTTTTGGGGATCGAGGGCCCTTCTGGAGCATTGATTTCCATAGGCATGGTGCGGGAACGACACACAGAGAGAGCGAGCCCTCTCGCTCTGCCTCAGAAGCTGTCGATCTCCACAGCTCCGTAGCCAGCGGGAGGCATCGAGAGCGAGAGGCGTGCCTAACTCTCAATGCCTAGCGATGGCTGTCGATCTCCACGGGCATTTTCGCTTTTGGCACGGGGCCAATCCTCTTCTTGTGAGGCATCCAAGCAGTCTCGCCATCAATACCTCTCGATAGCGAGGGCCATCGAAGCCTGTCCAATTCCACACCTATCGGTGCACATCGATATCCCTCGGAAGCGATAAGATCGCTACCGATGGATATCGATGGCTAGCGATAGGCAGCGGGAGCTGCCGATCTCGAGAGGCATGCAGAGCTTGCGGGCTGTGGGCCGTGTTGCTCTTGGGAGGCCCCGAGACCTCTCGACATTGACCGTTCTGGGGATCGAGGGCCCTTCTGGAGCATTGATTTCCATAGGCATGGTGCGGGAACGACACGCAGAGAGAGCGAGCCCTCTCGCTCTGCCTCAGAAGCTGTCTCCACAGCTCCGTAGCCAGCCGTAGGCATCAATAACGAGAGGCGTGCCTAACTCTCAATGCCTAGCGATGGCTGTCGATCTCCACGGGCATTTTCGCTTTTGGCACGGGGCCAATCCTCTTCTTGTGAGGCATCCAAGCAGTCTCGCCATCAATACCTCTCGATAGGGAGGGGCATCGAAGCCTGTCCAATTCCACACCTATCGATACACATCGATATCCCTCGGAAGCGACAAGATCGCTACCGATGGGTATCGATGGCTAGCGATAGGCAGCGGGAGCTGCCGATCTCGAGAGGCATGCAGAGCTTGTGGGGTGTGGGCCGTGTTGCTCTTGGGAGGCCCCGAGGCCTCTCGACCTTGACCGTTTTGGGGATCGAGGGCCCTTCTGGAGCATTGATTTCCATAGGCATGGTGCGGGAACGACACGCAGAGAGAGCGAGCCCTCTCGCTCTGCCTCAGAAGCTGTCGATCTCCACAGCTCCGTAGCCAGCGGGAGGCATCGAGAGCGAGAGGCGTGCCTAACTCTCAATGCCTAGCGATGGCTGTCGATCTCCATGGGCATTTTCGCTTTTGGCACGGGGCCAATCCTCTTCTTGTGAGGCATCCAAGCAGTCTCGCCATCAATACCTCTCGATAGCGAGGGCCATCGAAGCCTCTCCAAATCCACACCTATCGATACACATCGATATCCCTCGGAAGCGATAAGATCGCTACCGATGGGTATCGATGGCTAGCGATAGGCAGCGGGAGCTGCCGATCTCGAGAGGCATGCAGAGCTTGTGGGGTGTGGGCCGTGTTGCTCTTGGGAGGCCCCGAGGCCTCTCGACATTGACCATTTTGGGGATCGAGGGCCCTTCTGGAGCATTGATTTCCATAGGCATGGTGCGGGAACGACACGCAGAGAGAGCGAGCCCTCTCGCTCTGCCTCAGAAGCTGTCTCCACAGCTCCGTAGCCAGCCGTAGGCATCAATAACGAGAGGCGTGCCTAACTCTCAATGCCTAGCGATGGCTGTCGATCTCCATGGGCATTTTTGCTTTTGGCACGGGGCCAATCCTCTTCTTGTGAGGCATCCAAGCAGTCTCGCCATCAATACCTCTCGATAGCGAGGGCCATCGAAGCCTCTCCAAATCCACACCTATCGATACACATCGATATCCCTCGGAAGCGATAAGATCGCTACCGATGGATATCGATGGCTAGCGATAGGCAGCGGGAGCTGCCGATCTCGAGAGGCATGCAGAGCTTGCGGGCTGTGGGCCGTGTTGCTCTTGGGAGGCCCCGAGACCTCTCGACATTGACCATTTTGGGGATCGAGGGCCCTTCTGGAGCATTGATTTCCATAGGCATGGTGCGGGAACGACACGCAGAGAGAGCGAGCCCTCTCGCTCTGCCTCAGAAGCTGTCGATCTCCACAGCTCCGTAGCCAGCGGGAGGCATCGAGAGCGAGAGGCGTGCCTAACTCTCGATGCCTAGCGATGGCTGTCGATCTCCACGGGCATTTTCGCTTTTGGCACGGGGCCGATCCTCTTCTTGTGAGGCATCCAAGCAGTCTTGCCATCGATACCTCTCGATAGGGAGGGGCATCGAAGCATGTCCAATTCCACACCTATCGATACACATCGATATCCCTCGGAAGCGATAAGATCGCTACCGATGGATATCGATGGCTAGCGATAGGCAGCGGGAGCTGCTGGTCTCGAGAGGCATGCAGAGCTTGTGGGGTGTGGGCCGTGTTGCTCTTGGGAGGCCCCGAGGCCTCTCGACCTTGACCGTTTTGGGGATCGAGAGCCCTTCTGGAGCATTGATTTCCATAGGCATGGTGCGGGAACGACACACAGAGAGAGCGAGCCCTCTCGCTCTGCCTCAGAAGCCGTCGATCTCCACAGCTCCGTAGCCAGCGGGAGGCATCAATAACGAGAGGCGTGCCTAACTCTCGATGCCTAGCGATGGCTGTCGATCTCCATGGGCATTTTCGCTTTTGGCACGGGGCCAATCCTCTTCTTGTGAGGCATCCAAGCAGTCTCGCCATCAATACCTCTCGATAGCGAGGGCCATCGAAGCCTCTCCAAATCCACACCTATCGATACACATCGATATCCCTCGGAAGCGATAAGATCGCTACCGATGGGTATCGATGGCTAGCGATAGGCAGCGGGAGCTGCCGATCTCGAGAGGCATGCAGAGCTTGCGGGCTGTGGGCCGTGTTGCTCTTGGGAGGCCCCGAGACCTCTCGACATTGACCATTTTGGGGATCGAGGGCCCTTCTGGAGCATTGATTTCCATAGGCATGGTGCGGGAACGACACGCAGAGAGAGCGAGCCCTCTCGCTCTGCCTCAGAAGCTGTCGATCTCCACATCTCCGTAGCCAGCGGGAGGCATCGAGAGCGAGAGGCGTGCCTAACTCTCGATGCCTAGCGATGGCTGTCGATCTCCACGGGCATTTTCGCTTTTGGCACGGGGCCGATCCTCTTCTTGTGAGGCATCCAAGCAGTCTTGCCATCGATACCTCTCGATAGGGAGGGGCATCGAAGCCTGTCCAATTCCACACCTATCGATACACATCGATATCCCTCGGAAGCGATAAGATCGCTACCGATGGATATCGATGGCTAGCGATAGGCAGCGGGAGCTGCTGGTCTCGAGAGGCATGCAGAGCTTGTGGGGTGTGGGCCGTGTTGCTCTTGGGAGGCCCCGAGGCCTCTCGACATTGACCGTTTTGGGGATGGAGGGCCCTTCTGGAGCATTGATTTCCATAGGCATGGTGCGGGAACGACACGCAGAGAGAGCAAGCCCTCTCGCTCTGCCTCAGAAGCTGTCGATCTCCACAGCTCCGTAGCCAGCGGGAGGCATCAATAACGAGAGGCGTGCCTAACTCTCGATGCCTAGCGATGGCTGTCGATCTCCACGGGCATTTTCGCTTTTGGCACGGGGCCGATCCTCTTCTTGTGAGGCATCCAAGCAGTCTCGCATCGATACCTCTCGATAGGGAGGGGCATCGAAGCCTGTCCAATTCCACACCTATCGATACACATCGATATCCCTCGGAAGCGATAAGATCGCTACCGATGGATATCGATGGCTAGCGATAGGCAGCGGGAGCTGCCGATCTCGAGAGGCATGCAGAGCTTGCGGGCTGTGGGCTGTATTGCTCTTGGGAGGCCCCGAGGCCTCTCGACATTGACCGTTTTGGGGATCGAGGGCCCTTCTGGAGCATTGATTTCCATAGGCATGGTGCGGGAACGACACACAGAGAGAGCGAGCCCTCTCGCTCTGCCTCAGAAGCTGTCGATCTCCACATCTCCGTAGCCAGCGGGAGGCATCGAGAGCGAGAGGCGTGCCTAACTCTCAATGCCTAGCGATGGCTGTCGATCTCCACGGGCATTTTCGCTTTTGGCACGGGGCCAATCCTCTTCTTGTGAGGCATCCAAGCAGTCTCGCATCGATACCTCTCGATAGCGAGGGGCATCGAAGCCTGTCCAATTCCACACCTATCGGTACACATCGATATCCCTCGGAAGCGAGAAGATCGCTACCGATGGATATCGATGGCTAGCGATAGGCAGCGGGAGCTGCCGATCTCGAGAGGCATGCAGAGCTTGTGGGGTGTGGGCCGTGTTGCTCTTGGGAGGCCCCGAGACCTCTCGACATTGACCGTTCTGGGGATCGAGGGCCCTTCTGGAGCATTGATTTCCATAGGCATGGTGCGGGAACGACACGCAGAGAGAGCGAGCCCTCTCGCTCTGCCTCAGAAGCTGTCTCCACAGCTCCGTAGCCAGCCGTAGGCATCAATAACGAGAGGCGTGCCTAACTCTCAATGCCTAGCGATGGCTGTCGATCTCCACGGGCATTTTCGCTTTTGGCACGGGGCCAATCCTCTTCTTGTGAGGCATCCAAGCAGTCTCACCATCAATACCTCTCGATAGGGAGGGGCATCGAAGCCTGTCCAATTCCACACCTATCGATACACATCGATATCCCTCGGAAGCGATAAGATCGCTACCGATGGATATCGATGGCTAGCGATAGGCAGCGGGAGCTGCTGGTCTCGAGAGGCATGCAGAGCTTGTGGGGTGTGGGCCGTGTTGCTCTTGGGAGGCCCCGAGGCCTCTCGACCTTGACCGTTCTGGGGATCGAGGGCCCTTCTGGAGCATTGATTTCCATAGGCATGGTGCGGGAACGACACACAGAGAGAGCGAGCCCTCTCGCTCTGCCTCAGAAGCTGTTGAGCTCCACAGCTCCGTAGCCAGCGGGAGGCATCGAGAGCGAGAGGCGTGCCTAACTCTCAATGCCTAGCGATGGCTGTCGATCTCCACGGGCATTTTCGCTTTTGGCACGGGGCCAATCCTCTTCTTGTGAGGCATGCAAGCAGTCTCGCATCGAAACCTCTCGATAGGGAGGGGCATCGAAGCCTGTCCAATTCCACACCTATCGGTACACATCGATATCCCTCGGAAGCGATAAGATCGCTACCGATGGATATCGATGGCTAGCGATAGGCAGCGGGAGCTGCCGATCTCGAGAGGCATGCAGAGCTTGTGGGGTGTGGGCCGCGTTGCTCTTGGGAGGCCCCGAGACCTCTCGACATTGACCGTTTTGGGGATCGAGGTCCCTTCTGGAGCATTGATTTCCATAGGCATGGTGCGGGAACGACACGCAGAGAGAGCGAGCCCTCTCGCTCTGCCTCAGAAGCTGTCGATCTCCACAGCTCCGTAGCCAGCGGGAGGCATCAATAACGAGAGGCGTGCCTAACTCTCGATGCCTAGCGATGGCTGTCGATCTCCACGGGCATTTTCGCTTTTGGCACGGGGCCGATCCTCTTCTTGTGAGGCATCCAAGCAGTCTCGCATCGATACCTCTCGATAGGGAGGGGCATCGAAGCCTGTCCAATTCCACACCTATCGATACACATCGATATCCCTCGGAAGCGATAAGATCGCTACCGATGGATATCGATGGCTAGCGATAGGCAGCGGGAGCTGCCGATCTCGAGAGGCATGCAGAGCTTGCGGGCTGTGGGCTGTATTGCTCTTGGGAGGCCCCGAGGCCTCTCGACATTGACCGTTTTGGGGATCGAGGGCCCTTCTGGAGCATTGATTTCCATAGGCATGGTGCGGGAACGACACACAGAGAGAGCGAGCCCTCTCGCTCTGCCTCAGAAGCTGTCGATCTCCACATCTCCGTAGCCAGCGGGAGGCATCGAGAGCGAGAGGCGTGCCTAACTCTCAATGCCTAGCGATGGCTGTCGATCTCCACGGGCATTTTCGCTTTTGGCACGGGGCCAATCCTCTTCTTGTGAGGCATCCAAGCAGTCTCGCATCGATACCTCTCGATAGCGAGGGGCATCGAAGCCTGTCCAATTCCACACCTATCGGTACACATCGATATCCCTCGGAAGCGATAAGATCGCTACCGATGGGTATCGATGGCTAGCGATAGGCAGCGGGAGCTGCCGATCTCGAGAGGCATGCAGAGCTTGTGGGGTGTGGGCCGTGTTGCTCTTGGGAGGCCCCGAGACCTCTCGACATTGACCGTTCTGGGGATCGAGGGCCCTTCTGGAGCATTGATTTCCATAGGCATGGTGCGGGAACGACACGCAGAGAGAGCGAGCCCTCTCGCTCTGCCTCAGAAGCTGTCTCCACAGCTCCGTAGCCAGCCGTAGGCATCAATAACGAGAGGCGTGCCTAACTCTCAATGCCTAGCGATGGCTGTCGATCTCCACGGGCATTTTCGCTTTTGGCACGGGGCCAATCCTCTTCTTGTGAGGCATCCAAGCAGTCTCACCATCAATACCTCTCGATAGGGAGGGGCATCGAAGCCTGTCCAATTCCACACCTATCGATACACATCGATATCCCTCGGAAGCGATAAGATCGCTACCGATGGATATCGATGGCTAGCGATAGGCAGCGGGAGCTGCTGGTCTCGAGAGGCATGCAGAGCTTGTGGGGTGTGGGCCGTGTTGCTCTTGGGAGGCCCCGAGGCCTCTCGACCTTGACCGTTCTGGGGATCGAGGGCCCTTCTGGAGCATTGATTTCCATAGGCATGGTGCGGGAACGACACACAGAGAGAGCGAGCCCTCTCGCTCTGCCTCAGAAGCTGTTGAGCTCCACAGCTCCGTAGCCAGCGGGAGGCATCGAGAGCGAGAGGCGTGCCTAACTCTCAATGCCTAGCGATGGCTGTCGATCTCCACGGGCATTTTCGCTTTTGGCACGGGGCCAATCCTCTTCTTGTGAGGCATGCAAGCAGTCTCGCATCGAAACCTCTCGATAGGGAGGGGCATCGAAGCCTGTCCAATTCCACACCTATCGGTACACATCGATATCCCTTGGAAGCGATAAGATCGCTACCGATGGATATCGATGGCTAGCGATAGGCAGCGGGAGCTGCCGATCTCGAGAGGCATGCAGAGCTTGTGGGGTGTGGGCCGCGTTGCTCTTGGGAGGCCCCGAGACCTCTCGACATTGACCGTTTTGGGGATCGAGGTCCCTTCTGGAGCATTGATTTCCATAGGCATGGTGCGGGAACGACACACAGAGAGAGCGAGCCCTCTCGCTCTGCCTCAGAAGCTGTCGATCTCCACAGCTCCGTAGCCAGCGGGAGGCATCGAGAGCGAGAGGCGTGCCTAACTCTCAATGCCTAGCGATGGCTGTCGATCTCCACGGGCATTTTCGCTTTTGGCACGGGGCCGATCCTCTTCTTGTGAGGCATGCAAGCAGTCTCGCCATCAATACCTCTCGATAGGGAGGGGCATCGAAGCCTGTCCAATTCCACACCTATCGATACACATCGATATCCCTCGGAAGCGAGAAGATCGCTACCGATGGATATCGATGACTAGCGATAGGCAGCGGGAGCTGCCGATCTCGAGAGGCATGCAGAGCTTGTGGGGTGTGGGCCGTGTTGCTCTTGGGAGGCCCCGAGGCCTCTCGACATTGACCATTTTGGGGATCGAGGGCCCTTCTGGAGCATTGATTTCCATAGGCATGGTGCGGGAACGACACACAGAGAGAGCGAGCCCTCTCGCTCTGCCTCAGAAGCTGTCGATCTCCACATCTCCGTAGCCAGCGGGAGGCATCGAGAGCGAGAGGCGTGCCTAACTCTCAATGCCTAGCGATGGCTGTCGATCTCCACGGGCATTTTTGCTTTTGGCACGGGGCCGATCCTCTTCTTGTGAGGCATGCAAGCAGTCTCGCATCGATACCTCTCGATAGCGAGGGGCATCGAAGCCTGTCCAATTCCACACCTATCGATACACATCGATATCCCTCGGAAGCGATAAGATCGCTACCGATGGATGTCGATGGCTAGCGATAGGCAGCGGGAGCTGCCGATCTCGAGAGGCATGCAGAGCTTGTGGGGTGTGGGCCGTGTTGCTCTTGGGAGGCCCCGAGACCTCTCGACATTGACCGTTCTGGGGATCGAGGGCCCTTCTGGAGCATTGATTTCCATAGGCATGGTGCGGGAACGACACACAGAGAGAGCGAGCCCTCTCGCTCTGCCTCAGAAGCTGTCGATCTCCACAGCTCCGTAGCCAGCGGGAGGCATCGAGAGTGAGAGGCGTGCCTAACTCTCAGTGCCTAGCGATGGCTGTCGATCTCCACGGGTATTTTTGCTTTTGGCACGGGGCCGATCCTCTTCTTGTGAGGCATCCAAGCAGTCTTGCCATCGATAACTCTCGATAGGGAGGGGCATCGAAGCCTGTCCAATTCCACACCTATCGATACACATCGATATCCCTCGGAAGCGAGAAGATCGCTACCGATGGATATCGATGGCTAGCGATAGGCAGCGGGAGCTGCCGATCTCGAGAGGCATGCAGAGCTTGTGGGGTGTGGGCCGTGTTGCTCTTGGGAGGCCCCGAGGCCTCTCGTCATTGACCGTTTTGGGGATCGAGGGCCCTTCTGGAGCATTGATTTCCATAGGCATGGTGCGGGAACGACACGCAGAGAGAGCGAGCCCTCTCGCTCTGCCTCAGAAGCTGTTAATCTCCACAGCTCCGTAGCCAGCGGGAGGCATCGAGAGCGAGAGGCGTGCCTAACTCTCAATGCCTAGCGATGGCTGTCGATCTCCACGGGCATTATCGCTTTTGGCACGGGGCCAATCCTCTTCTTGTGAGGCATCCAAGCAGTCTCGCCATCAATACCTCTCGATAGGGAGGGGCATCGAAGCCTGTCCAATTCCACACCTATCGATACACATCGATATCCCTCGGAAGCGATAAGATCGCTACCGATGGATATCGATGGCTAGCGATAGGCAGCGGGAGCTGCCGATCTCGAGAGGCATGCAGAGCTTGCGGGCTGTGGGCCGTGTTGCTCTTGGGAGGCCCCGAGGCCTCTCGACATTGACCATTTTGGGGATCGAGGGCCCTTCTGGAGCATTGATTTCCATAGGCATGGTGCGGGAACGACACGCAGAGAGAGCGAGCCCTCTCGCTCTGCCTCAGCAGCTGTCGATCTCCACATCTCCGTAGCCAGCGGGAGGCATCGAGAGCGAGAGGCGTGCCTAACTCTCAATGCCTAGCGATGGCTGTCGATCTCCACGGGCATTTTCGCTTTTGGCACGGGGCCAATCCTCTTCTTGTGAGGCATGCAAGCAGTCTCGCATCGAAACCTCTCGATAGCGAGGGGCATCGAAGCCTGTCCAATTCCACACCTATCGGTACACATCGATATCCCTTGGAAGTGATAAGATCGCTACCGATGGATATCGATGGCTAGCGATAGGCAGCGGGAGCTGCCGATCTCGAGAGGCATGCAGAGCTTGTGGGGTGTGGGCCGTGTTGCTCTTGGGAGGCCCCGAGACCTCTCGACATTGACCGTTTTGGGGATCGAGGTCCCTTCTGGAGCATTGATTTCCATAGGCATGGTGCGGGAACGACACGCAGAGAGAGCGAGCCCTCTCGCTCTGCCTCAGAAGCTGTCGATCTCCACAGCTCCGTAGCCAGCGGGAGGCATCGAGAGCGAGAAGCGTGCCTAACTCTCAATGCCTAGCGATGGCTGTCGATCTCCACGGGCATTTTCGCTTTTGGCACGGGGCCGATCCTCTTCTTGTGAGGCATGCAAGCAGTCTCGCCATCAATACCTCTCGATAGGGAGGGGCATCGAAGCCTGTCCAATTCCACACCTATCGATACACATCGATATCCCTCGGAAGCGAGAAGATCGCTACCGATGGATATCGATGGCTAGCGATAGGCAGCGGGAGCTGCCGATCTCGAGAGGCATGCAGAGCTTGTGGGGTGTGGGCCGTGTTGCTCTTGGGAGGCCCCGAGGCCTCTCGACATTGACCGTTCTGGGGATCGAGGGCCCTTCTGGAGCATTGATTTCCATAGGCATGGTGCGGGAACGACACGCAGAGAGAGCGAGCCCTCTCGCTCTGCCTCAGAAGCTGTCGATCTCCACAGCTCCGTAGCCAGCGGGAGGCATCGAGAGCGAGAAGCGTGCCTAACTCTCAATGCCTAGCGATGGCTGTCGATCTCCACGGGCATTTTCGCTTTTGGCACGGGGCCGATCCTCTTCTTGTGAGGCATGCAAGCAGTCTCGCCATCAATACCTCTCGATAGGGAGGGGCATCGAAGCCTGTCCAATTCCACACCTATCGATACACATCGATATCCCTCGGAAGCGAGAAGATCGCTACCGATGGATATCGATGGCTAGCGATAGGCAGCGGGAGCTGCTGGTCTCGAGAGGCATGCAGAGCTTGTGGGGTGTGGGCCGTGTTGCTCTTGGGAGGCCCCGAGGCCTCTCGACCTTGACCGTTCTGGGGATCGAGGGCCCTTCTGGAGCATTGATTTCCATAGGCATGGTGCGGGAACGACACACAGAGAGAGCGAGCCCTCTCGCTCTGCCTCAGAAGCTGTTGAGCTCCACAGCTCCGTAGCCAGCGGGAGGCATCGAGAGCGAGAGGCGTGCCTAACTCTCAATGCCTAGCGATGGCTGTCGATCTCCACGGGCATTTTCGCTTTTGGCACGGGGCCAATCCTCTTCTTGTGAGGCATGCAAGCAGTCTCGCATCGAAACCTCTCGATAGGGAGGGGCATCGAAGCCTGTCCAATTCCACACCTATCGGTACACATCGATATCCCTTGGAAGCGATAAGATCGCTACCGATGGATATCGATGGCTAGCGATAGGCAGCGGGAGCTGCCGATCTCGAGAGGCATGCAGAGCTTGTGGGGTGTGGGCCGCGTTGCTCTTGGGAGGCCCCGAGACCTCTCGACATTGACCGTTTTGGGGATCGAGGTCCCTTCTGGAGCATTGATTTCCATAGGCATGGTGCGGGAACGACACACAGAGAGAGCGAGCCCTCTCGCTCTGCCTCAGAAGCTGTCGATCTCCACAGCTCCGTAGCCAGCGGGAGGCATCGAGAGCGAGAGGCGTGCCTAACTCTCAATGCCTAGCGATGGCTGTCGATCTCCACGGGCATTTTCGCTTTTGGCACGGGGCCGATCCTCTTCTTGTGAGGCATGCAAGCAGTCTCGCCATCAATACCTCTCGATAGGGAGGGGCATCGAAGCCTGTCCAATTCCACACCTATCGATACACATCGATATCCCTCGGAAGCGAGAAGATCGCTACCGATGGATATCGATGACTAGCGATAGGCAGCGGGAGCTGCCGATCTCGAGAGGCATGCAGAGCTTGTGGGGTGTGGGCCGTGTTGCTCTTGGGAGGCCCCGAGGCCTCTCGACATTGACCATTTTGGGGATCGAGGGCCCTTCTGGAGCATTGATTTCCATAGGCATGGTGCGGGAACGACACACAGAGAGAGCGAGCCCTCTCGCTCTGCCTCAGAAGCTGTCGATCTCCACATCTCCGTAGCCAGCGGGAGGCATCGAGAGCGAGAGGCGTGCCTAACTCTCAATGCCTAGCGATGGCTGTCGATCTCCACGGGCATTTTTGCTTTTGGCACGGGGCCGATCCTCTTCTTGTGAGGCATGCAAGCAGTCTCGCATCGATACCTCTCGATAGCGAGGGGCATCGAAGCCTGTCCAATTCCACACCTATCGATACACATCGATATCCCTCGGAAGCGATAAGATCGCTACCGATGGATGTCGATGGCTAGCGATAGGCAGCGGGAGCTGCCGATCTCGAGAGGCATGCAGAGCTTGTGGGGTGTGGGCCGTGTTGCTCTTGGGAGGCCCCGAGACCTCTCGACATTGACCGTTCTGGGGATCGAGGGCCCTTCTGGAGCATTGATTTCCATAGGCATGGTGCGGGAACGACACACAGAGAGAGCGAGCCCTCTCGCTCTGC
Organism: Dromaius novaehollandiae; assembly: GCF_036370855.1. NCBI lineage: Eukaryota > Metazoa > Chordata > Aves > Casuariiformes > Dromaiidae > Dromaius > Dromaius novaehollandiae. The sequence continues at coordinate 84,063,421 of NC_088098.1, read as the reverse complement.
CTCAGAAGCTGTCGATCTCCACAGCTCCGTAGCCAGCGGGAGGCATCGAGAGTGAGAGGCGTGCCTAACTCTCAGTGCCTAGCGATGGCTGTCGATCTCCACGGGTATTTTTGCTTTTGGCACGGGGCCGATCCTCTTCTTGTGAGGCATCCAAGCAGTCTTGCCATCGATAACTCTCGATAGGGAGGGGCATCGAAGCCTGTCCAATTCCACACCTATCGATACACATCGATATCCCTCGGAAGCGAGAAGATCGCTACCGATGGATATCGATGGCTAGCGATAGGCAGCGGGAGCTGCCGATCTCGAGAGGCATGCAGAGCTTGTGGGGTGTGGGCCGTGTTGCTCTTGGGAGGCCCCGAGGCCTCTCGTCATTGACCGTTTTGGGGATCGAGGGCCCTTCTGGAGCATTGATTTCCATAGGCATGGTGCGGGAACGACACGCAGAGAGAGCGAGCCCTCTCGCTCTGCCTCAGAAGCTGTTAATCTCCACAGCTCCGTAGCCAGCGGGAGGCATCGAGAGCGAGAGGCGTGCCTAACTCTCAATGCCTAGCGATGGCTGTCGATCTCCACGGGCATTATCGCTTTTGGCACGGGGCCAATCCTCTTCTTGTGAGGCATCCAAGCAGTCTCGCCATCAATACCTCTCGATAGGGAGGGGCATCGAAGCCTGTCCAATTCCACACCTATCGATACACATCGATATCCCTCGGAAGCGATAAGATCGCTACCGATGGATATCGATGGCTAGCGATAGGCAGCGGGAGCTGCCGATCTCGAGAGGCATGCAGAGCTTGCGGGCTGTGGGCCGTGTTGCTCTTGGGAGGCCCCGAGGCCTCTCGACATTGACCATTTTGGGGATCGAGGGCCCTTCTGGAGCATTGATTTCCATAGGCATGGTGCGGGAACGACACGCAGAGAGAGCGAGCCCTCTCGCTCTGCCTCAGCAGCTGTCGATCTCCACATCTCCGTAGCCAGCGGGAGGCATCGAGAGCGAGAGGCGTGCCTAACTCTCAATGCCTAGCGATGGCTGTCGATCTCCACGGGCATTTTCGCTTTTGGCACGGGGCCAATCCTCTTCTTGTGAGGCATGCAAGCAGTCTCGCATCGAAACCTCTCGATAGCGAGGGGCATCGAAGCCTGTCCAATTCCACACCTATCGGTACACATCGATATCCCTTGGAAGTGATAAGATCGCTACCGATGGATATCGATGGCTAGCGATAGGCAGCGGGAGCTGCCGATCTCGAGAGGCATGCAGAGCTTGTGGGGTGTGGGCCGTGTTGCTCTTGGGAGGCCCCGAGACCTCTCGACATTGACCGTTTTGGGGATCGAGGTCCCTTCTGGAGCATTGATTTCCATAGGCATGGTGCGGGAACGACACGCAGAGAGAGCGAGCCCTCTCGCTCTGCCTCAGAAGCTGTCGATCTCCACAGCTCCGTAGCCAGCGGGAGGCATCGAGAGCGAGAAGCGTGCCTAACTCTCAATGCCTAGCGATGGCTGTCGATCTCCACGGGCATTTTCGCTTTTGGCACGGGGCCGATCCTCTTCTTGTGAGGCATGCAAGCAGTCTCGCCATCAATACCTCTCGATAGGGAGGGGCATCGAAGCCTGTCCAATTCCACACCTATCGATACACATCGATATCCCTCGGAAGCGAGAAGATCGCTACCGATGGATATCGATGGCTAGCGATAGGCAGCGGGAGCTGCCGATCTCGAGAGGCATGCAGAGCTTGTGGGGTGTGGGCCGTGTTGCTCTTGGGAGGCCCCGAGGCCTCTCGACATTGACCGTTCTGGGGATCGAGGGCCCTTCTGGAGCATTGATTTCCATAGGCATGGTGCGGGAACGACACGCAGAGAGAGCGAGCCCTCTCGCTCTGCCTCAGAAGCTGTCGATCTCCACAGCTCCGTAGCCAGCGGGAGGCATCGAGAGCGAGAAGCGTGCCTAACTCTCAATGCCTAGCGATGGCTGTCGATCTCCACGGGCATTTTCGCTTTTGGCACGGGGCCGATCCTCTTCTTGTGAGGCATGCAAGCAGTCTCGCCATCAATACCTCTCGATAGGGAGGGGCATCGAAGCCTGTCCAATTCCACACCTATCGATACACATCGATATCCCTCGGAAGCGAGAAGATCGCTACCGATGGATATCGATGGCTAGCGATAGGCAGCGGGAGCTGCCGATCTCGAGAGGCATGCAGAGCTTGTGGGGTGTGGGCCGTGTTGCTCTTGGGAGGCCCCGAGGCCTCTCGACATTGACCATTTTGGGGATCGAGGGCCCTTCTGGAGCATTGATTTCCATAGGCATGGTGCGGGAACGACACACAGAGAGAGCGAGCCCTCTCGCTCTGCCTCAGAAGCTGTCGATCTCCACATCTCCGTAGCCAGCGGGAGGCATCGAGAGCGAGAGGCGTGCCTAACTCTCAATGCCTAGCGATGGCTGTCGATCTCCACGGGCATTTTTGCTTTTGGCACGGGGCCGATCCTCTTCTTGTGAGGCATGCAAGCAGTCTCGCATCGATACCTCTCGATAGCGAGGGGCATCGAAGCCTGTCCAATTCCACACCTATCGATACACATCGATATCCCTCGGAAGCGATAAGATCGCTACCGATGGATGTCGATGGCTAGCGATAGGCAGCGGGAGCTGCCGATCTCGAGAGGCATGCAGAGCTTGTGGGGTGTGGGCCGTGTTGCTCTTGGGAGGCCCCGAGACCTCTCGACATTGACCGTTCTGGGGATCGAGGGCCCTTCTGGAGCATTGATTTCCATAGGCATGGTGCGGGAACGACACACAGAGAGAGCGAGCCCTCTCGCTCTGCCTCAGAAGCTGTCGATCTCCACAGCTCCGTAGCCAGCGGGAGGCATCGAGAGTGAGAGGCGTGCCTAACTCTCAGTGCCTAGCGATGGCTGTCGATCTCCACGGGTATTTTTGCTTTTGGCACGGGGCCGATCCTCTTCTTGTGAGGCATCCAAGCAGTCTTGCCATCGATAACTCTTGATAGGGAGGGGCATCGAAGCCTGTCCAATTCCACACCTATCGATACACATCGATATCCCTCGGAAGCGAGAAGATCGCTACCGATGGATATCGATGGCTAGCGATAGGCAGCGGGAGCTGCCGATCTCGAGAGGCATGCAGAGCTTGTGGGGTGTGGGCCGTGTTGCTCTTGGGAGGCCCCGAGGCCTCTCGTCATTGACCGTTTTGGGGATGGAGGGCCCTTCTGGAGCATTGATTTCCATAGGCATGGTGCGGGAACGACACGCAGAGAGAGCGAGCCCTCTCGCTCTGCCTCAGAAGCTGTTAATCTCCACAGCTCCGTAGCCAGCGGGAGGCATCGAGAGCGAGAGGCGTGCCTAACTCTCAATGCCTAGCGATGGCTGTCGATCTCCACGGGCATTATCGCTTTTGGCACGGGGCCAATCCTCTTCTTGTGAGGCATCCAAGCAGTCTCGCCATCAATACCTCTCGATAGGGAGGGGCATCGAAGCCTGTCCAATTCCACACCTATCGATACACATCGATATCCCTCGGAAGCGATAAGATCGCTACCGATGGATATCGATGGCTAGCGATAGGCAGCGGGAGCTGCCGATCTCGAGAGGCATGCAGAGCTTGCGGGCTGTGGGCCGTGTTGCTCTTGGGAGGCCCCGAGGCCTCTCGACATTGACCATTTTGGGGATCGAGGGCCCTTCTGGAGCATTGATTTCCATAGGCATGGTGCGGGAACGACACGCAGAGAGAGCGAGCCCTCTCGCTCTGCCTCAGCAGCTGTCGATCTCCACATCTCTGTAGCCAGCGGGAGGCATCGAGAGCGAGAGGCGTGCCTAACTCTCAATGCCTAGCGATGGCTGTCGATCTCCACGGGCATTTTCGCTTTTGGCACGGGGCCAATCCTCTTCTTGTGAGGCATGCAAGCAGTCTCGCATCGAAACCTCTCGATAGCGAGGGGCATCGAAGCCTGTCCAATTCCACACCTATCGGTACACATCGATATCCCTTGGAAGTGATAAGATCGCTACCGATGGATATCGATGGCTAGCGATAGGCAGCGGGAGCTGCCGATCTCGAGAGGCATGCAGAGCTTGTGGGGTGTGGGCCGTGTTGCTCTTGGGAGGCCCCGAGACCTCTCGACATTGACCGTTTTGGGGATCGAGGTCCCTTCTGGAGCATTGATTTCCATAGGCATGGTGCGGGAACGACACGCAGAGAGAGCGAGCCCTCTCGCTCTGCCTCAGAAGCTGTCGATCTCCACAGCTCCGTAGCCAGCGGGAGGCATCGAGAGCGAGAAGCGTGCCTAACTCTCAATGCCTAGCGATGGCTGTCGATCTCCACGGGCATTTTCGCTTTTGGCACGGGGCCGATCCTCTTCTTGTGAGGCATGCAAGCAGTCTCGCCATCAATACCTCTCGATAGGGAGGGGCATCGAAGCCTGTCCAATTCCACACCTATCGATACACATCGATATCCCTCGGAAGCGAGAAGATCGCTACCGATGGATATCGATGGCTAGCGATAGGCAGCGGGAGCTGCCGATCTCGAGAGGCATGCAGAGCTTGTGGGGTGTGGGCCGTGTTGCTCTTGGGAGGCCCCGAGGCCTCTCGACATTGACCGTTCTGGGGATCGAGGGCCCTTCTGGAGCATTGATTTCCATAGGCATGGTGCGGGAACGACACGCAGAGAGAGCGAGCCCTCTCGCTCTGCCTCAGAAGCTGTCGATCTCCACAGCTCCGTAGCCAGCGGGAGGCATCGAGAGCGAGAAGCGTGCCTAACTCTCAATGCCTAGCGATGGCTGTCGATCTCCACGGGCATTTTCGCTTTTGGCACGGGGCCGATCCTCTTCTTGTGAGGCATGCAAGCAGTCTCGCCATCAATACCTCTCGATAGGGAGGGGCATCGAAGCCTGTCCAATTCCACACCTATTGATACACATCGATATCCCTCGGAAGCGAGAAGATCGCTACCGATGGATATCGATGGCTAGCGATAGGCAGCGGGAGCTGCCGATCTCGAGAGGCATGCAGAGCTTGTGGGGTGTGGGCCGTGTTGCTCTTGGGAGGCCCCGAGGCCTCTCGACATTGACCATTTTGGGGATCGAGGGCCCTTCTGGAGCATTGATTTCCATAGGCATGGTGCGGGAACGACACACAGAGAGAGCGAGCCCTCTCGCTCTGCCTCAGAAGCTGTCGATCTCCACATCTCCGTAGCCAGCGGGAGGCATCGAGAGCGAGAGGCGTGCCTAACTCTCAATGCCTAGCGATGGCTGTTGATCTCCACGGGCATTTTTGCTTTTGGCACGGGGCCGATCCTCTTCTTGTGAGGCATGCAAGCAGTCTCGCATCGATACCTCTCGATAGCGAGGGGCATCGAAGCCTGTCCAATTCCACACCTATCGATACACATCGATATCCCTCGGAAGCGATAAGATCGCTACCGATGGATGTCGATGGCTAGCGATAGGCAGCGGGAGCTGCCGATCTCGAGAGGCATGCAGAGCTTGTGGGGTGTGGGCCGTGTTGCTCTTGGGAGGCCCCGAGACCTCTCGACATTGACCGTTCTGGGGATCGAGGGCCCTTCTGGAGCATTGATTTCCATAGGCATGGTGCGGGAACGACACACAGAGAGAGCGAGCCCTCTCGCTCTGCCTCAGAAGCTGTCGATCTCCACAGCTCCGTAGCCAGCGGGAGGCATCGAGAGTGAGAGGCGTGCCTAACTCTCAGTGCCTAGCGATGGCTGTCGATCTCCACGGGTATTTTTGCTTTTGGCACGGGGCCGATCCTCTTCTTGTGAGGCATCCAAGCAGTCTTGCCATCGATAACTCTTGATAGGGAGGGGCATCGAAGCCTGTCCAATTCCACACCTATCGATACACATCGATATCCCTCGGAAGCGAGAAGATCGCTACCGATGGATATCGATGGCTAGCGATAGGCAGCGGGAGCTGCCGATCTCGAGAGGCATGCAGAGCTTGTGGGGTGTGGGCCGTGTTGCTCTTGGGAGGCCCCGAGGCCTCTCGTCATTGACCGTTTTGGGGATGGAGGGCCCTTCTGGAGCATTGATTTCCATAGGCATGGTGCGGGAACGACACGCAGAGAGAGCGAGCCCTCTCGCTCTGCCTCAGAAGCTGTTAATCTCCACAGCTCCGTAGCCAGCGGGAGGCATCGAGAGCGAGAGGCGTGCCTAACTCTCAATGCCTAGCGATGGCTGTCGATCTCCACGGGCATTATCGCTTTTGGCACGGGGCCAATCCTCTTCTTGTGAGGCATCCAAGCAGTCTCGCCATCAATACCTCTCGATAGGGAGGGGCATCGAAGCCTGTCCAATTCCACACCTATCGATACACATCGATATCCCTCGGAAGCGATAAGATCGCTACCGATGGATATCGATGGCTAGCGATAGGCAGCGGGAGCTGCCGATCTCGAGAGGCATGCAGAGCTTGCGGGCTGTGGGCCGTGTTGCTCTTGGGAGGCCCCGAGGCCTCTCGACATTGACCATTTTGGGGATCGAGGGCCCTTCTGGAGCATTGATTTCCATAGGCATGGTGCGGGAACGACACGCAGAGAGAGCGAGCCCTCTCGCTCTGCCTCAGCAGCTGTCGATCTCCACATCTCCGTAGCCAGCGGGAGGCATCGAGAGCGAGAGGCGTGCCTAACTCTCAATGCCTAGCGATGGCTGTCGATCTCCACGGGCATTTTCGCTTTTGGCACGGGGCCAATCCTCTTCTTGTGAGGCATGCAAGCAGTCTCGCATCGAAACCTCTCGATAGCGAGGGGCATCGAAGCCTGTCCAATTCCACACCTATCGGTACACATCGATATCCCTTGGAAGTGATAAGATCGCTACCGATGGATATCGATGGCTAGCGATAGGCAGCGGGAGCTGCCGATCTCGAGAGGCATGCAGAGCTTGTGGGGTGTGGGCCGTGTTGCTCTTGGGAGGCCCCGAGACCTCTCGACATTGACCGTTTTGGGGATCGAGGTCCCTTCTGGAGCATTGATTTCCATAGGCATGGTGCGGGAACGACACGCAGAGAGAGCGAGCCCTCTCGCTCTGCCTCAGAAGCTGTCGATCTCCACAGCTCCGTAGCCAGCGGGAGGCATCGAGAGCGAGAAGCGTGCCTAACTCTCAATGCCTAGCGATGGCTGTCGATCTCCACGGGCATTTTCGCTTTTGGCACGGGGCCGATCCTCTTCTTGTGAGGCATGCAAGCAGTCTCGCCATCAATACCTCTCGATAGGGAGGGGCATCGAAGCCTGTCCAATTCCACACCTATCGATACACATCGATATCCCTCGGAAGCGAGAAGATCGCTACCGATGGATATCGATGGCTAGCGATAGGCAGCGGGAGCTGCCGATCTCGAGAGGCATGCAGAGCTTGTGGGGTGTGGGCCGTGTTGCTCTTGGGAGGCCCCGAGGCCTCTCGACATTGACCGTTCTGGGGATCGAGGGCCCTTCTGGAGCATTGATTTCCATAGGCATGGTGCGGGAACGACACGCAGAGAGAGCGAGCCCTCTCGCTCTGCCTCAGAAGCTGTCGATCTCCACAGCTCCGTAGCCAGCGGGAGGCATCGAGAGCGAGAAGCGTGCCTAACTCTCAATGCCTAGCGATGGCTGTCGATCTCCACGGGCATTTTCGCTTTTGGCACGGGGCCGATCCTCTTCTTGTGAGGCATGCAAGCAGTCTCGCCATCAATACCTCTCGATAGGGAGGGGCATCGAAGCCTGTCCAATTCCACACCTATCGATACACATCGATATCCCTCGGAAGCGAGAAGATCGCTACCGATGGATATCGATGGCTAGCGATAGGCAGCGGGAGCTGCCGATCTCGAGAGGCATGCAGAGCTTGTGGGGTGTGGGCCGTGTTGCTCTTGGGAGGCCCCGAGGCCTCTCGACATTGACCGTTCTGGGGATCGAGGGCCCTTCTGGAGCATTGATTTCCATAGGCATGGTGCGGGAACGACACGCAGAGAGAGCGAGCCCTCTCGCTCTGCCTCAGCAGCTGTCGATCTCCACATCTCCGTAGCCAGCGGGAGGCATCGAGAGCGAGAGGCGTGCCTAACTCTCAATGCCTAGCGATGGCTGTCGATCTCCACGGGCATTTTTGCTTTTGGCACGGGGCCGATCCTCTTCTTGTGAGGCATGCAAGCAGTCTCGCATCGATACCTCTCGATAGCGAGGGGCATCGAAGCCTGTCCAATTCCACACCTATCGATACACATCGATATCCCTCGGAAGCGATAAGATCGCTACCGATGGATGTCGATGGCTAGCGATAGGCAGCGGGAGCTGCCGATCTCGAGAGGCATGCAGAGCTTGCGGGCTGTGGGCCGTGTTGCTCTTGGGAGGCCCCGAGACCTCTCGACATTGACCGTTCTGGGGATCGAGGGCCCTTCTGGAGCATTGATTTCCATAGGCATGGTGCGGGAACGACACACAGAGAGAGCGAGCCCTCTCGCTCTGCCTCAGAAGCTGTCGATCTCCACAGCTCCGTAGCCAGCGGGAGGCATCAAGAGCGAGAGGCATGCCTAGCGATGGCTGTCGATCTCCACGGGCATTTTCGCTTTTGGCACGGGGCCGATCCTCTTCTTGTGAGGCATCCAAGCAATCCCGCCATCGATACCTCTCAATAGGGAGGGGCATCGAAGCCTGTCCAATTCCACACCTATCGATACACATCGATATCCCTCGGAAGCGATAAGATTGCTACCGATGGATATCGATGGCTAGCGATAGGCAGCGGGAGCTGCCGATCTCGAGAGGCATGCAGAGCTTGTGGGGTGTGGGCCGTGTTGCTCTTGGGAGGCCCCGAGGCCTCTCGTCATTGACCGTTTTGGGGATGGAGGGCCCTTCTGGAGCATTGATTTCCATAGGCATGGTGCGGGAACGACACGCAGAGAGAGCGAGCCCTCTCGCTCTGCCTCAGAAGCTGTTAATCTCCACAGCTCCGTAGCCAGCGGGAGGCATCGAGAGCGAGAGGCGTGCCTAACTCTCAATGCCTAGCGATGGCTGTCGATCTCCACGGGCATTTTTGCTTTTGGCACGGGGCCGATCCTCTTCTTGTGAGGCATGCAAGCAGTCTCGCCATCAATACCTCTCGATAGCGAGGGGCATCGAAGCCTGTCCAATTCCACACCTATCGATACACATCGATATCCCTCGGAAGCGATAAGATCGCTACCGATGGATATCGATGGCTAGCGATAGGCAGCGGGAGCTGCCGATCTCGAGAGGCATGCAGAGCTTGCGGGCTGTGGGACGTGTTGCTCTTGGGAGGCCCCGAGGCCTCTCGACATTGACCATTTTGGGGATCGAGGGCCCTTCTGGAGCATTGATTTCCATAGGCATGGTGCGGGAACGACACACAGAGAGAGCGAGCCCTCTCGCTCTGCCTCAGAAGCTGTCGATCTCCACAGCTCCGTAGCCAGCGGGAGGCATCGAGAGTGAGAGGCGTGCCTAACTCTCAATGCCTAGCGATGGCTGTCGATCTCCACGGGTATTTTCGCTTTTGGCACGGGGCCGATCCTCTTCTTGTGAGGCATCCAAGCAGTCTTGCCATCGATACCTCTTGATAGGGAGGGGCATCGAAGCCTGTCCAATTCCACACCTATCGATACACATCGATATCCCTCGGAAGCGAGAAGATCGCTACCGATGGATATCGATGGCTAGCGATAGGCAGCGGGAGCTGCCGATCTCGAGAGGCATGCAGAGCTTGTGGGGTGTGGGCCGTGTTGCTCTTGGGAGGCCCCGAGGCCTCTCGTCATTGACCGTTTTGGGGATGGAGGGCCCTTCTGGAGCATTGATTTCCATAGGCATGGTGCGGGAACGACACGCAGAGAGAGCGAGCCCTCTCGCTCTGCCTCAGAAGCTGTTAATCTCCACAGCTCCGTAGCCAGCGGGAGGCATCGAGAGCGAGAGGCGTGCCTAACTCTCAATGCCTAGCGATGGCTGTCGATCTCCACGGGCATTATCGCTTTTGGCACGGGGCCAATCCTCTTCTTGTGAGGCATCCAAGCAGTCTCGCCATCAATACCTCTCGATAGGGAGGGGCATCGAAGCCTGTCCAATTCCACACCTATCGATACACATCGATATCCCTCGGAAGCGATAAGATCGCTACCGATGGATATCGATGGCTAGCGATAGGCAGCGGGAGCTGCCGATCTCGAGAGGCATGCAGAGCTTGCGGGCTGTGGGCCGTGTTGCTCTTGGGAGGCCCCGAGGCCTCTCGACATTGACCATTTTGGGGATCGAGGGCCCTTCTGGAGCATTGATTTCCATAGGCATGGTGCGGGAACGACACGCAGAGAGAGCGAGCCCTCTCGCTCTGCCTCAGCAGCTGTTAATCTCCACAGCTCCGTAGCCAGCGGGAGGCATCGAGAGCGAGAGGCGTGCCTAACTCTCAATGCCTAGCGATGGCTGTCGATCTCCACGGGCATTATCGCTTTTGGCACGGGGCCAATCCTCTTCTTGTGAGGCATCCAAGCAGTCTCGCCATCAATACCTCTCGATAGGGAGGGGCATCGAAGCCTGTCCAATTCCACACCTATCGATACACATCGATATCCCTCGGAAGCGATAAGATCGCTACCGATGGATATCGATGGCTAGCGATAGGCAGCGGGAGCTGCCGATCTCGAGAGGCATGCAGAGCTTGCGGGCTGTGGGCCGTGTTGCTCTTGGGAGGCCCCGAGGCCTCTCGACATTGACCATTTTGGGGATCGAGGGCCCTTCTGGAGCATTGATTTCCATAGGCATGGTGCGGGAACGACACGCAGAGAGAGCGAGCCCTCTCGCTCTGCCTCAGCAGCTGTCGATCTCCACATCTCCGTAGCCAGCGGGAGGCATCGAGAGCGAGAGGCGTGCCTAACTCTCAATGCCTAGCGATGGCTGTCGATCTCCACGGGCATTTTCGCTTTTGGCACGGGGCCAATCCTCTTCTTGTGAGGCATGCAAGCAGTCTCGCATCGAAACCTCTCGATAGCGAGGGGCATCGAAGCCTGTCCAATTCCACACCTATCGGTACACATCGATATCCCTTGGAAGTGATAAGATCGCTACCGATGGATATCGATGGCTAGCGATAGGCAGCGGGAGCTGCCGATCTCGAGAGGCATGCAGAGCTTGTGGGGTGTGGGCCGTGTTGCTCTTGGGAGGCCCCGAGACCTCTCGACATTGACCGTTTTGGGGATCGAGGTCCCTTCTGGAGCATTGATTTCCATAGGCATGGTGCGGGAACGACACGCAGAGAGAGCGAGCCCTCTCGCTCTGCCTCAGAAGCTGTCGATCTCCACAGCTCCGTAGCCAGCGGGAGGCATCGAGAGCGAGAAGCGTGCCTAACTCTCAATGCCTAGCGATGGCTGTCGATCTCCACGGGCATTTTCGCTTTTGGCACGGGGCCGATCCTCTTCTTGTGAGGCATGCAAGCAGTCTCGCCATCAATACCTCTCGATAGGGAGGGGCATCGAAGCCTGTCCAATTCCACACCTATCGATACACATCGATATCCCTCGGAAGCGAGAAGATCGCTACCGATGGATATCGATGGCTAGCGATAGGCAGCGGGAGCTGCCGATCTCGAGAGGCATGCAGAGCTTGTGGGGTGTGGGCCGTGTTGCTCTTGGGAGGCCCCGAGGCCTCTCGACATTGACCGTTCTGGGGATCGAGGGCCCTTCTGGAGCATTGATTTCCATAGGCATGGTGCGGGAACGACACGCAGAGAGAGCGAGCCCTCTCGCTCTGCCTCAGAAGCTGTCGATCTCCACAGCTCCGTAGCCAGCGGGAGGCATCGAGAGCGAGAAGCGTGCCTAACTCTCAATGCCTAGCGATGGCTGTCGATCTCCACGGGCATTTTCGCTTTTGGCACGGGGCCGATCCTCTTCTTGTGAGGCATGCAAGCAGTCTCGCCATCAATACCTCTCGATAGGGAGGGGCATCGAAGCCTGTCCAATTCCACACCTATCGATACACATCGATATCCCTCGGAAGCGAGAAGATCGCTACCGATGGATATCGATGGCTAGCGATAGGCAGCGGGAGCTGCCGATCTCGAGAGGCATGCAGAGCTTGTGGGGTGTGGGCCGTGTTGCTCTTGGGAGGCCCCGAGGCCTCTCGACATTGACCGTTCTGGGGATCGAGGGCCCTTCTGGAGCATTGATTTCCATAGGCATGGTGCGGGAACGACACGCAGAGAGAGCGAGCCCTCTCGCTCTGCCTCAGCAGCTGTCGATCTCCACATCTCCGTAGCCAGCGGGAGGCATTGAGAGCGAGAGGCGTGCCTAACTCTCAATGCCTAGCGATGGCTGTCGATCTCCACGGGCATTTTTGCTTTTGGCACGGGGCCGATCCTCTTCTTGTGAGGCATGCAAGCAGTCTCGCATCGATACCTCTCGATAGCGAGGGGCATCGAAGCCTGTCCAATTCCACACCTATCGATACACATCGATATCCCTCGGAAGCGATAAGATCGCTACCGATGGATGTCGATGGCTAGCGATAGGCAGCGGGAGCTGCCGATCTCGAGAGGCATGCAGAGCTTGTGGGGTGTGGGCCGTGTTGCTCTTGGGAGGCCCCGAGACCTCTCGACATTGACCGTTCTGGGGATCGAGGGCCCTTCTGGAGCATTGATTTCCATAGGCATGGTGCGGGAACGACACACAGAGAGAGCGAGCCCTCTCGCTCTGCCTCAGAAGCTGTCGATCTCCACAGCTCCGTAGCCAGCGGGAGGCATCAAGAGCGAGAGGCATGCCTAGCGATGGCTGTCGATCTCCACGGGCATTTTCGCTTTTGGCACGGGGCCGATCCTCTTCTTGTGAGGCATCCAAGCAATCCCGCCATCGATACCTCTCAATAGGGAGGGGCATCGAAGCCTGTCCAATTCCACACCTATCGATACACATCGATATCCCTCGGAAGCGATAAGATTGCTACCGATGGATATCGATGGCTAGCGATAGGCAGCGGGAGCTGCCGATCTCGAGAGGCATGCAGAGCTTGTGGGGTGTGGGCCGTGTTGCTCTTGGGAGGCCCCGAGGCCTCTCGTCATTGACCGTTTTGGGGATGGAGGGCCCTTCTGGAGCATTGATTTCCATAGGCATGGTGCGGGAACGACACGCAGAGAGAGCGAGCCCTCTCGCTCTGCCTCAGAAGCTGTTAATCTCCACAGCTCCGTAGCCAGCGGGAGGCATCGAGAGCGAGAGGCGTGCCTAACTCTCAATGCCTAGCGATGGCTGTCGATCTCCACGGGCATTTTTGCTTTTGGCACGGGGCCGATCCTCTTCTTGTGAGGCATGCAAGCAGTCTCGCCATCAATACCTCTCGATAGCGAGGGGCATCGAAGCCTGTCCAATTCCACACCTATCGATACACATCGATATCCCTCGGAAGCGATAAGATCGCTACCGATGGATATCGATGGCTAGCGATAGGCAGCGGGAGCTGCCGATCTCGAGAGGCATGCAGAGCTTGCGGGCTGTGGGACGTGTTGCTCTTGGGAGGCCCCGAGGCCTCTCGACATTGACCATTTTGGGGATCGAGGGCCCTTCTGGAGCATTGATTTCCATAGGCATGGTGCGGGAACGACACACAGAGAGAGCGAGCCCTCTCGCTCTGCCTCAGAAGCTGTCGATCTCCACAGCTCCGTAGCCAGCGGGAGGCATCGAGAGTGAGAGGCGTGCCTAACTCTCAATGCCTAGCGATGGCTGTCGATCTCCACGGGTATTTTCGCTTTTGGCACGGGGCCGATCCTCTTCTTGTGAGGCATCCAAGCAGTCTTGCCATCGATACCTCTTGATAGGGAGGGGCATCGAAGCCTGTCCAATTCCACACCTATCGATACACATCGATATCCCTCGGAAGCGAGAAGATCGCTACCGATGGATATCGATGGCTAGCGATAGGCAGCGGGAGCTGCCGATCTCGAGAGGCATGCAGAGCTTGTGGGGTGTGGGCCGTGTTGCTCTTGGGAGGCCCCGAGGCCTCTCGTCATTGACCGTTTTGGGGATGGAGGGCCCTTCTGGAGCATTGATTTCCATAGGCATGGTGCGGGAACGACACGCAGAGAGAGCGAGCCCTCTCGCTCTGCCTCAGCAGCTGTCGATCTCCACATCTCCGTAGCCAGCGGGAGGCATCGAGAGCGAGAGGCGTGCCTAACTCTCAATGCCTAGCGATGGCTGTCGATCTCCACGGGCATTTTTGCTTTTGGCACGGGGCCGATCCTCTTCTTGTGAGGCATGCAAGCAGTCTCGCATCGATACCTCTCGATAGCGAGGGGCATCGAAGCCTGTCCAATTCCACACCTATCGATACACATCGATATCCCTTGGAAGCGATAAGATCGCTACCGATGGATGTCGATGGCTAGCGATAGGCAGCGGGAGCTGCCGATCTCGAGAGGCATGCAGAGCTTGTGGGGTGTGGGCCGTGTTGCTCTTGGGAGGCCCCGAGGCCTCTCGTCATTGACCGTTTTGGGGATGGAGGGCCCTTCTGGAGCATTGATTTCCATAGGCATGGTGCGGGAACGACACGCAGAGAGAGCGAGCCCTCTCGCTCTGCCTCAGAAGCTGTTAATCTCCACAGCTCCGTAGCCAGCGGGAGGCATCGAGAGCGAGAGGCGTGCCTAACTCTCAATGCCTAGCGATGGCTGTCGATCTCCACGGGCATTTTTGCTTTTGGCACGGGGCCGATCCTCTTCTTGTGAGGCATCCAAACAGTCTCGCCATCAATACCTCTCGATAGCGAGGGGCATCGAAGCCTGTCCAATTCCACACCTATCGATACACATCGATATCCCTCGGAAGCGATAAGATCGCTACCGATGGATATCGATGGCTAGCGATAGGCAGCGGGAGCTGCCGATCTCGAGAGGCATGCAGAGCTTGCGGGCTGTGGGCCGTGTTGCTCTTGGGAGGCCCCGAGGCCTCTCGACATTGACCATTTTGGGGATCGAGGGCCCTTCTGGAGCATTGATTTCCATAGGCATGGTGCGGGAACGACACACAGAGAGAGCGAGCCCTCTCGCTCTGCCTCAGAAGCTGTCGATCTCCACAGCTCCATAGCCAGCCGTAGGCATCAATAACGAGAGGCGTGCCTAACTCTCGATGCCTAGCGATGGCTGTCGATCTCCACGGGCATTTTCGCTTTTGGCACGGGGCCAATCCTCTTCTTGTGAGGCATGCAAGCAGTCTCACCATCAATACCTCTCGATAGCGAGGGGCATCGAAGCCTGTCCAATTCCACACCTATCGATACACATCGATATCCCTCGGAAGCGATAAGATCGCTACCGATGGATATCGATGGCTAGCGATAGGCAGCGGGAGCTGCCGATCTCGAGAGGCATGCAGAGCTTGTGGGGTGTGGGCCGTGTTGCTCTTGGGAGGCCCCGAGGCCTCTCGTCATTGACCGTTTTGGGGATGGAGGGCCCTTCTGGAGCATTTATTTCCATAGGCATGGTGCGGGAACGACACGCAGAGAGAGCGAGCCCTCTCGCTCTGCCTCAGAAGCTGTTAATCTCCACAGCTCCGTAGCCAGCGGGAGGCATCGAGAGCGAGAGGCGTGCCTAACTCTCAATGCCTAGCGATGGCTGTCGATCTCCACGGGCATTTTTGCTTTTGGCACGGGGCCGATCCTCTTCTTGTGAGGCATCCAAGCAGTCTCGCCATCAATACCTCTCGATAGGGAGGGGCATCGAAGCCTGTCCAATTCCACACCTATCGATACACATCGATATCCCTCGGAAGCGAGAAGATCGCTACCGATGGATATCGATGGCTAGCGATAGGCAGCGGGAGCTGCCGATCTCGAGAGGCATGCAGAGCTTGCGGGCTGTGGGCCGTGTTGCTCTTGGGAGGCCCCGAGGCCTCTCGACATTGACCATTTTGGGGATCGAGGGCCCTTCTGGAGCATTGATTTCCATAGGCATGGTGAGGGAACGACACGCAGAGAGAGCGAGCCCTCTCGCTCTGCCTCAGAAGCTGTTGAGCTCCACATCTCCGTAGCCAGCGGGAGGCATCGAGAGCGAGAGGCGTGCCTAACTCTCAATGCCTAGCGATGGCTGTCGATCTCCACGGGCATTTTTGCTTTTGGCACGGGGCCGATCCTCTTCTTGTGAGGCATGCAAGCAGTCTCGCCATCAATACCTCTCGACAGGGAGGGGCATCGAAGCCTGTCCAATTCCACACCTATCGATACACATCGATATCCCTCGGAAGCGATAAGATCGCTACCGATGGATGTCGATGGCTAGCGATAGGCAGCGGGAGCTGCCAATCTCGAGAGACATGCAGAGCTTGTGGGGTGTGGGCCGTGTTGCTCTTGGGAGGCCCCGAGGCCTCTCGACATTGACCGTTTTGGGGATCGAGGGCCCTTCTGGAGCATTGATTTCCATAGGCATGGTGCGGGAACGGCACGCAGAGAGAGCGAGCCCTCTCGCTCTGCCTCAGAAGCTGTCGATCTCCACAGCTCCGTAGCCAGCGGGAGGCATCGAGAGCGAGAGGCGTGCCTAACTCTCAATGCCTAGCGATGGCTGTCGATCTCCACGGGCATTTTCGCTTTTGGCACGGGGCCGATCCTCTTCTTGTGAGGCATCCAAACAGTCTCGCCATCAATACCTCTCGACAGGGAGGGGCATCGAAGCCTGTCCAATTCCACACCTATCGATACACATCGATATCCCTCGGAAGCGATAAGATCGCTACCGATGGATATCGATGGCTAGCGATAGGCAGCGGGAGCTGCCGATCTCGAGAGGCATGCAGAGCTTGCGGGCTGTGGGCCGTGTTGCTCTTGGGAGGCCCCGAGGCCTCTCGACATTGACCATTTTGGGGATCGAGGGCCCTTCTGGAGCATTGATTTCCATAGGCATGGTGCGGGAACGACACACAGAGAGAGCGAGCCCTCTCGCTCTGCCTCAGAAGCTGTCGATCTCCACAGCTCCATAGCCAGCCGTAGGCATCAATAACGAGAGGCGTGCCTAACTCTCGATGCCTAGCGATGGCTGTCGATCTCCACGGGCATTTTCGCTTTTGGCACGGGGCCAATCCTCTTCTTGTGAGGCATGCAAGCAGTCTCACCATCAATACCTCTCGATAGCGAGGGGCATCGAAGCCTGTCCAATTCCACACCTATCGATACACATCGATATCCCTCGGAAGCGATAAGATCGCTACCGATGGATATCGATGGCTAGCGATAGGCAGCGGGAGCTGCCGATCTCGAGAGGCATGCAGAGCTTGTGGGGTGTGGGCCGTGTTGCTCTTGGGAGGCCCCGAGGCCTCTCGTCATTGACCGTTTTGGGGATGGAGGGCCCTTCTGGAGCATTGATTTCCATAGGCATGGTGCGGGAACGACACGCAGAGAGAGCGAGCCCTCTCGCTCTGCCTCAGAAGCTGTTAATCTCCACAGCTCCGTAGCCAGCGGGAGGCATCGAGAGCGAGAGGCGTGCCTAACTCTCAATGCCTAGCGATGGCTGTCGATCTCCACGGGCATTTTTGCTTTTGGCACGGGGCCGATCCTCTTCTTGTGAGGCATCCAAGCAGTGTCGCCATCAATACCTCTCGATAGGGAGGGGCATCGAAGCCTGTCCAATTCCACACCTATCGATACACATCGATATCCCTCGGAAGCGAGAAGATCGCTACCGATGGATATCGATGGCTAGCGATAGGCAGCGGGAGCTGCCGATCTCGAGAGGCATGCAGAGCTTGCGGGCTGTGGGCCGTGTTGCTCTTGGGAGGCCCCGAGGCCTCTCGACATTGACCATTTTGGGGATCGAGGGCCCTTCTGGAGCATTGATTTCCATAGGCATGGTGAGGGAACGACACGCAGAGAGAGCGAGCCCTCTCGCTCTGCCTCAGAAGCTGTTGAGCTCCACATCTCCGTAGCCAGCGGGAGGCATCGAGAGCGAGAGGCGTGCCTAACTCTCAATGCCTAGCGATGGCTGTCGATCTCCACGGGCATTTTTGCTTTTGGCACGGGGCCGATCCTCTTCTTGTGAGGCATGCAAGCAGTCTCGCCATCAATACCTCTCGACAGGGAGGGGCATCGAAGCCTGTCCAATTCCACACCTATCGATACACATCGATATCCCTCGGAAGCGATAAGATCGCTACCGATGGATGTCGATGGCTAGCGATAGGCAGCGGGAGCTGCCAATCTCGAGAGACATGCAGAGCTTGTGGGGTGTGGGCCGTGTTGCTCTTGGGAGGCCCCGAGGCCTCTCGACATTGACCGTTTTGGGGATCGAGGGCCCTTCTGGAGCATTGATTTCCATAGGCATGGTGCGGGAACGGCACGCAGAGAGAGCGAGCCCTCTCGCTCTGCCTCAGAAGCTGTCGATCTCCACAGCTCCGTAGCCAGCGGGAGGCATCGAGAGCGAGAGGCGTGCCTAACTCTCAATGCCTAGTGATGGCTGTCGATCTCCACGGGCATTTTCGCTTTTGGCACGGGGCCGATCCTCTTCTTGTGAGGCATCCAAGCAGTCTTGCCATCAACACCTCTCGATAGGGAGGGGCATCGAAGCCTGTCCAATTCCACACCTATCGATACACATCGATATCCCTCGGAAGCGATAAGATCGCTACCGATGGATATCGATGGCTAGCGATAGGCAGCGGGAGCTGCCGATCTCGAGAGGCATGCAGAGCTTGCGGGCTGTGGGCCGTGTTGCTCTTGGGAGGCCCCGAGGCCTCTCGACATTGACCGTTTGGGGGATCGAGGGCCCTTCTGGAGCATTGATTTCCATAGGCATGGTGCGGGAACGACACACAGAGAGAGCGAGCCCTCTCGCTCTGCCTCAGAAGCTGTCGATCTCCACAGCTCCGTAGCCAGCGGGAGGCATCGAGAGCGAGAGGCGTGCCTAACTCTCAGTGCCTAGCAATGGCTGTCGATCTCCACGGGTATTTTCGCTTTTGGCACGGGGCCGATCCTCTTCTTGTGAGGCATCCAAGCAGTCTCGCCATCAATACCTCTCGATAGGGAGGGGCATCGAAGCCTGTCCAATTCCACACCTATCGATACACATCGATATCCCTCGGAAGTGATAAGATCGCTACCGATGGATATCGATGGCTAGCGATAGGCAGCGGGAGCTGCCGATCTCGAGAGGCATGCAGAGCTTGTGGGCTGTGGGCCGTGTTGCTCTTGGGAGGCCCCGAGACCTCTCGACATTGACCATTTTGGGGATCGAGGGCCCTTCTGGAGCATTGATTTCCATAGGCATGGTGCGGGAACGACACGCAGAGAGAATGAGCCCTCTCGCTCTGCCTCAGAAGCTGTTAATCTCCACAGCTCCGTAGCCAGCGGGAGGCATCGAGAGCGAGAGGCGTGCCTAACTCTCAATGCCTAGCGATGGCTGTCGATCTCCACGGGCATTTTCGCTTTTGGCACGGGGCCGATCCTCTTCTTCTGAGGCATCCAAGCAGTCTTGCCATCGATACCTCTCGATAGGGAGGGGCATCGAAGCCTGTCCAATTCCACACCTATCGATACACATCGATATCCCTCGGAAGCGATAAGATTGCTACCGATGGATATCGATGGCTAGCGATAGGCAGCGGGAGCTGCCGATCTCGAGAGGCATGCAGAGCTTGCGGGCTGTGGGCCGTGTTGCTCTTGGGAGGCCCCGAGACCTCTCGACATTGACCATTTTGGGGATCGAGGGCCCTTCTGGAGCATTGATTTCCATAGGCATGGTGCGGGAACGACACGCAGAGAGCGAGCCCTCTCGCTCTGCCTCAGAAGCTGTTAATCTCCACATCTCCGTAGCCAGCGGGAGGCATCGAGAGCGAGAGGCATGCCTAGCGATGGCTGTCGATCTCCACGGGCATTTTCGCTTTTGGCACAGGGCCAATCCCCTTCTTGTGAGGCATCCAAGCAATCCCGCCATCGATACCTCTCGATAGGGAGGGGCATCGAAGCCTGTCCAATTCCACACCTATCGATACACATCGATATCCCTCGGAAGTGATAAGATCGCTACCGATGGATATCGATGGCTAGCGATAGGCAACGGGAGCTGCCGATCTTGAGAGGCATGCAGAGCTTGCGGGCTGTGGGCCGTGTTGCTCTTGGGAGGCCCCGAGGCCTCTCGACCTTGACCGTTCTGGGGATCGAGGGCCCTTCTGGAGCATTGATTTCCATAGGCATGGTGCGGGAACGACACGCAGAGCGAGCGAGCCCTCTCGCTCTGCCTCAGAAGCTGTTGAGCTCCACAGCTCCGTAGCCAGCGGGAGGCATCAATAACGAGAGGCGTGCCTAACTGTCGATGCCTAGCGATGGCTGTCGATCTCCACGGGCATTTTCGCTTTTGGCACGGGGCCGATCCTCTTCTTGTGAGGCATGCAAGCAGTCTTGCCATCGATACCTCTCGATAGGGAGGGGCATCGAAGCCTGTCCAATTCCACACCTATCGATACACATCGATATCCCTCGGAAGCGATAAGATCGCTACCGATGGATATCGATGGCTAGCGATAGGCAACGGGAGCTGCCGATCTCGAGAGGCATGCAGAGCTTGCGGGCTGTGGGCCGTGTTGCTCCTGGGAGGCCCCGAGGCCTCTCGACATTGACCGTTTTGGGGATCGAGGGCCCTTCTGGAGCATTGATTTCCATAGGCATGGTGCGGGAACGACACACAGAGAGAGCGAGCCCTCTCGCTCTGCCTCAGAAGCTGTCGATCTCCACAGCTCCGTAGCCAGCGGGAGGCATCAATAACGAGAGGCGTACCTAACTCTCAATGCCTAGCGATGGCTGTCGATCTCCATGGGCATTTTCGCTTTTGGCACGGGGCCGATCCTCTTCTTGTGAGGCATCCAAGCAGTCTTGCCATCGATACCTCTCGATAGGGAGGGGCATCGAAGCCTGTCCAATTCCACACCTATCGATACACATCGATATCCCTCGGAAGCGATAAGATTGCTACCGATGGATATCGATGGCTAGCGATAGGCAGCGGGAGCTGCCGATCTCGAGAGGCATGCAGAGCTTGCGGGCTGTGGGCCGTGTTGCTCTTGGGAGGCCCCGAGACCTCTCGACATTGACCATTTTGGGGATCGAGGGCCCTTCTGGAGCATTGATTTCCATAGGCATGGTGCGGGAATGACACGCAGAGAGCGAGCCCTCTCGCTCTGCCTCAGAAGCTGTTAATCTCCACATCTCCGTAGCCAGCGGGAGGCATCGAAAGCGAGGGGCATGCCTAGCGATGGCTGTCGATCTCCACGGGCATTTTCGCTTTTGGCACGGGGCCGATCCTCTTCTTGTGAGGCATCCAAGAAATCCCGCCATCGATACCTCTCGATAGGGAGGGGCATCGAAGCCTGTCCAATTCCACACCTATCGATACACATCGATATCCCTCGGAAGCGATAAGATCGCTACCGATGGATATCGATGGCTAGCGATAGGCAGCGGGAGCTGCCGATCTCGAGAGGCATGCAGAGCTTGTGGGGTGTGGGCCGTGTTGCTCTTGGGAGGCCCCGAGGCCTCTCGTCATTGACCGTTTTGGGGATGGAGGGCCCTTCTGGAGCATTGATTTCCATAGGCATGGTGCGGGAACGACACGCAGAGAGAGCGAGCCCTCTCGCTCTGCCTCAGCAGCTGTCGATCTCCACATCTCCGTAGCCAGCGGGAGGCATCGAGAGCGAGAGGCGTGCCTAACTCTCAATGCCTAGCGATGGCTGTCGATCTCCACGGGCATTTTTGCTTTTGGCACGGGGCCGATCCTCTTCTTGTGAGGCATTCAAGCAGTCTCGCATCGATACCTCTCGATAGCGAGGGGCATCGAAGCCTGTCCAATTCCACACCTATCGATACACATCGATATCCCTTGGAAGCGGTAAGATCGCTACCGATGGATGTCGATGGCTAGCGATAGGCAGCGGGAGCTGCCGATCTCGAGAGGCATGCAGAGCTTGTGGGGTGTGGGCCGTGTTGCTCTTGGGAGGCCCCGAGGCCTCTCGTCATTGACCGTTTTGGGGATGGAGGGCCCTTCTGGAGCATTGATTTCCATAGGCATGGTGCGGGAACGACACGCAGAGAGAGCGAGCCCTCTCGCTCTGCCTCAGAAGCTGTTAATCTCCACAGCTCCGTAGCCAGCGGGAGGCATCGAGAGCGAGAGGCGTGCCTAACTCTCAATGCCTAGCGATGGCTGTCGATCTCCACGGGCATTTTTGCTTTTGGCACGGGGCCGATCCTCTTCTTGTGAGGCATCCAAGCAGTCTCGCCATCAATACCTCTCGATAGGGAGGGGCATCGAAGCCTGTCCAATTCCACACCTATCGATACACATCGATATCCCTCGGAAGCGATAAGATCGCTACCGATGGATATCGATGGCTAGCGATAGGCAGCGGGAGCTGCCGATCTCGAGAGGCATGCAGAGCTTGCGGGCTGTGGGCCGTGTTGCTCTTGGGAGGCCCCGAGGCCTCTCGACATTGACCATTTTGGGGATCGAGGGCCCTTCTGGAGCATTGATTTCCATAGGCATGGTGCGGGAACGACACACAGAGAGAGCGAGCCCTCTCGCTCTGCCTCAGAAGCTGTCGATCTCCACAGCTCCGTAGCCAGCGGGAGGCATCGAGAGTGAGAGGCGTGCCTAACTCTCAATGCCTAGCGATGGCTGTCGATCTCCACGGGTATTTTCGCTTTTGGCACGGGGCCGATCCTCTTCTTGTGAGGCATCCAAGCAGTCTTGCCATCGATACCTCTTGATAGGGAGGGGCATCGAAGCCTGTCCAATTCCACACCTATCGATACACATCGATATCCCTCGGAAGCGATAAGATCGCTACCGATGGATATCGATGGCTAGCGATAGGCAGCGGGAGCTGCCGATCTCGAGAGGCATGCAGAGCTTGTGGGGTGTGGGCCGTGTTGCTCTTGGGAGGCCCCGAGGCCTCTCGTCATTGACCGTTTTGGGGATGGAGGGCCCTTCTGGAGCATTGATTTCCATAGGCATGGTGCGGGAACGACACGCAGAGAGAGCGAGCCCTCTCGCTCTGCCTCAGAAGCTGTTAATCTCCACAGCTCCGTAGCCAGCGGGAGGCATCGAGAGCGAGAGGCGTGCCTAACTCTCAATGCCTAGCGATGGCTGTCGATCTCCACGGGCATTTTCGCTTTTGGCACGGGGCCAATCCTCTTCTTGTGAGGCATCCAAGCAGTCTCGCCATCAATACCTCTCGATAGGGAGGGGCATCGAAGCCTGTCCAATTCCACACCTATCGATACACATCGATATCCCTCGGAAGCGAGAAGATCGCTACCGATGGATATCGATGGCTAGCGATAGGCAGCGGGAGCTGCCGATCTCGAGAGGCATGCAGAGCTTGCGGGCTGTGGGCCGTGTTGCTCTTGGGAGGCCCCGAGGCCTCTCGACATTGACCATTTTGGGGATCGAGGGCCCTTCTGGAGCATTGATTTCCATAGGCATGGTGCGGGAACGACACGCAGAGAGAGCGAGCCCTCTCGCTCTGCCTCAGAAGCTGTCGATCTCCACAGCTCCGTAGCCAGCGGGAGGCATCGAGAGCGAGAAGCGTGCCTAACTCTCAATGCCTAGCGATGGCTGTCGATCTCCACGGGCATTTTCGCTTTTGGCACGGGGCCGATCCTCTTCTTGTGAGGCATGCAAGCAGTCTCGCCATCAATACCTCTCGATAGGGAGGGGCATCGAAGCCTGTCCAATTCCACACCTATCGATACACATCGATATCCCTCGGAAGCGAGAAGATCGCTACCGATGGATATCGATGGCTAGCGATAGGCAGCGGGAGCTGCCGATCTCGAGAGGCATGCAGAGCTTGTGGGGTGTGGGCCGTGTTGCTCTTGGGAGGCCCCGAGGCCTCTCGACATTGACCATTTTGGGGATCGAGGGCCCTTCTGGAGCATTGATTTCCATAGGCATGGTGCGGGAACGACACACAGAGAGAGCGAGCCCTCTCGCTCTGCCTCAGAAGCTGTCGATCTCCACATCTCCGTAGCCAGCGGGAGGCATCGAGAGCGAGAGGCGTGCCTAACTCTCAATGCCTAGCGATGGCTGTCGATCTCCACGGGCATTTTTGCTTTTGGCACGGGGCCGATCCTCTTCTTGTGAGGCATGCAAGCAGTCTCGCATCGATACCTCTCGATAGCGAGGGGCATCGAAGCCTGTCCAATTCCACACCTATCGATACACATCGATATCCCTCGGAAGCGATAAGATCGCTACCGATGGATGTCGATGGCTAGCGATAGGCAGCGGGAGCTGCCGATCTCGAGAGGCATGCAGAGCTTGTGGGGTGTGGGCCGTGTTGCTCTTGGGAGGCCCCGAGACCTCTCGACATTGACCGTTCTGGGGATCGAGGGCCCTTCTGGAGCATTGATTTCCATAGGCATGGTGCGGGAACGACACACAGAGAGAGCGAGCCCTCTCGCTCTGCCTCAGAAGCTGTCGATCTCCACAGCTCCGTAGCCAGCGGGAGGCATCGAGAGTGAGAGGCGTGCCTAACTCTCAGTGCCTAGCGATGGCTGTCGATCTCCACGGGTATTTTTGCTTTTGGCACGGGGCCGATCCTCTTCTTGTGAGGCATCCAAGCAGTCTTGCCATCGATAACTCTTGATAGGGAGGGGCATCGAAGCCTGTCCAATTCCACACCTATCGATACACATCGATATCCCTCGGAAGCGATAAGATCGCTACCGATGGGTATCGATGGCTAGCGATAGGCAGCGGGAGCTGCCGATCTCGAGAGGCATGCAGAGCTTGTGGGGTGTGGGCCGTGTTGCTCTTGGGAGGCCCCGAGGCCTCTCGTCATTGACCGTTTTGGGGATGGAGGGCCCTTCTGGAGCATTGATTTCCATAGGCATGGTGCGGGAACGACACGCAGAGAGAGCGAGCCCTCTCGCTCTGCCTCAGAAGCTGTTAATCTCCACAGCTCCGTAGCCAGCGGGAGGCATCGAGAGCGAGAGGCGTGCCTAACTCTCAATGCCTAGCGATGGCTGTCGATCTCCACGGGCATTATCGCTTTTGGCACGGGGCCAATCCTCTTCTTGTGAGGCATCCAAGCAGTCTCGCCATCAATACCTCTCGATAGGGAGGGGCATCGAAGCCTGTCCAATTCCACACCTATCGGTACACATCGATATCCCTTGGAAGTGATAAGATCGCTACCGATGGATATCGATGGCTAGCGATAGGCAGCGGGAGCTGCCGATCTCGAGAGGCATGCAGAGCTTGCGGGCTGTGGGCCGTGTTGCTCTTGGGAGGCCCCGAGGCCTCTCGACATTGACCATTTTGGGGATCGAGGGCCCTTCTGGAGCATTGATTTCCATAGGCATGGTGCGGGAACGACACGCAGAGAGAGCGAGCCCTCTCGCTCTGCCTCAGCAGCTGTCGATCTCCACATCTCCGTAGCCAGCGGGAGGCATCGAGAGCGAGAGGCGTGCCTAACTCTCAATGCCTAGCGATGGCTGTCGATCTCCACGGGCATTTTCGCTTTTGGCACGGGGCCAATCCTCTTCTTGTGAGGCATGCAAGCAGTCTCGCATCGAAACCTCTCGATAGCGAGGGGCATCGAAGCCTGTCCAATTCCACACCTATCGGTACACATCGATATCCCTTGGAAGTGATAAGATCGCTACCGATGGATATCGATGGCTAGCGATAGGCAGCGGGAGCTGCCGATCTCGAGAGGCATGCAGAGCTTGTGGGGTGTGGGCCGTGTTGCTCTTGGGAGGCCCCGAGACCTCTCGACATTGACCGTTCTGGGGATCGAGGGCCCTTCTGGAGCATTGATTTCCATAGGCATGGTGCGGGAACGACACGCAGAGAGAGCGAGCCCTCTCGCTCTGCCTCAGAAGCTGTCGATCTCCACAGCTCCGTAGCCAGCGGGAGGCATCGAGAGCGAGAAGCGTGCCTAACTCTCAATGCCTAGCGATGGCTGTCGATCTCCACGGGCATTTTCGCTTTTGGCACGGGGCCGATCCTCTTCTTGTGAGGCATGCAAGCAGTCTCGCCATCAATACCTCTCGATAGGGAGGGGCATCGAAGCCTGTCCAATTCCACACCTATCGATACACATCGATATCCCTCGGAAGCGATAAGATCGCTACCGATGGATATCGATGGCTAGCGATAGGCAGCGGGAGCTGCCGATCTCGAGAGGCATGCAGAGCTTGTGGGGTGTGGGCCGTGTTGCTCTTGGGAGGCCCCGAGGCCTCTCGACATTGACCGTTCTGGGGATCGAGGGCCCTTCTGGAGCATTGATTTCCATAGGCATGGTGCGGGAACGACACGCAGAGAGAGCGAGCCCTCTCGCTCTGCCTCAGAAGCTGTCGATCTCCACAGCTCCGTAGCCAGCGGGAGGCATCGAGAGCGAGAAGCGTGCCTAACTCTCAATGCCTAGCGATGGCTGTCGATCTCCACGGGCATTTTCGCTTTTGGCACGGGGCCGATCCTCTTCTTGTGAGGCATGCAAGCAGTCTCGCCATCAATACCTCTCGATAGGGAGGGGCATCGAAGCCTGTCCAATTCCACACCTATCGATACACATCGATATCCCTCGGAAGCGAGAAGATCGCTACCGATGGATATCGATGGCTAGCGATAGGCAGCGGGAGCTGCCGATCTCGAGAGGCATGCAGAGCTTGTGGGGTGTGGGCCGTGTTGCTCTTGGGAGGCCCCGAGGCCTCTCGACATTGACCGTTCTGGGGATCGAGGGCCCTTCTGGAGCATTGATTTCCATAGGCATGGTGCGGGAACGACACGCAGAGAGAGCGAGCCCTCTCGCTCTGCCTCAGCAGCTGTCGATCTCCACATCTCCGTAGCCAGCGGGAGGCATCGAGAGCGAGAGGCGTGCCTAACTCTCAATGCCTAGCGATGGCTGTCGATCTCCACGGGCATTTTTGCTTTTGGCACGGGGCCGATCCTCTTCTTGTGAGGCATGCAAGCAGTCTCGCATCGATACCTCTCGATAGCGAGGGGCATCGAAGCCTGTCCAATTCCACACCTATCGATACACATCGATATCCCTCGGAAGCGATAAGATCGCTACCGATGGATGTCGATGGCTAGCGATAGGCAGCGGGAGCTGCCGATCTCGAGAGGCATGCAGAGCTTGTGGGGTGTGGGCCGTGTTGCTCTTGGGAGGCCCCGAGACCTCTCGACATTGACCGTTCTGGGGATCGAGGGCCCTTCTGGAGCATTGATTTCCATAGGCATGGTGCGGGAACGACACACAGAGAGAGCGAGCCCTCTCGCTCTGCCTCAGAAGCTGTCGATCTCCACAGCTCCGTAGCCAGCGGGAGGCATCAAGAGCGAGAGGCATGCCTAGCGATGGCTGTCGATCTCCACGGGCATTTTCGCTTTTGGCACGGGGCCGATCCTCTTCTTGTGAGGCATCCAAGCAATCCCGCCATCGATACCTCTCAATAGGGAGGGGCATCGAAGCCTGTCCAATTCCACACCTATCGATACACATCGATATCCCTCGGAAGCGATAAGATCGCTACCGATGGATATCGATGGCTAGCGATAGGCAGCGGGAGCTGCCGATCTCGAGAGGCATGCAGAGCTTGCGGGCTGTGGGACGTGTTGCTCTTGGGAGGCCCCGAGGCCTCTCGACATTGACCATTTTGGGGATCGAGGGCCCTTCTGGAGCATTGATTTCCATAGGCATGGTGCGGGAACGACACACAGAGAGAGCGAGCCCTCTCGCTCTGCCTCAGAAGCTGTCGATCTCCACAGCTCCGTAGCCAGCGGGAGGCATCGAGAGTGAGAGGCGTGCCTAACTCTCAATGCCTAGCGATGGCTGTCGATCTCCACGGGTATTTTCGCTTTTGGCACGGGGCCGATCCTCTTCTTGTGAGGCATCCAAGCAGTCTTGCCATCGATACCTCTTGATAGGGAGGGGCATCGAAGCCTGTCCAATTCCACACCTATCGATACACATCGATATCCCTCGGAAGCGAGATCGCTACCGATGGATATCGATGGCTAGCGATAGGCAGCGGGAGCTGCCGATCTCGAGAGGCATGCAGAGCTTGTGGGGTGTGGGCCGTGTTGCTCTTGGGAGGCCCCGAGGCCTCTCGTCATTGACCGTTTTGGGGATGGAGGGCCCTTCTGGAGCATTGATTTCCATAGGCATGGTGCGGGAACGACACGCAGAGAGAGCGAGCCCTCTCGCTCTGCCTCAGCAGATGTCGATCTCCACATCTCCGTAGCCAGCGGGAGGCATCGAGAGCGAGAGGCGTGCCTAACTCTCAATGCCTAGCGATGGCTGTCGATCTCCACGGGCATTTTTGCTTTTGGCACGGGGCCGATCCTCTTCTTGTGAGGCATGCAAGCAGTCTCGCATCGATACCTCTCGATAGCGAGGGGCATCGAAGCCTGTCCAATTCCACACCTATCGATACACATCGATATCCCTTGGAAGCGATAACATCGCTACCGATGGATGTCGATGGCTAGCGATAGGCAGCGGGAGCTGCCGATCTCGAGAGGCATGCAGAGCTTGTGGGGTGTGGGCCGTGTTGCTCTTGGGAGGCCCCGAGGCCTCTCGTCATTGACCGTTTTGGGGATGGAGGGCCCTTCTGGAGCATTGATTTCCATAGGCATGGTGCGGGAACGACACGCAGAGAGAGCGAGCCCTCTCGCTCTGCCTCAGAAGCTGTTAATCTCCACAGCTCCGTAGCCAGCGGGAGGCATCGAGAGCGAGAGGCGTGCCTAACTCTCAATGCCTAGCGATGGCTGTCGATCTCCACGGGCATTTTTGCTTTTGGCACGGGGCCGATCCTCTTCTTGTGAGGCATCCAAACAGTCTCGCCATCAATACCTCTCGATAGCGAGGGGCATCGAAGCCTGTCCAATTCCACACCTATCGATACACATCGATATCCCTCGGAAGCGAGAAGATCGCTACCGATGGATATCGATGGCTAGCGATAGGCAGCGGGAGCTGCCGATCTCGAGAGGCATGCAGAGCTTGCGGGCTGTGGGCCGTGTTGCTCTTGGGAGGCCCCGAGGCCTCTCGACATTGACCATTTTGGGGATCGAGGGCCCTTCTGGAGCATTGATTTCCATAGGCATGGTGCGGGAACGACACACAGAGAGAGCGAGCCCTCTCGCTCTGCCTCAGAAGCTGTCGATCTCCACAGCTCCATAGCCAGCCGTAGGCATCAATAACGAGAGGCGTGCCTAACTCTCGATGCCTAGCGATGGCTGTCGATCTCCACGGGCATTTTCGCTTTTGGCACGGGGCCAATCCTCTTCTTGTGAGGCATGCAAGCAGTCTCACCATCAATACCTCTCGATAGCGAGGGGCATCGAAGCCTGTCCAATTCCACACCTATCGATACACATCGATATCCCTCGGAAGCGATAAGATCGCTACCGATGGATATCGATGGCTAGCGATAGGCAGCGGGAGCTGCCGATCTCGAGAGGCATGCAGAGCTTGTGGGGTGTGGGCCGTGTTGCTCTTGGGAGGCCCCGAGGCCTCTCGTCATTGACCGTTTTGGGGATGGAGGGCCCTTCTGGAGCATTGATTTCCATAGGCATGGTGCGGGAACGACACGCAGAGAGAGCGAGCCCTCTCGCTCTGCCTCAGAAGCTGTTAATCTCCACAGCTCCGTAGCCAGCGGGAGGCATCGAGAGCGAGAGGCGTGCCTAACTCTCAATGCCTAGCGATGGCTGTCGATCTCCACGGGCATTTTTGCTTTTGGCACGGGGCCGATCCTCTTCTTGTGAGGCATCCAAGCAGTCTCGCCATCAATACCTCTCGATAGGGAGGGGCATCGAAGCCTGTCCAATTCCACACCTATCGATACACATCGATATCCCTCGGAAGCGAGAAGATCGCTACCGATGGATATCGATGGCTAGCGATAGGCAGCGGGAGCTGCCGATCTCGAGAGGCATGCAGAGCTTGCGGGCTGTGGGCCGTGTTGCTCTTGGGAGGCCCCGAGGCCTCTCGACATTGACCATTTTGGGGATCGAGGGCCCTTCTGGAGCATTGATTTCCATAGGCATGGTGAGGGAACGACACGCAGAGAGAGCGAGCCCTCTCGCTCTGCCTCAGAAGCTGTTGAGCTCCACATCTCCGTAGCCAGCGGGAGGCATCGAGAGCGAGAGGCGTGCCTAACTCTCAATGCCTAGCGATGGCTGTCGATCTCCACGGGCATTTTTGCTTTTGGCACGGGGCCGATCCTCTTCTTGTGAGGCATGCAAGCAGTCTCGCCATCAATACCTCTCGACAGGGAGGGGCATCGAAGCCTGTCCAATTCCACACCTATCGATACACATCGATATCCCTCGGAAGCGATAAGATCGCTACCGATGGATGTCGATGGCTAGCGATAGGCAGCGGGAGCTGCCAATCTCGAGAGACATGCAGAGCTTGTGGGGTGTGGGCCGTGTTGCTCTTGGGAGGCCCCGAGGCCTCTCGACATTGACCGTTTTGGGGATCGAGGGCCCTTCTGGAGCATTGATTTCCATAGGCATGGTGCGGGAACGGCACGCAGAGAGAGCGAGCCCTCTCGCTCTGCCTCAGAAGCTGTCGATCTCCACAGCTCCGTAGCCAGCGGGAGGCATCGAGAGCGAGAGGCGTGCCTAACTCTCAATGCCTAGTGATGGCTGTCGATCTCCACGGGCATTTTCGCTTTTGGCACGGGGCCGATCCTCTTCTTGTGAGGCATCCAAGCAGTCTTGCCATCAACACCTCTCGATAGGGAGGGGCATCGAAGCCTGTCCAATTCCACACCTATCGATACACATCGATATCCCTCGGAAGCGATAAGATCGCTACCGATGGATATCGATGGCTAGCGATAGGCAGCGGGAGCTGCCGATCTCGAGAGGCATGCAGAGCTTGCGGGCTGTGGGCCGTGTTGCTCTTGGGAGGCCCCGAGGCCTCTCGACATTGACCATTTTGGGGATCGAGGGCCCTTCTGGAGCATTGATTTCCATAGGCATGGTGCGGGAACGACACGCAGAGAGAGCGAGCCCTCTCGCTCTGCCTCAGAAGCTGTCGATCTCCACATCTCCGTAGCCAGCGGGAGGCATCGAGAGCGAGAGGCGTGCCTAACTCTCAATGCCTAGCGATGGCTGTCGATCTCCACGGGCATTTTTGCTTTTGGCACGGGGCCGATCCTCTTCTTGTGAGGCATGCAAGCAGTCTCGCATCGATACCTCTCGATAGCGAGGGGCATCGAAGCCTGTCCAATTCCACACCTATCGATACACATCGATATCCCTCGGAAGCGATAAGATCGCTACCGATGGATGTCGATGGCTAGCGATAGGCAGCGGGAGCTGCCGATCTCGAGAGGCATGCAGAGCTTGTGGGGTGTGGGCCGTGTTGCTCTTGGGAGGCCCCGAGACCTCTCGACATTGACCGTTTTGGGGATCGAGGGCCCTTCTGGAGCATTGATTTCCATAGGCATGGTGCGGGAACGACACACAGAGAGAGCGAGCCCTCTCGCTCTGCCTCAGAAGCTGTCGATCTCCACAGCTCCGTAGCCAGCGGGAGGCATCGAGAGTGAGAGGCGTGCCTAACTCTCAGTGCCTAGCGATGGCTGTCGATCTCCACGGGTATTTTTGCTTTTGGCACGGGGCCGATCCTCTTCTTGTGAGGCATCCAAGCAGTCTTGCCATCGATAACTCTTGATAGGGAGGGGCATCGAAGCCTGTCCAATTCCACACCTATCGATACACATCGATATCCCTCGGAAGCGATAAGATCGCTACCGATGGGTATCGATGGCTAGCGATAGGCAGCGGGAGCTGCCGATCTCGAGAGGCATGCAGAGCTTGTGGGGTGTGGGCCGTGTTGCTCTTGGGAGGCCCCGAGGCCTCTCGTCATTGACCGTTTTGGGGATGGAGGGCCCTTCTGGAGCATTGATTTCCATAGGCATGGTGCGGGAACGACACGCAGAGAGAGCGAGCCCTCTCGCTCTGCCTCAGAAGCTGTTAATCTCCACAGCTCCGTAGCCAGCGGGAGGCATCGAGAGCGAGAGGCGTGCCTAACTCTCAATGCCTAGCGATGGCTGTCGATCTCCACGGGCATTATCGCTTTTGGCACGGGGCCAATCCTCTTCTTGTGAGGCATCCAAGCAGTCTCGCCATCAATACCTCTCGATAGGGAGGGGCATCGAAGCCTGTCCAATTCCACACCTATCGGTACACATCGATATCCCTTGGAAGTGATAAGATCGCTACCGATGGATATCGATGGCTAGCGATAGGCAGCGGGAGCTGCCGATCTCGAGAGGCATGCAGAGCTTGCGGGCTGTGGGCCGTGTTGCTCTTGGGAGGCCCCGAGGCCTCTCGACATTGACCATTTTGGGGATCGAGGGCCCTTCTGGAGCATTGATTTCCATAGGCATGGTGCGGGAACGACACGCAGAGAGAGCGAGCCCTCTCGCTCTGCCTCAGCAGCTGTCGATCTCCACATCTCCGTAGCCAGCGGGAGGCATCGAGAGCGAGAGGCGTGCCTAACTCTCAATGCCTAGCGATGGCTGTCGATCTCCACGGGCATTTTCGCTTTTGGCACGGGGCCAATCCTCTTCTTGTGAGGCATGCAAGCAGTCTCGCATCGAAACCTCTCGATAGCGAGGGGCATCGAAGCCTGTCCAATTCCACACCTATCGGTACACATCGATATCCCTTGGAAGTGATAAGATCGCTACCGATGGATATCGATGGCTAGCGATAGGCAGCGGGAGCTGCCGATCTCGAGAGGCATGCAGAGCTTGTGGGGTGTGGGCCGTGTTGCTCTTGGGAGGCCCCGAGACCTCTCGACATTGACCGTTTTGGGGATCGAGGTCCCTTCTGGAGCATTGATTTCCATAGGCATGGTGCGGGAACGACACGCAGAGAGAGCGAGCCCTCTCGCTCTGCCTCAGAAGCTGTCGATCTCCACAGCTCCGTAGCCAGCGGGAGGCATCGAGAGCGAGAAGCGTGCCTAACTCTCAATGCCTAGCGATGGCTGTCGATCTCCACGGGCATTTTCGCTTTTGGCACGGGGCCGATCCTCTTCTTGTGAGGCATGCAAGCAGTCTCGCCATCAATACCTCTCGATAGGGAGGGGCATCGAAGCCTGTCCAATTCCACACCTATCGATACACATCGATATCCCTCGGAAGCGAGAAGATCGCTACCGATGGATATCGATGGCTAGCGATAGGCAGCGGGAGCTGCCGATCTCGAGAGGCATGCAGAGCTTGTGGGGTGTGGGCCGTGTTGCTCTTGGGAGGCCCCGAGGCCTCTCGACATTGACCGTTCTGGGGATCGAGGGCCCTTCTGGAGCATTGATTTCCATAGGCATGGTGCGGGAACGACACGCAGAGAGAGCGAGCCCTCTCGCTCTGCCTCAGAAGCTGTCGATCTCCACAGCTCCGTAGCCAGCGGGAGGCATCGAGAGCGAGAAGCGTGCCTAACTCTCAATGCCTAGCGATGGCTGTCGATCTCCACGGGCATTTTCGCTTTTGGCACGGGGCCGATCCTCTTCTTGTGAGGCATGCAAGCAGTCTCGCCATCAATACCTCTCGATAGGGAGGGGCATCGAAGCCTGTCCAATTCCACACCTATCGATACACATCGATATCCCTCGGAAGCGAGAAGATCGCTACCGATGGATATCGATGGCTAGCGATAGGCAGCGGGAGCTGCCGATCTCGAGAGGCATGCAGAGCTTGTGGGGTGTGGGCCGTGTTGCTCTTGGGAGGCCCCGAGGCCTCTCGACATTGACCGTTTTGGGGATCGAGGGCCCTTCTGGAGCATTGATTTCCATAGGCATGGTGCGGGAACGACACGCAGAGAGAGCGAGCCCTCTCGCTCTGCCTCAGCAGCTGTCGATCTCCACATCTCCGTAGCCAGCGGGAGGCATCGAGAGCGAGAGGCGTGCCTAACTCTCAATGCCTAGCGATGGCTGTCGATCTCCACGGGCATTTTTGCTTTTGGCACGGGGCCGATCCTCTTCTTGTGAGGCATGCAAGCAGTCTCGCATCGATACCTCTCGATAGCGAGGGGCATCGAAGCCTGTCCAATTCCACACCTATCGATACACATCGATATCCCTCGGAAGCGATAAGATCGCTACCGATGGATGTCGATGGCTAGCGATAGGCAGCGGGAGCTGCCGATCTCGAGAGGCATGCAGAGCTTGTGGGGTGTGGGCCGTGTTGCTCTTGGGAGGCCCCGAGACCTCTCGACATTGACCGTTCTGGGGATCGAGGGCCCTTCTGGAGCATTGATTTCCATAGGCATGGTGCGGGAACGACACACAGAGAGAGCGAGCCCTCTCGCTCTGCCTCAGAAGCTGTCGATCTCCACAGCTCCGTAGCCAGCGGGAGGCATCAAGAGCGAGAGGCATGCCTAGCGATGGCTGTCGATCTCCACGGGCATTTTCGCTTTTGGCACGGGGCCGATCCTCTTCTTGTGAGGCATCCAAGCAATCCCGCCATCGATACCTCTCAATAGGGAGGGGCATCGAAGCCTGTCCAATTCCACACCTATCGATACACATCGATATCCCTCGGAAGCGATAAGATCGCTACCGATGGATATCGATGGCTAGCGATAGGCAGCGGGAGCTGCCGATCTCGAGAGGCATGCAGAGCTTGCGGGCTGTGGGACGTGTTGCTCTTGGGAGGCCCCGAGGCCTCTCGACATTGACCATTTTGGGGATCGAGGGCCCTTCTGGAGCATTGATTTCCATAGGCATGGTGCGGGAACGACACACAGAGAGAGCGAGCCCTCTCGCTCTGCCTCAGAAGCTGTCGATCTCCACAGCTCCGTAGCCAGCGGGAGGCATCGAGAGTGAGAGGCGTGCCTAACTCTCAATGCCTAGCGATGGCTGTCGATCTCCACGGGTATTTTCGCTTTTGGCACGGGGCCGATCCTCTTCTTGTGAGGCATCCAAGCAGTCTTGCCATCGATACCTCTTGATAGGGAGGGGCATCGAAGCCTGTCCAATTCCACACCTATCGATACACATCGATATCCCTCGGAAGCGAGATCGCTACCGATGGATATCGATGGCTAGCGATAGGCAGCGGGAGCTGCCGATCTCGAGAGGCATGCAGAGCTTGTGGGGTGTGGGCCGTGTTGCTCTTGGGAGGCCCCGAGGCCTCTCGTCATTGACCGTTTTGGGGATGGAGGGCCCTTCTGGAGCATTGATTTCCATAGGCATGGTGCGGGAACGACACGCAGAGAGAGCGAGCCCTCTCGCTCTGCCTCAGCAGATGTCGATCTCCACATCTCCGTAGCCAGCGGGAGGCATCGAGAGCGAGAGGCGTGCCTAACTCTCAAT
This sequence comes from Dromaius novaehollandiae, assembly GCF_036370855.1. NCBI lineage: Eukaryota > Metazoa > Chordata > Aves > Casuariiformes > Dromaiidae > Dromaius > Dromaius novaehollandiae. The sequence continues at coordinate 84,028,131 of NC_088098.1, read as the reverse complement.
GCCTAGCGATGGCTGTCGATCTCCACGGGCATTTTTGCTTTTGGCACGGGGCCGATCCTCTTCTTGTGAGGCATGCAAGCAGTCTCGCATCGATACCTCTCGATAGGGAGGGGCATCGAAGCCTGTCCAATTCCACACCTATCGATACACATCGATATCCCTCGGAAGCGATAAGATCGCTACCGATGGATGTCGATGGCTAGCGATAGGCAGCGGGAGCTGCCGATCTCGAGAGGCATGCAGAGCTTGTGGGGTGTGGGCCGTGTTGCTCTTGGGAGGCCCCGAGGCCTCTCGTCATTGACCGTTTTGGGGATGGAGGGCCCTTCTGGAGCATTGATTTCCATAGGCATGGTGCGGGAACGACACGCAGAGAGAGCGAGCCCTCTCGCTCTGCCTCAGAAGCTGTTAATCTCCACAGCTCCGTAGCCAGCGGGAGGCATCGAGAGCGAGAGGCGTGCCTAACTCTCAATGCCTAGCGATGGCTGTCGATCTCCACGGGCATTTTTGCTTTTGGCACGGGGCCGATCCTCTTCTTGTGAGGCATCCAAACAGTCTCGCCATCAATACCTCTCGATAGCGAGGGGCATCGAAGCCTGTCCAATTCCACACCTATCGATACACATCGATATCCCTCGGAAGCGATAAGATCGCTACCGATGGATATCGATGGCTAGCGATAGGCAGCGGGAGCTGCCGATCTCGAGAGGCATGCAGAGCTTGCGGGCTGTGGGCCGTGTTGCTCTTGGGAGGCCCCGAGGCCTCTCGACATTGACCATTTTGGGGATCGAGGGCCCTTCTGGAGCATTGATTTCCATAGGCATGGTGCGGGAATGACACACAGAGAGAGCGAGCCCTCTCGCTCTGCCTCAGAAGCTGTCGATCTCCACAGCTCCATAGCCAGCCGTAGGCATCAATAACGAGAGGCGTGCCTAACTCTCGATGCCTAGCGATGGCTGTCGATCTCCACGGGCATTTTCGCTTTTGGCACGGGGCCGATCCTCTTCTTGTGAGGCATGCAAGCAGTCTCACCATCAATACCTCTCGATAGCGAGGGGCATCGAAGCCTGTCCAATTCCACACCTATCGATACACATCGATATCCCTCGGAAGCGATAAGATCGCTACCGATGGATATCGATGGCTAGCGATAGGCAGCGGGAGCTGCCGATCTCGAGAGGCATGCAGAGCTTGTGGGGTGTGGGCCGTGTTGCTCTTGGGAGGCCCCGAGGCCTCTCGTCATTGACCGTTTTGGGGATGGAGGGCCCTTCTGGAGCATTGATTTCCATAGGCATGGTGCGGGAACGACACGCAGAGAGAGCGAGCCCTCTCGCTCTGCCTCAGAAGCTGTTAATCTCCACAGCTCCGTAGCCAGCGGGAGGCATCGAGAGCGAGAGGCGTGCCTAACTCTCAATGCCTAGCGATGGCTGTCGATCTCCACGGGCATTTTTGCTTTTGGCACGGGGCCGATCCTCTTCTTGTGAGGCATCCAAGCAGTCTCGCCATCAATACCTCTCGATAGGGAGGGGCATCGAAGCCTGTCCAATTCCACACCTATCGATACACATCGATATCCCTCGGAAGCGAGAAGATCGCTACCGATGGATATCGATGGCTAGCGATAGGCAGCGGGAGCTGCCGATCTCGAGAGGCATGCAGAGCTTGCGGGCTGTGGGCCGTGTTGCTCTTGGGAGGCCCCGAGGCCTCTCGACATTGACCATTTTGGGGATCGAGGGCCCTTCTGGAGCATTGATTTCCATAGGCATGGTGAGGGAACGACACGCAGAGAGAGCGAGCCCTCTCGCTCTGCCTCAGAAGCTGTTGAGCTCCACATCTCCGTAGCCAGCGGGAGGCATCGAGAGCGAGAGGCGTGCCTAACTCTCAATGCCTAGCGATGGCTGTCGATCTCCACGGGCATTTTTGCTTTTGGCACGGGGCCGATCCTCTTCTTGTGAGGCATGCAAGCAGTCTCGCCATCAATACCTCTCGACAGGGAGGGGCATCGAAGCCTGTCCAATTCCACACCTATCGATACACATCGATATCCCTCGGAAGCGATAAGATCGCTACCGATGGATGTCGATGGCTAGCGATAGGCAGCGGGAGCTGCCAATCTCGAGAGACATGCAGAGCTTGTGGGGTGTGGGCCGTGTTGCTCTTGGGAGGCCCCGAGGCCTCTCGACATTGACCGTTTTGGGGATCGAGGGCCCTTCTGGAGCATTGATTTCCATAGGCATGGTGCGGGAACGGCACGCAGAGAGAGCGAGCCCTCTCGCTCTGCCTCAGAAGCTGTCGATCTCCACAGCTCCGTAGCCAGCGGGAGGCATCGAGAGCGAGAGGCGTGCCTAACTCTCAATGCCTAGTGATGGCTGTCGATCTCCACGGGCATTTTCGCTTTTGGCACGGGGCCGATCCTCTTCTTGTGAGGCATCCAAGCAGTCTTGCCATCAACACCTCTCGATAGGGAGGGGCATCGAAGCCTGTCCAATTCCACACCTATCGATACACATCGATATCCCTCGGAAGCGATAAGATCGCTACCGATGGATATCGATGGCTAGCGATAGGCAGCGGGAGCTGCCGATCTCGAGAGGCATGCAGAGCTTGCGGGCTGTGGGCCGTGTTGCTCTTGGGAGGCCCCGAGGCCTCTCGACATTGACCGTTTGGGGGATCGAGGGCCCTTCTGGAGCATTGATTTCCATAGGCATGGTGCGGGAACGACACACAGAGAGAGCGAGCCCTCTCGCTCTGCCTCAGAAGCTGTCGATCTCCACAGCTCCGTAGCCAGCGGGAGGCATCGAGAGCGAGAGGCGTGCCTAACTCTCAGTGCCTAGCAATGGCTGTCGATCTCCACGGGTATTTTCGCTTTTGGCACGGGGCCGATCCTCTTCTTGTGAGGCATCCAAGCAGTCTCGCCATCAATACCTCTCGATAGGGAGGGGCATCGAAGCCTGTCCAATTCCACACCTATCGATACACATCGATATCCCTCGGAAGTGATAAGATCGCTACCGATGGATATCGATGGCTAGCGATAGGCAGCGGGAGCTGCCGATCTCGAGAGGCATGCAGAGCTTGCGGGCTGTGGGCCGTGTTGCTCTTGGGAGGCCCCGAGACCTCTCGACATTGACCATTTTGGGGATCGAGGGCCCTTCTGGAGCATTGATTTCCATAGGCATGGTGCGGGAACGACACGCAGAGAGAATGAGCCCTCTCGCTCTGCCTCAGAAGCTGTTAATCTCCACAGCTCCGTAGCCAGCGGGAGGCATCGAGAGCGAGAGGCGTGCCTAACTCTCAATGCCTAGCGATGGCTGTCGATCTCCACGGGCATTTTCGCTTTTGGCACGGGGCCGATCCTCTTCTTGTGAGGCATCCAAGCAGTCTTGCCATCGATACCTCTCGATAGGGAGGGGCATCGAAGCCTGTCCAATTCCACACCTATCGATACACATCGATATCCCTCGGAAGCGATAAGATTGCTACCGATGGATATCGATGGCTAGCGATAGGCAGCGGGAGCTGCCGATCTCGAGAGGCATGCAGAGCTTGCGGGCTGTGGGCCGTGTTGCTCTTGGGAGGCCCCGAGACCTCTCGACATTGACCATTTTGGGGATCGAGGGCCCTTCTGGAGCATTGATTTCCATAGGCATGGTGCGGGAACGACACGCAGAGAGCGAGCCCTCTCGCTCTGCCTCAGAAGCTGTTAATCTCCACATCTCCGTAGCCAGCGGGAGGCATCGAGAGCGAGAGGCATGCCTAGCGATGGCTGTCGATCTCCACGGGCATTTTCGCTTTTGGCACAGGGCCAATCCTCTTCTTGTGAGGCATCCAAGCAATCCCGCCATCGATACCTCTCGATAGGGAGGGGCATCGAAGCCTGTCCAATTCCACACCTATCGATACACATCGATATCCCTCGGAAGTGATAAGATCGCTACCGATGGATATCGATGGCTAGCGATAGGCAACGGGAGCTGCCGATCTTGAGAGGCATGCAGAGCTTGCGGGCTGTGGGCCGTGTTGCTCTTGGGAGGCCCCGAGGCCTCTCGACCTTGACCGTTCTGGGGATGGAGGGCCCTTCTGGAGCATTGATTTCCATAGGCATGGTGCGGGAACGACACGCAGAGCGAGCGAGCCCTCTCGCTCTGCCTCAGAAGCTGTTGAGCTCCACAGCTCCGTAGCCAGCGGGAGGCATCAATAACGAGAGGCGTGCCTAACTGTCGATGCCTAGCGATGGCTGTCGATCTCCACGGGCATTTTCGCTTTTGGCACGGGGCCGATCCTCTTCTTGTGAGGCATCCAAGCAGTCTTGCCATCGATACCTCTCGATAGGGAGGGGCATCGAAGCCTGTCCAATTCCACACCTATCGATACACATCGATATCCCTCGGAAGCGATAAGATCGCTACCGATGGATATCGATGGCTAGCGATAGGCAACGGGAGCTGCCGATCTCGAGAGGCATGCAGAGCTTGCGGGCTGTGGGCCGTGTTGCTCCTGGGAGGCCCCGAGGCCTCTCGACATTGACCGTTTTGGGGATCGAGGGCCCTTCTGGAGAATTGATTTCCATAGGCATGGTGCGGGAACGACACACAGAGAGAGCGAGCCCTCTCGCTCTGCCTCAGAAGCTGTCGATCTCCACAGCTCCGTAGCCAGCGGGAGGCATCAATAACGAGAGGCGTACCTAACTCTCAATGCCTAGCGATGGCTGTCGATCTCCATGGGCATTTTCGCTTTTGGCATGGGGCCGATCCTCTTCTTGTGAGGCATCCAAGCAGTCTTGCCATCGATACCTCTCGATAGGGAGGGGCATCGAAGCCTGTCCAATTCCACACCTATCGATACACATCGATATCCCTCGGAAGCGATAAGATTGCTACCGATGGATATCGATGGCTAGCGATAGGCAGCGGGAGCTGCCGATCTCGAGAGGCATGCAGAGCTTGCGGGCTGTGGGCCGTGTTGCTCTTGGGAGGCCCCGAGACCTCTCGACATTGACCATTTTGGGGATCGAGGGCCCTTCTGGAGCATTGATTTCCATAGGCATGGTGCGGGAATGACACGCAGAGAGCGAGCCCTCTCGCTCTGCCTCAGAAGCTGTTAATCTCCACATCTCCGTAGCCAGCGGGAGGCATCGAAAGCGCGGGGCATGCCTAGCGATGGCTGTCGATCTCCACGGGCATTTTCGCTTTTGGCACGGGGCCGATCCTCTTCTTGTGAGGCATCCAAGAAATCCCGCCATCGATACCTCTCGATAGGGAGGGGCATCGAAGCCTGTCCAATTCCACACCTATCGATACACATCGATATCCCTCGGAAGCGAGAAGATCGCTACCGATGGATATCGATGGCTAGCGATAGGCAGCGGGAGCTGCCGATCTCGAGAGGCATGCAGAGCTTGTGGGGTGTGGGCCGTGTTGCTCTTGGGAGGCCCCGAGGCCTCTCGTCATTGACCGTTTTGGGGATGGAGGGCCCTTCTGGAGCATTGATTTCCATAGGCATGGTGCGGGAACGACACGCAGAGAGAGCGAGCCCTCTCGCTCTGCCTCAGCAGCTGTCAATCTCCACATCTCCGTAGCCAGCGGGAGGCATCGAGAGCGAGAGGCGTGCCTAACTCTCAATGCCTAGCGATGGCTGTCGATCTCCACGGGCATTTTTGCTTTTGGCACGGGGCCGATCCTCTTCTTGTGAGGCATTCAAGCAGTCTCGCATCGATACCTCTCGATAGCGATGGGCATCGAAGCCTGTCCAATTCCACACCTATCGATACACATCGATATCCCTTGGAAGCGATAAGATCGCTACCGATGGATGTCGATGGCTAGCGATAGGCAGCGGGAGCTGCCGATCTCGAGAGGCATGCAGAGCTTGTGGGGTGTGGGCCGTGTTGCTCTTGGGAGGCCCCGAGGCCTCTCGTCATTGACCGTTTTGGGGATGGAGGGCCCTTCTGGAGCATTGATTTCCATAGGCATGGTGCGGGAACGACACACAGAGAGAGCGAGCCCTCTCGCTCTGCCTCAGAAGCTGTCGATCTCCACAGCTCCGTAGCCAGCGGGAGGCATCGAGAGTGAGAGGCGTGCCTAACTCTCAATGCCTAGCGATGGCTGTCGATCTCCACGGGTATTTTCGCTTTTGGCACGGGGCCGATCCTCTTCTTGTGAGGCATCCAAGCAGTCTTGCCATCGATACCTCTTGATAGGGAGGGGCATCGAAGCCTGTCCAATTCCACACCTATCGATACACATCGATATCCCTCGGAAGCGATAAGATCGCTACCGATGGATATCGATGGCTAGCGATAGGCAGCGGGAGCTGCCGATCTCGAGAGGCATGCAGAGCTTGTGGGGTGTGGGCCGTGTTGCTCTTGGGAGGCCCCGAGGCCTCTCGTCATTGACCGTTTTGGGGATGGAGGGCCCTTCTGGAGCATTGATTTCCATAGGCATGGTGCGGGAACGACACGCAGAGCGAGCGAGCCCTCTCGCTCTGCCTCAGAAGCTGTTAATCTCCACAGCTCCGTAGCCAGCGGGAGGCATCGAGAGCGAGAGGCGTGCCTAACTCTCAATGCCTAGCGATGGCTGTCGATCTCCACGGGCATTTTCGCTTTTGGCACGGGGCCAATCCTCTTCTTGTGAGGCATCCAAGCAGTCTCGCCATCAATACCTCTCGATAGGGAGGGGCATCGAAGCCTGTCCAATTCCACACCTATCGATACACATCGATATCCCTCGGAAGCGAGAAGATCGCTACCGATGGATATCGATGGCTAGCGATAGGCAGCGGGAGCTGCCGATCTCGAGAGGCATGCAGAGCTTGCGGGCTGTGGGCCGTGTTGCTCTTGGGAGGCCCCGAGGCCTCTCGACATTGACCATTTTGGGGATCGAGGGCCCTTCTGGAGCATTGATTTCCATAGGCATGGTGAGGGAACGACACGCAGAGAGCGAGCCCTCTCGCTCTGCCTCAGCAGCTGTTGAGCTCCACATCTCCGTAGCCAGCGAGAGGCATCGAGAGCGAGAGGCGTGCCTAACTCTCAATGCCTAGCGATGGCTGTCGATCTCCACGGGCATTTTCGCTTTTGGCACGGGGCCGATCCTCTTCTTGTGAGGCATGCAAGCAGTCTCGCCATCAATACCTCTCGATAGGGAGGGCCATCGAAGCCTGTCCAATTCCACACCTATCGATACACATCGATATCCCTCGGAAGCGATAAGATCGCTACCGATGGATATCGATGGCTAGCGATAGGCAGCGGGAGCTGCCGATCTCGAGAGGCATGCAGAGCTTGCGGGCTGTGGGCCGTGTTGCTCTTGGGAGGCCCCGAGACCTCTCGACATTGACCATTTTGGGGATCGAGGGCCCTTCTGGAGCATTGATTTCCATAGGCATGGTGCGGGAACGACACGCAGAGAGAATGAGCCCTCTCGCTCTGCCTCAGAAGCTGTCGATCTCCACAGCTCCGTAGCCAGCGGGAGGCATCAATAACGAGAGGCGTACCTAACTCTCAATGCCTAGCGATGGCTGTCGATCTCCATGGGCATTTTCGCTTTTGGCACGGGGCCGATCCTCTTCTTGTGAGGCATCCAAGCAGTCTTGCCATCGATACCTCTCGATAGGGAGGGGCATCGAAGCCTGTCCAATTCCACACCTATCGATACACATCGATATCCCTCGGAAGCGATAAGATTGCTACCGATGGATATCGATGGCTAGCGATAGGCAGCGGGAGCTGCCGATCTCGAGAGGCATGCAGAGCTTGTGGGGTGTGGGCCGTGTTGCTCTTGGGAGGCCCCGAGACCTCTCGACATTGACCATTTTGGGGATCGAGGGCCCTTCTGGAGCATTGATTTCCATAGGCATGGTGCGGGAATGACACGCAGAGAGCGAGCCCTCTCGCTCTGCCTCAGAAGCTGTTAATCTCCACATCTCCGTAGCCAGCGGGAGGCATCGAAAGCGAGGGGCATGCCTAGCGATGGCTGTCGATCTCCACGGGCATTTTCGCTTTTGGCACGGGGCCAATCCTCTTCTTGTGAGGCATCCAAGCAATCCCGCCATCGATACCTCTCGATAGGGAGGGGCATCGAAGCCTGTCCAATTCCACACCTATCGATACACATCGATATCCCTCGGAAGCGATAAGATTGCTACCGATGGATATCGATGGCTAGCGATAGGCAGCGGGAGCTGCCGATCTCGAGAGGCATGCAGAGCTTGTGGGGTGTGGGCCGTGTTGCTCTTGGGAGGCCCCGAGGCCTCTCGTCATTGACCGTTTTGGGGATGGAGGGCCCTTCTGGAGCATTGATTTCCATAGGCATGGTGCGGGAACGACACGCAGAGAGAGCGAGCCCTCTCGCTCTGCCTCAGCAGCTGTCGATCTCCACATCTCCGTAGCCAGCGGGAGGCATCGAGAGCGAGAGGCGTGCCTAACTCTCAATGCCTAGCGATGGCTGTCGATCTCCACGGGCATTTTTGCTTTTGGCACGGGGCCGATCCTCTTCTTGTGAGGCATGCAAGCAGTCTCGCATCGATACCTCTCGATAGCGAGGGGCATCGAAGCCTGTCCAATTCCACACCTATCGATACACATCGATATCCCTTGGAAGCGATAAGATCGCTACCGATGGATGTCGATGGCTAGCGATAGGCAGCGGGAGCTGCCGATCTCGAGAGGCATGCAGAGCTTGTGGGGTGTGGGCCGTGTTGCTCTTGGGAGGCCCCGAGGCCTCTCGTCATTGACCGTTTTGGGGATGGAGGGCCCTTCTGGAGCATTGATTTCCATAGGCATGGTGCGGGAACGACACGCAGAGAGAGCGAGCCCTCTCGCTCTGCCTCAGAAGCTGTTAATCTCCACAGCTCCGTAGCCAGCGGGAGGCATCGAGAGCGAGAGGCGTGCCTAACTCTCAATGCCTAGCGATGGCTGTCGATCTCCACGGGCATTTTTGCTTTTGGCACGGGGCCGATCCTCTTCTTGTGAGGCATCCAAGCAGTCTCGCCATCAATACCTCTCGATAGGGAGGGGCATCGAAGCCTGTCCAATTCCACACCTATCGATACACATCGATATCCCTCGGAAGCGATAAGATCGCTACCGATGGATATCGATGGCTAGCGATAGGCAGCGGGAGCTGCCGATCTCGAGAGGCATGCAGAGCTTGCGGGCTGTGGGCCGTGTTGCTCTTGGGAGGCCCCGAGGCCTCTCGACATTGACCATTTTGGGGATCGAGGGCCCTTCTGGAGCATTGATTTCCATAGGCATGGTGCGGGAACGACACACAGAGAGAGCGAGCCCTCTCGCTCTGCCTCAGAAGCTGTCGATCTCCACAGCTCCGTAGCCAGCGGGAGGCATCGAGAGTGAGAGGCGTGCCTAACTCTCAATGCCTAGCGATGGCTGTCGATCTCCACGGGTATTTTCGCTTTTGGCACGGGGCCGATCCTCTTCTTGTGAGGCATCCAAGCAGTCTTGCCATCGATACCTCTTGATAGGGAGGGGCATCGAAGCCTGTCCAATTCCACACCTATCGATACACATCGATATCCCTCGGAAGCGATAAGATCGCTACCGATGGATATCGATGGCTAGCGATAGGCAGCGGGAGCTGCCGATCTCGAGAGGCATGCAGAGCTTGTGGGGTGTGGGCCGTGTTGCTCTTGGGAGGCCCCGAGGCCTCTCGTCATTGACCGTTTTGGGGATGGAGGGCCCTTCTGGAGCATTGATTTCCATAGGCATGGTGCGGGAACGACACGCAGAGAGAGCGAGCCCTCTCGCTCTGCCTCAGAAGCTGTTAATCTCCACAGCTCCGTAGCCAGCGGGAGGCATCGAGAGCGAGAGGCGTGCCTAACTCTCAATGCCTAGCGATGGCTGTCGATCTCCACGGGCATTTTCGCTTTTGGCACGGGGCCAATCCTCTTCTTGTGAGGCATCCAAGCAGTCTCGCCATCAATACCTCTCGATAGGGAGGGGCATCGAAGCCTGTCCAATTCCACACCTATCGATACACATCGATATCCCTCGGAAGCGAGAAGATCGCTACCGATGGATATCGATGGCTAGCGATAGGCAGCGGGAGCTGCCGATCTCGAGAGGCATGCAGAGCTTGCGGGCTGTGGGCCGTGTTGCTCTTGGGAGGCCCCGAGGCCTCTCGACATTGACCATTTTGGGGATCGAGGGCCCTTCTGGAGCATTGATTTCCATAGGCATGGTGAGGGAACGACACGCAGAGAGAGCGAGCCCTCTCGCTCTGCCTCAGCAGCTGTTGAGCTCCACATCTCCGTAGCCAGCGAGAGGCATCGAGAGCGAGAGGCGTGCCTAACTCTCAATGCCTAGCGATGGCTGTCGATCTCCATGGGCATTTTCGCTTTTGGCACGGGGCCGATCCTCTTCTTGTGAGGCATCCAAGCAGTCTTGCCATCGATACCTCTCGATAGGGAGGGGCATCGAAGCCTGTCCAATTCCACACCTATCGATACACATCGATATCCCTCGGAAGCGATAAGATTGCTACCGATGGATATCGATGGCTAGCGATAGGCAGCGGGAGCTGCCGATCTCGAGAGGCATGCAGAGCTTGTGGGGTGTGGGCCGTGTTGCTCTTGGGAGGCCCCGAGACCTCTCGACATTGACCATTTTGGGGATCGAGGGCCCTTCTGGAGCATTGATTTCCATAGGCATGGTGCGGGAATGACACGCAGAGAGCGAGCCCTCTCGCTCTGCCTCAGAAGCTGTTAATCTCCACATCTCCGTAGCCAGCGGGAGGCATCGAAAGCGAGGGGCATGCCTAGCGATGGCTGTCGATCTCCACGGGCATTTTCGCTTTTGGCACGGGGCCGATCCTCTTCTTGTGAGGCATCCAAGCAATCCCGCCATCGATACCTCTCGATAGGGAGGGGCATCGAAGCCTGTCCAATTCCACACCTATCGATACACATCGATATCCCTCGGAAGCGATAAGATTGCTACCGATGGATATCGATGGCTAGCGATAGGCAGCGGGAGCTGCCGATCTCGAGAGGCATGCAGAGCTTGTGGGGTGTGGGCCGTGTTGCTCTTGGGAGGCCCCGAGGCCTCTCGTCATTGACCGTTTTGGGGATGGAGGGCCCTTCTGGAGCATTGATTTCCATAGGCATGGTGCGGGAACGACACGCAGAGAGAGCGAGCCCTCTCGCTCTGCCTCAGCAGCTGTCGATCTCCACATCTCCGTAGCCAGCGGGAGGCATCGAGAGCGAGAGGCGTGCCTAACTCTCAATGCCTAGCGATGGCTGTCGATCTCCACGGGCATTTTTGCTTTTGGCACGGGGCCGATCCTCTTCTTGTGAGGCATGCAAGCAGTCTCGCATCGATACCTCTCGATAGCGAGGGGCATCGAAGCCTGTCCAATTCCACACCTATCGATACACATCGATATCCCTTGGAAGCGATAAGATCGCTACCGATGGATGTCGATGGCTAGCGATAGGCAGCGGGAGCTGCCGATCTCGAGAGGCATGCAGAGCTTGTGGGGTGTGGGCCGTGTTGCTCTTGGGAGGCCCCGAGGCCTCTCGTCATTGACCGTTTTGGGGATGGAGGGCCCTTCTGGAGCATTGATTTCCATAGGCATGGTGCGGGAACGACACGCAGAGAGAGCGAGCCCTCTCGCTCTGCCTCAGAAGCTGTTAATCTCCACAGCTCCGTAGCCAGCGGGAGGCATCGAGAGCGAGAGGCGTGCCTAACTCTCAATGCCTAGCGATGGCTGTCGATCTCCACGGGCATTTTTGCTTTTGGCACGGGGCCGATCCTCTTCTTGTGAGGCATCCAAGCAGTCTCGCCATCAATACCTCTCGATAGGGAGGGGCATCGAAGCCTGTCCAATTCCACACCTATCGATACACATCGATATCCCTCGGAAGCGATAAGATCGCTACCGATGGATATCGATGGCTAGCGATAGGCAGCGGGAGCTGCCGATCTCGAGAGGCATGCAGAGCTTGCGGGCTGTGGGCCGTGTTGCTCTTGGGAGGCCCCGAGGCCTCTCGACATTGACCATTTTGGGGATCGAGGGCCCTTCTGGAGCATTGATTTCCATAGGCATGGTGCGGGAACGACACACAGAGAGAGCGAGCCCTCTCGCTCTGCCTCAGAAGCTGTCGATCTCCACAGCTCCGTAGCCAGCGGGAGGCATCGAGAGTGAGAGGCGTGCCTAACTCTCAATGCCTAGCGATGGCTGTCGATCTCCACGGGTATTTTCGCTTTTGGCACGGGGCCGATCCTCTTCTTGTGAGGCATCCAAGCAGTCTTGCCATCGATACCTCTTGATAGGGAGGGGCATCGAAGCCTGTCCAATTCCACACCTATCGATACACATCGATATCCCTCGGAAGCGATAAGATCGCTACCGATGGATATCGATGGCTAGCGATAGGCAGCGGGAGCTGCCGATCTCGAGAGGCATGCAGAGCTTGTGGGGTGTGGGCCGTGTTGCTCTTGGGAGGCCCCGAGGCCTCTCGTCATTGACCGTTTTGGGGATGGAGGGCCCTTCTGGAGCATTGATTTCCATAGGCATGGTGCGGGAACGACACGCAGAGAGAGCGAGCCCTCTCGCTCTGCCTCAGAAGCTGTTAATCTCCACAGCTCCGTAGCCAGCGGGAGGCATCGAGAGCGAGAGGCGTGCCTAACTCTCAATGCCTAGCGATGGCTGTCGATCTCCACGGGCATTTTCGCTTTTGGCACGGGGCCAATCCTCTTCTTGTGAGGCATCCAAGCAGTCTCGCCATCAATACCTCTCGATAGGGAGGGGCATCGAAGCCTGTCCAATTCCACACCTATCGATACACATCGATATCCCTCGGAAGCGAGAAGATCGCTACCGATGGATATCGATGGCTAGCGATAGGCAGCGGGAGCTGCCGATCTCGAGAGGCATGCAGAGCTTGCGGGCTGTGGGCCGTGTTGCTCTTGGGAGGCCCCGAGGCCTCTCGACATTGACCATTTTGGGGATCGAGGGCCCTTCTGGAGCATTGATTTCCATAGGCATGGTGAGGGAACGACACGCAGAGAGAGCGAGCCCTCTCGCTCTGCCTCAGCAGCTGTTGAGCTCCACATCTCCGTAGCCAGCGAGAGGCATCGAGAGCGAGAGGCGTGCCTAACTCTCAATGCCTAGCGATGGCTGTCGATCTCCACGGGCATTTTCGCTTTTGGCACGGGGCCGATCCTCTTCTTGTGAGGCATGCAAGCAGTCTCGCCATCAATACCTCTCGATAGGGAGGGGCATCGAAGCCTGTCCAATTCCACACCTATCGATACACATCGATATCCCTCGGAAGCGATAAGATCGCTACCGATGGATATCGATGGCTAGCGATAGGCAGCGGGAGCTGCCGATCTCGAGAGGCATGCAGAGCTTGCGGGCTGTGGGCCGTGTTGCTCTTGGGAGGCCCCGAGACCTCTCGACATTGACCATTTTGGGGATCGAGGGCCCTTCTGGAGCATTGATTTCCATAGGCATGGTGCGGGAACGACACGCAGAGAGCGAGCCCTCTCGCTCTGCCTCAGAAGCTGTTAATCTCCACATCTCCGTAGCCAGCGGGAGGCATCGAAAGCGAGGGGCATGCCTAGCGATGGCTGTCGATCTCCACGGGCATTTTCGCTTTTGGCACGGGGCCGATCCTCTTCTTGTGAGGCATCCAAGCAATCCCGCCATCGATACCTCTCGATAGGGAGGGGCATCGAAGCCTGTCCAATTCCACACCTATCGATACACATCGATATCCCTCGGAAGCGATAAGATTGCTACCGATGGATATCGATGGCTAGCGATAGGCAGCAGGAGCTGCCGATCTCGAGAGGCATGCAGAGCTTGCGGGCTGTGGGCCGTGTTGCTCTTGGGAGGCCCCGAGACCTCTCGACATTGACCATTTTGGGGATCGAGGGCCCTTCTGGAGCATTGATTTCCATAGGCATGGTGCGGGAGCGACACACAGAGAGAGCGAGCCCTCTCGCTCTGCCTCAGAAGCTGTCGATCTCCACAGCTCCGTAGCCAGCGGGAGGCATCGAGAGTGAGAGGCGTGCCTAACTCTCAATGCCTAGCGATGGCTGTCGATCTCCATGGGCATTTTTGCTTTTGGCACGGGGCCGATCCTCTTCTTGTGAGGCATCCAAGCAGTGTCACCAGCAATACCTCTCGATAGCGAGGGGCATCGAAGCCTGTCCAATTCCACACCTATCGATACACATCGATATCCCTCGGAAGCGATAAGATCGCTACCGATGGATATCGATGGCTAGCGATAGGCAGCGGGAGCTGCCGATCTCGAGAGGCATGCAGAGCTTGTGGGGTGTGGGCCGTGTTGCTCTTGGGAGGCCCCGAGGCCTCTCGTCATTGACCGTTTTGGGGATGGAGGGCCCTTCTGGAGCATTGATTTCCATAGGCATGGTGCGGGAACGACACACAGAGAGAGCGAGCCCTCTCGCTCTGCCTCAGCAGCTGTCGATCTCCACATCTCCGTAGCCAGCGGGAGGCATCGAGAGCGAGAGGCGTGCCTAACTCTCAATGCCTAGCGATGGCTGTCGATCTCCACGGGCATTTTTGCTTTTGGCACGGGGCCGATCCTCTTCTTGTGAGGCATGCAAGCAGTCTCGCATCGATACCTCTCGATAGCGAGGGGCATCGAAGCCTGTCCAATTCCACACCTATCGATACACATCGATATCCCTCGGAAGCGATAAGATCGCTACCGATGGATATCGATGGCTAGCGATAGGCAGCGGGAGCTGCCGATCTCGAGAGGCATGCAGAGCTTGCGGGCTGTGGGCCGTGTTGCTCTTGGGAGGCCCCGAGACCTCTCGACATTGACCATTTTGGGGATCGAGGGCCCTTCTGGAGCATTGATTTCCATAGGCATGGTGCGGGAACGACACGCAGAGAGCGAGCCCTCTCGCTCTGCCTCAGAAGCTGTTAATCTCCACATCTCCCTAGCCAGCGGGAGGCATCGAAAGCGAGGGGCATGCCTAGCGATGGCTGTCGATCTCCACGGGCATTTTCGCTTTTGGCACGGGGCCGATCCTCTTCTTGTGAGGCATCCAAGCAATCCCGCCATCGATACCTCTCGATAGGGAGGGGCATCGAAGCCTGTCCAATTCCACACCTATCGATACACATCGATATCCCTCGGAAGCGATAAGATTGCTACCGATGGATATCGATGGCTAGCGATAGGCAGCAGGAGCTGCCGATCTCGAGAGGCATGCAGAGCTTGCGGGCTGTGGGCCGTGTTGCTCTTGGGAGGCCCCGAGACCTCTCGACATTGACCATTTTGGGGATCGAGGGCCCTTCTGGAGCATTGATTTCCATAGGCATGGTGCGGGAACGACACACAGAGAGAGCGAGCCCTCTCGCTCTGCCTCAGAAGCTGTCGATCTCCACAGCTCCGTAGCCAGCGGGAGGCATCGAGAGTGAGAGGCGTGCCTAACTCTCAGTGCCTAGCGATGGCTGTCGATCTCCACGGGTATTTTTGCTTTTGGCACGGGGCCGATCCTCTTCTTGTGAGGCATCCAAGCAGTCTCACCATCAATACCTCTCGATAGCGAGGGGCATCGAAGCATGTCCAATTCCACACCTATCGATACACATCGATATCCCTCGGAAGCGAGAAGATCGCTACCGATGGATATCGATGGCTAGCGATAGGCAGCGGGAGCTGCCGATCTCGAGAGGCATGCAGAGCTTGTGGGGTGTGGGCCGTGTTGCTCTTGGGAGGCCCCGAGGCCTCTCGTCATTGACCGTTTTGGGGATGGAGGGCCCTTCTGGAGCATTGATTTCCATAGGCATGGTGCGGGAACGACACGCAGAGAGAGCGAGCCCTCTCGCTCTGCCTCAGAAGCTGTTAATCTCCACAGCTCCGTAGCCAGCGGGAGGCATCGAGAGCGAGAGGCGTGCCTAACTCTCAATGCCTAGCGATGGCTGTCGATCTCCACGGGCATTTTTGCTTTTGGCACGGGGCCGATCCTCTTCTTGTGAGGCATCCAAGCAGTCTCGCCATCAATACCTCTCGATAGCGAGGGGCATCGAAGCCTGTCCAATTCCACACCTATCAATACACATCGATATCCCTCGGAAGCGATAAGATCGCTACCGATGGATATCGATGGCTAGCGATAGGCAGCGGGAGCTGCCGATCTCGAGAGGCATGCAGAGCTTGCGGGCTGTGGGCTGTGTTGCTCTTGGGAGGCCCCGAGGCCTCTCGACATTGACCGTTTTGGGGATCGAGGGCCCTTCTGGAGCATTGATTTCCATAGGCATGGTGCGGGAACGACACACAGAGAGAGCGAGCCCTCTCGCTCTGCCTCAGCAGCTGTCGATCTCCACATCTCCGTAGCCAGCGGGAGGCATCGAGAGCGAGAGGCGTGCCTAACTCTCAATGCCTAGCGATGGCTGTCGATCTCCACGGGCATTTTTGCTTTTGGCACGGGGCCGATCCTCTTCTTGTGAGGCATGCAAGCAGTCTCGCATCGATACCTCTCGATAGGGAGGGGCATCGAAGCCTGTCCAATTCCACACCTATCGATACACATCGATATCCCTCGGAAGCGATAAGATCGCTACCGATGGATATCGATGGCTAGCGATAGGCAGCGGGAGCTGCCGATCTCGAGAGGCATGCAGAGCTTGCGGGCTGTGGGCCGTGTTGCTCTTGGGAGGCCCCGAGACCTCTCGACATTGACCATTTTGGGGATCGAGGGCCCTTCTGGAGCATTGATTTCCATAGGCATGGTGCGGGAACGACACGCAGAGAGCGAGCCCTCTCGCTCTGCCTCAGAAGCTGTTAATCTCCACATCTCCGTAGCCAGCGGGAGGCATCGAAAGCGAGGGGCATGCCTAGCGATGGCTGTCGATCTCCACGGGCATTTTCGCTTTTGGCACGGGGCCGATCCTCTTCTTGTGAGGCATCCAAGCAATCCCGCCATCGATACCTCTCGATAGGGAGGGGCATCGAAGCCTGTCCAATTCCACACCTATCGATACACATCGATATCCCTCGGAAGCGATAAGATTGCTACCGATGGATATCGATGGCTAGCGATAGGCAGCAGGAGCTGCCGATCTCGAGAGGCATGCAGAGCTTGCGGGCTGTGGGCCGTGTTGCTCTTGGGAGGCCCCGAGACCTCTCGACATTGACCATTTTGGGGATCGAGGGCCCTTCTGGAGCATTGATTTCCATAGGCATGGTGCGGGAACGACACACAGAGAGAGCGAGCCCTCTCGCTCTGCCTCAGAAGCTGTCGATCTCCACAGCTCCGTAGCCAGCGGGAGGCATCGAGAGTGAGAGGCGTGCCTAACTCTCAATGCCTAGCGATGGCTGTCGATCTCCACGGGTATTATTGCTTTTGGCACGGGGCCGATCCTCTTCTTGTGAGGCATCCAAGCAGTCTCACCATCAATACCTCTTGATAGCGAGGGGCATCGAAGCCTGTCCAATTCCACACCTATCGATACACATCGATATCCCTCGGAAGCGATAAGATCGCTACCGATGGATATCGATGGCTAGCGATAGGCAGCGGGAGCTGCCGATCTCGAGAGGCATGCAGAGCTTGTGGGGTGTGGGCCGTGTTGCTCTTGGGAGGCCCCGAGGCCTCTCGTCATTGACCGTTTTGGGGATGGAGGGCCCTTCTGGAGCATTGATTTCCATAGGCATGGTGCGGGAACGACACGCAGAGAGAGCGAGCCCTCTCGCTCTGCCTCAGAAGCTGTTAATCTCCACAGCTCCGTAGCCAGCGGGAGGCATCGAGAGCGAGAGGCGTGCCTAACTCTCAATGCCTAGCGATGGCTGTCGATCTCCACGGGCATTTTTGCTTTTGGCACGGGGCCGATCCTCTTCTTGTGAGGCATCCAAGCAGTCTCGCCATCAATACCTCTCGATAGGGAGGGGCATCGAAGCCTGTCCAATTCCACACCTATCAATACACATCGATATCCCTCGGAAGCGATAAGATCGCTACCGATGGATATCGATGGCTAGCGATAGGCAGCGGGAGCTGCCGATCTCGAGAGGCATGCAGAGCTTGCGGGCTGTGGGCCGTGTTGCTCTTGGGAGGCCCCGAGGCCTCTCGACATTGACCATTTTGGGGATCGAGGGCCCTTCTGGAGCATTGATTTCCATAGGCATGGTGCGGGAACGACACGCAGAGAGAGCGAGCCCTCTCGCTCTGCCTCAGAAGCTGTTAATCTCCACAGCTCCGTAGCCAGCGGGAGGCATCGAGAGCGAGAGGCGTGCCTAACTCTCAATGCCTAGCGATGGCTGTCGATCTCCACGGGCATTTTCGCTTTTGGCACGGGGCCAATCCTCTTCTTGTGAGGCATCCAAGCAGTCTCGCCATCAATACCTCTCGATAGGGAGGGGCATCGAAGCCTGTCCAATTCCACACCTATCGATACACATCGATATCCCTCGGAAGCGATAAGATCGCTACCGATGGATATCGATGGCTAGCGATAGGCAGCGGGAGCTGCCGATCTCGAGAGGCATGCAGAGCTTGCGGGCTGTGGGCCGTGTTGCTCTTGGGAGGCCCCGAGGCCTCTCGACATTGACCATTTTGGGGATCGAGGGCCCTTCTGGAGCATTGATTTCCATAGGCATGGTGAGGGAACGACACGCAGAGAGAGCGAGCCCTCTCGCTCTGCCTCAGCAGCTGTTGAGCTCCACATCTCCGTAGCCAGCGAGAGGCATCGAGAGCGAGAGGCGTGCCTAACTCTCAATGCCTAGCGATGGCTGTCGATCTCCACGGGCATTTTCGCTTTTGGCACGGGGCCGATCCTCTTCTTGTGAGGCATGCAAGCAGTCTCGCCATCAATACCTCTCGACAGGGAGGGGCATCGAAGCCTGTCCAATTCCACAGCTATCGATACACAGCGATATACCTCGGAAGCGATAAGATCGCTACCGATGGATGTCGATGGCTAGCGATAGGCAGCGGGAGCTGCCAATCTCGAGAGACATGCAGAGCTTGTGGGGTGTGGGCCGTGTTGCTCTTGGGAGGCCCCGAGGCCTCTCGACATTGACCGTTTTGGGGATCGAGGGCCCTTCTGGAGCATTGATTTCCATAGGCATGGTGCGGGAACGGCACGCAGAGAGAGCGAGCCCTCTCGCTCTGCCTCAGAAGCTGTCGATCTCCACAGCTCCGTAGCCAGCGGGAGGCATCGAGAGCGAGAGGCGTGCCTAACTCTCAATGCCTAGCGATGGCTGTTGATCTCCACGGGCATTTTCGCTTTTGGCACGGGGCCGATCCTCTTCTTGTGAGGCATCCAAGCAGTCTTGCCATTGATACCTCTCGATAGCGAGGGGCATCGAAGCCTGTCCAATTCCACACCTATCGATACACATCGATATCCCTCGGAAGCGAGAAGATCGCTACCGATGGATATCGATGGCTAGCGATAGGCAGCGGGAGCTGCCGATCTCGAGAGGCATGCAGAGCTTGCGGGGTGTGGGCCGTGTTGCTCTTGGGATGCCCCGAGGCCTCTCGACATTACCGTTTTGGGGATGGAGGGCCCTTCTGGAGCATTGATTTCCGTAGGCATGGTGCGGGAACGACACACAGAGAGAGCGAGCCCTCTCGCTCTGCCTCAGAAGCTGTCGATCTCCACAGCTCCGTAGCCAGCGGGAGGCATCGAGAGCGAGAGGCGTGCCTAACTCTCAATGCCTAGCAATGGCTGTCGATCTCCACGGGTATTTTAGCTTTTGGCACGGGGCTGATCCTCTTCTTGTGAGGCATCCAAGCAGTCTCGCCATCAATACCTCTCGATAGGGAGGGGCATCGAAGCCTGTCCAATTCCACACCTATCGATACACATCGATATCCCTCGGAAGTGATAAGATCGCTACCGATGGATATCGATGGCTAGCGATAGGCAGCGGGAGCTGCCGATCTCGAGAGGCATGCAGAGCTTGCGGGCTGTGGGCCGTGTTGCTCTTGGGAGGCCCCGAGACCTCTCGACATTGACCATTTTGGGGATCGAGGTCCCTTCTGGAGCATTGATTTCCATAGGCATGGTGCGGGAACGACACGCAGAGAGAATGAGCCCTCTCGCTCTGCCTCAGAAGCTGTTAATCTCCACAGCTCCGTAGCCAGCGGGAGGCATCGAGAGCGAGAGGCGTGCCTAACTCTCAATGCCTAGCGATGGCTGTCGATCTCCATGGGCATTTTCGCTTTTGGCACGGGGCCGATCCTCTTCTTGTGAGGCATCCAAGCAGTCTTGCCATCGATACCTCTCGATAGGGAGGGGCATCGAAGCCTGTCCAATTCCACACCTATCGATACACATCGATATCCCTCGGAAGCGATAAGATTGCTACCGATGGGTATCGATGGCTAGCGATAGGCAGCGGGAGCTGCCGATCTCGAGAGGCATGCAGAGCTTGCGGGCTGTGGGCCGTGTTGCTCTTGGGAGGCCCCGAGACCTCTCGACATTGACCATTTTGGGGATCGAGGGCCCTTCTGGAGCATTGATTTCCATAGGCATGGTGCGGGAACGACACGCAGAGAGCGAGCCCTCTCGCTCTGCCTCAGAAGCTGTTAATCTCCACATCTCCGTAGCCAGCGGGAGGCATCGAGAGCGAGAGGCGTGCCTAGCGATGGCTGTCGATCTCCACGGGCATTTTCGCTTTTGGCACAGGGCCAATCCTCTTCTTGTGAGGCATCCAAGCAATCCCGCCATCGATACCTCTCGATAGGGAGGGGCATCGAAGCCTGTCCAATTCCACACCTATCGATACACATCGATATCCCTCGGAAGTGATAAGATCGCTACCGATGGATATCGATGGCTAGCGATAGGCAACGGGAGCTGCCGATCTTGAGAGGCATGCAGAGCTTGCGGGGTGTGGGCCGTGTTGCTCTTGGGAGGCCCCGAGGCCTCTCGACATTGACCGTTTTGGGGATGGAGGGCCCTTCTGGAGCATTGATTTCCATAGGCATGGTGCGGGAATGACACGCAGAGCGAGCGAGCCCTCTCGCTCTGCCTCAGAAGCTGTTGAGCTCCACAGCTCCGTAGCCAGCGGGAGGCATCAATAACGAGAGGCGTGCCTAACTGTCGATGCCTAGCGATGGCTGTCGATCTCCATGGGCATTTTCGCTTTTGGCACGGGGCCGATCCTCTTCTTGTGAGGCATCCAAGCAGTCTTGCCATCGATACCTCTCGATAGGGAGGGGCATCGAAGCCTGTCCAATTCCACACCTATCGATACACATCGATATCCCTCGGAAGCGATAAGATTGCTACCGATGGATATCGATGGCTAGCGATAGGCAGCGGGAGCTGCCGATCTCGAGAGGCATGCAGAGCTTGCGGGCTGTGGGCCGTGTTGCTCTTGGGAGGCCCCGAGACCTCTCGACATTGACCATTTTGGGGATCGAGGTCCCTTCTGGAGCATTGATTTCCATAGGCATGGTGCGGGAACGACACGCAGA
This sequence comes from Dromaius novaehollandiae, assembly GCF_036370855.1. Classification (NCBI taxonomy): domain Eukaryota; kingdom Metazoa; phylum Chordata; class Aves; order Casuariiformes; family Dromaiidae; genus Dromaius; species Dromaius novaehollandiae. Next base: position 84,006,701 of record NC_088098.1, on the reverse strand, counting down.
GAGCGAGCCCTCTCGCTCTGCCTCAGAAGCTGTTAATCTCCACATCTCCGTAGCCAGCGGGAGGCATCGAGAGCGAGAGGCATGCCTAGCGATGGCTGTCGATCTCCACGGGCATTTTCGCTTTTGGCACGGGGCCGATCCTCTTCTTGTGAGGCATCCAAGCAGTCTTGCCATCGATACCTCTCGATAGGGAGGGGCATCGAAGCCTGTCCAATTCCACACCTATCAATACACATCGATATCCCTCGGAAGCGATAAGATTGCTACCGATGGATATCGATGGCTAGCGATAGGCAGCGGGAGCTGCCGATCTCGAGAGGCATGCAGAGCTTGCGGGCTGTGGGCCGTGTTGCTCTTGGGAGGCCCCGAGGCCTGTCGACATTGACCATTTTGGGGATCGAGGGCCCTTCTGGAGCATTGATTTCCATAGGCATGGTGCGGGAACGACACACAGAGAGAGCGAGCCCTCTCGCTCTGCCTCAGAAGCTGTCGATCTCCACAGCTCCGTAGCCAGCGGGAGGCATCAATAACGAGAGGCGTACCTAACTCTCAATGCCTAGCGATGGCTGTCGATCTCCATGGGCATTTTCGCTTTTGGCACGGGGCCAATCCTCTTCTTGTGAGGCATCCAAGCAGTCTTGCCATCGATACCTCTCGATAGGGAGGGGCATCGAAGCCTGTCCAATTCCACACCTATCGATACACATCGATATCCCTCGGAAGCGATAAGATTGCTACCGATGGATATCGATGGCTAGCGATAGGCAGCGGGAGCTGCCGATCTCGAGAGGCATGCAGAGCTTGCGGGCTGTGGGCCGTGTTGCTCTTGGGAGGCCCCGAGACCTCTCGACATTGACCATTTTGGGGATCGAGGGCCCTTCTGGAGCATTGATTTCCATAGGCATGGTGCGGGAATGACACGCAGAGAGCGAGCCCTCTCGCTCTGCCTCAGAAGCTGTTAATCTCCACATCTCCGTAGCCAGCGGGAGGCATCGAAAGCGAGGGGCATGCCTAGCGATGGCTGTCGATCTCCACGGGCATTTTCGCTTTTGGCACGGGGCCGATCCTCTTCTTGTGAGGCATCCAAGCAATCCCGCCATCGATACCTCTCGATAGGGAGGGGCATCGAAGCCTGTCCAATTCCACACCTATCGATACACATCGATATCCCTCGGAAGCGAGAAGATCGCTACCGATGGATATCGATGGCTAGCGATAGGCAGCAGGAGCTGCCGATCTCGAGAGGCATGCAGAGCTTGCGGGCTGTGGGCCGTGTTGCTCTTGGGAGGCCCCGAGACCTCTCGACATTGACCATTTTGGGGATCGAGGGCCCTTCTGGAGCATGGATTTCCATAGGCATGGTGCGGGAACGACACACAGAGAGAGCGAGCCCTCTCGCTCTGCCTCAGAAGCTGTTAATCTCCACAGCTCCGTAGCCAGCGGGAGGCATCGAGAGCGAGAGGCGTGCCTAACTCTCAATGCCTAGCGATGGCTGTCGATCTCCACGGGCATTTTCGCTTTTGGCACGGGGCCGATCCTCTTCTTGTGAGGCATCCAAACGGTCTCACCATCAATACCTCTCGATAGGGAGGGGCATCGAAGCCTGTCCAATTCCACACCTATCGATACACATCGATATCCCTCGGAAGCGATAAGATCGCTACCGATGGATATCGATGGCTAGCGATAGGCAGCGGGAGCTGCCGATCTCGAGAGGCATGCAGAGCTTGCGGGCTGTGGGCCGTGTTGCTCCTGGGAGGCCCCGAGGCCTCTCGACATTGACCGTTTTGGGGATCGAGGGCCCTTCTGGAGCATTGATTTCCATAGGCATGGTGCGGGAACGACACACAGAGAGAGCGAGCCCTCTCGCTCTGCCTCAGAAGCTGTCGATCTCCACAGCTCCGTAGCCAGCGGGAGGCATCGAGAGCGAGAGGCGTGCCTAACTCTCAATGCCTAGCGATGGCTGTCGATCTCCACGGGCATTTTCGCTTTTGGCACGGGGCCGATCCTCTTCTTGTGAGGCATCCAAGCAGTCTTGCCATCGATACCTCTCGATAGGGAGGGGCATCGAAGCCTGTCCAATTCCACACCTATCGATACACATCGATATCCCTCGGAAGCGATAAGATTGCTACCGATGGATATCGATGGCTAGCGATAGGCAGCGGGAGCTGCCGATCTCGAGAGGCATGCAGAGCTTGCGGGCTGTGGGCCGTGTTGCTCTTGGGAGGCCCCGAGACCTCTCGACATTGACCATTTTGGGGATCGAGGGCCCTTCTGGAGCATTGATTTCCATAGGCATGGTGCGGGAACGACACGCAGAGAGCGAGCCCTCTCGCTCTGCCTCAGAAGCTGTTAATCTCCACATCTCCGTAGCCAGCGGGAGGCATCGAAAGCGAGGGGCATGCCTAGCGATGGCTGTCGATCTCCACGGGCATTTTCGCTTTTGGCACGGGGCCGATCCTCTTCTTGTGAGGCATCCAAGCAATCCCGCCATCGATACCTCTCGATAGGGAGGGGCATCGAAGCCTGTCCAATTCCACACCTATCGATACACATCGATATCCCTCGGAAGCGAGAAGATCGCTACCGATGGATATCGATGGCTAGCGATAGGCAGCAGGAGCTGCCGATCTCGAGAGGCATGCAGAGCTTGCGGGCTGTGGGCCGTGTTGCTCTTGGGAGGCCCCGAGACCTCTCGACATTGACCATTTTGGGGATCGAGGGCCCTTCTGGAGCATTGATTTCCATAGGCATGGTGCGGGAACGACACACAGAGAGAGCGAGCCCTCTCGCTCTGCCTCAGAAGCTGTTAATCTCCACAGCTCCGTAGCCAGCGGGAGGCATCGAGAGCGAGAGGCGTGCCTAACTCTCAATGCCTAGCGATGGCTGTCGATCTCCACGGGCATTTTCGCTTTTGGCACGGGGCCGATCCTCTTCTTGTGAGGCATCCAAACGGTCTCACCATCAATACCTCTCGATAGGGAGGGGCATCGAAGCCTGTCCAATTCCACACCTATCGATACACATCGATATCCCTCGGAAGCGATAAGATCGCTACCGATGGATATCGATGGCTAGCGATAGGCAGCGGGAGCTGCCGATCTCGAGAGGCATGCAGAGCTTGCGGGCTGTGGGCCGTGTTGCTCCTGGGAGGCCCCGAGGCCTCTCGACATTGACCGTTTTGGGGATCGAGGGCCCTTCTGGAGCATTGATTTCCATAGGCATGGTGCGGGAACGACACACAGAGAGAGCGAGCCCTCTCGCTCTGCCTCAGAAGCTGTCGATCTCCACAGCTCCGTAGCCAGCGGGAGGCATCGAGAGCGAGAGGCGTGCCTAACTCTCAATGCCTAGCGATGGCTGTCGATCTCCACGGGCATTTTCGCTTTTGGCACGGGGCCGATCCTCTTCTTGTGAGGCATCCAAGCAGTCTTGCCATCGATACCTCTCGATAGGGAGGGGCATCGAAGCCTGTCCAATTCCACACCTATCGATACACATCGATATCCCTCGGAAGCGATAAGATCGCTACCGATGGATATCGATGGCTAGCGATAGGCAGCGGGAGCTGCCGATCTCGAGAGGCATGCAGAGCTTGCGGGCTGTGGGCCGTGTTGCTCTTGGGAGGCCCTGATACCTCTCGACATTGACCATTTTGGGGATCGAGGGCCCTTCTGGAGCATTGATTTCCATAGGCATGGTGCGGGAATGACACGCAGAGCGAGCGAGCCCTCTCGCTCTGCCTCAGAAGCTGTTGAGCTCCACAGCTCCGTAGCCAGCGGGAGGCATCGAGAGCGAGAGGCGTGCCTAACTCTCGATGCCTAGCGATGGCTGTCGATCTCCACGGGCATTTTCGCTTTTGGCACGGGGCCGATCCTCTTCTTGTGAGGCATCCAAGCAATCCCGCCATCGATACCTCTCGATAGGGAGGGGCATCGAAGCCTGTCCAATTCCACACCTATCGATACACATCGATATCCCTCGGAAGCGATAAGATCGCTACCGATGGATATCGATGGCTAGCGATAGGCAGCGGGAGCTGCCGATCTCAAGAGGCATGCAGAGCTTGCGGGCTGTGGGCCGTGTTGCTCTTGGGAGGCCCCGAGACCTCTCGACATTGACCATTTTGGGGATCGAGGGCCCTTCTGGAGCATTGATTTCCATAGGCATGGTGCGGGAACGACACGCAGAGAGAGAGCCCTCTCGCTCTGCCTCAGAAGCTGTTAATCTCCACATCTCCGTAGCCAGCGGGAGGCATCGAGAGCGAGAGGCGTGCCTAACTCTCAATGCCTAGCGATGGCTGTCGATCTCCACGGGCATTTTCGCTTTTGGCACGGGGCCGATCCTCTTCTTGTGAGGCATCCAAGCAATCCCGCCATCGATACCTCTCGATAGGGAGGGGCATCGAAGCCTGTCCAATTCCACACCTATCGATACACATCGATATCCCTCGGAAGCGATAAGATCGCTACCGATGGATATCGATGGCTAGCGATAGGCAGCGGGAGCTGCCGATCTCGAGAGGCATGCAGAGCTTGTGGGGTGTGGGCCGTGTTGCTCCTGGGAGGCCCCGAGGCCTCTCGACATTGACCATTTTGGGGATCGAGGGCCCTTCTGGAGCATTGATTTCCATAGGCATGGTGCGGGAACGACACACAGAGAGAGCGAGCCCTCTCGCTCTGCCTCAGAAGCTGTCGATCTCCACAGCTCCGTAGCCAGCGGGAGGCATCGAGAGCGAGAGGCGTGCCTAACTCTCGATGCCTAGCGATGGCTGTCGATCTCCACGGGCATTTTCGCTTTTGGCACGGGGCCGATCCTCTTCTTGTGAGGCATCCAAGCAGTCTTGCCGTCGATACCTCTCGATAGGGAGGGGCATCGAAGCCTGTCCAATTCCACACCTATCGATACACATCGATATCCCTCGGAAGCGATAAGATCGCTACCGATGGATATCGATGGCTAGCGATAGGCAGCGGGAGCTGCCGATCTCGAGAGGCATGCAGAGCTTGCGGGCTGTGGGCCGTGTTGCTCTTGGGAGGCCCCGAGGCCTGTCGACATTGACCATTTTGGGGATCGAGGGCCCTTCTGGAGCATTGATTTCCATAGGCATGGTGCGGGAACGACACACAGAGAGAGCGAGCCCTCTCGCTCTGCCTCAGAAGCTGTCGATCTCCACAGCTCCGTAGCCAGCGGGAGGCATCGAGAGCGAGAGGCGTGCCTAACTCTCGATGCCTAGCGATGGCTGTCGATCTCCACGGGCATTTTTGCTTTTGGCACGGGGCCGATCCTCTTCTTGTGAGGCATCCAAGCAATCCCGCCATCGATACCTCTCGATAGGGAGGGGCATCGAAGCCTGTCCAATTCCACACCTATCGATACACATCGATATCCCTCGGAAGCGATAAGATCGCTACCGATGGATATCGATGGCTAGCGATAGGCAGCGGGAGCTGCCGATCTCGAGAGGCATGCAGAGCTTGCGGGCTGTGGGCTGTGTTGCTCCTGGGAGGCCCCGAGGCGTGTCGACATTGACCGTTTTGGGGATCGAGGGCCCTTCTGGAGCATTGATTTCCATAGGCATGGTGCGGGAACGACACACAGAGAGAGCGAGCCCTCTCGCTCTGCCTCAGAAGCTGTCGATCTCCACAGCTCTGTAGCCAGCGGGAGGCATCGAGAGCGAGAGGCGTGCCTAACTCTCAATGCCTAGCGATGGCTGTCGATCTCCACGGGCATTTTCGCTTTTGGCACGGGGCCGATCCTCTTCTTGTGAGGCATCCAAGCAGTCTTGCCATCGATACCTCTCGATAGGGAGGGGCATCGAAGCCTGTCCAATTCCACACCTATCGATACACATCGATATCCCTCGGAAGCGATAAGATCGCTACCGATGGATATCGATGGCTAGCGATAGGCAGCGGGAGCTGCCGATCTCGAGAGGCATGCAGAGCTTGTGGGGTGTGGGCCGTGTTGCTCTTGGGAGGCCCCGAGACCTCTCGACATTGACCATTTTGGGGATCGAGGGCCCTTCTGGAGCATTGATTTCCATAGGCATGGTGCGGGAACGACACGCAGAGAGAGTGAGCCCTCTCGCTCTGCCTCAGAAGCTGTTAATCTCCACAGCTCCGTAGCCAGCGGGAGGCATCGAGAGCGAGAGGCGTGCCTAACTCTCGATGCCTAGCGATGGCTGTCGATCTCCACGGGCATTTTCGCTTTTGGCACGGGGCCGATCCTCTTCTTGTGAGGCATCCAAGCAATCCCGCCATCGATACCTCTCGATAGGGAGGGGCATCGAAGCCTGTCCAATTCCACACCTATCGATACACATCGATATCCCTCGGAAGCGATAAGATCGCTACCGATGGATATCGATGGCTAGCGATAGGCAGCGGGAGCTGCCGATCTCGAGAGGCATGCAGAGCTTGCGGGCTGTGGGCCGTGTTGCTCCTGGGAGGCCCCGAGGCCTGTCGACATTGACCATTTTGGGGATCGAGGGCCCTTCTGGAGCATTGATTTCCATAGGCATGGTGCGGGAACGACACACAGAGAGAGCGAGCCCTCTCGCTCTGCCTCAGAAGCTGTCGATCTCCACAGCTCCGTAGCCAGCGGGAGGCATCGAGAGCGAGAGGCGTGCCTAACTCTCAATGCCTAGCGATGGCTGTCGATCTCCACGGGCATTTTCGCTTTTGGCACGGGGCCGATCCTCTTCTTGTGAGGCATCCAAGCAGTCTTGCCATCGATACCTCTCGATAGGGAGGGGCATCGAAGCCTGTCCAATTCCACACCTATCGATACACATCGATATCCCTCGGAAGCGATAAGATCGCTACCGATGGATATCGATGGCTAGCGATAGGCAGCGGGAGCTGCCGATCTCGAGAGGCATGCAGAGCTTGCGGGCTGTGGGCCGTGTTGCTCTTGGGAGGCCCCGAGACCTCTCGACATTGACCATTTTGGGGATCGAGGGCCCTTCTGGAGCATTGATTTCCATAGGCATGGTGCGGGAACGACACACAGAGAGAGCGAGCCCTCTCGCTCTGCCTCAGAAGCTGTTAATCTCCACAGCTCCGTAGCCAGCGGGAGGCATCGAGAGCGAGAGGCGTGCCTAACTCTCGATGCCTAGCGATGGCTGTCGATCTCCACGGGCATTTTCGCTTTTGGCACGGGGCCGATCCTCTTCTTGTGAGGCATCCAAGCAATCCCGCCATCGATACCTCTCGATAGGGAGGGGCATCGAAGCCTGTCCAATTCCACACCTATCGATACACATCGATATCCCTCGGAAGCGATAAGATCGCTACCGATGGATATCGATGGCTAGCGATAGGCAGCGGGAGCTGCCGATCTCGAGAGGCATGCAGAGCTTGTGGGGTGTGGGCCGTGTTGCTCCTGGGAGGCCCCGAGGCCTCTCGACATTGACCATTTTGGGGATCGAGGGCCCTTCTGGAGCATTGATTTCCATAGGCATGGTGCGGGAACGACACACAGAGAGAGCGAGCCCTCTCGCTCTGCCTCAGAAGCTGTCGATCTCCACAGCTCCGTAGCCAGCGGGAGGCATCGAGAGCGAGAGGCGTGCCTAACTCTCGATGCCTAGCGATGGCTGTCGATCTCCACGGGCATTTTCGCTTTTGGCACGGGGCCGATCCTCTTCTTGTGAGGCATCCAAGCAGTCTTGCCGTCGATACCTCTCGATAGGGAGGGGCATCGAAGCCTGTCCAATTCCACACCTATCGATACACATCGATATCCCTCGGAAGCGATAAGATCGCTACCGATGGATATCGATGGCTAGCGATAGGCAGCGGGAGCTGCCGATCTCGAGAGGCATGCAGAGCTTGCGGGCTGTGGGCCGTGTTGCTCTTGGGAGGCCCCGAGGCCTCTCGACATTGACCATTTTGGGGATCGAGGGCCCTTCTGGAGCATTGATTTCCATAGGCATGGTGCGGGAACGACACACAGAGAGAGCGAGCCCTCTCGCTCTGCCTCAGAAGCTGTCGATCTCCACAGCTCCGTAGCCAGCGGGAGGCATCGAGAGCGAGAGGCGTGCCTAACTCTCGATGCCTAGCGATGGCTGTCGATCTCCATGGGCATTTTCGCTTTTGGCACGGGGCCGATCCTCTTCTTGTGAGGCATCCAAGCAATCCCGCCATCGATACCTCTCGATAGGGAGGGGCATCGAAGCCTGTCCAATTCCACACCTATCGATACACATCGATATCCCTCGGAAGCGATAAGATCGCTACCGATGGATATCGATGGCTAGCGATAGGCAGCGGGAGCTGCCGATCTCGAGAGGCATGCAGAGCTTGTGGGGTGTGGGCCGTGTTGCTCCTGGGAGGCCCCGAGGCCTCTCGACATTGACCATTTTGGGGATCGAGGGCCCTTCTGGAGCATTGATTTTCATAGGCATGGTGCGGGAACGACACACAGAGAGAGCGAGCCCTCTCGCTCTGCCTCAGAAGCTGTCGATCTCCACAGCTCCGTAGCCAGCGGGAGGCATCGAGAGCGAGAGGCGTGCCTAACTCTCGATGCCTAGCGATGGCTGTCGATCTCCACGGGCATTTTCGCTTTTGGCACGGGGCCGATCCTCTTCTTGTGAGGCATCCAAGCAGTCTTGCCGTCGATACCTCTCGATAGGGAGGGGCATCGAAGCCTGTCCAATTCCACACCTATCGATACACATCGATATCCCTCGGAAGCGAGAAGATTGCTACCGATGGATATCGATGGCTAGCGATAGGCAGCGGGAGCTGCCGATCTCGAGAGGCATGCAGAGCTTGCGGGCTGTGGGCCGTGTTGCTCTTGGGAGGCCCCGAGGCCTGTCGACATTGACCATTTTGGGGATCGAGGGCCCTTCTGGAGCATTGATTTCCATAGGCATGGTGCGGGAACGACACACAGAGAGAGCGAGCCCTCTCGCTCTGCCTCAGAAGCTGTCGATCTCCACAGCTCCGTAGCCAGCGGGAGGCATCGAGAGCGAGAGGCGTGCCTAACTCTCGATGCCTAGCGATGGCTGTCGATCTCCACGGGCATTTTCGCTTTTGGCACGGGGCCGATCCTCTTCTTGTGAGGCATCCAAGCAATCCCGCCATCGATACCTCTCGATAGGGAGGGGCATCGAAGCCTGTCCAATTCCACACCTATCGATACACATCGATATCCCTCGGAAGCGATAAGATCGCTACCGATGGATATCGATGGCTAGCGATAGGCAGCGGGAGCTGCCGATCTCGAGAGGCATGCAGAGCTTGCGGGCTGTGGGCTGTGTTGCTCCTGGGAGGCCCCGAGGCCTCTCGACATTGACCGTTTTGGGGATCGAGGGCCCTTCTGGAGCATTGATTTCCATAGGCATGGTGCGGGAACGACACACAGAGAGAGCGAGCCCTCTCGCTCTGCCTCAGAAGCTGTCGATCTCCACAGCTCTGTAGCCAGCGGGAGGCATCGAGAGCGAGAGGCGTGCCTAACTCTCAATGCCTAGCGATGGCTGTCGATCTCCACGGGCATTTTCGCTTTTGGCACGGGGCCGATCCTCTTCTTGTGAGGCATCCAAGCAGTCTTGCCATCGATACCTCTCGATAGGGAGGGGCATCGAAGCCTGTCCAATTCCACACCTATCGATACACATCGATATCCCTCGGAAGCGATAAGATCGCTACCGATGGATATCGATGGCTAGCGATAGGCAGCGGGAGCTGCCGATCTCGAGAGGCATGCAGAGCTTGTGGGGTGTGGGCCGTGTTGCTCTTGGGAGGCCCCGAGACCTCTCGACATTGACCATTTTGGGGATCGAGGGCCCTTCTGGAGCATTGATTTCCATAGGCATGGTGCGGGAACGACACGCAGAGAGAGTGAGCCCTCTCGCTCTGCCTCAGAAGCTGTTAATCTCCACAGCTCCGTAGCCAGCGGGAGGCATCGAGAGCGAGAGGCGTGCCTAACTCTCGATGCCTAGCGATGGCTGTCGATCTCCACGGGCATTTTCGCTTTTGGCACGGGGCCGATCCTCTTCTTGTGAGGCATCCAAGCAATCCCGCCATCGATACCTCTCGATAGGGAGGGGCATCGAAGCCTGTCCAATTCCACACCTATCGATACACATCGATATCCCTCGGAAGCGATAAGATCGCTACCGATGGATATCGATGGCTAGCGATAGGCAGCGGGAGCTGCCGATCTCGAGAGGCATGCAGAGCTTGCGGGCTGTGGGCCGTGTTGCTCCTGGGAGGCCCCGAGGCCTCTCGACATTGACCATTTTGGGGATCGAGGGCCCTTCTGGAGCATTGATTTCCATAGGCATGGTGCGGGAACGACACACAGAGAGAGCGAGCCCTCTCGCTCTGCCTCAGAAGCTGTCGATCTCCACAGCTCCGTAGCCAGCGGGAGGCATCGAGAGCGAGAGGCGTGCCTAACTCTCAATGCCTAGCGATGGCTGTCGATCTCCACGGGCATTTTCGCTTTTGGCACGGGGCCGATCCTCTTCTTGTGAGGCATCCAAGCAGTCTTGCCATCGATACCTCTCGATAGGGAGGGGCATCGAAGCCTGTCCAATTCCACACCTATCGATACACATCGATATCCCTCGGAAGCGATAAGATCGCTACCGATGGATATCGATGGCTAGCGATAGGCAGCGGGAGCTGCCGATCTCGAGAGGCATGCAGAGCTTGCGGGCTGTGGGCCGTGTTGCTCTTGGGAGGCCCCGAGACCTCTCGACATTGACCATTTTGGGGATCGAGGGCCCTTCTGGAGCATTGATTTCCATAGGCATGGTGCGGGAACGACACACAGAGAGAGCGAGCCCTCTCGCTCTGCCTCAGAAGCTGTTAATCTCCACAGCTCCGTAGCCAGCGGGAGGCATCGAGAGCGAGAGGCGTGCCTAACTCTCGATGCCTAGCGATGGCTGTCGATCTCCACGGGCATTTTCGCTTTTGGCACGGGGCCGATCCTCTTCTTGTGAGGCATCCAAGCAATCCCGCCATCGATACCTCTCGATAGGGAGGGGCATCGAAGCCTGTCCAATTCCACACCTATCGATACACATCGATATCCCTCGGAAGCGATAAGATCGCTACCGATGGATATCGATGGCTAGCGATAGGCAGCGGGAGCTGCCGATCTCGAGAGGCATGCAGAGCTTGTGGGGTGTGGGCCGTGTTGCTCCTGGGAGGCCCCGAGGCCTCTCGACATTGACCATTTTGGGGATCGAGGGCCCTTCTGGAGCATTGATTTCCATAGGCATGGTGCGGGAACGACACACAGAGAGAGCGAGCCCTCTCGCTCTGCCTCAGAAGCTGTCGATCTCCACAGCTCCGTAGCCAGCGGGAGGCATCGAGAGCGAGAGGCGTGCCTAACTCTCGATGCCTAGCGATGGCTGTCGATCTCCACGGGCATTTTCGCTTTTGGCACGGGGCCGATCCTCTTCTTGTGAGGCATCCAAGCAGTCTTGCCGTCGATACCTCTCGATAGGGAGGGGCATCGAAGCCTGTCCAATTCCACACCTATCGATACACATCGATATCCCTCGGAAGCGATAAGATCGCTACCGATGGATATCGATGGCTAGCGATAGGCAGCGGGAGCTGCCGATCTCGAGAGGCATGCAGAGCTTGCGGGCTGTGGGCCGTGTTGCTCTTGGGAGGCCCCGAGGCCTGTCGACATTGACCATTTTGGGGATCGAGGGCCCTTCTGGAGCATTGATTTCCATAGGCATGGTGCGGGAACGACACACAGAGAGAGCGAGCCCTCTCGCTCTGCCTCAGAAGCTGTCGATCTCCACAGCTCCGTAGCCAGCGGGAGGCATCGAGAGCGAGAGGCGTGCCTAACTCTCGATGCCTAGCGATGGCTGTCGATCTCCACGGGCATTTTCGCTTTTGGCACGGGGCCGATCCTCTTCTTGTGAGGCATCCAAGCAGTCTTGCCGTCGATACCTCTCGATAGGGAGGGGCATCGAAGCCTGTCCAATTCCACACCTATCGATACACATCGATATCCCTCGGAAGCGATAAGATCGCTACCGATGGATATCGATGGCTAGCGATAGGCAGCGGGAGCTGCCGATCTCGAGAGGCATGCAGAGCTTGCGGGCTGTGGGCCGTGTTGCTCTTGGGAGGCCCCGAGGCCTCTCGACATTGACCATTTTGGGGATCGAGGGCCCTTCTGGAGCATTGATTTCCATAGGCATGGTGCGGGAACGACACACAGAGAGAGCGAGCCCTCTCGCTCTGCCTCAGAAGCTGTCGATCTCCACAGCTCCGTAGCCAGCGGGAGGCATCGAGAGCGAGAGGCGTGCCTAACTCTCGATGCCTAGTGATGGCTGTCGATCTCCACGGGCATTTTCGCTTTTGGCACGGGGCCGATCCTCTTCTTGTGAGGCATCCAAGCAATCCCGCCATCGATACCTCTCGATAGGGAGGGGCATCGAAGCCTGTCCAATTCCACACCTATCGATACACATCGATATCCCTCGGAAGCGATAAGATCGCTACCGATGGATATCGATGGCTAGCGATAGGCAGCGGGAGCTGCCGATCTCGAGAGGCATGCAGAGCTTGCGGGCTGTGGGCTGTGTTGCTCCTGGGAGGCCCCGAGGCCTGTCGACATTGACCATTTTGGGGATCGAGGGCCCTTCTGGAGCATTGATTTCCATAGGCATGGTGCGGGAACGACACACAGAGAGAGCGAGCCCTCTCGCTCTGCCTCAGAAGCTGTCGATCTCCACAGCTCTGTAGCCAGCGGGAGGCATCGAGAGCGAGAGGCGTGCCTAACTCTCAATGCCTAGCGATGGCTGTCGATCTCCACGGGCATTTTCGCTTTTGGCACGGGGCCGATCCTCTTCTTGTGAGGCATCCAAGCAGTCTTGCCATCGATACCTCTCGATAGGGAGGGGCATCGAAGCCTGTCCAATTCCACACCTATCGATACACATCGATATCCCTCGGAAGCGATAAGATCGCTACCGATGGATATCGATGGCTAGCGATAGGCAGCGGGAGCTGCCGATCTCGAGAGGCATGCAGAGCTTGCGGGCTGTGGGCTGTGTTGCTCCTGGGAGGCCCCGAGGCCTGTCGACATTGACCATTTTGGGGATCGAGGGCCCTTCTGGAGCATTGATTTCCATAGGCATGGTGCGGGAACGACACACAGAGAGAGCGAGCCCTCTCGCTCTGCCTCAGAAGCTGTCGATCTCCACAGCTCTGTAGCCAGCGGGAGGCATCGAGAGCGAGAGGCGTGCCTAACTCTCAATGCCTAGCGATGGCTGTCGATCTCCACGGGCATTTTCGCTTTTGGCACGGGGCCGATCCTCTTCTTGTGAGGCATCCAAGCAGTCTTGCCATCGATACCTCTCGATAGGGAGGGGCATCGAAGCCTGTCCAATTCCACACCTATCGATACACATCGATATCCCTCGGAAGCGATAAGATCGCTACCGATGGATATCGATGGCTAGCGATAGGCAGCGGGAGCTGCCGATCTCGAGAGGCATGCAGAGCTTGCGGGCTGTGGGCCGTGTTGCTCTTGGGAGGCCCCGAGACCTCTCGACATTGACCATTTTGGGGATCGAGGGCCCTTCTGGAGCATTGATTTCCATAGGCATGGTGCGGGAACGACACGCAGAGAGAGTGAGCCCTCTCGCTCTGCCTCAGAAGCTGTTAATCTCCACAGCTCCGTAGCCAGCGGGAGGCATCGAGAGCGAGAGGCGTGCCTAACTCTCGATGCCTAGCGATGGCTGTCGATCTCCACGGGCATTTTCGCTTTTGGCACGGGGCCGATCCTCTTCTTGTGAGGCATCCAAGCAGTCTTGCCGTCGATACCTCTCGATAGGGAGGGGCATCGAAGCCTGTCCAATTCCACACCTATCGATACACATCGATATCCCTCGGAAGCGATAAGATCGCTACCGATGGATATCGATGGCTAGCGATAGGCAGCGGGAGCTGCCGATCTCGAGAGGCATGCAGAGCTTGCGGGCTGTGGGCCGTGTTGCTCTTGGGAGGCCCCGAGACCTCTCGACATTGACCATTTTGGGGATCGAGGGCCCTTCTGGAGCATTGATTTCCATAGGCATGGTGCGGGAACGACACACAGAGAGAGCGAGCCCTCTCGCTCTGCCTCAGAAGCTGTCGATCTCCACAGCTCCGTAGCCAGCGGGAGGCATCGAGAGCGAGAGGCGTGCCTAACTCTCGATGCCTAGCGATGGCTGTCGATCTCCACGGGCATTTTCGCTTTTGGCACGGGGCCGATCCTCTTCTTGTGAGGCATCCAAGCAATCCCGCCATCGATACCTCTCGATAGGGAGGGGCATCGAAGCCTGTCCAATTCCACACCTATCGATACACATCGATATCCCTCGGAAGCGATAAGATCGCTACCGATGGATATCGATGGCTAGCGATAGGCAGCGGGAGCTGCCGATCTCGAGAGGCATGCAGAGCTTGCGGGCTGTGGGCCGTGTTGCTCCTGGGAGGCCCCGAGGCCTCTCGACATTGACCATTTTGGGGATCGAGGGCCCTTCTGGAGCATTGATTTCCATAGGCATGGTGCGGGAACGACACACAGAGAGAGCGAGCCCTCTCGCTCTGCCTCAGAAGCTGTTAATCTCCACAGCTCTGTAGCCAGCGGGAGGCATCGAGAGCGAGAGGCGTGCCTAACTCTCAATGCCTAGCGATGGCTGTCGATCTCCACGGGCATTTTCGCTTTTGGCACGGGGCCGATCCTCTTCTTGTGAGGCATCCAAGCAGTCTTGCCATCGATACCTCTCGATAGGGAGGGGCATCGAAGCCTGTCCAATTCCACACCTATCGATACACATCGATATCCCTCGGAAGCGATAAGATCGCTACCGATGGATATCGATGGCTAGCGATAGGCAGCGGGAGCTGCCGATCTCGAGAGGCATGCAGAGCTTGCGGGCTGTGGGCCGTGTTGCTCTTGGGAGGCCCCGAGACCTCTCGACATTGACCATTTTGGGGATCGAGGGCCCTTCTGGAGCATTGATTTCCATAGGCATGGTGCGGGAATGACACGCAGAGCGAGCGAGCCCTCTCGCTCTGCCTCAGAAGCTGTTAATCTCCACAGCTCCGTAGCCAGCGGGAGGCATCGAGAGCGAGAGGCGTGCCTAACTCTCGATGCCTAGCGATGGCTGTCGATCTCCACGGGCATTTTCGCTTTTGGCACGGGGCCGATCCTCTTCTTGTGAGGCATCCAAGCAATCCCGCCATCGATACCTCTCGATAGGGAGGGGCATCGAAGCCTGTCCAATTCCACACCTATCGATACACATCGATATCCCTCGGAAGCGATAAGATCGCTACCGATGGATATCGATGGCTAGCGATAGGCAGCGGGAGCTGCCGATCTCGAGAGGCATGCAGAGCTTGCGGGCTGTGGGCCGTGTTGCTCCTGGGAGGCCCCGAGGCCTCTCGACATTGACCGTTTTGGGGATCGAGGGCCCTTCTGGAGCATTGATTTCCATAGGCATGGTGCGGGAACGACACACAGAGAGAGCGAGCCCTCTCGCTCTGCCTCAGAAGCTGTCGATCTCCACAGCTCCGTAGCCAGCGGGAGGCATCAATAACGAGAGGCGTACCTAATTCTCAATGCCTAGCGATGGCTGTCGATCTCCACGGGCATTTTCGCTTTTGGCACGGGGCCGATCCTCTTCTTGTGAGGCATCCAAGCAATCCCGCCATCGATACCTCTCGATAGGGAGGGGCATCGAAGCCTGTCCAATTCCACACCTATCGATACACATCGATATCCCTCGGAAGCGAGAAGATCGCTACCGATGGATATCGATGGCTAGCGATAGGCAGCGGGAGCTGCCGATCTCGAGAGGCATGCAGAGCTTGCGGGCTGTGGGCAGTGTTGCTCTTGGGAGGCCCCGAGGCCTCTCGACATTGACCGTTTGGGGGATCGAGGGCCCTTCTGGAGCATTGATTTCCATAGGCATGGTGCGGGAATGACATGCAGAGCGAGCGAGCCCTCTCGCTCTGCCTCAGAAGCTGTTGAGCTCCACAGCTCCGTAGCCAGCGGGAGGCATCGAGAGCGAGAGGCGTGCCTAACTCTCAATGCCTAGCGATGGCTGTCGATCTCCACGGGCATTTTCGCTTTTGGCACGGGGCCGATCCTCTTCTTGTGAGGCATCCAAGCAGTCTTGCCATCGATACCTCTCGATAGGGAGGGGCATCGAAGCCTGTCCAATTCCACACCTATCGATACACATCGATATCCCTCGGAAGCGATAAGATTGCTACCGATGGATATCGATGGCTAGCGATAGGCAGCGGGAGCTGCCGATCTCGAGAGGCATGCAGAGCTTGCGGGCTGTGGGCCGTGTTGCTCTTGGGAGGCCCCGAGACCTCTCGACATTGACCATTTTGGGGATCGAGGGCCCTTCTGGAGCATTGATTTCCATAGGCATGGTGCGGGAACGACACGCAGAGAGAGTGAGCCCTCTCGCTCTGCCTCAGAAGCTGTTAATCTCCACAGCTCCGTAGCCAGCGGGAGGCATCGAGAGCGAGAGGCGTGCCTAACTCTCAATGCCTAGCGATGGCTGTCGATCTCCACGGGCATTTTCGCTTTTGGCACGGGGCCGATCCTCTTCTTGTGAGGCATGCAAGCAGTCTTGCCGTCGATACCTCTCGATAGGGAGGGGCATCGAAGCCTGTCCAATTCCACACCTATCGATACACATCGATATCCCTCGGAAGCGATAAGATCGCTACCGATGGATATCGATGGCTAGCGATAGGCAGCGGGAGCTGCCGATCTCGAGAGGCATGCAGAGCTTGCGGGCTGTGGGCCGTGTTGCTCCTGGGAGGCCCCGAGGCCTCTCGACATTGACCGTTTTGGGGATCGAGGGCCCTTCTGGAGCATTGATTTCCATAGGCATGGTGCGGGAACGACACGCAGAGAGAGTGAGCCCTCTCGCTCTGCCTCAGAATCTGTTAATCTCCACATCTCCGTAGCCAGCGGGAGGCATCGAGAGCGAGAGGCGTGCCTAACTCTCAATGCCTAGCGATGGCTGTCGATCTCCACGGGCATTTTCGCTTTTGGCACGGGGCCGATCCTCTTCTTGTGAGGCATGCAAGCAGTCTTGCCATCGATACCTCTCGATAGGGAGGGGCATCGAAGCCTGTCCAATTCCACACCTATCGATACACATCGATATCCCTCGGAAGCGAGAAGATCGCTACCGATGGATATCGATGGCTAGCGATAGGCAGCGGGAGCTGCCGATCTCGAGAGGCATGCAGAGCTTGCGGGCTGTGGGCCGTGTTGCTCCTGGGAGGCCCCGAGGCCTCTCGACATTGACCGTTTTGGGGATCGAGGGCCCTTCTGGAGCATTGATTTCCATAGGCATGGTGCGGGAACGACACACAGAGAGAGCGAGCCCTCTCGCTCTGCCTCAGAAGCTGTCGATCTCCACAGCTCCGTAGCCAGCGGGAGGCATCAATAACGAGAGGCGTACCTAACTCTCAATGCCTAGCGATGGCTGTCGATCTCCACGGGCATTTTCGCTTTTGGCACGGGGCCGATCCTCTTCTTGTGAGGCATCCAAGCAGTCTTGCCATCGATACCTCTCCATAGGGAGGGGCATCGAAGCCTGTCCAATTCCACACCTATCGATACACATCGATATCCCTCGGAAGCGATAAGATTGCTACCGATGGATATCGATGGCTAGCGATAGGCAGCGGGAGCTGCCGATCTCGAGAGGCATGCAGAGCTTGTGGGGTGTGGGCCGTGTTGCTCTTGGGAGGCCCCGAGACCTCTCGACATTGACCATTTTGGGGATCGAGGGCCCTTCTGGAGCATTGATTTCCATAGGCATGGTGCGGGAACGACACGCAGAGAGCGAGCCCTCTCGCTCTGCCTCAGAATCTGTTAATCTCCACATCTCCGTAGCCAGCGGGAGGATCGAAAGCGTGGGGCATGCCTTGCGATGGCTGTCGATCTCCACGGGCATTTTCGCTTTTGGCACGGGGCCGATCCTCTTCTTGTGAGGCATCCAAGCAATCCCGCCATCGATACCTCTCGATAGGGAGGGGCATCGAAGCCTGTCCAATTCCACACCTATCGATACACATCGATATCCCTCGGAAGCGATAAGATCGCTACCGATGGATATCGATGGCTAGCGATAGGCAGCGGGAGCTGCCGATCTCGAGAGGCATGCAGAGCTTGCGGGCTGTGGGCCGTGTTGCTCCTGGGAGGCCCCGAGGCCTCTCGACATTGACCATTTTGGGGATCGAGGGCCCTTCTGGAGCATTGATTTCCATAGGCATGGTGCGGGAACGACACGCAGAGAGAGCGAGCCCTCTCGCTCTGCCTCAGAAGCTGTTAATCTCCACAGCTCCGTAGCCAGCGGGAGGCATCGAGAGCGAGAGGCGTGCCTAACTCTCCATGCCTAGCGATGGCTGTCGATCTCCACGGGCATTTTCGCTTTTGGCACGGGGCCGATCCTCTTCTTGTGAGGCATCCAAACGGTCTCACCATCAATACCTCTCAATAGGGAGCGGCATCGAAGCCTGTCCAATTCCACACCTATCGATACACATCGATATCCCTCGGAAGCGAGAAGATCGCTACCGATGGATATCGATGGCTAGCGATAGGCAGCGGGAGCTGCCGATCTCGAGAGGCATGCAGAGCTTGCGGGCTGTGGGCCGTGTTGCTCCTGGGAGGCCCCGAGGCCTCTCGACCTTGACCGTTCTGGGGATCGAGGGCCCTTCTGGAGCATTGATTTCCATAGGCATGGTGCGGGAACGACACACAGAGAGAGCGAGCCCTCTCGCTCTGCCTCAGAAGCTGTCGATCTCCACAGCTCCGTAGCCAGCGGGAGGCATCGAGAGCGAGAGGCGTGCCTAACTCTCAATGCCTAGCGATGGCTGTCGATCTCCACGGGCATTTTCGCTTTTGGCACGGGGCCGATCCTCTTCTTGTGAGGCATCCAAGCAGTCTTGCCATCGATACCTCTCGATAGGGAGGGGCATCGAAGCCTGTCCAATTCCACACCTATCGATACACATCGATATCCCTCGGAAGCGATAAGATTGCTACCGATGGATATCGATGGCTAGCGATAGGCAGCGGGAGCTGCCGATCTCGAGAGGCATGCAGAGCTTGCGGGCTGTGGGCCGTGTTGCTCTTGGGAGGCCCCGAGACCTCTCGACATTGACCATTTTGGGGATCGAGGGCCCTTCTGGAGCATTGATTTCCATAGGCATGGTGCGGGAACGACACGCAGAGAGAGTGAGCCCTCTCGCTCTGCCTCAGAAGCTGTTAATCTCCACAGCTCCGTAGCCAGCGGGAGGCATCGAGAGCGAGAGGCGTGCCTAACTCTCAATGCCTAGCGATGGCTGTCGATCTCCACGGGCATTTTCGCTTTTGGCACGGGGCCGATCCTCTTCTTGTGAGGCATGCAAGCAGTCTTGCCATCGATACCTCTCGATAGGGAGGGGCATCGAAGCCTGTCCAATTCCACACCTATCGATACACATCGATATCCCTCGGAAGCGATAAGATCGCTACCGATGGATATCGATGGCTAGCGATAGGCAGCGGGAGCTGCCGATCTCGAGAGGCATGCAGAGCTTGCGGGCTGTGGGCCGTGTTGCTCCTGGGAGGCCCCGAGGCCTCTCGACATTGACCATTTTGGGGATCGAGGGCCCTTCTGGAGCATTGATTTCCATAGGCATGGTGCGGGAACGACACGCAGAGAGAGCGAGCCCTCTCGCTCTGCCTCAGAAGCTGTTAATCTCCACAGCTCCGTAGCCAGCGGGAGGCATCGAGAGCGAGAGGCGTGCCTAACTCTCAATGCCTAGCGATGGCTGTCAATCTCCACGGGCATTTTCGCTTTTGGCACGGGGCCGATCCTCTTCTTGTGAGGCATCCAAACGGTCTCACCATCAATACCTCTCAATAGGGAGGGGCATCGAAGCCTGTCCAATTCCACACCTATCGATACACATCGATATCCCTCGGAAGCGAGAAGATCGCTACCGATGGATATCGATGGCTAGCGATAGGCAGCGGGAGCTGCCGATCTCGAGAGGCATGCAGAGCTTGCGGGCTGTGGGCCGTGTTGCTCCTGGGAGGCCCCGAGGCCTCTCGACATTGACCGTTTTGGGGATCGAGGGCCCTTCTGGAGCATTGATTTCCATAGGCATGGTGCGGGAACGACACACAGAGAGAGCGAGCCCTCTCGCTCTGCCTCAGAAGCTGTCGATCTCCACAGCTCCGTAGCCAGCGGGAGGCATCGAGAGCGAGAGGCGTGCCTAACTCTCAATGCCTAGCGATGGCTGTCGATCTCCACGGGCATTTTCGCTTTTGGCACGGGGCCGATCCTCTTCTTGTGAGGCATCCAAGCAGTCTTGCCATCGATACCTCTCGATAGGGAGGGGCATCGAAGCCTGTCCAATTCCACACCTATCGATACACATCGATATCCCTCGGAAGCGATAAGATTGCTACCGATGGATATCGATGGCTAGCGATAGGCAGCGGGAGCTGCCGATCTCGAGAGGCATGCAGAGCTTGCGGGCTGTGGGCCGTGTTGCTCTTGGGACGCCCCGAGACCTCTCGACATTGACCATTTTGGGGATCGAGGGCCCTTCTGGAGCATTGATTTCCATAGGCATGGTGCGGGAACGACACGCAGAGAGAGTGAGCCCTCTCGCTCTGCCTCAGAAGCTGTTAATCTCCACAGCTCCGTAGCCAGCGGGAGGCATCGAGAGCGAGAGGCGTGCCTAACTCTCAATGCCTAGCGATGGCTGTCGATCTCCATGGGCATTTTCGCTTTTGGCACGGGGCCGATCCTCTTCTTGTGAGGCATGCAAGCAGTCTTGCCATCGATACCTCTCGATAGGGAGGGGCATCGAAGCCTGTCCAATTCCACACCTATCGATACACATCGATATCCCTCGGAAGCGAGAAGATCGCTACCGATGGATATCGATGGCTAGCGATAGGCAGCGGGAGCTGCCGATCTCGAGAGGCATGCAGAGCTTGCGGGCTGTGGGCCGTGTTGCTCCTGGGAGGCCCCGAGGCCTCTCGACATTGACCGTTTTGGGGATCGAGGGCCCTTCTGGAGCATTGATTTCCATAGGCATGGTGCGGGAACGACACACAGAGAGAGCGAGCCCTCTCGCTCTGCCTCAGAAGCTGTCGATCTCCACAGCTCCGTAGCCAGCGGGAGGCATCAATAACGAGAGGCGTACCTAACTCTCAATGCCTAGCGATGGCTGTCGATCTCCATGGGCATTTTCGCTTTTGGCACGGGGCCGATCCTCTTCTTGTGAGGCATCCAAGCAGTCTTGCCATCGATACCTCTCGATAGGGAGGGGCATCGAAGCCTGTCCAATTCCACACCTATCGATACACATCGATATCCCTCGGAAGCGATAAGATTGCTACCGATGGATATCGATGGCTAGCGATAGGCAGCGGGAGCTGCCGATCTCGAGAGGCATGCAGAGCTTGCGGGCTGTGGGCCGTGTTGCTCTTGGGAGGCCCCGAGACCTCTCGACATTGACCATTTTGGGGATCGAGGGCCCTTCTGGAGCATTGATTTCCATAGGCATGGTGCGGGAACGACACGCAGAGAGCGAGCCCTCTCGCTCTGCCTCAGAATCTGTTAATCTCCACATCTCCGTAGGCAGCGGGAGGATCGAAAGCGTGGGGCATGCCTTGCGATGGCTGTCGATCTCCACGGGCATTTTCGCTTTTGGCACAGGGCCGATCCTCTTCTTGTGAGGCATCCAAGCAATCCCGCCATCGATACCTCTCGATAGGGAGGGGCATCGAAGCCTGTCCAATTCCACACCTATCGATACACATCGATATCCCTCGGAAGCGATAAGATCGCTACCGATGGATATCGATGGCTAGCGATAGGCAGCGGGAGCTGCCGATCTCGAGAGGCATGCAGAGCTTGCGGGCTGTGGGCCGTGTTGCTCTTGGGAGGCCCCGAGGCCTCTCGACATTGACCATTTTGGGGATCGAGGGCCCTTCTGGAGCATTGATTTCCATAGGCATGGTGCGGGAACGACACGCAGAGAGAGCGAGCCCTCTCGCTCTGCCTCAGAAGCTGTTAATCTCCACAGCTCCGTAGCCAGCGGGAGGCATCGAGAGCGAGAGGCGTGCCTAACTCTCAATGCCTAGCGATGGCTGTCGATCTCCACGGGCATTTTCGCTTTTGGCACGGGGCCGATCCTCTTCTTGTGAGGCATCCAAACGGTCTCACCATCAATACCTCTCAATAGGGAGGGGCATCGAAGCCTGTCCAATTCCACACCTATCGATACACATCGATATCCCTCGGAAGCGAGAAGATCGCTACCGATGGATATCGATGGCTAGCGATAGGCAGCGGGAGCTGCCGATCTCGAGAGGCATGCAGAGCTTGCGGGCTGTGGGCCGTGTTGCTCCTGGGAGGCCCCGAGGCCTCTCGACATTGACCGTTTTGGGGATCGAGGGCCCTTCTGGAGCATTGATTTCCATAGGCATGGTGCGGGAACGACACACAGAGAGAGCGAGCCCTCTCGCTCTGCCTCAGAAGCTGTCGATCTCCACAGCTCCGTAGCCAGCGGGAGGCATCAATAACGAGAGGCGTACCTAACTCTCAATGCCTAGCGATGGCTGTCGATCTCCATGGTCATTTTCGCTTTTGGCACGGGGCCGATCCTCTTCTTGTGAGGCATCCAAGCAGTCTTGCCATCGATACCTCTCGATAGGGAGGGGCATCGAAGCCTGTCCAATTCCACACCTATCGATACACATCGATATCCCTCGGAAGCGAGAAGATTGCTACCGATGGATATCGATGGCTAGCGATAGGCAGCGGGAGCTGCCGATCTCGAGAGGCATGCAGAGCTTGCGGGCTGTGGGCCGTGTTGCTCTTGGGAGGCCCCGAGACCTCTCGACATTGACCATTTTGGGGATCGAGGGCCCTTCTGGAGCATTGATTTCCATAGGCATGGTGCGGGAACGACACGCAGAGAGCGAGCCCTCTCGCTCTGCCTCAGAATCTGTTAATCTCCACATCTCCGTAGCCAGCAGGAGGATCGAAAGCGAGGGGCATGCCTTGCGATGGCTGTCGATCTCCACGGGCATTTTCGCTTTTGGCACGGGGCCGATCCTCTTCTTGTGAGGCATCCAAGCAATCCCGCCATCGATACCTCTCGATAGGGAGGGGCATCGAAGCCTGTCCAAATCCACACCTATCGATACACATCGATATCCCTCGGAAGCGATAAGATCGCTACCGATGGATATCGATGGCTAGCGATAGGCAGCGGGAGCTGCCGATCTCGAGAGGCATGCAGAGCTTGCGGGCTGTGGGCCGTGTTGCTCTTGGGAGGCCCCGAGACCTCTCGACATTGACCATTTTGGGGATCGAGGGCCCTTCTGGAGCATTGATTTCCATAGGCATGGTGCGGGAACGACACGCAGAGAGAGTGAGCCCTCTCGCTCTGCCTCAGAAGCTGTCGATCTCCACAGCTCCGTAGCCAGCGGGAGGCATCGAGAGCGAGAGGCGTGCCTAACTCTCGATGCCTAGCGATGGCTGTCGATCTCCACGGGCATTTTCGCTTTTGGCACGGGGCCGATCCTCTTCTTGTGAGGCATGCAAGCAGTCTTGCCATCGATACCTCTCGATAGGGAGGGGCATCGAAGCCTGTCCAATTCCACACCTATCGATACACATCGATATCCCTCGGAAGCGATAAGATCGCTACCGATGGATATCGATGGCTAGCGATAGGCAGCGGGAGCTGCCGATCTCGAGAGGCATGCAGAGCTTGCGGGCTGTGGGCCGTGTTGCTCCTGGGAGGCCCCGAGGCCTCTCGACATTGACCATTTTGGGGATCGAGGGCCCTTCTGGAGCATTGATTTCCATAGGCATGGTGCGGGAACGACACGCAGAGAGAGCGAGCCCTCTCGCTCTGCCTCAGAAGCTGTTAATCTCCACAGCTCCGTAGCCAGCGGGAGGCATCGAGAGCGAGAGGCGTGCCTAACTCTCAATGCCTAGCGATGGCTGTCGATCTCCACGGGCATTTTCGCTTTTGGCACGGGGCCGATCCTCTTCTTGTGAGGCATCCAAACGGTCTCACCATCAATACCTCTCAATAGGGAGGGGCATCGAAGCCTGTCCAATTCCACACCTATCGATACACATCGATATCCCTCGGAAGCGAGAAGATCGCTACCGATGGATATCGATGGCTAGCGATAGGCAGCGGGAGCTGCCGATCTCGAGAGGCATGCAGAGCTTGCGGGCTGTGGGCCGTGTTGCTCCTGGGAGGCCCCGAGGCCTCTCGACATTGACCGTTTTGGGGATCGAGGGCCCTTCTGGAGCATTGATTTCCATAGGCATGGTGCGGGAACGACACACAGAGAGAGCGAGCCCTCTCGCTCTGCCTCAGAAGCTGTCGATCTCCACAGCTCCGTAGCCAGCGGGAGGCATCGAGAGCGAGAGGCGTGCCTAACTCTCAATGCCTAGCGATGGCTGTCGATCTCCACGGGCATTTTCGCTTTTGGCACGGGGCCGATCCTCTTCTTGTGAGGCATCCAAGCAGTCTTGCCATCGATACCTCTCGATAGGGAGGGGCATCGAAGCCTGTCCAATTCCACACCTATCGATACACATCGATATCCCTCGGAAGCGATAAGATTGCTACCGATGGATATCGATGGCTAGCGATAGGCAGCGGGAGCTGCCGATCTCGAGAGGCATGCAGAGCTTGCGGGCTGTGGGCCGTGTTGCTCTTGGGAGGCCCCGAGACCTCTCGACATTGACCATTTTGGGGATCGAGGGCCCTTCTGGAGCATTGATTTCCATAGGCATGGTGCGGGAACGACACGCAGAGAGAGTGAGCCCTCTCGCTCTGCCTCAGAAGCTGTTAATCTCCACAGCTCCGTAGCCAGCGGGAGGCATCGAGAGCGAGAGGCGTGCCTAACTCTCAATGCCTAGCGATGGCTGTCGATCTCCATGGGCATTTTCGCTTTTGGCACGGGGCCGATCCTCTTCTTGTGAGGCATGCAAGCAGTCTTGCCATCGATACCTCTCGATAGGGAGGGGCATCGAAGCCTGTCCAATTCCACACCTATCGATACACATCGATATCCCTTGGAAGCGAGAAGATCGCTACCGATGGATATCGATGGCTAGCGATAGGCAGCGGGAGCTGCCGATCTCGAGAGGCATGCAGAGCTTGCGGGCTGTGGGCCGTGTTGCTCCTGGGAGGCCCCGAGGCCTCTCGACATTGACCGTTTTGGGGATCGAGGGCCCTTCTGGAGCATTGATTTCCATAGGCATGGTGCGGGAACGACACACAGAGAGAGCGAGCCCTCTCGCTCTGCCTCAGAAGCTGTCGATCTCCACAGCTCCGTAGCCAGCGGGAGGCATCAATAACGAGAGGCGTACCTAACTCTCAATGCCTAGCGATGGCTGTCGATCTCCATGGGCATTTTCGCTTTTGGCACGGGGCCGATCCTCTTCTTGTGAGGCATCCAAGCAGTCTTGCCATCGATACCTCTCGATAGGGAGGGGCATCGAAGCCTGTCCAATTCCACACCTATCGATACACATCGATATCCCTCGGAAGCGATAAGATTGCTACCGATGGATATCGATGGCTAGCGATAGGCAGCGGGAGCTGCCGATCTCGAGAGGCATGCAGAGCTTGCGGGCTGTGGGCCGTGTTGCTCTTGGGAGGCCCCGAGACCTCTCGACATTGACCATTTTGGGGATCGAGGGCCCTTCTGGAGCATTGATTTCCATAGGCATGGTGCGGGAACGACACGCAGAGAGCGAGCCCTCTCGCTCTGCCTCAGAATCTGTTAATCTCCACATCTCCGTAGGCAGCGGGAGGATCGAAAGCGTGGGGCATGCCTTGCGATGGCTGTCGATCTCCACGGGCATTTTCGCTTTTGGCACAGGGCCGATCCTCTTCTTGTGAGGCATCCAAGCAATCCCGCCATCGATACCTCTCGATAGGGAGGGGCATCGAAGCCTGTCCAATTCCACACCTATCGATACACATCGATATCCCTCGGAAGCGAGAAGATCGCTACCGATGGATATCGATGGCTAGCGATAGGCAGCGGGAGCTGCCGATCTCGAGAGGCATGCAGAGCTTGCGGGCTGTGGGCCGTGTTGCTCTTGGGAGGCCCCGAGGCCTCTCGACATTGACCATTTTGGGGATCGAGGGCCCTTCTGGAGCATTGATTTCCATAGGCATGGTGCGGGAACGACACGCAGAGAGAGCGAGCCCTCTCGCTCTGCCTCAGAAGCTGTTAATCTCCACAGCTCCGTAGCCAGCGGGAGGCATCGAGAGCGAGAGGCGTGCCTAACTCTCAATGCCTAGCGATGGCTGTCGATCTCCACGGGCATTTTCGCTTTTGGCACGGGGCCGATCCTCTTCTTGTGAGGCATCCAAACGGTCTCACCATCAATACCTCTCAATAGGGAGGGGCATCGAAGCCTGTCCAATTCCACACCTATCGATACACATCGATATCCCTCGGAAGCGATAAGATCGCTACCGATGGATATCGATGGCTAGCGATAGGCAGCGGGAGCTGCCGATCTCGAGAGGCATGCAGAGCTTGCGGGCTGTGGGCCGTGTTGCTCCTGGGAGGCCCCGAGGCCTCTCGACATTGACCGTTTTGGGGATCGAGGGCCCTTCTGGAGCATTGATTTCCATAGGCATGGTGCGGGAACGACACACAGAGAGAGCGAGCCCTCTCGCTCTGCCTCAGAAGCTGTCGATCTCCACAGCTCCGTAGCCAGCGGGAGGCATCAATAACGAGAGGCGTACCTAACTCTCAATGCCTAGCGATGGCTGTCGATCTCCATGGTCATTTTCGCTTTTGGCACGGGGCCGATCCTCTTCTTGTGAGGCATCCAAGCAGTCTTGCCATCGATACCTCTCGATAGGGAGGGGCATCGAAGCCTGTCCAATTCCACACCTATCGATACACATCGATATCCCTCGGAAGCGAGAAGATTGCTACCGATGGATATCGATGGCTAGCGATAGGCAGCGGGAGCTGCCGATCTCGAGAGGCATGCAGAGCTTGCGGGCTGTGGGCCGTGTTGCTCTTGGGAGGCCCCGAGACCTCTCGACATTGACCATTTTGGGGATCGAGGGCCCTTCTGGAGCATTGATTTCCATAGGCATGGTGCGGGAACGACACGCAGAGAGCGAGCCCTCTCGCTCTGCCTCAGAATCTGTTAATCTCCACATCTCCGTAGCCAGCAGGAGGATCGAAAGCGAGGGGCATGCCTTGCGATGGCTGTCGATCTCCACGGGCATTTTCGCTTTTGGCACGGGGCCGATCCTCTTCTTGTGAGGCATCCAAGCAATCCCGCCATCGATACCTCTCGATAGGGAGGGGCATCGAAGCCTGTCCAAATCCACACCTATCGATACACATCGATATCCCTCGGAAGCGATAAGATCGCTACCGATGGATATCGATGGCTAGCGATAGGCAGCGGGAGCTGCCGATCTCGAGAGGCATGCAGAGCTTGCGGGCTGTGGGCCGTGTTGCTCTTGGGAGGCCCCGAGACCTCTCGACATTGACCATTTTGGGGATCGAGGGCCCTTCTGGAGCATTGATTTCCATAGGCATGGTGCGGGAACGACACGCAGAGAGAGTGAGCCCTCTCGCTCTGCCTCAGAAGCTGTCGATCTCCACAGCTCCGTAGCCAGCGGGAGGCATCGAGAGCGAGAGGCGTGCCTAACTCTCGATGCCTAGCGATGGCTGTCGATCTCCACGGGCATTTTCGCTTTTGGCACGGGGCCGATCCTCTTCTTGTGAGGCATCCAAGCAGTCTTGCCATCGATACCTCTCGATAGGGAGGGGCATCGAAGCCTGTCCAATTCCACACCTATCGATACACATCGATATCCCTCGGAAGCGATAAGATCGCTACCGATGGATATCGATGGCTAGCGATAGGCAGCGGGAGCTGCCGATCTCGAGAGGCATGCAGAGCTTGCGGGCTGTGGGCCGTGTTGCTCTTGGGAGGCCCCGAGACCTCTCGACATTGACCATTTTGGGGATCGAGGGCCCTTCTGGAGCATTGATTTCCATAGGCATGGTGCGGGAACGACACGCAGAGAGAGCGAGCCCTCTCGCTCTGCCTCAGCAACTGTTGAGCTCCACAGCTCCGTAGCCAGCGGGAGGCATCAATAACGAGAGGCGTACCTAACTCTCAATGCCTAGCGATGGCTGTCGATCTCCACGGGCATTTTCGCTTTTGGCACGGGGCCGATCCTCTTCTTGTGAGGCATCCAAGCAGTCTTGCCATCGATACCTCTCGATAGGGAGGGGCATCGAAGCCTCTCCAATTCCACACCTATCGATACACATCGATATCCCTCGGAAGCGATAAGATTGCTACCGATGGATATCGATGGCTAGCGATAGGCAGCGGGAGCTGCCGATCTCGAGAGGCATGCAGAGCTTGCGGGCTGTGGGCCGTGTTGCTCTTGGGAGGCCCCGAGACCTCTCGACATTGACCATTTTGGGGATCGAGGGCCCTTCTGGAGCATTGATTTCCATAGGCATGGTGCGGGAACGACACGCAGAGAGCGAGCCCTCTCGCTCTGCCTCAGAATCTGTTAATCTCCACATCTCCGTAGGCAGCGGGAGGATCGAAAGCGTGGGGCATGCCTTGCGATGGCTGTCGATCTCCACGGGCATTTTCGCTTTTGGCACAGGGCCGATCCTCTTCTTGTGAGGCATCCAAGCAATCCCGCCATCGATACCTCTCGATAGGGAGGGGCATCGAAGCCTGTCCAATTCCACACCTATCGATACACATCGATATCCCTCGGAAGCGATAAGATCGCTACCGATGGATATCGATGGCTAGCGATAGGCAGCGGGAGCTGCCGATCTCGAGAGGCATGCAGAGCTTGCGGGCTGTGGGCCGTGTTGCTCTTGGGAGGCCCCGAGGCCTCTCGACATTGACCATTTTGGGGATCGAGGGCCCTTCTGGAGCATTGATTTCCATAGGCATGGTGCGGGAACGACACGCAGAGAGAGCGAGCCCTCTCGCTCTGCCTCAGAAGCTGTTAATCTCCACAGCTCCGTAGCCAGCGGGAGGCATCGAGAGCGAGAGGCATGCCTAGCGATGGCTGTCGATCTCCACGGGCATTTTCGCTTTTGGCACGGGGCCGATCCTCTTCTTGTGAGGCATCCAAGCAATCCCGCCATCGATACCTCTCAATAGGGAGGGGCATCGAAGCCTGTCCAATTCCACACCTATCGATACACATCGATATCCCTCGGAAGCGATAAGATTGCTACCGATGGATATCGATGGCTAGCGATAGGCAGCGGGAGCTGCCGATCTCGAGAGGCATGCAGAGCTTGCGGGCTGTGGGCCGTGTTGCTCCTGGGAGGCCCCGAGGCCTCTCGACATTGACCGTTTTGGGGATCGAGGGCCCTTCTGGAGCATTGATTTCCATAGGCATGGTGCGGGAACGACACGCAGAGAGAGCGAGCCCTCTCGCTCTGCCTCAGAAGCTGTCGATCTCCACAGCTCCGTAGCCAGCGGGAGGCATCAATAACGAGAGGCGTACCTAACTCTCAATGCCTAGCGATGGCTGTCGATCTCCATGGTCATTTTCGCTTTTGGCACGGGGCCGATCCTCTTCTTGTGAGGCATCCAAGCAGTCTTGCCATCGATACCTCTCGATAGGGAGGGGCATCGAAGCCTGTCCAATTCCACACCTATCGATACACATCGATATCCCTCGGAAGCGAGAAGATTGCTACCGATGGATATCGATGGCTAGCGATAGGCAGCGGGAGCTGCCGATCTCGAGAGGCATGCAGAGCTTGCGGGCTGTGGGCCGTGTTGCTCTTGGGAGGCCCCGAGACCTCTCGACATTGACCATTTTGGGGATCGAGGGCCCTTCTGGAGCATTGATTTCCATAGGCATGGTGCGGGAACGACACGCAGAGAGCGAGCCCTCTCGCTCTGCCTCAGAATC
Organism: Dromaius novaehollandiae; assembly: GCF_036370855.1. NCBI lineage: Eukaryota > Metazoa > Chordata > Aves > Casuariiformes > Dromaiidae > Dromaius > Dromaius novaehollandiae. The sequence continues at coordinate 83,976,693 of NC_088098.1, read as the reverse complement.
TGTTAATCTCCACATCTCCGTAGCCAGCAGGAGGATCGAAAGCGAGGGGCATGCCTTGCGATGGCTGTCGATCTCCACGGGCATTTTCGCTTTTGGCACGGGGCCGATCCTCTTCTTGTGAGGCATCCAAGCAATCCCGCCATCGATACCTCTCGATAGGGAGGGGCATCGAAGCCTGTCCAAATCCACACCTATCGATACACATCGATATCCCTCGGAAGCGATAAGATCGCTACCGATGGATATCGATGGCTAGCGATAGGCAGCGGGAGCTGCCGATCTCGAGAGGCATGCAGAGCTTGCAGGCTGTGGGCCGTGTTGCTCTTGGGAGGCCCCGAGACCTCTCGACATTGACCATTTTGGGGATCGAGGGCCCTTCTGGAGCATTGATTTCCATAGGCATGGTGCGGGAATGACACGCAGAGAGAGCGAGCCCTCTCGCTCTGCCTCAGAAGCTGTTGAGCTCCACAGCTCCGTAGCCAGCGGGAGGCATCGAGAGCGAGAGGCGTGCCTAACTCTCAATGCCTAGCGATGGCTGTCGATCTCCATGGGCATTTTCGCTTTTGGCACGGGGCCGATCCTCTTCTTGTGAGGCATCCAAGCAGTCTCGCCATCGATACCTCTCGATAGGGAGGGGCATCGAAGCCTGTCCAATTCCACACCTATCGATACACATCGATATCCCTCGGAAGCGATAAGATTGCTACCGATGGATATCGATGGCTAGCGATAGGCAGCGGGAGCTGCCGATCTCGAGAGGCATGCAGAGCTTGCGGGCTGTGGGCCGTGTTGCTCTTGGGAGGCCCCGAGACCTCTCGACATTGACCATTTTGGGGATCGAGGGCCCTTCTGGAGCATTGATTTCCATAGGCATGGTGCGGGAACGACACGCAGAGAGAGCGAGCCCTCTCGCTCTGCCTCAGCAACTGTTGAGCTCCACAGCTCCGTAGCCAGCGGGAGGCATCAATAACGAGAGGCGTACCTAACTCTCAATGCCTAGCGATGGCTGTCGATCTCCACGGGCATTTTCGCTTTTGGCACGGGGCCGATCCTCTTCTTGTGAGGCATCCAAGCAGTCTTGCCATCGATACCTCTCGATAGGGAGGGGCATCGAAGCCTGTCCAATTCCACACCTATCGATACACATCGATATCCCTCGGAAGCGATAAGATTGCTACCGATGGATATCGATGGCTAGCGATAGGCAGCGGGAGCTGCCGATCTCGAGAGGCATGCAGAGCTTGCGGGCTGTGGGCCGTGTTGCTCTTGGGAGGCCCCGAGACCTCTCGACATTGACCATTTTGGGGATCGAGGGCCCTTCTGGAGCATTGATTTCCATAGGCATGGTGCGGGAACGACACGCAGAGAGCGAGCCCTCTCGCTCTGCCTCAGAATCTGTTAATCTCCACATCTCCGTAGGCAGCGGGAGGATCGAAAGCGTGGGGCATGCCTTGCGATGGCTGTCGATCTCCACGGGCATTTTCGCTTTTGGCACAGGGCCGATCCTCTTCTTGTGAGGCATCCAAGCAATCCCGCCATCGATACCTCTCGATAGGGAGGGGCATCGAAGCCTGTCCAATTCCACACCTATCGATACACATCGATATCCCTCGGAAGCGATAAGATCGCTACCGATGGATATCGATGGCTAGCGATAGGCAGCGGGAGCTGCCGATCTCGAGAGGCATGCAGAGCTTGCGGGCTGTGGGCCGTGTTGCTCTTGGGAGGCCCCGAGGCCTCTCGACATTGACCATTTTGGGGATCGAGGGCCCTTCTGGAGCATTGATTTCCATAGGCATGGTGCGGGAACGACACGCAGAGAGAGCGAGCCCTCTCGCTCTGCCTCAGAAGCTGTTAATCTCCACAGCTCCGTAGCCAGCGGGAGGCATCGAGAGCGAGAGGCATGCCTAGCGATGGCTGTCGATCTCCACGGGCATTTTCGCTTTTGGCACGGGGCCGATCCTCTTCTTGTGAGGCATCCAAGCAATCCCGCCATCGATACCTCTCAATAGGGAGGGGCATCGAAGCCTGTCCAATTCCACACCTATCGATACACATCGATATCCCTCGGAAGCGATAAGATTGCTACCGATGGATATCGATGGCTAGCGATAGGCAGCGGGAGCTGCCGATCTCGAGAGGCATGCAGAGCTTGCGGGCTGTGGGCCGTGTTGCTCCTGGGAGGCCCCGAGGCCTCTCGACATTGACCGTTTTGGGGATCGAGGGCCCTTCTGGAGCATTGATTTCCATAGGCATGGTGCGGGAACGACACGCAGAGAGAGCGAGCCCTCTCGCTCTGCCTCAGAAGCTGTCGATCTCCACAGCTCCGTAGCCAGCGGGAGGCATCAATAACAAGAGGCGTACCTAACTCTCAATGCCTAGCGATGGCTGTCGATCTCCATGGGCATTTTCGCTTTTGGCACGGGGCCGATCCTCTTCTTGTGAGGCATCCAAGCAGTCTTGCCATCGATACCTCTCGATAGGGAGGGGCATCGAAGCCTGTCCAATTCCACACCTATCGATACACATCGATATCCCTCGGAAGCGAGAAGATCGCTACCGATGGATATCGATGGCTAGCGATAGGCAGCGGGAGCTGCCGATCTCGAGAGGCATGCAGAGCTTGTGGGGTGTGGGCCGTGTTGCTCTTGGGAGGCCCCGAGACCTCTCGACATTGACCATTTTGGGGATCGAGGGCCCTTCTGGAGCATTGATTTCCATAGGCATGGTGCGGGAACGACACACAGAGAGAGCGAGCCCTCTCGCTCTGCCTCAGAAGCTGTTGAGCTCCACAGCTCCGTAGCCAGCGGGAGGCATCAAAAGCGAGGGGCATGCCTTGCAATGGCTGTCGATCTCCACGGGCATTTTCGCTTTTGGCACGGGGCCGATCCTCTTCTTGTGAGGCATCCAAGCAATCCCGCCATCGATACCTCTCGATAGGGAGGGGCATCGAAGCCTGTCCAATTCCACACCTATCGATACACATCGATATCCCTCGGAAGCGAGAAGATCGCTACCGATGGATATCGATGGCTAGCGATAGGCAGCGGGAGCTGCCGATCTCGAGAGGCATGCAGAGCTTGTGGGCTGTGGGCCGTGTTGCTCTTGGGAGGCCCCGAGACCTCTCGACATTGACCATTTTGGGGATCGAGGGCCCTTCTGGAGCATTGATTTCCATAGGCATGGTGCGGGAACGACACGCAGAGAGAGCGAGCCCTCTCGCTCTGCCTCAGAAGCTGTTAATCTCCACAGCTCCGTAGCCAGCGGGAGGCATCGAGAGCGAGAGGCGTGCCTAACTCTCAATGCCTAGCGATGGCTGTCGATCTCCACGGGCATTTTCGCTTTTGGCACGGGGCCGATCCTCTTCTTGTGAGGCATCCAAACGGTCTCACCATCAATACCTCTCGATAGGGAGGGGCATCGAAGCCTGTCCAATTCCACACCTATCGATACACATCGATATCCCTCGGAAGCGATAAGATCGCTACCGATGGATATCGATGGCTAGCGATAGGCAGCGGGAGCTGCCGATCTCGAGAGGCATGCAGAGCTTGCGGGCTGTGGGCCGTGTTGCTCTTGGGAGGCCCCGAGACCTCTCGACATTGACCATTTTGGGGATCGAGGGCCCTTCTGGAGCATTGATTTCCATAGGCATGGTGCGGGAACGACACGCAGAGAGAGCGAGCCCTCTCGCTCTGCCTCAGAAGCTGTTAATCTCCACAGCTCCGTAGCCAGCGGGAGGCATCGAGAGCGAGAGGCGTGCCTAACTCTCAATGCCTAGCGATGGCTGTCGATCTCCACGGGCATTTTCGCTTTTGGCACGGGGCCGATCCTCTTCTTGTGAGGCATCCAAGCAATCCCGCCATCGATACCTCTCGATAGGGAGGGGCATCGAAGCCTGTCCAATTCCACACCTATCGATACACATCGATATCCCTCGGAAGCAAGAAGATCGCTACCGATGGACATCGATGGCTAGCGATAGGCAGCGGGAGCTGCCGATCTCGAGAGGCATGCAGAGCTTGCGGGCTGTGGGCCGTGTTGCTCTTGGGAGGCCCCGAGACCTCTCGACATTGACCATTTTGGGGATCGAGGGCCCTTCTGGAGCATTGATTTCCATAGGCATGGTGCGGGAACGACACGCAGAGAGAGTGAGCCCTCTCGCTCTGCCTCAGAAGCTGTTGAGCTCCACATCTCCGTAGCCAGCGGGAGGCATCAATAACGAGAGGCGTACCTAACTCTCAATGCCTAGCGATGGCTGTCGATCTCCACGGGCATTTTCGCTTTTGGCACGGGGCCGATCCTCTTCTTGTGAGGCATCCAAGCAGTCTTGCCATCGATACCTCTCGATAGGGAGGGGCATCGAAGCCTGTCCAATTCCACACCTATCGATACACATCGATATCCCTCGGAAGCGAGAAGATCGCTACCGATGGATATCGATGGCTAGCGATAGGCAGCGGGAGCTGCCGATCTCGAGAGGCATGCAGAGCTTGCGGGCTGTGGGCCGTGTTGCTCTTGGGAGGCCCCGAGACCTCTCGACATTGACCATTTTGGGGATCGAGGGCCCTTCTGGAGCATTGATTTCCATAGGCATGGTGCGGGAACGACACGCAGAGAGAGCGAGCCCTCTCGCTCTGCCTCAGAAGCTGTTGAGCTCCACAGCTCCGTAGCCAGCGGGAGGCATCGAGAGCGAGAGGCGTGCCTAACTCTCAATGCCTAGCGATGGCTGTCGATCTCCACGGGCATTTTCGCTTTTGGCACGGGGCCGATCCTCTTCTTGTGAGGCATCCAAACGGTCTCACCATCAATACCTCTCGATAGGGAGGGGCATCGAAGCCTGTCCAATTCCACACCTATCGATACACATCGATATCCCTCGGAAGCGATAAGATCGCTACCGATGGATATCGATGGCTAGCGATAGGCAGCGGGAGCTGCCGATCTCGAGAGGCATGCAGAGCTTGCGGGCTGTGGGCCGTGGTGCTCTTGGGAGGCCCCGAGACCTCTTGACATTGACCATTTTGGGGATCGAGGGCCCTTCTGGAGCATTGATTTCCATAGGCATGGTGCGGGAACGACACGCAGAGAGAGCGAGCCCTCTCGCTCTGCCTCAGAAGCTGTTAATCTCCACAGCTCCGTAGCCAGCGGGAGGCATCGAGAGCGAGAGGCGTGCCTAACTCTCAATGCCTAGCGATGGCTGTCGATCTCCATGGGCATTTTCGCTTTTGGCACGGGGCCGATCCTCTTCTTGTGAGGCATCCAAGCAATCCCGCCATCGATACCTCTCGATAGGGAGGGGCATCGAAGCCTGTCCAATTCCACACCTATCGATACACATCGATATCCCTCGGAAGCGATAAGATTGCTACCGATGGATATCGATGGCTAGCGATAGGCAGCGGGAGCTGCCGATCTCGAGAGGCATGCAGAGCTTGCGGGGTGTGGGCCGTGTTGCTCTTGGGAGGCCCCGAGACCTCTCGACATTGACCATTTTGGGGATCGAGGGCCCTTCTGGAGCATTGATTTCCATAGGCATGGTGCGGGAACGACACGCAGAGAGCGAGCCCTCTCGTTCTGCCTCAGAATCTGTTAATCTCCACATCTCCGTAGCCAGCGGGACGCATCGAAAGCGAGGGGCATGACTAGCGATGGCTGTCGATCTCCACGGGCATTTTCGCTTTTGGCACGGGGCCGATCCTCTTCTTGTGAGGCATCCAAGCAATCCCGCCATCGATACCTCTCGATAGGGAGGGGCATCGAAGCCTGTCCAATTCCACACCTATCGATACACATCGATATCCCTCGGAAGCGATAAGATCGCTACCGATGGATATCGATGGCTAGCGATAGGCAGCGGGAGCTGCCGATCTCGAGAGGCATGCAGAGCTTGCGGGCTGTGGGCCGTGTTGCTCTTGGGAGGCCCCGAGACCTCTCGACATTGACCATTTTGGGGATCGAGGGCCCTTCTGGAGCATTGATTTCCATAGGCATGGTGCGGGAACGACACGCAGAGCGAGCGAGCCCTCTCACTCTGCCTCAGAAGCTGTTGAGCTCCACAGCTCCGTAGCCAGCGGGAGGCATCGAGAGCGAGAGGCGTGCCTAACTCTCAATGCCTAGCGATGGCTGTCGATCTCCACGGGCATTTTCGCTTTTGGCACGGGGCCGATCCTCTTCTTGTGAGGCATCCAAGCAATCCCGCCATCGATACCTCTCGATAGGGAGGGGCATCGAAGCCTGTCCAATTCCACACCTATCGATACACATCGATATCCCTCGGAAGCGAGAAGATCGCTACCGATGGATATCGATGGCTAGCGATAGGCAGCGGGAGCTGCCGATCTCGAGAGGCATGCAGAGCTTGCGGGCTGTGGGCCGTGTTGCTCTTGGGAGGCCCCGAGACCTCTCGACATTGACCATTTTGGGGATCGAGGGCCCTTCTGGAGCATTGATTTCCATAGGCATGGTGCGGGAACGACACGCAGAGAGAGCGAGCCCTCTCGCTCTGCCTCAGAAGCTGTTGAGCTCCACAGCTCCGTAGCCAGCGGGAGGCATCGAGAGCGAGAGGCGTGCCTAACTCTCAATGCCTAGCGATGGCTGTCGATCTCCACGGGCATTTTCGCTTTTGGCACGGGGCCGATCCTCTTCTTGTGAGGCATCCAAGCAATCCCGCCATCGATACCTCTCGATAGGGAGGGGCATCGAAGCCTGTCCAATTCCACACCTATCGATACACATCGATATCCCTCGGAAGCGATAAGATCGCTACCGATGGATATCGATGGCTAGCGATAGGCAGCGGGAGCTGCCGATCTCGAGAGGCATGCAGAGCTTGCGGGCTGTGGGCCGTGTTGCTCCTGGGAGGCCCCGAGGCCTCTCGACATTGACCGTTTTGGGGATCGAGGGCCCTTCTGGAGCATTGATTTCCATAGGCATGGTGCGGGAACGACACACAGAGAGAGCGAGCCCTCTCGCTCTGCCTCAGAAGCTGTCGATCTCCACAGCTCCGTAGCCAGCGGGAGGCATTGAGAGCGAGAGGCGTGCCTAACTCTCAATGCCTAGCGATGGCTGTCGATCTCCACGGGCATTTTCGCTTTTGGCACGGGGCCGATCCTCTTCTTGTGAGGCATCCAAGCAATCCCGCCATCGATACCTCTCGATAGGGAGGGGCATCGAAGCCTGTCCAATTCCACACCTATCGATACACATCGATATCCCTCGGAAACGATAAGATCGCTACCGATGGATATCGATGGCTAGCGATAGGCAGCGGGAGCTGCCGATCTCGAGAGGCATGCAGAGCTTGCGGGCTGTGGGCCGTGTTGCTCTTGGGAGGCCCCGAGACCTCTCAACATTGACCATTTTGGGGATCGAGGGCCCTTCTGGAGCATTGATTTCCATAGGCATGGTGCGGGAACGACACGCAGAGAGCGAGCCCTCTCGCTCTGCCTCAGAATCTGTTAATCTCCACATCTCCGTAGCCAGCGGGACGCATCGAAAGCGAGGGGCATGCCTAGCGATGGCTGTCGATCTCCACGGGCATTTTCGCTTTTGGCACGGGGCCGATCCTCTTCTTGTGAGGCATCCAAGCAATCCCGCCATCGATACCTCTCGATAGGGAGGGGCATCGAAGCCTGTCCAATTCCACACCTATCGATACACATCGATATCCCTCGGAAGCGAGAAGATCGCTACCGATGGATATCGATGGCTAGCGATAGGCAGCGGGAGCTGCCGATCTCGAGAGGCATGCAGAGCTTGCGGGCTGTGGGCCGTGTTGCTCTTGGGAGGCCCCGAGACCTCTCGACATTGACCATTTTGGGGATCGAGGGCCCTTCTGGAGCATTGATTTCCATAGGCATGGTGCGGGAACGACACGCAGAGAGAGCGAGCCCTCTCGCTCTGCCTCAGCAGCTGTTGAGCTCCACAGCTCCGTAGCCAGCGGGAGGCATCGAGAGCGAGAGGCGTGCCTAACTCTCAATGCCTAGCGATGGCTGTCGATCTCCACGGGCATTTTCGCTTTTGGCACGGGGCCGATCCTCTTCTTGTGAGGCATCCAAGCAATCCCGCCATCGATACCTCTCGATAGGGAGGGGCATCGAAGCCTCTCCAATTCCACACCTATCGATACACATCGATATCCCTCGGAAGCGAGAAGATCGCTACCGATGGATATCGATGGCTAGCGATAGGCAGCGGGATCTGCCGATCTTGAGAGGCATGCAGAGCTTGTGGGGTGTGGGCCGTGTTGCTCTTGGGAGGCCCCGAGACCTCTCGACATTGACCATTTTGGGGATCGAGGGCCCTTCTGGAGCATTGATTTCCATAGGCATGGTGCGGGAACGACACGCAGAGAGAGTGAGCCCTCTCGCTCTGCCTCAGAAGCTGTTAATCTCCACAGCTCCGTAGCCAGCGGGAGGCATCAAGAGCGAGAGGCATGCCTAGCGATGGCTGTCGATCTCCACGGGCATTTTCGCTTTTGGCACGGGGCCGATCCTCTTCTTGTGAGGCATTCAAGCAATCCCGCCATCGATACCTCTCAATAGGGAGGGGCATCGAAGCCTGTCCAATTCCACACCTATCGATACACATCGATATCCCTCGGAAGCGAGAAGATTGCTACCGATGGATATCGATGGCTAGCGATAGGCAGCGGGAGCTGCCGATCTCGAGAGGCATGCAGAGCTTGCGGGCTGTGGGCCGTGTTGCTCCTGGGAGGCCCCGAGGCCTCTCGACATTGACTGTTTTGGGGATCGAGGGCCCTTCTGGAGCATTGATTTCCATAGGCATGGTGCGGGAACGACACACAGAGAGAGCGAGCCCTCTCGCTCTGCCTCAGAAGCTGTCGATCTCCACAGCTCCGTAGCCAGCGGGAGGCATCAATAACAATAGGCGTACCTAACTCTCAATGCCTAGCGATGGCTGTCGATCTCCATGGACATTTTCGCTTTTGGCACGGGGCCGATCCTCTTCTTGTGAGGCATCCAAGCAATCCCGCCATCGATACCTCTCGATAGGGAGGGGCATCGAAGCCTGTCCAATTCCACACCTATCGATACACATCGATATCCCTCGGAAGCGAGAAGATTGCTACCGATGGATATCGATGGCTAGCGATAGGCAGCGGGAGCTGCCGATCTCGAGAGGCATGCAGAGCTTGTGGGGTGTGGGCCGTGTTGCTCTTGGGAGGCCCCGAGACCTCTTGACATTGACCATTTTGGGGATCGAGGGCCCTTCTGGAGCATTGATTTCCATAGGCATGGTGCGGGAACGACACGCAGAGAGCGAGCCCTCTCGCTCTGCCTCAGAATCTGTTAATCTCCACATCTCCGTAGCCAGCGGGACGCATCGAAAGCGAGGGGCATGCCTTGCGATGGCTGTCGATCTCCACGGGCATTTTCGCTTTTGGCACGGGGCCGATCCTCTTCTTGTGAGGCATCCAAGCAATCCCGCCATCGATACCTCTCGATAGGGAGGGGCATCGAAGCCTGTCCAATTCCACACCTATCGATACACATCGATATCCCTCGGAAGCGATAAGATTGCTACCGATGGATATCGATGGCTAGCGATAGGCAGCGGGAGCTGCCGATCTCGAGAGGCATGCAGAGCTTGCGGGCTGTGGGCCGTGTTGCTCTTGGGAGGCCCCGAGACCTCTCGACATTGACCATTTTGGGGATCGAGGGCCCTTCTGGAGCATTGATTTCCATAGGCATGGTGCGGGAATGACACGCAGAGCGAGAGAGCCCTCTCGCTCTGCCTCAGAAGCTGTTGAGCTCCACAGCTCCGTAGCCAGCGGGAGGCATCGAGAGCGAGAGGCGTGCCTAACTCTCAATGCCTAGCGATGGCTGTCGATCTCCACGGGCATTTTCGCTTTTGGCACGGGGCCGATCCTCTTCTTGTGAGGCATCCAAGCAATCCCGCCATCGATACCTCTCGATAGGGAGGGGCATCGAAGCCTGTCCAATTCCACACCTATCGATACACATCGATATCCCTCGGAAGCGATAAGATTGCTACCGATGGATATCGATGGCTAGCGATAGGCAGCGGGAGCTGCCGATCTCGAGAGGCATGCAGAGCTTGCGGGCTGTGGGCCGTGTTGCTCTTGGGAGGCCCCGAGACCTCTCGACATTGACCATTTTGGGGATCGAGGGCCCTTCTGGAGCATTGATTTCCATAGGCATGGTGCGGGAACGACACGCAGAGAGAGTGAGCCCTCTCGCTCTGCCTCAGAAGCTGTTAATCTCCACAGCTCCGTAGCCAGCGGGAGGCATCGAGAGCGAGAGGCGTGCCTAACTCTCAATGCCTAGCGATGGCTGTCGATCTCCACGGGCATTTTCGCTTTTGGCACGGGGCCGATCCTCTTCTTGTGAGGCATCCAAACGGTCTCACCATCAATACCTCTCGATAGGGAGGGGCATCGAAGCCTGTCCAATTCCACACCTATCGATACACATCGATATCCCTCGGAAGCGATAAGATCGCTACCGATGGATATCGATGGCTAGCGATAGGCAGCGGGAGCTGCCGATCTCGAGAGGCATGCAGAGCTTGCGGGCTGTGGGCCGTGTTGCTCTTGGGAGGCCCCGAGACCTCTCGACATTGACCGTTTTGGGGATCGAGGGCCCTTCTGGAGCATTGATTTCCATAGGCATGGTGCGGGAACGACACGCAGAGAGAGCGAGCCCTCTCGCTCTGCCTCAGAAGCTGTTAATCTCCACAGCTCCGTAGCCAGCGGGAGGCATCGAGAGCGAGAGGCGTGCCTAACTCTCAATGCCTAGCGATGGCTGTCGATCTCCATGGGCATTTTCGCTTTTGGCACGGGGCCGATCCTCTTCTTGTGAGGCATCCAAGCAATCCCGCCATCGATACCTCTCGATAGGGAGGGGCATCAAAGCCTGTCCAATTCCACACCTATCGATACACATCGATATCCCTCGGAAGCGATAAGATTGCTACCGATGGATATCGATGGCTAGCGATAGGCAGCGGGAGCTGCCGATCTCGAGAGGCATGCAGAGCTTGCGGGCTGTGGGCCGTGTTGCTCTTGGGAGGCCCCGAGACCTCTCGACATTGACCATTTTGGGGATCGAGGGCCCTTCTGGAGCATTGATTTCCATAGGCATGGTGCGGGAATGACACGCAGAGCGAGAGAGCCCTCTCGCTCTGCCTCAGAAGCTGTTGAGCTCCACAGCTCCGTAGCCAGCGGGAGGCATCGAGAGCGAGAGGCGTGCCTAACTCTCAATGCCTAGCGATGGCTGTCGATCTCCACGGGCATTTTCGCTTTTGGCACGGGGCCGATCCTCTTCTTGTGAGGCATCCAAGCAATCCCGCCATCGATACCTCTCGATAGGGAGGGGCATCGAAGCCTGTCCAATTCCACACCTATCGATACACATCGATATCCCTCGGAAGCGATAAGATTGCTACCGATGGATATCGATGGCTAGCGATAGGCAGCGGGAGCTGCCGATCTCGAGAGGCATGCAGAGCTTGCGGACTGTGGGCCGTGTTGCTCTTGGGAGGCCCCGAGACCTCTCGACATTGACCATTTTGGGGATCGAGGGCCCTTCTGGAGCATTGATTTCCATAGGCATGGTGCGGGAACGACACGCAGAGAGAGTGAGCCCTCTCGCTCTGCCTCAGAAGCTGTTGAGCTCCACAGCTCCGTAGCCAGCGGGAGGCATCGAGAGCGAGAGGCGTGCCTAACTCTCAATGCCTAGCGATGGCTGTCGATCTCCACGCGCATTTTCGCTTTTGGCACGGGGCCGATCCTCTTCTTGTGAGGCATCCAAATGGTCTCACCATCAATACCTCTCGATAGGGAGGGGCATCGAAGCCTGTCCAATTCCACACCTATCGATACACATCGATATCCCTCGGAAGCGAGAAGATCGCTACCGATGGATATCGATGGCTAGCGATAGGCAGCGGGAGCTGCCGATCTCGAGAGGCATGCAGAGCTTGCGGGCTGTGGGCCGTGTTGCTCTTGGGAGGCCCCGAGGCCTCTCGACATTGACCGTTTTGGGGATCGAGGGCCCTTCTGGAGCATTGATTTCCATAGGCATGGTGCGGGAATGACACACAGAGAGAGCGAGCCCTCTCGCTCTGCCTCAGAAGCTGTCGATCTCCACAGCTCCGTAGCCAGCGGGAGGCATCAATAACAATAGGCGTACCTAACTCTCAATGCCTAGCGATGGCTGTCGATCTCCATGGACATTTTCGCTTTTGGCACGGGGCCGATCCTCTTCTTGTGAGGCATCCAAGCAGTCTTGCCATCGATACCTCTCGATAGGGAGGGGCATCGAAGCCTGTCCAATTCCACACCTATCGATACACATCGATATCCCTCGGAAGCGATAAGATTGCTACCGATGGATATCGATGGCTAGCGATAGGCAGCGGGAGCTGCCGATCTCGAGAGGCATGCAGAGCTTGTGGGGTGTGGGCCGTGTTGCTCTTGGGAGGCCCCGAGACCTCTTGACATTGACCATTTTGGGGATCGAGGGCCCTTCTGGAGCATTGATTTCCATAGGCATGGTGCGGGAACGACACGCAGAGAGCGAGCCCTCTCGCTCTGCCTCAGAATCTGTTAATCTCCACATCTCCGTAGCCAGCGGGACGCATCGAAAGCGAGGGGCATGCCTTGCGATGGCTGTCGATCTCCACGGGCATTTTCGCTTTTGGCACGGGGCCGATCCTCTTCTTGTGAGGCATCCAAGCAATCCCGCCATCGATACCTCTCGATAGGGAGGGGCATCGAAGCCTGTCCAATTCCACACCTATCGATACACATCGATATCCCTCGGAAGCGAGAAGATCGCTACCGATGGATATCGATGGCTAGCGATAGGCAGCGGGAGCTGCCGATCTCGAGAGGCATGCAGAGCTTGCGGGCTGTGGGCCGTGTTGCTCTTGGGAGGCCCCGAGACCTCTCGACATTGACCATTTTGGGGATCGAGGTCCCTTCTGGAGCATTGATTTCCATAGGCATGGTGCGGGAACGACATGCAGAGAGAGCGAGCCCTCTCGCTCTGCCTCAGAAGCTGTTGATCTCCACATCTCCGTAGCCAGCGGGAGGCATCGAGAGCGAGAGGCGTGCCTAACTCTCAATGCCTAGCGATGGCTGTTGATCTCCACGCGCATTTTCGCTTTTGGCACGGGGCCGATCCTCTTCTTGTGAGGCATCCAAGCAATCCCGCCATCGATACCTCTCGATAGGGAGGGGCATCGAAGCCTGTCCAATTCCACACCTATCGATACACATCGATATCCCTCGGAAGCGATAAGATTGCTACCGATGGATATCAATGGCTAGCGATAGGCAGCGGGAGCTGCCGATCTCGAGAGGCATGCAGAGCTTGCGGGCTGTGGGCCGTGTTGCTCTTGGGAGGCCCCGAGACCTCTCGACATTGACCATTTTGGGGATCGAGGGCCCTTCTGGAGCATTGATTTCCATAGGCATGGTGCGGGAACGACACGCAGAGAGAGTGAGCCCTCTCGCTCTGCCTCAGAAGCTGTTAATCTCCACAGCTCCGTAGCCAGCGGGAGGCATCGAGAGCGAGAGGCATGCCTAGCGATGGCTGTCGATCTCCACGGGCATTTTCGCTTTTGGCACGGGGCCGATCCTCTTCTTGTGAGGCATCCAAGCAGTCTTGCCATCGATACCTCTCGATAGGGAGGGGCATCGAAGCCTGTCCAATTCCACACCTATCGATACACATCGATATCCCTCGGAAGCGATAAGATTGCTACCGATGGATATCGATGGCTAGCGATAGGCAGCGGGAGCTGCCGATCTCGAGAGGCATGCAGAGCTTGCGGGCTGTGGGCCGTGTTGCTCTTGGGAGGCCCCGAGACCTCTCAACATTGACCATTTTGGGGATCGAGGGCCCTTCTGGAGCATTGATTTCCATAGGCATGGTGAGGGAACGACACGCAGAGAGCGAGCCCTCTCGCTCTGCCTCAGAATCTGTTAATCTCCACATCTCCGTAGCCAGCGGGACGCATCGAGAGCGAGGGGCATGACTAGCGATGGCTGTCGATCTCCACGGGCATTTTCGCTTTTGGCACGGGGCCGATCCTCTTCTTGTGAGGCATCCAAGCAATCCCGCCATCGATACCTCTCGATAGGGAGGGGCATCGAAGCCTGTCCAATTCCACACCTATCGATACACATCGATATCCCTCGGAAGCGAGAAGATCGCTACCGATGGATATCGATGGCTAGCGATAGGCAGCGGGAGCTGCCGATCTCGAGAGGCATGCAGAGCTTGCGGGCTGTGGGCCGTGTTGCTCTTGGGAGGCCCCGAGACCTCTCGACATTGACCATTTTGGGGATCGAGGGCCCTTCTGGAGCATTGATTTCCATAGGCATGGTGCGGGAACGACACGCAGAGCGAGCGAGCCCTCTCGCTCTGCCTCAGAAGCTGTTGAGCTCCACAGCTCCGTAGCCAGCGGGAGGCATCGAGAGCGAGAGGCGTGCCTAACTCTCAATGCCTAGCGATGGCTGTCGATCTCCACGGGCATTTTCGCTTTTGGCACGGGGCCGATCCTCTTCTTGTGAGGCATCCAAGCAGTCTTGCCATCGATACCTCTCGATAGGGAGGGGCATCGAAGCCTGTCCAATTCCACACCTATCGATACACATCGATATCCCTCGGAAGCGATAAGATTGCTACCGATGGATATCGATGGCTAGCGATAGGCAGCGGGAGCTGCCGATCTCGAGAGGCATGCAGAGCTTGCGGGCTGTGGGCCGTGTTGCTCTTGGGAGGCCCCGAGACCTCTCAACATTGACCATTTTGGGGATCGAGGGCCCTTCTGGAGCATTGATTTCCATAGGCATGGTGAGGGAACGACACGCAGAGAGCGAGCCCTCTCGCTCTGCCTCAGAATCTGTTAATCTCCACATCTCCGTAGCCAGCGGGACGCATCGAGAGCGAGGGGCATGACTAGCGATGGCTGTCGATCTCCACGGGCATTTTCGCTTTTGGCACGGGGCCGATCCTCTTCTTGTGAGGCATCCAAGCAATCCCGCCATCGATACCTCTCGATAGGGAGGGGCATCGAAGCCTGTCCAATTCCACACCTATCGATACACATCGATATCCCTCGGAAGCGAGAAGATCGCTACCGATGGATATCGATGGCTAGCGATAGGCAGCGGGAGCTGCCGATCTCGAGAGGCATGCAGAGCTTGCGGGCTGTGGGCCGTGTTGCTCTTGGGAGGCCCCGAGACCTCTCGACATTGACCATTTTGGGGATCGAGGGCCCTTCTGGAGCATTGATTTCCATAGGCATGGTGCGGGAACGACACGCAGAGCGAGCGAGCCCTCTCGCTCTGCCTCAGAAGCTGTTGAGCTCCACAGCTCCGTAGCCAGCGGGAGGCATCGAGAGCGAGAGGCGTGCCTAACTCTCAATGCCTAGCGATGGCTGTCGATCTCCACGGGCATTTTCGCTTTTGGCACGGGGCCGATCCTCTTCTTGTGAGGCATCCAAGCAATCCCGCCATCGATACCTCTCGATAGGGAGGGGCATCGAAGCCTGTCCAATTCCACACCTATCGATACACATCGATATCCCTCGGAAGCGAGAAGATCGCTACCGATGGATATCGATGGCTAGCGATAGGCAGCGGGAGCTGCCGATCTCGAGAGGCATGCAGAGCTTGCGGGCTGTGGGCCGTGTTGCTCTTGGGAGGCCCCGAGACCTCTCGACATTGACCATTTTGGGGATCGAGGGCCCTTCTGGAGCATTGATTTCCATAGGCATGGTGCGGGAACGACACGCAGAGAGAGCGAGCCCTCTCGCTCTGCCTCAGAAGCTGTTGAGCTCCACAGCTCCGTAGCCAGCGGGAGGCATCGAGAGCGAGAGGCGTGCCTAACTCTCAATGCCTAGCGATGGCTGTCGATCTCCACGGGCATTTTCGCTTTTGGCACGGGGCCGATCCTCTTCTTGTGAGGCATCCAAGCAATCCCGCCATCGATACCTCTCGATAGGGAGGGGCATCGAAGCCTGTCCAATTCCACACCTATCGATACACATCGATATCCCTCGGAAGCGAGAAGATCGCTACCGATGGATATCGATGGCTAGCGATAGGCAGCGGGAGCTGCCGATCTCGAGAGGCATGCAGAGCTTGCGGGCTGTGGGCCGTGTTGCTCTTGGGAGGCCCCGAGACCTCTCAACATTGACCATTTTGGGGATCGAGGGCCCTTCTGGAGCATTGATTTCCATAGGCATGGTGCGGGAACGACACGCAGAGAGAGTGAGCCCTCTCGCTCTGCCTCAGAAGCTGTTGAGCTCCACATCTCCGTAGCCAGCGGGACGCATCGAGAGCGAGGGGCATGACTAGCGATGGCTGTCGATCTCCACGGGCATTTTCGCTTTTGGCACGGGGCCGATCCTCTTCTTGTGAGGCATCCAAGCAATCCCGCCATCGATACCTCTCGATAGGGAGGGGCATCGAAGCCTGTCCAATTCCACACCTATCGATACACATCGATATCCCTCGGAAGCGAGAAGATCGCTACCGATGGATATCGATGGCTAGCGATAGGCAGCGGGAGCTGCCGATCTCGAGAGGCATGCAGAGCTTGCGGGCTGTGGGCCGTGTTGCTCTTGGGAGGCCCCGAGACCTCTCGACATTGACCATTTTGGGGATCGAGGGCCCTTCTGGAGCATTGATTTCCATAGGCATGGTGCGGGAACGACACGCAGAGAGAGCGAGCCCTCTCGCTCTGCCTCAGAAGCTGTTGAGCTCCACAGCTCCGTAGCCAGCGGGAGGCATCGAGAGCGAGAGGCGTGCCTAACTCTCAATGCCTAGCGATGGCTGTCGATCTCCACGGGCATTTTCGCTTTTGGCACGGGGCCGATCCTCTTCTTGTGAGGCATCCAAGCAATCCCGCCATCGATACCTCTCGATAGGGAGGGGCATCGAAGCCTGTCCAATTCCACACCTATCGATACACATCGATATCCCTCGGAAGCGAGAAGATCGCTACCGATGGATATCGATGGCTAGCGATAGGCAGCGGGAGCTGCCGATCTCGAGAGGCATGCAGAGCTTGCGGGCTGTGGGCCGTGTTGCTCTTGGGAGGCCCCGAGACCTCTCGACATTGACCATTTTGGGGATCGAGGGCCCTTCTGGAGCATTGATTTCCATAGGCATGGTGCGGGAACGACACGCAGAGAGAGCGAGCCCTCTCGCTCTGCCTCAGAAGCTGTTGAGCTCCACAGCTCCGTAGCCAGCGGGAGGCATCGAGAGCGAGAGGCGTGCCTAACTCTCAATGCCTAGCGATGGCTGTCGATCTCCACGGGCATTTTCGCTTTTGGCACGGGGCCGATCCTCTTCTTGTGAGGCATCCAAGCAATCCCGCCATCGATACCTCTCGATAGGGAGGGGCATCGAAGCCTGTCCAATTCCACACCTATCGATACACATCGATATCCCTCGGAAGCGAGAAGATCGCTACCGATGGATATCGATGGCTAGCGATAGGCAGCGGGAGCTGCCGATCTCGAGAGGCATGCAGAGCTTGCGGGCTGTGGGCCGTGTTGCTCTTGGGAGGCCCCGAGACCTCTCGACATTGACCATTTTGGGGATCGAGGGCCCTTCTGGAGCATTGATTTCCATAGGCATGGTGCGGGAACGACACGCAGAGAGAGCGAGCCCTCTCGCTCTGCCTCAGAAGCTGTTGAGCTCCACAGCTCCGTAGCCAGCGGGAGGCATCGAGAGCGAGAGGCGTGCCTAACTCTCAATGCCTAGCGATGGCTGTCGATCTCCACGGGCATTTTCGCTTTTGGCACGGGGCCGATCCTCTTCTTGTGAGGCATCCAAGCAATCCCGCCATCGATACCTCTCGATAGGGAGGGGCATCGAAGCCTGTCCAATTCCACACCTATCGATACACATCGATATCCCTCGGAAGCGATAAGATTGCTACCGATGGATATCGATGGCTAGCGATAGGCAGCGGGAGCTGCCGATCTCGAGAGGCATGCAGAGCTTGCGGGCTGTGGGCCGTGTTGCTCTTGGGAGGCCCCGAGACCTCTCGACCTTGACCATTTTGGGGATCGAGGTCCCTTCTGGAGCATTGATTTCCATAGGCATGGTGCGGGAACGACACGCAGAGAGAGTGAGCCCTCTCGCTCTGCCTCAGAAGCTGTTGAGCTCCACAGCTCCGTAGCCAGCGGGAGGCATCGAGAGCGAGAGGCGTGCCTAACTCTCAATGCCTAGCGATGGCTGTCGATCTCCACGGGCATTTTCGCTTTTGGCACGGGGCCGATCCTCTTCTTGTGAGGCATCCAAACGGTCTCACCATCAATACCTCTCGATAGGGAGGGGCATCGAAGCCTGTCCAATTCCACACCTATCGATACACATCGATATCCCTCGGAAGCGAGAAGATCGCTACCGATGGATATCGATGGCTAGCGATAGGCAGCGGGAGCTGCCGATCTCGAGAGGCATGCAGAGCTTGCGGGCTGTGGGCCGTGTTGCTCCTGGGAGGCCCCGAGGCCTCTCGACATTGACCGTTTTGGGGATCGAGGGCCCTTCTGGAGCATTGATTTCCATAGGCATGGTGCGGGAACGACACGCAGAGAGAGCGAGCCCTCTCACTCTGCCTCAGAAGCTGTTGAGCTCCACAGCTCCGTAGCCAGCGGGAGGCATCGAGAGCGAGAGGCGTGCCTAACTCTCAATGCCTAGCGATGGCTGTCGATCTCCACGCGCATTTTCGCTTTTGGCACGGGGCCGATCCTCTTCTTGTGAGGCATCCAAATGGTCTCACCATCGATACCTCTCAATAGGGAGGGGCATCGAAGCCTGTCCAATTCCACACCTATCGATACACATCGATATCCCTCGGAAGCGATAAGGTTGCTACCGATGGATATCGATGGCTAGCGATAGGCAGCGGGAGCTGCCGATCTCGAGAGGCATGCAGAGCTTGCGGGCTGTGGGCCGTGTTGCTCCTGGGAGGCCCCGAGGCCTCTCGACCTTGACCATTTTGGGGATCGAGGGCCCTTCTGGAGCATTGATTTCCATAGGCATGGTGCGGGAACGACACACAGAGAGAGCGAGCCCTCTCGCTCTGCCTCAGAAGCTGTCGATCTCCACAGCTCCGTAGCCAGCGGGAGGCATCGAGAGCGAGAGGCGTGCCTAACTCTCAATGCCTAGCGATGGCTGTCGATCTCCACGGGCATTTTCGCTTTTGGCACGGGGCCGATCCTCTTCTTGTGAGGCATCCAAGCAGTCTTGCCATCGATACCTCTCGATAGGGAGGGGCATCGAAGCCTGTCCAATTCCACACCTATCGATACACATCGATATCCCTCGGAAGCGATAAGATTGCTACCGATGGATATCGATGGCTAGCGATAGGCAGCGGGAGCTGCCGATCTCGAGAGGCATGCAGAGCTTGCGGGCTGTGGGCCGTGTTGCTCTTGGGAGGCCCCGAGACCTCTCAACATTGACCATTTTGGGGATCGAGGGCCCTTCTGGAGCATTGATTTCCATAGGCATGGTGCGGGAACGAGACGCAGAGAGCGAGCCCTCTCGCTCTGCCTCAGAATCTGTTAATCTCCACATCTCCGTAGCCAGCGGGACGCATCGAGAGCGAGGGGCATGACTAGCGATGGCTGTCGATCTCCACGGGCATTTTCGCTTTTGGCACGGGGCCGATCCTCTTCTTGTGAGGCATCCAAGCAATCCCGCCATCGATACCTCTCGATAGGGAGGGGCATCGAAGCCTGTCCAATTCCACACCTATCGATACACATCGATATCCCTCGGAAGCGAGAAGATCGCTACCGATGGATATCGATGGCTAGCGATAGGCAGCGGGAGCTGCCGATCTCGAGAGGCATGCAGAGCTTGCGGGCTGTGGGCCGTGTTGCTCTTGGGAGGCCCCGAGACCTCTCGACATTGACCATTTTGGGGATCGAGGGCCCTTCTGGAGCATTGATTTCCATAGGCATGGTGCGGGAACGACACGCAGAGCGAGCGAGCCCTCTCGCTCTGCCTCAGAAGCTGTTGAGCTCCACAGCTCCGTAGCCAGCGGGAGGCATCGAGAGCGAGAGGCGTGCCTAACTCTCAATGCCTAGCGATGGCTGTCGATCTCCACGGGCATTTTCGCTTTTGGCACGGGGCCGATCCTCTTCTTGTGAGGCATCCAAGCAATCCCGCCATCGATACCTCTCGATAGGGAGGGGCATCGAAGCCTGTCCAATTCCACACCTATCGATACACATCGATATCCCTCGGAAGCGATAAGATCGCTACCGATGGATATCGATGGCTAGCGATAGGCAGCGGGAGCTGCCGATCTCGAGAGGCATGCAGAGCTTGCGGGCTGTGGGCCGTGTTGCTCTTGGGAGGCCCCGAGACCTCTCGACATTGACCATTTTGGGGATCGAGGTCCCTTCTGGAGCATTGATTTCCATAGGCATGGTGCGGGAACGACACGCAGAGAGAGCGAGCCCTCTCGCTCTGCCTCAGAAGCTGTTGAGCTCCACAGCTCCGTAGCCAGCGGGAGGCATCGAGAGCGAGAGGCGTGCCTAACTCTCAATGCCTAGCGATGGCTGTCGATCTCCACGGGCATTTTCGCTTTTGGCACGGGGCCGATCCTCTTCTTGTGAGGCATCCAAGCAATCCCGCCATCGATACCTCTCGATAGGGAGGGGCATCGAAGCCTGTCCAATTCCACACCTATCGATACACATCGATATCCCTCGGAAGCGAGAAGATTGCTACCGATGGATATCGATGGCTAGCGATAGGCAGCGGGAGCTGCCGATCTCGAGAGGCATGCAGAGCTTGCGGGCTGTGGGCCGTGTTGCTCTTGGGAGGCCCCGAGACCTCTCAACATTGACCATTTTGGGGATCGAGGGCCCTTCTGGAGCATTGATTTCCATAGGCATGGTGCGGGAACGACACGCAGAGAGAGCGAGCCCTCTCGCTCTGCCTCAGAAGCTGTTGAGCTCCACAGCTCCGTAGCCAGCGGGACGCATCGAGAGCGAGGGGCATGACTAGCGATGGCTGTCGATCTCCACGGGCATTTTCGCTTTTGGCACGGGGCCGATCCTCTTCTTGTGAGGCATCCAAGCAATCCCGCCATCGATACCTCTCGATAGGGAGGGGCATCGAAGCCTGTCCAATTCCACACCTATCGATACACATCGATATCCCTCGGAAGCGAGAAGATCGCTACCGATGGATATCGATGGCTAGCGATAGGCAGCGGGAGCTGCCGATCTCGAGAGGCATGCAGAGCTTGCGGGCTGTGGGCCGTGTTGCTCTTGGGAGGCCCCGAGACCTCTCGACATTGACCATTTTGGGGATCGAGGGCCCTTCTGGAGCATTGATTTCCATAGGCATGGTGCGGGAACGACACGCAGAGCGAGCGAGCCCTCTCGCTCTGCCTCAGAAGCTGTTGAGCTCCACAGCTCCGTAGCCAGCGGGAGGCATCGAGAGCGAGAGGCGTGCCTAACTCTCAATGCCTAGCGATGGCTGTCGATCTCCACGGGCATTTTCGCTTTTGGCACGGGGCCGATCCTCTTCTTGTGAGGCATCCAAGCAATCCCGCCATCGATACCTCTCGATAGGGAGGGGCATCGAAGCCTGTCCAATTCCACACCTATCGATACACATCGATATCCCTCGGAAGCGAGAAGATCGCTACCGATGGATATCGATGGCTAGCGATAGGCAGCGGGAGCTGCCGATCTCGAGAGGCATGCAGAGCTTGCGGGCTGTGGGCCGTGTTGCTCTTGGGAGGCCCCGAGACCTCTCGACATTGACCATTTTGGGGATCGAGGGCCCTTCTGGAGCATTGATTTCCATAGGCATGGTGCGGGAACGACACGCAGAGAGAGCGAGCCCTCTCGCTCTGCCTCAGAAGCTGTTGAGCTCCACAGCTCCGTAGCCAGCGGGAGGCATCGAGAGCGAGAGGCGTGCCTAACTCTCAATGCCTAGCGATGGCTGTCGATCTCCACGGGCATTTTCGCTTTTGGCACGGGGCCGATCCTCTTCTTGTGAGGCATCCAAGCAATCCCGCCATCGATACCTCTCGATAGGGAGGGGCATCGAAGCCTGTCCAATTCCACACCTATCGATACACATCGATATCCCTCGGAAGCGATAAGATTGCTACCGATGGATATCGATGGCTAGCGATAGGCAGCGGGAGCTGCCGATCTCGAGAGGCATGCAGAGCTTGCGGGCTGTGGGCCGTGTTGCTCTTGGGAGGCCCCGAGACCTCTCGACATTGACCATTTTGGGGATCGAGGTCCCTTCTGGAGCATTGATTTCCATAGGCATGGTGCGGGAACGACACGCAGAGAGAGTGAGCCCTCTCGCTCTGCCTCAGAAGCTGTTAATCTCCACAGCTCTGTAGCCAGCGGGAGGCATCGAGAGCGAGAGGCGTGCCTAACTCTCAATGCCTAGCGATGGCTGTCGATCTCCACGGGCATTTTCGCTTTTGGCACGGGGCCGATCCTCTTCTTGTGAGGCATCCAAACGGTCTCACCATCAATACCTCTCGATAGGGAGGGGCATCGAAGCCTGTCCAATTCCACACCTATCGATACACATCGATATCCCTCGGAAGCGAGAAGATCGCTACCGATGGATATCGATGGCTAGCGATAGGCAGCGGGAGCTGCCGATCTCGAGAGGCATGCAGAGCTTGCGGGCTGTGGGCCATGTTGCTCCTGGGAGGCCCCGAGGCCTCTCGACATTGACCGTTTTGGGGATCGAGGGCCCTTCTGGAGCATTGATTTCCATAGGCATGGTGCGGGAACGACACGCAGAGCGAGCGAGCCCTCTCGCTCTGCCTCAGAAGCTGTTGAGCTCCACAGCTCCGTAGCCAGCGGGAGGCATCGAGAGCGAGAGGCGTGCCTAACTCTCAATGCCTAGCGATGGCTGTCGATCTCCACGGGCATTTTCGCTTTTGGCACGGGGCCGATCCTCTTCTTGTGAGGCATCCAAGCAATCCCGCCATCGATACCTCTCGATAGGGAGGGGCATCGAAGCCTGTCCAATTCCACACCTATCGATACACATCGATATCCCTCGGAAGCGAGAAGATCGCTACCGATGGATATCGATGGCTAGCGATAGGCAGCGGGAGCTGCCGATCTCGAGAGGCATGCAGAGCTTGCGGGCTGTGGGCCGTGTTGCTCTTGGGAGGCCCCGAGACCTCTCGACATTGACCATTTTGGGGATCGAGGGCCCTTCTGGAGCATTGATTTCCATAGGCATGGTGCGGGAATGACACGCAGAGCGAGCGAGCCCTCTCGCTCTGCCTCAGAAGCTGTTGAGCTCCACAGCTCCGTAGCCAGCGGGAGGCATCGAGAGCGAGAGGCGTGCCTAACTCTCAATGCCTAGCGATGGCTGTCGATCTCCACGGGCATTTTCGCTTTTGGCACGGGGCCGATCCTCTTCTTGTGAGGCATCCAAGCAATCCCGCCATCGATACCTCTCGATAGGGAGGGGCATCGAAGCCTGTCCAATTCCACACCTATCGATACACATCGATATCCCTCGGAAGCGAGAAGATCGCTACCGATGGATATCGATGGCTAGCGATAGGCAGCGGGAGCTGCCGATCTCGAGAGGCATGCAGAGCTTGCGGGCTGTGGGCCGTGTTGCTCTTGGGAGGCCCCGAGACCTCTCGACATTGACCATTTTGGGGATCGAGGGCCCTTCTGGAGCATTGATTTCCATAGGCATGGTGCGGGAACGACACGCAGAGAGAGCGAGCCCTCTCGCTCTGCCTCAGAAGCTGTTGAGCTCCACAGCTCCGTAGCCAGCGGGAGGCATCGAGAGCGAGAGGCGTGCCTAACTCTCAATGCCTAGCGATGGCTGTCGATCTCCACGGGCATTTTCGCTTTTGGCACGGGGCCGATCCTCTTCTTGTGAGGCATCCAAGCAATCCCGCCATCGATACCTCTCGATAGGGAGGGGCATCGAAGCCTGTCCAATTCCACACCTATCGATACACATCGATATCCCTCGGAAGCGAGAAGATCGCTACCGATGGATATCGATGGCTAGCGATAGGCAGCGGGAGCTGCCGATCTCGAGAGGCATGCAGAGCTTGCGGGCTGTGGGCCGTGTTGCTCTTGGGAGGCCCCGAGACCTCTCGACATTGACCATTTTGGGGATCGAGGGCCCTTCTGGAGCATTGATTTCCATAGGCATGGTGCGGGAACGACACGCAGAGAGAGCGAGCCCTCTCGCTCTGCCTCAGAAGCTGTTGAGCTCCACAGCTCCGTAGCCAGCGGGAGGCATCGAGAGCGAGAGGCGTGCCTAACTCTCAATGCCTAGCGATGGCTGTCGATCTCCACGGGCATTTTCGCTTTTGGCACGGGGCCGATCCTCTTCTTGTGAGGCATCCAAGCAATCCCGCCATCGATACCTCTCGATAGGGAGGGGCATCGAAGCCTGTCCAATTCCACACCTATCGATACACATCGATATCCCTCGGAAGCGATAAGATTGCTACCGATGGATATCGATGGCTAGCGATAGGCAGCGGGAGCTGCCGATCTCGAGAGGCATGCAGAGCTTGCGGGCTGTGGGCCGTGTTGCTCTTGGGAGGCCCCGAGACCTCTCGACCTTGACCATTTTGGGGATCGAGGTCCCTTCTGGAGCATTGATTTCCATAGGCATGGTGCGGGAACGACACGCAGAGAGAGTGAGCCCTCTCGCTCTGCCTCAGAAGCTGTTGAGCTCCACAGCTCCGTAGCCAGCGGGAGGCATCGAGAGCGAGAGGCGTGCCTAACTCTCAATGCCTAGCGATGGCTGTCGATCTCCACGGGCATTTTCGCTTTTGGCACGGGGCCGATCCTCTTCTTGTGAGGCATCCAAACGGTCTCACCATCAATACCTCTCGATAGGGAGGGGCATCGAAGCCTGTCCAATTCCACACCTATCGATACACATCGATATCCCTCGGAAGCGAGAAGATCGCTACCGATGGATATCGATGGCTAGCGATAGGCAGCGGGAGCTGCCGATCTCGAGAGGCATGCAGAGCTTGCGGGCTGTGGGCCGTGTTGCTCCTGGGAGGCCCCGAGGCCTCTCGACATTGACCGTTTTGGGGATCGAGGGCCCTTCTGGAGCATTGATTTCCATAGGCATGGTGCGGGAACGACACGCAGAGAGAGCGAGCCCTCTCACTCTGCCTCAGAAGCTGTTGAGCTCCACAGCTCCGTAGCCAGCGGGAGGCATCGAGAGCGAGAGGCGTGCCTAACTCTCAATGCCTAGCGATGGCTGTCGATCTCCACGCGCATTTTCGCTTTTGGCACGGGGCCGATCCTCTTCTTGTGAGGCATCCAAATGGTCTCACCATCGATACCTCTCAATAGGGAGGGGCATCGAAGCCTGTCCAATTCCACACCTATCGATACACATCGATATCCCTCGGAAGCGATAAGGTTGCTACCGATGGATATCGATGGCTAGCGATAGGCAGCGGGAGCTGCCGATCTCGAGAGGCATGCAGAGCTTGCGGGCTGTGGGCCGTGTTGCTCCTGGGAGGCCCCGAGGCCTCTCGACCTTGACCATTTTGGGGATCGAGGGCCCTTCTGGAGCATTGATTTCCATAGGCATGGTGCGGGAACGACACACAGAGAGAGCGAGCCCTCTCGCTCTGCCTCAGAAGCTGTCGATCTCCACAGCTCCGTAGCCAGCGGGAGGCATCGAGAGCGAGAGGCGTGCCTAACTCTCAATGCCTAGCGATGGCTGTCGATCTCCACGGGCATTTTCGCTTTTGGCACGGGGCCGATCCTCTTCTTGTGAGGCATCCAAGCAGTCTTGCCATCGATACCTCTCGATAGGGAGGGGCATCGAAGCCTGTCCAATTCCACACCTATCGATACACATCGATATCCCTCGGAAGCGATAAGATTGCTACCGATGGATATCGATGGCTAGCGATAGGCAGCGGGAGCTGCCGATCTCGAGAGGCATGCAGAGCTTGCGGGCTGTGGGCCGTGTTGCTCTTGGGAGGCCCCGAGACCTCTCAACATTGACCATTTTGGGGATCGAGGGCCCTTCTGGAGCATTGATTTCCATAGGCATGGTGCGGGAACGAGACGCAGAGAGCGAGCCCTCTCGCTCTGCCTCAGAATCTGTTAATCTCCACATCTCCGTAGCCAGCGGGACGCATCGAGAGCGAGGGGCATGACTAGCGATGGCTGTCGATCTCCACGGGCATTTTCGCTTTTGGCACGGGGCCGATCCTCTTCTTGTGAGGCATCCAAGCAATCCCGCCATCGATACCTCTCGATAGGGAGGGGCATCGAAGCCTGTCCAATTCCACACCTATCGATACACATCGATATCCCTCGGAAGCGAGAAGATCGCTACCGATGGATATCGATGGCTAGCGATAGGCAGCGGGAGCTGCCGATCTCGAGAGGCATGCAGAGCTTGCGGGCTGTGGGCCGTGTTGCTCTTGGGAGGCCCCGAGACCTCTCGACATTGACCATTTTGGGGATCGAGGGCCCTTCTGGAGCATTGATTTCCATAGGCATGGTGCGGGAACGACACGCAGAGCGAGCGAGCCCTCTCGCTCTGCCTCAGAAGCTGTTGAGCTCCACAGCTCCGTAGCCAGCGGGAGGCATCGAGAGCGAGAGGCGTGCCTAACTCTCAATGCCTAGCGATGGCTGTCGATCTCCACGGGCATTTTCGCTTTTGGCACGGGGCCGATCCTCTTCTTGTGAGGCATCCAAGCAATCCCGCCATCGATACCTCTCGATAGGGAGGGGCATCGAAGCCTGTCCAATTCCACACCTATCGATACACATCGATATCCCTCGGAAGCGAGAAGATCGCTACCGATGGATATCGATGGCTAGCGATAGGCAGCGGGAGCTGCCGATCTCGAGAGGCATGCAGAGCTTGCGGGCTGTGGGCCGTGTTGCTCTTGGGAGGCCCCGAGACCTCTCGACATTGACCATTTTGGGGATCGAGGTCCCTTCTGGAGCATTGATTTCCATAGGCATGGTGCGGGAACGACACGCAGAGAGAGCGAGCCCTCTCGCTCTGCCTCAGAAGCTGTTGAGCTCCACAGCTCCGTAGCCAGCGGGAGGCATCGAGAGCGAGAGGCGTGCCTAACTCTCAATGCCTAGCGATGGCTGTCGATCTCCACGGGCATTTTCGCTTTTGGCACGGGGCCGATCCTCTTCTTGTGAGGCATCCAAGCAATCCCGCCATCGATACCTCTCGATAGGGAGGGGCATCGAAGCCTGTCCAATTCCACACCTATCGATACACATCGATATCCCTCGGAAGCGAGAAGATTGCTACCGATGGATATCGATGGCTAGCGATAGGCAGCGGGAGCTGCCGATCTCGAGAGGCATGCAGAGCTTGCGGGCTGTGGGCCGTGTTGCTCTTGGGAGGCCCCGAGACCTCTCAACATTGACCATTTTGGGGATCGAGGGCCCTTCTGGAGCATTGATTTCCATAGGCATGGTGCGGGAACGACACGCAGAGAGAGCGAGCCCTCTCGCTCTGCCTCAGAAGCTGTTGAGCTCCACAGCTCCGTAGCCAGCGGGACGCATCGAGAGCGAGGGGCATGACTAGCGATGGCTGTCGATCTCCACGGGCATTTTCGCTTTTGGCACGGGGCCGATCCTCTTCTTGTGAGGCATCCAAGCAATCCCGCCATCGATACCTCTCGATAGGGAGGGGCATCGAAGCCTGTCCAATTCCACACCTATCGATACACATCGATATCCCTCGGAAGCGAGAAGATCGCTACCGATGGATATCGATGGCTAGCGATAGGCAGCGGGAGCTGCCGATCTCGAGAGGCATGCAGAGCTTGCGGGCTGTGGGCCGTGTTGCTCTTGGGAGGCCCCGAGACCTCTCGACATTGACCATTTTGGGGATCGAGGGCCCTTCTGGAGCATTGATTTCCATAGGCATGGTGCGGGAACGACACGCAGAGCGAGCGAGCCCTCTCGCTCTGCCTCAGAAGCTGTTGAGCTCCACAGCTCCGTAGCCAGCGGGAGGCATCGAGAGCGAGAGGCGTGCCTAACTCTCAATGCCTAGCGATGGCTGTCGATCTCCACGGGCATTTTCGCTTTTGGCACGGGGCCGATCCTCTTCTTGTGAGGCATCCAAGCAATCCCGCCATCGATACCTCTCGATAGGGAGGGGCATCGAAGCCTGTCCAATTCCACACCTATCGATACACATCGATATCCCTCGGAAGCGAGAAGATCGCTACCGATGGATATCGATGGCTAGCGATAGGCAGCGGGAGCTGCCGATCTCGAGAGGCATGCAGAGCTTGCGGGCTGTGGGCCGTGTTGCTCTTGGGAGGCCCCGAGACCTCTCGACATTGACCATTTTGGGGATCGAGGGCCCTTCTGGAGCATTGATTTCCATAGGCATGGTGCGGGAACGACACGCAGAGAGAGCGAGCCCTCTCGCTCTGCCTCAGAAGCTGTTGAGCTCCACAGCTCCGTAGCCAGCGGGAGGCATCGAGAGCGAGAGGCGTGCCTAACTCTCAATGCCTAGCGATGGCTGTCGATCTCCACGGGCATTTTCGCTTTTGGCACGGGGCCGATCCTCTTCTTGTGAGGCATCCAAGCAATCCCGCCATCGATACCTCTCGATAGGGAGGGGCATCGAAGCCTGTCCAATTCCACACCTATCGATACACATCGATATCCCTCGGAAGCGATAAGATTGCTACCGATGGATATCGATGGCTAGCGATAGGCAGCGGGAGCTGCCGATCTCGAGAGGCATGCAGAGCTTGCGGGCTGTGGGCCGTGTTGCTCTTGGGAGGCCCCGAGACCTCTCGACATTGACCATTTTGGGGATCGAGGTCCCTTCTGGAGCATTGATTTCCATAGGCATGGTGCGGGAACGACACGCAGAGAGAGTGAGCCCTCTCGCTCTGCCTCAGAAGCTGTTAATCTCCACAGCTCTGTAGCCAGCGGGAGGCATCGAGAGCGAGAGGCGTGCCTAACTCTCAATGCCTAGCGATGGCTGTCGATCTCCACGGGCATTTTCGCTTTTGGCACGGGGCCGATCCTCTTCTTGTGAGGCATCCAAACGGTCTCACCATCAATACCTCTCGATAGGGAGGGGCATCGAAGCCTGTCCAATTCCACACCTATCGATACACATCGATATCCCTCGGAAGCGAGAAGATCGCTACCGATGGATATCGATGGCTAGCGATAGGCAGCGGGAGCTGCCGATCTCGAGAGGCATGCAGAGCTTGCGGGCTGTGGGCCATGTTGCTCCTGGGAGGCCCCGAGGCCTCTCGACATTGACCGTTTTGGGGATCGAGGGCCCTTCTGGAGCATTGATTTCCATAGGCATGGTGCGGGAACGACACGCAGAGCGAGCGAGCCCTCTCGCTCTGCCTCAGAAGCTGTTGAGCTCCACAGCTCCGTAGCCAGCGGGAGGCATCGAGAGCGAGAGGCGTGCCTAACTCTCAATGCCTAGCGATGGCTGTCGATCTCCACGGGCATTTTCGCTTTTGGCACGGGGCCGATCCTCTTCTTGTGAGGCATCCAAGCAATCCCGCCATCGATACCTCTCGATAGGGAGGGGCATCGAAGCCTGTCCAATTCCACACCTATCGATACACATCGATATCCCTCGGAAGCGAGAAGATCGCTACCGATGGATATCGATGGCTAGCGATAGGCAGCGGGAGCTGCCGATCTCGAGAGGCATGCAGAGCTTGCGGGCTGTGGGCCGTGTTGCTCTTGGGAGGCCCCGAGACCTCTCGACATTGACCATTTTGGGGATCGAGGGCCCTTCTGGAGCATTGATTTCCATAGGCATGGTGCGGGAATGACACGCAGAGCGAGCGAGCCCTCTCGCTCTGCCTCAGAAGCTGTTGAGCTCCACAGCTCCGTAGCCAGCGGGAGGCATCGAGAGCGAGAGGCGTGCCTAACTCTCAATGCCTAGCGATGGCTGTCGATCTCCACGGGCATTTTCGCTTTTGGCACGGGGCCGATCCTCTTCTTGTGAGGCATCCAAGCAATCCCGCCATCGATACCTCTCGATAGGGAGGGGCATCGAAGCCTGTCCAATTCCACACCTATCGATACACATCGATATCCCTCGGAAGCGAGAAGATCGCTACCGATGGATATCGATGGCTAGCGATAGGCAGCGGGAGCTGCCGATCTCGAGAGGCATGCAGAGCTTGCGGGCTGTGGGCCGTGTTGCTCTTGGGAGGCCCCGAGACCTCTCGACATTGACCATTTTGGGGATCGAGGGCCCTTCTGGAGCATTGATTTCCATAGGCATGGTGCGGGATCGACACGCAGAGAGAGTGAGCCCTCTCGCTCTGCCTCAGAAGCTGTTAATCTCCACAGCTCCGTAGCCAGCGGGAGGCATCGAGAGCGAGAGGCGTGCCTAACTCTCAATGCCTAGCGATGGCTGTCGATCTCCACGGGCATTTTCGCTTTTGGCACGGGGCCGATCCTCTTCTTGTGAGGCATCCAAGCAGTCTTGCCATCGATACCTCTCGATAGGGAGGGGCATCGAAGCCTGTCCAATTCCACACCTATCGATACACATCGATATCCCTCGGAAGCGATAAGATTGCTACCGATGGATATCGATGGCTAGCGATAGGCAGCGGGAGCTGCCGATCTCGAGAGGCATGCAGAGCTTGCGGGCTGTGGGCCGTGTTGCTCTTGGGAGGCCCCGAGACCTCTCAACATTGACCATTTTGGGGATCGAGGGCCCTTCTGGAGCATTGATTTCCATAGGCATGGTGCGGGAACGACACGCAGAGAGCGAGCCCTCTCGCTCTGCCTCAGAATCTGTTAATCTCCACATCTCCGTAGCCAGCGGGACGCATCGAGAGCGAGGGGCATGACTAGCGATGGCTGTCGATCTCCACGGGCATTTTCGCTTTTGGCACGGGGCCGATCCTCTTCTTGTGAGGCATCCAAGCAATCCCGCCATCGATACCTCTCGATAGGGAGGGGCATCGAAGCCTGTCCAATTCCACACCTATCGATACACATCGATATCCCTCGGAAGCGAGAAGATCGCTACCGATGGATATCGATGGCTAGCGATAGGCAGCGGGAGCTGCCGATCTCGAGAGGCATGCAGAGCTTGCGGGCTGTGGGCCGTGTTGCTCTTGGGAGGCCCCGAGACCTCTCGACATTGACCATTTTGGGGATCGAGGGCCCTTCTGGAGCATTGATTTCCATAGGCATGGTGCGGGAACGACACGCAGAGCGAGCGAGCCCTCTCGCTCTGCCTCAGAAGCTGTTGAGCTCCACAGCTCCGTAGCCAGCGGGAGGCATCGAGAGCGAGAGGCGTGCCTAACTCTCAATGCCTAGCGATGGCTGTCGATCTCCACGGGCATTTTCGCTTTTGGCACGGGGCCGATCCTCTTCTTGTGAGGCATCCAAGCAATCCCGCCATCGATACCTCTCGATAGGGAGGGGCATCGAAGCCTGTCCAATTCCACACCTATCGATACACATCGATATCCCTCGGAAGCGAGAAGATCGCTACCGATGGATATCGATGGCTAGCGATAGGCAGCGGGAGCTGCCGATCTCGAGAGGCATGCAGAGCTTGCGGGCTGTGGGCCGTGTTGCTCTTGGGAGGCCCCGAGACCTCTCGACATTGACCATTTTGGGGATCGAGGGCCCTTCTGGAGCATTGATTTCCATAGGCATGGTGCGGGATCGACACGCAGAGAGAGTGAGCCCTCTCGCTCTGCCTCAGAAGCTGTTAATCTCCACAGCTCCGTAGCCAGCGGGAGGCATCGAGAGCGAGAGGCGTGCCTAACTCTCAATGCCTAGCGATGGCTGTCGATCTCCACGGGCATTTTCGCTTTTGGCACGGGGCCGATCCTCTTCTTGTGAGGCATCCAAGCAGTCTTGCCATCGATACCTCTCGATAGGGAGGGGCATCGAAGCCTGTCCAATTCCACACCTATCGATACACATCGATATCCCTCGGAAGCGATAAGATTGCTACCGATGGATATCGATGGCTAGCGATAGGCAGCGGGAGCTGCCGATCTCGAGAGGCATGCAGAGCTTGCGGGCTGTGGGCCGTGTTGCTCTTGGGAGGCCCCGAGACCTCTCAACATTGACCATTTTGGGGATCGAGGGCCCTTCTGGAGCATTGATTTCCATAGGCATGGTGCGGGAACGACACGCAGAGAGCGAGCCCTCTCGCTCTGCCTCAGAATCTGTTAATCTCCACATCTCCGTAGCCAGCGGGACGCATCGAGAGCGAGGGGCATGACTAGCGATGGCTGTCGATCTCCACGGGCATTTTCGCTTTTGGCACGGGGCCGATCCTCTTCTTGTGAGGCATCCAAGCAATCCCGCCATCGATACCTCTCGATAGGGAGGGGCATCGAAGCCTGTCCAATTCCACACCTATCGATACACATCGATATCCCTCGGAAGCGAGAAGATCGCTACCGATGGATATCGATGGCTAGCGATAGGCAGCGGGAGCTGCCGATCTCGAGAGGCATGCAGAGCTTGCGGGCTGTGGGCCGTGTTGCTCTTGGGAGGCCCCGAGACCTCTCGACATTGACCATTTTGGGGATCGAGGGCCCTTCTGGAGCATTGATTTCCATAGGCATGGTGCGGGAACGACACGCAGAGAGAGCGAGCCCTCTCGCTCTGCCTCAGAAGCTGTTGAGCTCCACAGCTCCGTAGCCAGCGGGAGGCATCGAGAGCGAGAGGCGTGCCTAACTCTCAATGCCTAGCGATGGCTGTCGATCTCCACGGGCATTTTCGCTTTTGGCACGGGGCCGATCCTCTTCTTGTGAGGCATCCAAGCAATCCCGCCATCGATACCTCTCGATAGGGAGGGGCATCGAAGCCTGTCCAATTCCACACCTATCGATACACATCGATATCCCTCGGAAGCGAGAAGATTGCTACCGATGGATATCGATGGCTAGCGATAGGCAGCGGGAGCTGCCGATCTCGAGAGGCATGCAGAGCTTGCGGGCTGTGGGCCGTGTTGCTCTTGGGAGGCCCCGAGACCTCTCAACATTGACCATTTTGGGGATCGAGGGCCCTTCTGGAGCATTGATTTCCATAGGCATGGTGCGGGAACGACACGCAGAGAGAGTGAGCCCTCTCGCTCTGCCTCAGAAGCTGTTGAGCTCCACATCTCCGTAGCCAGCGGGACGCATCGAGAGCGAGGGGCATGACTAGCGATGGCTGTCGATCTCCACGGGCATTTTCGCTTTTGGCACGGGGCCGATCCTCTTCTTGTGAGGCATCCAAGCAATCCCGCCATCGATACCTCTCGATAGGGAGGGGCATCGAAGCCTGTCCAATTCCACACCTATCGATACACATCGATATCCCTCGGAAGCGATAAGATCGCTACCGATGGATATCGATGGCTAGCGATAGGCAGCGGGAGCTGCCGATCTCGAGAGGCATGCAGAGCTTGCGGGCTGTGGGCCGTGTTGCTCTTGGGAGGCCCCGAGACCTCTCGACATTGACCATTTTGGGGATCGAGGGCCCTTCTGGAGCATTGATTTCCATAGGCATGGTGCGGGAACGACACGCAGAGCGAGCGAGCCCTCTCGCTCTGCCTCAGAAGCTGTTGAGCTCCACAGCTCCGTAGCCAGCGGGAGGCATCGAGAGCGAGAGGCGTGCCTAACTCTCAATGCCTAGCGATGGCTGTCGATCTCCACGGGCATTTTCGCTTTTGGCACGGGGCCGATCCTCTTCTTGTGAGGCATCCAAGCAATCCCGCCATCGATACCTCTCGATAGGGAGGGGCATCGAAGCCTGTCCAATTCCACACCTATCGATACACATCGATATCCCTCGGAAGCGAGAAGATCGCTACCGATGGATATCGATGGCTAGCGATAGGCAGCGGGAGCTGCCGATCTCGAGAGGCATGCAGAGCTTGCGGGCTGTGGGCCGTGTTGCTCTTGGGAGGCCCCGAGACCTCTCGACATTGACCATTTTGGGGATCGAGGGCCCTTCTGGAGCATTGATTTCCATAGGCATGGTGCGGGAACGACACGCAGAGAGAGCGAGCCCTCTCGCTCTGCCTCAGAAGCTGTTGAGCTCCACAGCTCCGTAGCCAGCGGGAGGCATCGAGAGCGAGAGGCGTGCCTAACTCTCAATGCCTAGCGATGGCTGTCGATCTCCACGGGCATTTTCGCTTTTGGCACGGGGCCGATCCTCTTCTTGTGAGGCATCCAAGCAATCCCGCCATCGATACCTCTCGATAGGGAGGGGCATCGAAGCCTGTCCAATTCCACACCTATCGATACACATCGATATCCCTCGGAAGCGAGAAGATCGCTACCGATGGATATCGATGGCTAGCGATAGGCAGCGGGAGCTGCCGATCTCGAGAGGCATGCAGAGCTTGCGGGCTGTGGGCCGTGTTGCTCTTGGGAGGCCCCGAGACCTCTCGACATTGACCATTTTGGGGATCGAGGGCCCTTCTGGAGCATTGATTTCCATAGGCATGGTGCGGGAACGACACGCAGAGAGAGCGAGCCCTCTCGCTCTGCCTCAGAAGCTGTTGAGCTCCACAGCTCCGTAGCCAGCGGGAGGCATCGAGAGCGAGAGGCGTGCCTAACTCTCAATGCCTAGCGATGGCTGTCGATCTCCACGGGCATTTTCGCTTTTGGCACGGGGCCGATCCTCTTCTTGTGAGGCATCCAAGCAATCCCGCCATCGATACCTCTCGATAGGGAGGGGCATCGAAGCCTGTCCAATTCCACACCTATCGATACACATCGATATCCCTCGGAAGCGATAAGATTGCTACCGATGGATATCGATGGCTAGCGATAGGCAGCGGGAGCTGCCGATCTCGAGAGGCATGCAGAGCTTGCGGGCTGTGGGCCGTGTTGCTCTTGGGAGGCCCCGAGACCTCTCGACATTGACCATTTTGGGGATCGAGGTCCCTTCTGGAGCATTGATTTCCATAGGCATGGTGCGGGAACGACACGCAGAGAGAGTGAGCCCTCTCGCTCTGCCTCAGAAGCTGTTAATCTCCACAGCTCTGTAGCCAGCGGGAGGCATCGAGAGCGAGAGGCGTGCCTAACTCTCAATGCCTAGCGATGGCTGTCGATCTCCACGGGCATTTTCGCTTTTGGCACGGGGCCGATCCTCTTCTTGTGAGGCATCCAAACGGTCTCACCATCAATACCTCTCGATAGGGAGGGGCATCGAAGCCTGTCCAATTCCACACCTATCGATACACATCGATATCCCTCGGAAGCGAGAAGATCGCTACCGATGGATATCGATGGCTAGCGATAGGCAGCGGGAGCTGCCGATCTCGAGAGGCATGCAGAGCTTGCGGGCTGTGGGCCATGTTGCTCCTGGGAGGCCCCGAGGCCTCTCGACATTGACCGTTTTGGGGATCGAGGGCCCTTCTGGAGCATTGATTTCCATAGGCATGGTGCGGGAACGACACGCAGAGCGAGCGAGCCCTCTCGCTCTGCCTCAGAAGCTGTTGAGCTCCACAGCTCCGTAGCCAGCGGGAGGCATCGAGAGCGAGAGGCGTGCCTAACTCTCAATGCCTAGCGATGGCTGTCGATCTCCACGGGCATTTTCGCTTTTGGCACGGGGCCGATCCTCTTCTTGTGAGGCATCCAAGCAATCCCGCCATCGATACCTCTCGATAGGGAGGGGCATCGAAGCCTGTCCAATTCCACACCTATCGATACACATCGATATCCCTCGGAAGCGAGAAGATCGCTACCGATGGATATCGATGGCTAGCGATAGGCAGCGGGAGCTGCCGATCTCGAGAGGCATGCAGAGCTTGCGGGCTGTGGGCCGTGTTGCTCTTGGGAGGCCCCGAGACCTCTCGACATTGACCATTTTGGGGATCGAGGGCCCTTCTGGAGCATTGATTTCCATAGGCATGGTGCGGGAATGACACGCAGAGCGAGCGAGCCCTCTCGCTCTGCCTCAGAAGCTGTTGAGCTCCACAGCTCCGTAGCCAGCGGGAGGCATCGAGAGCGAGAGGCGTGCCTAACTCTCAATGCCTAGCGATGGCTGTCGATCTCCACGGGCATTTTCGCTTTTGGCACGGGGCCGATCCTCTTCTTGTGAGGCATCCAAGCAATCCCGCCATCGATACCTCTCGATAGGGAGGGGCATCGAAGCCTGTCCAATTCCACACCTATCGATACACATCGATATCCCTCGGAAGCGAGAAGATCGCTACCGATGGATATCGATGGCTAGCGATAGGCAGCGGGAGCTGCCGATCTCGAGAGGCATGCAGAGCTTGCGGGCTGTGGGCCGTGTTGCTCTTGGGAGGCCCCGAGACCTCTCGACATTGACCATTTTGGGGATCGAGGGCCCTTCTGGAGCATTGATTTCCATAGGCATGGTGCGGGAACGACACGCAGAGCGAGCGAGCCCTCTCGCTCTGCCTCAGAAGCTGTTGAGCTCCACAGCTCCGTAGCCAGCGGGAGGCATCGAGAGCGAGAGGCGTGCCTAACTCTCAATGCCTAGCGATGGCTGTCGATCTCCACGGGCATTTTCGCTTTTGGCACGGGGCCGATCCTCTTCTTGTGAGGCATCCAAGCAATCCCGCCATCGATACCTCTCGATAGGGAGGGGCATCGAAGCCTGTCCAATTCCACACCTATCGATACACATCGATATCCCTCGGAAGCGAGAAGATCGCTACCGATGGATATCGATGGCTAGCGATAGGCAGCGGGAGCTGCCGATCTCGAGAGGCATGCAGAGCTTGCGGGCTGTGGGCCGTGTTGCTCTTGGGAGGCCCCGAGACCTCTCGACATTGACCATTTTGGGGATCGAGGGCCCTTCTGGAGCATTGATTTCCATAGGCATGGTGCGGGAACGACACGCAGAGAGAGCGAGCCCTCTCGCTCTGCCTCAGAAGCTGTTGAGCTCCACAGCTCCGTAGCCAGCGGGAGGCATCGAGAGCGAGAGGCGTGCCTAACTCTCAATGCCTAGCGATGGCTGTCGATCTCCACGGGCATTTTCGCTTTTGGCACGGGGCCGATCCTCTTCTTGTGAGGCATCCAAGCAATCCCGCCATCGATACCTCTCGATAGGGAGGGGCATCGAAGCCTGTCCAATTCCACACCTATCGATACACATCGATATCCCTCGGAAGCGATAAGATTGCTACCGATGGATATCGATGGCTAGCGATAGGCAGCGGGAGCTGCCGATCTCGAGAGGCATGCAGAGCTTGCGGGCTGTGGGCCGTGTTGCTCTTGGGAGGCCCCGAGACCTCTCGACATTGACCATTTTGGGGATCGAGGTCCCTTCTGGAGCATTGATTTCCATAGGCATGGTGCGGGAACGACACGCAGAGAGAGTGAGCCCTCTCGCTCTGCCTCAGAAGCTGTTAATCTCCACAGCTCTGTAGCCAGCGGGAGGCATCGAGAGCGAGAGGCGTGCCTAACTCTCAATGCCTAGCGATGGCTGTCGATCTCCACGGGCATTTTCGCTTTTGGCACGGGGCCGATCCTCTTCTTGTGAGGCATCCAAACGGTCTCACCATCAATACCTCTCGATAGGGAGGGGCATCGAAGCCTGTCCAATTCCACACCTATCGATACACATCGATATCCCTCGGAAGCGAGAAGATCGCTACCGATGGATATCGATGGCTAGCGATAGGCAGCGGGAGCTGCCGATCTCGAGAGGCATGCAGAGCTTGCGGGCTGTGGGCCATGTTGCTCCTGGGAGGCCCCGAGGCCTCTCGACATTGACCGTTTTGGGGATCGAGGGCCCTTCTGGAGCATTGATTTCCATAGGCATGGTGCGGGAACGACACGCAGAGCGAGCGAGCCCTCTCGCTCTGCCTCAGAAGCTGTTGAGCTCCACAGCTCCGTAGCCAGCGGGAGGCATCGAGAGCGAGAGGCGTGCCTAACTCTCAATGCCTAGCGATGGCTGTCGATCTCCACGGGCATTTTCGCTTTTGGCACGGGGCCGATCCTCTTCTTGTGAGGCATCCAAGCAGTCTTGCCATCGATACCTCTCGATAGGGAGGGGCATCGAAGCCTGTCCAATTCCACACCTATCGATACACATCGATATCCCTCGGAAGCGAGAAGATCGCTACCGATGGATATCGATGGCTAGCGATAGGCAGCGGGAGCTGCCGATCTCGAGAGGCATGCAGAGCTTGCGGGCTGTGGGCCGTGTTGCTCTTGGGAGGCCCCGAGACCTCTCGACATTGACCATTTTGGGGATCGAGGGCCCTTCTGGAGCATTGATTTCCATAGGCATGGTGCGGGAACGACACGCAGAGTGAGCGAGCCCTCTCGCTCTGCCTCAGAAGCTGTTGAGCTCCACAGCTCCGTAGCCAGCGGGAGGCATCGAGAGCGAGAGGCGTGCCTAACTCTCAATGCCTAGCGATGGCTGTCGATCTCCACGGGCATTTTCGCTTTTGGCACGGGGCCGATCCTCTTCTTGTGAGGCATCCAAGCAATCCCGCCATCGATACCTCTCGATAGGG
The DNA here is from genome assembly GCF_036370855.1 of Dromaius novaehollandiae. NCBI lineage: Eukaryota > Metazoa > Chordata > Aves > Casuariiformes > Dromaiidae > Dromaius > Dromaius novaehollandiae. The sequence goes on along the minus strand of NC_088098.1, from coordinate 83,938,199 downwards.
AGGGGCATCGAAGCCTGTCCAATTCCACACCTATCGATACACATCGATATCCCTCGGAAGCGAGAAGATCGCTACCGATGGATATCGATGGCTAGCGATAGGCAGCGGGAGCTGCCGATCTCGAGAGGCATGCAGAGCTTGCGGGCTGTGGGCCGTGTTGCTCTTGGGAGGCCCCGAGACCTCTCAACATTGACCATTTTGGGGATCGAGGGCCCTTCTGGAGCATTGATTTCCATAGGCATGGTGCGGGAACGACACGCAGAGAGAGCGAGCCCTCTCGCTCTGCCTCAGAAGCTGTTGAGCTCCACAGCTCCGTAGCCAGCGGGAGGCATCGAGAGCGAGAGGCGTGCCTAACTCTCAATGCCTAGCGATGGCTGTCGATCTCCACGGGCATTTTCGCTTTTGGCACGGGGCCGATCCTCTTCTTGTGAGGCATCCAAGCAATCCCGCCATCGATACCTCTCGATAGGGAGGGGCATCGAAGCCTGTCCAATTCCACACCTATCGATACACATCGATATCCCTCGGAAGCGATAAGATTGCTACCGATGGATATCGATGGCTAGCGATAGGCAGCGGGAGCTGCCGATCTCGAGAGGCATGCAGAGCTTGCGGGCTGTGGGCCGTGTTGCTCTTGGGAGGCCCCGAGACCTCTCGACATTGACCATTTTGGGGATCGAGGGCCCTTCTGGAGCATTGATTTCCATAGGCATGGTGCGGGAACGACACGCAGAGAGAGTGAGCCCTCTCGCTCTGCCTCAGAAGCTGTTAATCTCCACAGCTCTGTAGCCAGCGGGAGGCATCGAGAGCGAGAGGCGTGCCTAACTCTCAATGCCTAGCGATGGCTGTCGATCTCCACGGGCATTTTCGCTTTTGGCACGGGGCCGATCCTCTTCTTGTGAGGCATCCAAACGGTCTCACCATCAATACCTCTCGATAGGGAGGGGCATCGAAGCCTGTCCAATTCCACACCTATCGATACACATCGATATCCCTCGGAAGCGAGAAGATCGCTACCGATGGATATCGATGGCTAGCGATAGGCAGCGGGAGCTGCCGATCTCGAGAGGCATGCAGAGCTTGCGGGCTGTGGGCCATGTTGCTCCTGGGAGGCCCCGAGGCCTCTCGACATTGACCGTTTTGGGGATCGAGGGCCCTTCTGGAGCATTGATTTCCATAGGCATGGTGCGGGAACGACACGCAGAGAGAGCGAGCCCTCTCACTCTGCCTCAGAAGCTGTTAATCTCCACAGCTCCGTAGCCAGCGGGAGGCATCAATAACGAGAGGCGTACCTAACTCTCAATGCCTAGCGATGGCTGTTGATCTCCACGGGCATTTTCGCTTTTGGCACGGGGCCGATCCTCTTCTTGTGAGGCATCCAAGCAGTCTTGCCATCGATACCTCTCGATAGGGAGGGGCATCGAAGCCTGTCCAATTCCACACCTATCGATACACATCGATATCCCTCGGAAGCGATAAGATTGCTACCGATGGATATCGATGGCTAGCGATAGGCAGCGGGAGCTGCCGATCTCGAGAGGCATGCAGAGCTTGCGGGCTGTGGGCCGTGTTGCTCTTGGGAGGCCCCGAGACCTCTCGACATTGACCGTTTTGGGGATCGAGGGCCCTTCTGGAGCATTGATTTCCATAGGCATGGTGCGGGAACGACACACAGAGAGAGCGAGCCCTCTCGCTCTGCCTCAGAAGCTGTCGATCTCCACAGCTCCGTAGCCAGCGGGAGGCATCGAGAGCGAGAGGCGTGCCTAACTCTCAATGCCTAGCGATGGCTGTCGATCTCCACAGGCATTTTCGCTTTTGGCACGGGGCCGATCCTCTTCTTGTGAGGCATCCAAGCAGTCTTGCCATCGATACCTCTCGATAGGGAGGGGCATCGAAGCCTGTCCAATTCCACACCTATCGATACACATCGATATCCCTCGGAAGCGATAAGATTGCTACCGATGGATATCGATGGCTAGCGATAGGCAGCGGGAGCTGCCGATCTCGAGAGGCATGCAGAGCTTGCGGGCTGTGGGCCGTGTTGCTCTTGGGAGGCCCCGAGACCTCTCGACATTGACCGTTTTGGGGATCGAGGGCCCTTCTGGAGCATTGATTTCCATAGGCATGGTGCGGGAACGACACACAGAGAGAGCGAGCCCTCTCGCTCTGCCTCAGAAGCTGTCGATCTCCACAGCTCCGTAGCCAGCGGGAGGCATCGAGAGCGAGAGGCGTGCCTAACTCTCAATGCCTAGCGATGGCTGTCGATCTCCACGGGCATTTTTGCTTTTGGCACGGGGCCGATCCTCTTCTTGTGAGGCATCCAAGCAGTCTTGCCATCGATACCTCTCGATAGGGAGGGGCATCGAAGCCTGTCCAATTCCACACCTATCGATACACATCGATATCCCTCGGAAGCGATAAGATTGCTACCGATGGATATCGATGGCTAGCGATAGGCAGCGGGAGCTGCCGATCTCGAGAGGCATGCAGAGCTTGCGGGCTGTGGGCCGTGTTGCTCTTGGGAGGCCCCGAGACCTCTCGACATTGACCGTTTTGGGGATCGAGGGCCCTTCTGGAGCATTGATTTCCATAGGCATGGTGCGGGAACGACACGCAGAGAGAGTGAGCCCTCTCGCTCTGCCTCAGAAGCTGTTAATCTCCACAGCTCCGTAGCCAGCGGGAGGCATCGAGAGCGAGAGGCGTGCCTAACTCTCAATGCCTAGCGATGGCTGTCGATCTCCACGCGCATTTTCGCTTTTGGCACGGGGCCGATCCTCTTCTTGTGAGGCATCCAAGCAATCCCGCCATCGATACCTCTCGATAGGGAGGGGCATCGAAGCCTGTCCAATTCCACACCTATCGATACACATCGATATCCCTCGGAAGCGAGAAGATTGCTACCGATGGATATCGATGGCTAGCGATAGGCAGCGGGAGCTGCCGATCTCGAGAGGCATGCAGAGCTTGCGGGCTGTGGGCCGTGTTGCTCTTGGGAGGCCCCGAGACCTCTCGACATTGACCATTTTGGGGATCGAGGGCCCTTCTGGAGCATTGATTTCCATAGGCATGGTGCGGGAATGACACGCAGAGCGAGCGAGCCCTCTCGCTCTGCCTCAGAAGCTGTTGAGCTCCACAGCTCCGTAGCCAGCGGGAGGCATCGAGAGCGAGAGGCGTGCCTAACTCTCAATGCCTAGCGATGGCTGTCGATCTCCACGGGCATTTTCGCTTTTGGCACGGGGCCGATCCTCTTCTTGTGAGGCATCCAAGCAATCCCGCCATCGATACCTCTCGATAGGGAGGGGCATCGAAGCCTGTCCAATTCCACACCTATCGATACACATCGATATCCCTCGGAAGCGATAAGATTGCTACCGATGGATATCGATGGCTAGCGATAGGCAGCGGGAGCTGCCGATCTCGAGAGGCATGCAGAGCTTGCGGGCTGTGGGCCGTGTTGCTCTTGGGAGGCCCCGAGACCTCTCGACATTGACCATTTTGGGGATCGAGGGCCCTTCTGGAGCATTGATTTCCATAGGCATGGTGCGGGAACGACACGCAGAGAGAGCGAGCCCTCTCGCTCTGCCTCCGAAGCTGTTGAGCTCCACAGCTCCGTAGCCAGCGGGAGGCATCGAGAGCGAGAGGCGTGCCTAACTCTCAATGCCTAGCGATGGCTGTCAATCTCCACGCGCATTTTCGCTTTTGGCACGGGGCCGATCCTCTTCTTGTGAGGCATCCAAACGGTCTCACCATCAATACCTCTCGATAGGGAGGGGCATCGAAGCCTGTCCAATTCCACACCTATCGATACACATCGATATCCCTCGGAAGCGATAAGATCGCTACCGATGGATATCGATGGCTAGCGATAGGCAGCGGGAGCTGCCGATCTCGAGAGGCATGCAGAGCTTGCGGGCTGTGGGCCGTGTTGCTCCTGGGAGGCCCCGAGGCCTCTCGACATTGACCGTTTTGGGGATCGAGGGCCCTTCTGGAGCATTGATTTCCATAGGCATGGTGCAGGAACGACACACAGAGAGAGCGAGCCCTCTCGCTCTGCCTCAGAAGCTGTCGATCTCCACAGCTCCGTAGCCAGCGGGAGGCATTGAGAGCGAGAGGCGTGCCTAACTCTCAATGCCTAGCGATGGCTGTCGATCTCCACGGGCATTTTCGCTTTTGGCACGGGGCCGATCCTCTTCTTGTGAGGCATCCAAGCAGTCTTGCCATCGATACCTCTCGATAGGGAGGGGCATCGAAGCCTGTCCAATTCCACACCTATCGATACACATCGATATCCCTCGGAAGCGAGAAGATTGCTACCGATGGATATCGATGGCTAGCGATAGGCAGCGGGAGCTGCCGATCTCGAGAGGCATGCAGAGCTTGCGGGCTGTGGGCCGTGTTGCTCTTGGGAGGCCCCGAGACCTCTCGACATTGACCGTTTTGGGGATCGAGGGCCCTTCTGGAGCATTGATTTCCATAGGCATGGTGCGGGAACGACACGCAGAGAGAGTGAGCCCTCTCGCTCTGCCTCAGAAGCTGTTAATCTCCACAGCTCCGTAGCCAGCAGGAGGCATCGAGAGCGAGAGGCGTGCCTAACTCTCAATGCCTAGCGATGGCTGTCGATCTCCACGGGCATTTTCGCTTTTGGCACGGGGCCGATCCTCTTCTTGTGTGGCATCCAAACGGTCTCACCATCAGTACCTCTCGATAGGGAGGGGCATCGAAGCCTGTCCAATTCCACACCTATCGATACACATCGATATCCCTCGGAAGCGATAAGATCGCTACCGATGGATATCGATGGCTAGCGATAGGCAGCGGGAGCTGCCGATCTCGAGAGGCATGCAGAGCTTGCGGGCTGTGGGCCGTGTTGCTCTTGGGAGGCCCCGAGACCTCTCGACATTGACCATTTTGGGGATCGAGGGCCCTTCTGGAGCATTGATTTCCATAGGCATGGTGCGGGAACGACACGCAGAGAGAGCGAGCCCTCTCGCTCTGCCTCAGAAGCTGTTAATCTCCACAGCTCCGTAGCCAACGGGAGGCATCGAGAGCGAGAGGCGTGCCTAACTCTCAATGCCTAGCGATGGCTGTCGATCTCCATGGGCATTTTCGCTTTTGGCACGGGGCCGATCCTCTTCTTGTGAGGCATCCAAGCAATCCCGCCATCGATACCTCTCGATAGGGAGGGGCATCGAAGCCTGTCCAATTCCACACCTATCGATACACATCGATATCCCTCGGAAGCGAGAAGATTGCTACCGATGGATATCGATGGCTAGCGATAGGCAGCGGGAGCTGCCGATCTCGAGAGGCATGCAGAGCTTGCGGGCTGTGGGCCGTGTTGCTCTTGGGAGGCCCCGAGACCTCTCGACATTGACCATTTTGGGGATCGAGGGCCCTTCTGGAGCATTGATTTCCATAGGCATGGTGCGGGAATGACACGCAGAGCGAGCGAGCCCTCTCGCTCTGCCTCAGAAGCTGTTGAGCTCCACAGCTCCGTAGCCAGCGGGAGGCATCGAGAGCGAGAGGCGTGCCTAACTCTCAATGCCTAGCGATGGCTGTCGATCTCCACGGGCATTTTCGCTTTTGGCACGGGGCCGATCCTCTTCTTGTGAGGCATCCAAGCAGTCTTGCCATCGATACCTCTCGATAGGGAGGGGCATCAAAGCCTGTCCAATTCCACACCTATCGATACACATCGATATCCCTCGGAAGCGAGAAGATTGCTACCGATGGATATCGATGGCTAGCGATAGGCAGCGGGAGCTGCCGATCTCGAGAGGCATGCAGAGCTTGCGGGCTGTGGGCCGTGTTGCTCTTGGGAGGCCCCGAGACCTCTCGACATTGACCGTTTTGGGGATCGAGGGCCCTTCTGGAGCATTGATTTCCATAGGCATGGTGCGGGAACGACACGCAGAGAGAGTGAGCCCTCTCGCTCTGCCTCAGAAGCTGTTAATCTCCACAGCTCCGTAGCCAGCGGGAGGCATCGAGAGCGAGAGGCGTGCCTAACTCTCAATGCCTAGCGATGGCTGTCGATCTCCACGGGCATTTTCGCTTTTGGCACGGGGCCGATCCTCTTCTTGTGAGGCATCCAAGCAATCCCGCCATCGATACCTCTCGATAGGGAGGGGCATCGAAGCCTGTCCAATTCCACACCTATCGATACACATCGATATCCCTCGGAAGCGAGAAGATTGCTACCGATGGATATCGATGGCTAGCGATAGGCAGCGGGAGCTGCCGATCTCGAGAGGCATGCAGAGCTTGCGGGCTGTGGGCCGTGTTGCTCTTGGGAGGCCCCGAGACCTCTCGACATTGACCATTTTGGGGATCGAGGGCCCTTCTGGAGCATTGATTTCCATAGGCATGGTGCGGGAATGACACGCAGAGCGAGCGAGCCCTCTCGCTCTGCCTCAGAAGCTGTTGAGCTCCACAGCTCCGTAGCCAGCGGGAGGCATCGAGAGCGAGAGGCGTGCCTAACTCTCAATGCCTAGCGATGGCTGTCGATCTCCACGGGCATTTTCGCTTTTGGCACGGGGCCGATCCTCTTCTTGTGAGGCATCCAAGCAATCCCGCCATCGATACCTCTCGATAGGGAGGGGCATCGAAGCCTGTCCAATTCCACACCTATCGATACACATCGATATCCCTCGGAAGCGATAAGATTGCTACCGATGGATATCGATGGCTAGCGATAGGCAGCGGGAGCTGCCGATCTCGAGAGGCATGCAGAGCTTGCGGGCTGTGGGCCGTGTTGCTCTTGGGAGGCCCCGAGACCTCTCGACATTGACCATTTTGGGGATCGAGGGCCCTTCTGGAGCATTGATTTCCATAGGCATGGTGCGGGAACGACACGCAGAGAGAGTGAGCCCTCTCGCTCTGCCTCAGAAGCTGTTAATCTCCACAGCTCCGTAGCCAGCGGGAGGCATCGAGAGCGAGAGGCGTGCCTAACTCTCAATGCCTAGCGATGGCTGTCAATCTCCACGCGCATTTTCGCTTTTGGCACGGGGCCGATCCTCTTCTTGTGAGGCATCCAAGCAATCCCGCCATCGATACCTCTCGATAGGGAGGGGCATCGAAGCCTGTCCAATTCCACACCTATCGATACACATCGATATCCCTCGGAAGCGATAAGATCACTACCGATGGATATCGATGGCTAGCGATAGGCAGCGGGAGCTGCCGATCTCGAGAGGCATGCAGAGCTTGCGGGCTGTGGGCCGTGTTGCTCCTGGGAGGCCCCGAGGCCTCTCGACATTGACCGTTTTGGGGATCGAGGGCCCTTCTGGAGCATTGATTTCCATAGGCATGGTGCGGGAACGACACACAGAGAGAGCGAGCCCTCTCGCTCTGCCTCAGAAGCTGTTGAGCTCCACAGCTCCGTAGCCAGCGGGAGGCATCAATAACGAGAGGCGTACCTAACTCTCAATGCCTAGCGATGGCTGTTGATCTCCACGGGCATTTTCGCTTTTGGCACGGGGCCGATCCTCTTCTTGTGAGGCATCCAAGCAGTCTTGCCATCGATACCTCTCGATAGGGAGGGGCATCGAAGCCTGTCCAATTCCACACCTATCGATACACATCGATATCCCTCGGAAGCGATAAGATCGCTACCGATGGATATCGATGGCTAGCGATAGGCAGCGGGAGCTGCCGATCTCGAGAGGCATGCAGAGCTTGCGGGCTGTGGGCCGTGTTGCTCTTGGGAGGCCCCGAGACCTCTCGACATTGACCGTTTTGGGGATCGAGGGCCCTTCTGGAGCATTGATTTCCATAGGCATGGTGCGGGAACGACACACAGAGAGAGCGAGCCCTCTCGCTCTGCCTCAGAAGCTGTCGATCTCCACAGCTCCGTAGCCAGCGGGAGGCATCGAGAGCGAGAGGCGTGCCTAACTCTCAATGCCTAGCGATGGCTGTCGATCTCCACGGGCATTTTCGCTTTTGGCACGGGGCCGATCCTCTTCTTGTGAGGCATCCAAGCAGTCTTGCCATCGATACCTCTCGATAGGGAGGGGCATCGAAGCCTGTCCAATTCCACACCTATCGATACACATCGATATCCCTCGGAAGCGATAAGATTGCTACCGATGGATATCGATGGCTAGCGATAGGCAGCGGGAGCTGCCGATCTCGAGAGGCATGCAGAGCTTGCGGGCTGTGGGCCGTGTTGCTCTTGGGAGGCCCCGAGACCTCTCGACATTGACCATTTTGGGGATCGAGGGCCCTTCTGGAGCATTGATTTCCATAGGCATGGTGCGGGAACGACACGCAGAGAGAGCGAGCCCTCTCGCTCTGCCTCAGAAGCTGTCGATCTCCACAGCTCCGTAGCCAGCGGGAGGCATCGAGAGCGAGAGGCGTGCCTAACTCTCAATGCCTAGCGATGGCTGTCGATCTCCACGGGCATTTTCGCTTTTGGCACGGGGCCGATCCTCTTCTTGTGAGGCATCCAAGCAATCCCGCCATCGATACCTCTCGATAGGGAGGGGCATCGAAGCCTGTCCAATTCCACACCTATCGATACACATCGATATCCCTCGGAAGCGAGAAGATTGCTACCGATGGATATCGATGGCTAGCGATAGGCAGCGGGAGCTGCCGATCTCGAGAGGCATGCAGAGCTTGCGGGCTGTGGGCCGTGTTGCTCTTGGGAGGCCCCGAGACCTCTCAACATTGACCATTTTGGGGATCGAGGGCCCTTCTGGAGCATTGATTTCCATAGGCATGGTGCGGGAACGACACGCAGAGAGCGAGCCCTCTCGCTCTGCCTCAGAATCTGTTAATCTCCACATCTCCGTAGCCAGCGGGACGCATCGAAAGCGAGGGGCATGCCTAGCGATGGCTGTCGATCTCCACGGGCATTTTCGCTTTTGGCACGGGGCCGATCCTCTTCTTGTGAGGCATCCAAGCAATCCCGCCATCGATACCTCTCGATAGGGAGGGGCATCGAAGCCTGTCCAATTCCACACCTATCGATACACATCGATATCCCTCGGAAGCGAGAAGATCGCTACCGATGGATATCGATGGCTAGCGATAGGCAGCGGGAGCTGCCGATCTTGAGAGGCATGCAGAGCTTGCGGGCTGTGGGCCGTGTTGCTCTTGGGAGGCCCCGAGACCTCTCGACATTGACCATTTTGGGGATCGAGGGCCCTTCTGGAGCATTGATTTCCATAGGCATGGTGCGGGAACGACACGCAGAGAGAGCGAGCCCTCTCGCTCTGCCTCAGAAGCTGTTGAGCTCCACAGCTCCGTAGCCAGCGGGAGGCATCGAGAGCGAGAGGCGTGCCTAACTCTCAATGCCTAGCGATGGCTGTCGATCTCCACGGGCATTTTCGCTTTTGGCACGGGGCCGATCCTCTTCTTGTGAGGCATCCAAGCAATCCCGCCATCGATACCTCTCGATAGGGAGGGGCATCGAAGCCTCTCCAATTCCACACCTATCGATACACATCGATATCCCTCGGAAGCGAGAAGATCGCTACCGATGGATATCGATGGCTAGCGATAGGCAGCGGGAGCTGCCGATCTTGAGAGGCATGCAGAGCTTGCGGGCTGTGGGCCGTGTTGCTCTTGGGAGGCCCCGAGACCTCTCGACATTGACCATTTTGGGGATCGAGGGCCCTTCTGGAGCATTGATTTCCATAGGCATGGTGTGGGAACGACACGCAGAGAGAGCGAGCCCTCTCGCTCTGCCTCAGAAGCTGTTGAGCTCCACAGCTCCGTAGCCAGCGGGAGGCATCAATAACGAGAGGCGTACCTAACTCTCAATGCCTAGCGATGGCTGTCGATCTCCACGGGCATTTTCGCTTTTGGCACGGGGCCGATCCTCTTCTTGTGAGGCATCCAAGCAGTCTTGCCATCGATACCTCTCGATAGGGAGGGGCATCGAAGCCTGTCCAATTCCACACCTATCGATACACATCGATATCCCTCGGAAGCGATAAGATCGCTACCGATGGATATCGATGGCTAGCGATAGGCAGCGGGAGCTGCCGATCTCGAGAGGCATGCAGAGCTTGCGGGCTGTGGGCCGTGTTGCTCTTGGGAGGCCCCGAGACCTCTCGACATTGACCGTTTTGGGGATCGAGGTCCCTTCTGGAGCATTGATTTCCATAGGCATGGTGCGGGAACGACACACAGAGAGAGCGAGCCCTCTCGCTCTGCCTCAGAAGCTGTCGATCTCCACAGCTCCGTAGCCAGCAGGAGGCATCGAGAGCGAGAGGCGTGCCTAACTCTCAATGCCTAGCGATGGCTGTCGATCTCCACGGGCATTTTCGCTTTTGTCACGGGGCCGATCCTCTTCTTGTGAGGCATCCAAGCAGTCTTGCCATCGATACCTCTCGATAGGGAGGGGCATCGAAGCCTGTCCAATTCCACACCTATCGATACACATCGATATCCCTCGGAAGCGATAAGATTGCTACCGATGGATATCGATGGCTAGCGATAGGCAGCGGGAGCTGCCGATCTCGAGAGGCATGCAGAGCTTGCGGGCTGTGGGCCGTGTTGCTCTTGGGAGGCCCCGAGACCTCTCGACATTGACCATTTTGGGGATCGAGGGCCCTTCTGGAGCATTGATTTCCATAGGCATGGTGCGGGAACGACACGCAGAGAGAGCGAGCCCTCTCGCTCTGCCTCAGAAGCTGTCGATCTCCACAGCTCCGTAGCCAGCGGGAGGCATCGAGAGCGAGAGGCGTGCCTAGCGATGGCTGTCGATCTCCACGGGCATTTTTGCTTTTGGCACGGGGCCGATCCTCTTCTTGTGAGGCATCCAAGCAATCCCGCCATCGATACCTCTCGATAGGGAGGGGCATCGAAGCCTGTCCAATTCCACACCTATCGATACACATCGATATCCCTCGGAAGCGAGAAGATTGCTACCGATGGATATCGATGGCTAGCGATAGGCAGCGGGAGCTGCCGATCTCGAGAGGCATGCAGAGCTTGCGGGCTGTGGGCCGTGTTGCTCTTGGGAGGCCCCGAGGCCTCTCGACATTGACCGTTTTGGGGATCGAGGGCCCTTCTGGAGCATTGATTTCCATAGGCATGGTGCGGGAACGACACACAGAGAGAGCGAGCCCTCTCGCTCTGCCTCCGAAGCTGTTGAGCTCCACAGCTCCGTAGCCAGCGGGAGGCATCGAGAGCGAGAGGCGTGCCTAACTCTCAATGCCTAGCGATGGCTGTCGATCTCCACGGGCATTTTCGCTTTTGGCACGGGGCCGATCCTCTTCTTGTGAGGCATCCAAGCAGTCTTGCCATCAATACCTCTCGATAGGGAGGGGCATCGAAGCCTGTCCAATTCCACACCTATCGATACACATCGATATCCCTCGGAAGCGAGAAGATCGCTACCGATGGATATCGATGGCTAGCGATAGGCAGCGGGAGCTGCCGATCTCGAGAGGCATGCAGAGCTTGCGGGCTGTGGGCCGTGTTGCTCTTGGGAGGCCCCGAGACCTCTCGACATTGACCATTTTGGGGATCGAGGGCCCTTCTGGAGCATTGATTTCCATAGGCATGGTGCGGGAACGACACGCAGAGAGAGCGAGCCCTCTCGCTCTGCCTCAGAAGCTGTTAATCTCCACATCTCCGTAGCCAGCGGGAGGCATTGAGAGTGAGAGGCATGCCTAGCGATGGCTGTCGATCTCCACGGGCATTTTCGCTTTTGGCACGGGGCCGATCCTCTTCTTGTGAGGCATCCAAGCAATCCCGCCATCGATACCTCTCGATAGGGAGGGGCATCGAAGCCTGTCCAATTCCACACCTATCGATACACATCGATATCCCTCGGAAGCGATAAGATCGCTACCGATGGATATCGATGGCTAGCGATAGGCAGCGGGAGCTGCCGATCTCGAGAGGCATGCAGAGCTTGCGGGCTGTGGGCCGTGTTGCTCTTGGGAGGCCCCGAGACCTCTCGACATTGACCATTTTGGGGATCGAGGGCCCTTCTGGAGCATTGATTTCCATAGGCATGGTGCGGGAACGACACGCAGAGAGAGTGAGCCCTCTCGCTCTGCCTCAGAAGCTGTTAATCTCCACAGCTCCGTAGCCAGCGGGAGGCATCGAGAGCGAGAGGCGTGCCTAACTCTCGATGCCTAGCGATGGCTGTCGATCTCCACGGGCATTTTCGCTTTTGGCACGGGGCCGATCCTCTTCTTGTGAGGCATCCAAGCAGTCTTGCCATCGATACCTCTCGATAGGGAGGGGCATCGAAGCCTGTCCAATTCCACACCTATCGATACACATCGATATCCCTCGGAAGCGATAAGATCGCTACCGATGGATATCGATGGCTAGCGATAGGCAGCGGGAGCTGCCGATCTCGAGAGGCATGCAGAGCTTGCGGGCTGTGGGCCGTGTTGCTCTTGGGAGGCCCCGAGACCTCTCAACATTGACCATTTTGGGGATCGAGGGCCCTTCTGGAGCATTGATTTCCATAGGCATGGTGCGGGAACGACACGCAGAGAGCGAGCCCTCTCGCTCTGCCTCAGAATCTGTTAATCTCCACATCTCCGTAGCCAGCGGGACGCATCGAAAGCGAGGGGCATGCCTAGCGATGGCTGTCGATCTCCACGGGCATTTTCGCTTTTGGCACGGGGCCGATCCTCTTCTTGTGAGGCATCCAAGCAATCCCGCCATCGATACCTCTCGATAGGGAGGGGCATCGAAGCCTGTCCAATTCCACACCTATCGATACACATCGATATCCCTCGGAAGCGAGAAGATCGCTACCGATGGATATCGATGGCTAGCGATAGGCAGCGGGAGCTGCCGATCTTGAGAGGCATGCAGAGCTTGCGGGCTGTGGGCCGTGTTGCTCTTGGGAGGCCCCGAGACCTCTCGACATTGACCATTTTGGGGATCGAGGGCCCTTCTGGAGCATTGATTTCCATAGGCATGGTGCGGGAACGACACGCAGAGAGAGCGAGCCCTCTCGCTCTGCCTCAGAAGCTGTTGAGCTCCACAGCTCCGTAGCCAGCGGGAGGCATCGAGAGCGAGAGGCGTGCCTAACTCTCAATGCCTAGCGATGGCTGTCGATCTCCACGGGCATTTTCGCTTTTGGCACGGGGCCGATCCTCTTCTTGTGAGGCATCCAAGCAATCCCGCCATCGATACCTCTCGATAGGGAGGGGCATCGAAGCCTCTCCAATTCCACACCTATCGATACACATCGATATCCCTCGGAAGCGAGAAGATCGCTACCGATGGATATCGATGGCTAGCGATAGGCAGCGGGAGCTGCCGATCTTGAGAGGCATGCAGAGCTTGCGGGCTGTGGGCCGTGTTGCTCTTGGGAGGCCCCGAGACCTCTCGACATTGACCATTTTGGGGATCGAGGGCCCTTCTGGAGCATTGATTTCCATAGGCATGGTGTGGGAACGACACGCAGAGAGAGCGAGCCCTCTCGCTCTGCCTCAGAAGCTGTTGAGCTCCACAGCTCCGTAGCCAGCGGGAGGCATCAATAACGAGAGGCGTACCTAACTCTCAATGCCTAGCGATGGCTGTCGATCTCCACGGGCATTTTCGCTTTTGGCACGGGGCCGATCCTCTTCTTGTGAGGCATCCAAGCAGTCTTGCCATCGATACCTCTCGATAGGGAGGGGCATCGAAGCCTGTCCAATTCCACACCTATCGATACACATCGATATCCCTCGGAAGCGATAAGATCGCTACCGATGGATATCGATGGCTAGCGATAGGCAGCGGGAGCTGCCGATCTCGAGAGGCATGCAGAGCTTGCGGGCTGTGGGCCGTGTTGCTCTTGGGAGGCCCCGAGACCTCTCGACATTGACCGTTTTGGGGATCGAGGTCCCTTCTGGAGCATTGATTTCCATAGGCATGGTGCGGGAACGACACACAGAGAGAGCGAGCCCTCTCGCTCTGCCTCAGAAGCTGTCGATCTCCACAGCTCCGTAGCCAGCAGGAGGCATCGAGAGCGAGAGGCGTGCCTAACTCTCAATGCCTAGCGATGGCTGTCGATCTCCACGGGCATTTTCGCTTTTGTCACGGGGCCGATCCTCTTCTTGTGAGGCATCCAAGCAGTCTTGCCATCGATACCTCTCGATAGGGAGGGGCATCGAAGCCTGTCCAATTCCACACCTATCGATACACATCGATATCCCTCGGAAGCGATAAGATTGCTACCGATGGATATCGATGGCTAGCGATAGGCAGCGGGAGCTGCCGATCTCGAGAGGCATGCAGAGCTTGCGGGCTGTGGGCCGTGTTGCTCTTGGGAGGCCCCGAGACCTCTCGACATTGACCATTTTGGGGATCGAGGGCCCTTCTGGAGCATTGATTTCCATAGGCATGGTGCGGGAACGACACGCAGAGAGAGCGAGCCCTCTCGCTCTGCCTCAGAAGCTGTCGATCTCCACAGCTCCGTAGCCAGCGGGAGGCATCGAGAGCGAGAGGCGTGCCTAGCGATGGCTGTCGATCTCCACGGGCATTTTCGCTTTTGGCACGGGGCCGATCCTCTTCTTGTGAGGCATCCAAGCAATCCCGCCATCGATACCTCTCGATAGGGAGGGGCATCGAAGCCTGTCCAATTCCACACCTATCGATACACATCGATATCCCTCGGAAGCGAGAAGATTGCTACCGATGGATATCGATGGCTAGCGATAGGCAGCGGGAGCTGCCGATCTCGAGAGGCATGCAGAGCTTGCGGGCTGTGGGCCGTGTTGCTCTTGGGAGGCCCCGAGGCCTCTCGACATTGACCGTTTTGGGGATCGAGGGCCCTTCTGGAGCATTGATTTCCATAGGCATGGTGCGGGAACGACACACAGAGAGAGCGAGCCCTCTCGCTCTGCCTCCGAAGCTGTTGAGCTCCACAGCTCCGTAGCCAGCGGGAGGCATCGAGAGCGAGAGGCGTGCCTAACTCTCAATGCCTAGCGATGGCTGTCGATCTCCACGGGCATTTTCGCTTTTGGCACGGGGCCGATCCTCTTCTTGTGAGGCATCCAAGCAGTCTTGCCATCAATACCTCTCGATAGGGAGGGGCATCGAAGCCTGTCCAATTCCACACCTATCGATACACATCGATATCCCTCGGAAGCGAGAAGATCGCTACCGATGGATATCGATGGCTAGCGATAGGCAGCGGGAGCTGCCGATCTCGAGAGGCATGCAGAGCTTGCGGGCTGTGGGCCGTGTTGCTCTTGGGAGGCCCCGAGACCTCTCGACATTGACCATTTTGGGGATCGAGGGCCCTTCTGGAGCATTGATTTCCATAGGCATGGTGCGGGAACGACACGCAGAGAGAGCGAGCCCTCTCGCTCTGCCTCAGAAGCTGTTAATCTCCACATCTCCGTAGCCAGCGGGAGGCATTGAGAGTGAGAGGCATGCCTAGCGATGGCTGTCGATCTCCACGGGCATTTTCGCTTTTGGCACGGGGCCGATCCTCTTCTTGTGAGGCATCCAAGCAATCCCGCCATCGATACCTCTCGATAGGGAGGGGCATCGAAGCCTGTCCAATTCCACACCTATCGATACACATCGATATCCCTCGGAAGCGATAAGATCGCTACCGATGGATATCGATGGCTAGCGATAGGCAGCGGGAGCTGCCGATCTCGAGAGGCATGCAGAGCTTGCGGGCTGTGGGCCGTGTTGCTCTTGGGAGGCCCCGAGACCTCTCGACATTGACCATTTTGGGGATCGAGGGCCCTTCTGGAGCATTGATTTCCATAGGCATGGTGCGGGAACGACACGCAGAGAGAGTGAGCCCTCTCGCTCTGCCTCAGAAGCTGTTAATCTCCACAGCTCCGTAGCCAGCGGGAGGCATCGAGAGCGAGAGGTGTGCCTAACTCTCAATGCCTAGCGATGGCTGTCGATCTCCACGGGCATTTTCGCTTTTGGCACGGGGCCGATCCTCTTCTTGTGAGGCATCCAAGCAGTCTTGCCATCGATACCTCTCGATAGGGAGGGGCATCGAAGCCTGTCCAATTCCACACCTATCGATACACATCGATATCCCTCGGAAGCGAGAAGATTGCTACCGATGGATATCGATGGCTAGCGATAGGCAGCGGGAGCTGCCGATCTCGAGAGGCATGCAGAGCTTGCGGGCTGTGGGCCGTGTTGCTCTTGGGAGGCCCCGAGACCTCTCGACATTGACCATTTTGGGGATCGAGGGCCCTTCTGGAGCATTGATTTCCATAGGCATGGTGCGGGAATGACACGCAGAGCGAGCGAGCCCTCTCGCTCTGCCTCAGAAGCTGTTGAGCTCCACAGCTCCGTAGCCAGCGGGAGGCATCGAGAGCGAGAGGCGTGCCTAACTCTCAATGCCTAGCGATGGCTGTCGATCTCCACGGGCATTTTCGCTTTTGGCACGGGGCCGATCCTCTTCTTGTGAGGCATCCAAGCAGTCTTGCCATCGATACCTCTCGATAGGGAGGGGCATCGAAGCCTGTCCAATTCCACACCTATCGATACACATCGATATCCCTCGGAAGCGATAAGATTGCTACCGATGGATATCGATGGCTAGCGATAGGCAGCGGGAGCTGCCGATCTCGAGAGGCATGCAGAGCTTGCGGGCTGTGGGCCGTGTTGCTCTTGGGAGGCCCCGAGACCTCTCGACATTGACCATTTTGGGGATCGAGGGCCCTTCTGGAGCATTGATTTCCATAGGCATGGTGCGGGAACGACACGCAGAGAGAGTGAGCCCTCTCGCTCTGCCTCAGAAGCTGTTAATCTCCACAGCTCCGTAGCCAGCGGGAGGCATCGAGAGCGAGAGGCGTGCCTAACTCTCGATGCCTAGCGATGGCTGTCGATCTCCACGGGCATTTTCGCTTTTGGCACGGGGCCGATCCTCTTCTTGTGAGGCATCCAAGCAGTCTTGCCATCGATACCTCTCGATAGGGAGGGGCATCGAAGCCTGTCCAATTCCACACCTATCAATACACATCGATATCCCTCGGAAGCGATAAGATCGCTACCGATGGATATCGATGGCTAGCGATAGGCAGCGGGAGCTGCCGATCTCGAGAGGCATGCAGAGCTTGCGGGCTGTGGGCCGTGTTGCTCTTGGGAGGCCCCGAGACCTCTCGACATTGACCATTTTGGGGATCGAGGGCCCTTCTGGAGCATTGATTTCCATAGGCATGGTGCGGGAATGACACGCAGAGCGAGCGAGCCCTCTCGCTCTGCCTCAGAAGCTGTTGAGCTCCACAGCTCCGTAGCCAGCGGGAGGCATCGAGAGCGAGAGGCGTGCCTAACTCTCAATGCCTAGCGATGGCTGTCGATCTCCACGGGCATTTTTGCTTTTGGCACGGGGCCGATCCTCTTCTTGTGAGGCATCCAAGCAGTCTTGCCATCGATACCTCTCGATAGGGAGGGGCATCGAAGCCTGTCCAATTCCACACCTATCGATACACATCGATATCCCTCGGAAGCGAGAAGATTGCTACCGATGGATATCGATGGCTAGCGATAGGCAGCGGGAGCTGCCGATCTCGAGAGGCATGCAGAGCTTGCGGGCTGTGGGCCGTGTTGCTCTTGGGAGGCCCCGAGACCTCTCGACATTGACCATTTTGGGGATCGAGGGCCCTTCTGGAGCATTGATTTCCATAGGCATGGTGCGGGAATGACACGCAGAGCGAGCGAGCCCTCTCGCTCTGCCTCAGAAGCTGTTGAGCTCCACAGCTCCGTAGCCAGCGGGAGGCATCGAGAGCGAGAGGCGTGCCTAACTCTCAATGCCTAGCGATGGCTGTCGATCTCCACGGGCATTTTCGCTTTTGGCACGGGGCCGATCCTCTTCTTGTGAGGCATCCAAGCAGTCTTGCCATCGATACCTCTCGATAGGGAGGGGCATCGAAGCCTGTCCAATTCCACACCTATCGATACACATCGATATCCCTCGGAAGCGATAAGATTGCTACCGATGGATATCGATGGCTAGCGATAGGCAGCGGGAGCTGCCGATCTCGAGAGGCATGCAGAGCTTGCGGGCTGTGGGCCGTGTTGCTCTTGGGAGGCCCCGAGACCTCTCGACATTGACCATTTTGGGGATCGAGGGCCCTTCTGGAGCATTGATTTCCATAGGCATGGTGCGGGAATGACACGCAGAGCGAGCGAGCCCTCTCGCTCTGCCTCAGAAGCTGTTGAGCTCCACAGCTCCGTAGCCAGCGGGAGGCATCGAGAGCGAGAGGCGTGCCTAACTCTCAATGCCTAGCGATGGCTGTCGATCTCCACGGGCATTTTTGCTTTTGGCACGGGGCCGATCCTCTTCTTGTGAGGCATCCAAGCAGTCTTGCCATCGATACCTCTCGATAGGGAGGGGCATCGAAGCCTGTCCAATTCCACACCTATCGATACACATCGATATCCCTCGGAAGCGAGAAGATTGCTACCGATGGATATCGATGGCTAGCGATAGGCAGCGGGAGCTGCCGATCTCGAGAGGCATGCAGAGCTTGCGGGCTGTGGGCCGTGTTGCTCTTGGGAGGCCCCGAGACCTCTCGACATTGACCATTTTGGGGATCGAGGGCCCTTCTGGAGCATTGATTTCCATAGGCATGGTGCGGGAATGACACGCAGAGCGAGCGAGCCCTCTCGCTCTGCCTCAGAAGCTGTTGAGCTCCACAGCTCCGTAGCCAGCGGGAGGCATCGAGAGCGAGAGGCGTGCCTAACTCTCAATGCCTAGCGATGGCTGTCGATCTCCACGGGCATTTTCGCTTTTGGCACGGGGCCGATCCTCTTCTTGTGAGGCATCCAAGCAGTCTTGCCATCGATACCTCTCGATAGGGAGGGGCATCGAAGCCTGTCCAATTCCACACCTATCAATACACATCGATATCCCTCGGAAGCGATAAGATCGCTACCGATGGATATCGATGGCTAGCGATAGGCAGCGGGAGCTGCCGATCTCGAGAGGCATGCAGAGCTTGCGGGCTGTGGGCCGTGTTGCTCTTGGGAGGCCCCGAGACCTCTCGACATTGACCATTTTGGGGATCGAGGGCCCTTCTGGAGCATTGATTTCCATAGGCATGGTGCGGGAATGACACGCAGAGCGAGCGAGCCCTCTCGCTCTGCCTCAGAAGCTGTTGAGCTCCACAGCTCCGTAGCCAGCGGGAGGCATCGAGAGCGAGAGGCGTGCCTAACTCTCGATGCCTAGCGATGGCTGTCGATCTCCACGGGCATTTTCGCTTTTGGCACGGGGCCGATCCTCTTCTTGTGAGGCATCCAAGCAGTCTTGCCATCGATACCTCTCGATAGGGAGGGGCATCGAAGCCTGTCCAATTCCACACCTATCAATACACATCGATATCCCTCGGAAGCGATAAGATCGCTACCGATGGATATCGATGGCTAGCGATAGGCAGCGGGAGCTGCCGATCTCGAGAGGCATGCAGAGCTTGCGGGCTGTGGGCCGTGTTGCTCTTGGGAGGCCCCGAGACCTCTCGACATTGACCATTTTGGGGATCGAGGGCCCTTCTGGAGCATTGATTTCCATAGGCATGGTGCGGGAATGACACGCAGAGCGAGCGAGCCCTCTCGCTCTGCCTCAGAAGCTGTTGAGCTCCACAGCTCCGTAGCCAGCGGGAGGCATCGAGAGCGAGAGGCGTGCCTAACTCTCGATGCCTAGCGATGGCTGTCGATCTCCACGGGCATTTTTGCTTTTGGCACGGGGCCGATCCTCTTCTTGTGAGGCATCCAAGCAGTCTTGCCATCGATACCTCTCGATAGGGAGGGGCATCGAAGCCTGTCCAATTCCACACCTATCAATACACATCGATATCCCTCGGAAGCGATAAGATCGCTACCGATGGATATCGATGGCTAGCGATAGGCAGCGGGAGCTGCCGATCTCGAGAGGCATGCAGAGCTTGCGGGCTGTGGGCCGTGTTGCTCTTGGGAGGCCCCGAGACCTCTCGACATTGACCATTTTGGGGATCGAGGGCCCTTCTGGAGCATTGATTTCCATAGGCATGGTGCGGGAATGACACGCAGAGCGAGCGAGCCCTCTCGCTCTGCCTCAGAAGCTGTTGAGCTCCACAGCTCCGTAGCCAGCGGGAGGCATCGAGAGCGAGAGGCGTGCCTAACTCTCAATGCCTAGCGATGGCTGTCGATCTCCACGGGCATTTTTGCTTTTGGCACGGGGCCGATCCTCTTCTTGTGAGGCATCCAAGCAGTCTTGCCATCGATACCTCTCGATAGGGAGGGGCATCGAAGCCTGTCCAATTCCACACCTATCAATACACATCGATATCCCTCGGAAGCGAGAAGATCGCTACCGATGGATATCGATGGCTAGCGATAGGCAGCGGGAGCTGCCGATCTCGAGAGGCATGCAGAGCTTGCGGGCTGTGGGCCGTGTTGCTCTTGGGAGGCCCCGAGACCTCTCGACATTGACCATTTTGGGGATCGAGGGCCCTTCTGGAGCATTGATTTCCATAGGCATGGTGCGGGAACGACACACAGAGAGAGCGAGCCCTCTCGCTCTGCCTCAGAAGCTGTTGAGCTCCACAGCTCCGTAGCCAGCGGGAGGCATCGAGAGCGAGAGGCGTGCCTAACTCTCAATGCCTAGCGATGGCTGTCGATCTCCACGGGCATTTTCGCTTTTGGCACGGGGCCGATCCTCTTCTTGTGAGGCATCCAAGCAATCCCGCCATCGATACCTCTCGATAGGGAGGGGCATCGAAGCCTGTCCAATTCCACACCTATCGATACACATCGATATCCCTCGGAAGCGAGAAGATTGCTACCGATGGATATCGATGGCTAGCGATAGGCAGCGGGAGCTGCCGATCTCGAGAGGCATGCAGAGCTTGCGGGCTGTGGGCCGTGTTGCTCTTGGGAGGCCCCGAGGCCTCTCGACATTGACCGTTTGGGGGATCGAGGGCCCTTCTGGAGCATTGATTTCCATAGGCATGGTGCGGGAACGACACACAGAGAGAGCGAGCCCTCTCGCTCTGCCTCCGAAGCTGTTGAGCTCCACAGCTCCGTAGCCAGCGGGAGGCATCGAGAGCGAGAGGCGTGCCTAACTCTCAATGCCTAGCGATGGCTGTCGATCTCCACGGGCATTTTCGCTTTTGGCACGGGGCCGATCCTCTTCTTGTGAGGCATCCAAGCAGTCTTGCCATCAATACCTCTCGATAGGGAGGGGCATCGAAGCCTGTCCAATTCCACACCTATCGATACACATCGATATCCCTCGGAAGCGAGAAGATCGCTACCGATGGATATCGATGGCTAGCGATAGGCAGCGGGAGCTGCCGATCTCGAGAGGCATGCAGAGCTTGCGGGCTGTGGGCCGTGTTGCTCTTGGGAGGCCCCGAGACCTCTCGACATTGACCATTTTGGGGATCGAGGGCCCTTCTGGAGCATTGATTTCCATAGGCATGGTGCGGGAACGACACACAGAGAGAGCGAGCCCTCTCGCTCTGCCTCAGAAGCTGTTGAGCTCCACAGCTCCGTAGCCAGCGGGAGGCATCGAGAGCGAGAGGCGTGCCTAACTCTCAATGCCTAGCGATGGCTGTCGATCTCCACGGGCATTTTCGCTTTTGGCACGGGGCCGATCCTCTTCTTGTGAGGCATCCAAGCAATCCCGCCATCGATACCTCTCGATAGGGAGGGGCATCGAAGCCTGTCCAATTCCACACCTATCGATACACATCGATATCCCTCGGAAGCGAGAAGATTGCTACCGATGGATATCGATGGCTAGCGATAGGCAGCGGGAGCTGCCGATCTCGAGAGGCATGCAGAGCTTGCGGGCTGTGGGCCGTGTTGCTCTTGGGAGGCCCCGAGGCCTCTCGACATTGACCGTTTGGGGGATCGAGGGCCCTTCTGGAGCATTGATTTCCATAGGCATGGTGCGGGAACGACACACAGAGAGAGCGAGCCCTCTCGCTCTGCCTCCGAAGCTGTTGAGCTCCACAGCTCCGTAGCCAGCGGGAGGCATCGAGAGCGAGAGGCGTGCCTAACTCTCAATGCCTAGCGATGGCTGTCGATCTCCACGGGCATTTTCGCTTTTGGCACGGGGCCGATCCTCTTCTTGTGAGGCATCCAAGCAGTCTTGCCATCAATACCTCTCGATAGGGAGGGGCATCGAAGCCTGTCCAATTCCACACCTATCGATACACATCGATATCCCTCGGAAGCGAGAAGATCGCTACCGATGGATATCGATGGCTAGCGATAGGCAGCGGGAGCTGCCGATCTCGAGAGGCATGCAGAGCTTGCGGGCTGTGGGCCGTGTTGCTCTTGGGAGGCCCCGAGACCTCTCGACATTGACCATTTTGGGGATCGAGGGCCCTTCTGGAGCATTGATTTCCATAGGCATGGTGCGGGAACGACACGCAGAGAGAGCGAGCCCTCTCGCTCTGCCTCAGAAGCTGTTAATCTCCACATCTCCGTAGCCAGCGGGAGGCATTGAGAGTGAGAGGCATGCCTAGCGATGGCTGTCGATCTCCACGGGCATTTTCGCTTTTGGCACGGGGCCGATCCTCTTCTTGTGAGGCATCCAAGCAATCCCGCCATCGATACCTCTCGATAGGGAGGGGCATCGAAGCCTGTCCAATTCCACACCTATCGATACACATCGATATCCCTCGGAAGCGATAAGATCGCTACCGATGGATATCGATGGCTAGCGATAGGCAGCGGGAGCTGCCGATCTCAAGAGGCATGCAGAGCTTGCGGGCTGTGGGCCGTGTTGCTCTTGGGAGGCCCCGAGACCTCTCGACATTGACCATTTTGGGGATCGAGGGCCCTTCTGGAGCATTGATTTCCATAGGCATGGTGCGGGAACGACACGCAGAGAGAGTGAGCCCTCTCGCTCTGCCTCAGAAGCTGTTAATCTCCACAGCTCCGTAGCCAGCGGGAGGCATCGAGAGCGAGAGGCGTGCCTAACTCTCAATGCCTAGCGATGGCTGTCGATCTCCACGGGCATTTTCGCTTTTGGCACGGGGCCGATCCTCTTCTTGTGAGGCATCCAAGCAGTCTTGCCATCGATACCTCTCGATAGGGAGGGGCATCGAAGCCTGTCCAATTCCACACCTATCAATATACATCGATATCCCTCGGAAGCGATAAGATTGCTACCGATGGATATCGATGGCTAGCGATAGGCAGCGGGAGCTGCCGATCTCGAGAGGCATGCAGAGCTTGCGGGCTGTGGGCCGTGTTGCTCTTGGGAGGCCCCGAGACCTCTCGACATTGACCATTTTGGGGATCGAGGGCCCTTCTGGAGCATTGATTTCCATAGGCATGGTGCGGGAACGACACGCAGAGAGAGCGAGCCCTCTCGCTCTGCCTCCGAAGCTGTTGAGCTCCACAGCTCCGTAGCCAGCGGGAGGCATCGAGAGCGAGAGGCGTGCCTAACTCTCAATGCCTAGCGATGGCTGTCGATCTCCACGGGCATTTTCGCTTTTGGCACAGGGCCGATCATCTTCTTGTGAGGCATCCAAACGGTCTCACCATCAATACCTCTCGATAGGGAGGGGCATCGAAGCCTGTCCAATTCCACACCTATCGATACACATCGATATCCCTCGGAAGCGATAAGATTGCTACCGATGGGTATCGATGGCTAGCGATAGGCAGCGGGAGCTGCCGATCTTGAGAGGCATGCAGAGCTTGCGGGCTGTGGGCCGTGTTGCTCCTGGGAGGCCCCGAGACCTCTCGACATTGACCATTTTGGGGATCGAGGGCCCTTCTGGAGCATTGATTTCCATAGGCATGGTGCGGGAAGGACACGCAGAGCGAGCGAGCCCTCTCGCTCTGCCTCAGAAGCTGTTGAGCTCCACAGCTCCGTAGCCAGCGGGAGGCATCGAGAGCGAGAGGCGTGCCTAACTCTCAATGCCTAGCGATGGCTGTCGATCTCCACGGGCATTTTCGCTTTTGGCACGGGGCCGATCCTCTTCTTGTGAGGCATCCAAGCAGTCTTGCCATCGATACCTCTCGATAGGGAGGGGCATCGAAGCCTGTCCAATTCCACACCTATCGATGCACATCGATATCCCTCGGAAGCGATAAGATCGCTACCGATGGATATCGATGGCTAGCGATAGGCAGCGGGAGCTGCCGATCTCGAGAGGCATGCAGAGCTTGCGGGCTGTGGGCCGTGTTGCTCTTGGGAGGCCCCGAGACCTCTCGACATTGACCATTTTGGGGATCGAGGGCCCTTCTGGAGCATTGATTTCCATAGGCATGGTGCGGGAACGACACGCAGAGAGAGTGAGCCCTCTCGCTCTGCCTCAGAAGCTGTTAATCTCCACAGCTCCGTAGCCAGCGGGAGGCATCGAGAGCGAGAGGCGTGCCTAACTCTCGATGCCTAGCGATGGCTGTCGATCTCCACGGGCATTTTCGCTTTTGGCACGGGGCCGATCCTCTTCTTGTGAGGCATCCAAGCAGTCTTGCCATCGATACCTCTCGATAGGGAGGGGCATCGAAGCCTGTCCAATTCCACACCTATCGATACACATCGATATCCCTCGGAAGCGAGAAGATTGCTACCGATGGATATCGATGGCTAGCGATAGGCAGCGGGAGCTGCCGATCTCGAGAGGCATGCAGAGCTTGCGGGCTGTGGGCCGTGTTGCTCTTGGGAGGCCCCGAGACCTCTCGACATTGACCATTTTGGGGATCGAGGGCCCTTCTGGAGCATTGATTTCCATAGGCATGGTGCGGGAATGACACGCAGAGCGAGCGAGCCCTCTCGCTCTGCCTCAGAAGCTGTTGAGCTCCACAGCTCCGTAGCCAGCGGGAGGCATCGAGAGCGAGAGGCGTGCCTAACTCTCAATGCCTAGCGATGGCTGTCGATCTCCACGGGCATTTTCGCTTTTGGCACGGGGCCGATCCTCTTCTTGTGAGGCATCCAAGCAGTCTTGCCATCGATACCTCTCGATAGGGAGGGGCATCGAAGCCTGTCCAATTCCACACCTATCGATACACATCGATATCCCTCGGAAGCGAGAAGATTGCTACCGATGGATATCGATGGCTAGCGATAGGCAGCGGGAGCTGCCGATCTCGAGAGGCATGCAGAGCTTGCGGGCTGTGGGCCGTGTTGCTCTTGGGAGGCCCCGAGACCTCTCGACATTGACCATTTTGGGGATCGAGGGCCCTTCTGGAGCATTGATTTCCATAGGCATGGTGCGGGAACGACACGCAGAGAGAGTGAGCCCTCTCGCTCTGCCTCAGAAGCTGTTAATCTCCACAGCTCCGTAGCCAGCGGGAGGCATCGAGAGCGAGAGGCGTGCCTAACTCTCGATGCCTAGCGATGGCTGTCGATCTCCACGGGCATTTTCGCTTTTGGCACGGGGCCGATCCTCTTCTTGTGAGGCATCCAAGCAGTCTTGCCATCGATACCTCTCGATAGGGAGGGGCATCGAAGCCTGTCCAATTCCACACCTATCAATACACATCGATATCCCTCGGAAGCGATAAGATCGCTACCGATGGATATCGATGGCTAGCGATAGGCAGCGGGAGCTGCCGATCTCGAGAGGCATGCAGAGCTTGCGGGCTGTGGGCCGTGTTGCTCTTGGGAGGCCCCGAGACCTCTCGACATTGACCATTTTGGGGATCGAGGGCCCTTCTGGAGCATTGATTTCCATAGGCATGGTGCGGGAATGACACGCAGAGCGAGCGAGCCCTCTCGCTCTGCCTCAGAAGCTGTTGAGCTCCACAGCTCCGTAGCCAGCGGGAGGCATCGAGAGCGAGAGGCGTGCCTAACTCTCAATGCCTAGCGATGGCTGTCGATCTCCACGGGCATTTTTGCTTTTGGCACGGGGCCGATCCTCTTCTTGTGAGGCATCCAAGCAGTCTTGCCATCGATACCTCTCGATAGGGAGGGGCATCGAAGCCTGTCCAATTCCACACCTATCGATACACATCGATATCCCTCGGAAGCGAGAAGATCGCTACCGATGGATATCGATGGCTAGCGATAGGCAGCGGGAGCTGCCGATCTCGAGAGGCATGCAGAGCTTGCGGGCTGTGGGCCGTGTTGCTCTTGGGAGGCCCCGAGACCTCTCGACATTGACCATTTTGGGGATCGAGGGCCCTTCTGGAGCATTGATTTCCATAGGCATGGTGCGGGAACGACACACAGAGAGAGCGAGCCCTCTCGCTCTGCCTCAGAAGCTGTTGAGCTCCACAGCTCCGTAGCCAGCGGGAGGCATCGAGAGCGAGAGGCGTGCCTAACTCTCAATGCCTAGCGATGGCTGTCGATCTCCACGGGCATTTTCGCTTTTGGCACGGGGCCGATCCTCTTCTTGTGAGGCATCCAAGCAGTCTTGCCATCGATACCTCTCGATAGGGAGGGGCATCGAAGCCTGTCCAATTCCACACCTATCGATACACATCGATATCCCTCGGAAGCGAGAAGATCGCTACCGATGGATATCGATGGCTAGCGATAGGCAGCGGGAGCTGCCGATCTCGAGAGGCATGCAGAGCTTGCGGGCTGTGGGCCGTGTTGCTCTTGGGAGGCCCCGAGACCTCTCGACATTGACCATTTTGGGGATCGAGGGCCCTTCTGGAGCATTGATTTCCATAGGCATGGTGCGGGAACGACACGCAGAGAGAGTGAGCCCTCTCGCTCTGCCTCAGAAGCTGTTAATCTCCACAGCTCCGTAGCCAGCGGGAGGCATCAATAACAAGAGGCGTGCCTAACTCTCGATGCCTAGCGATGGCTGTCGATCTCCACGGGCATTTTCGCTTTTGGCACGGGGCCGATCCTCTTCTTGTGAGGCATCCAAGCAGTCTTGCCATCGATACCTCTCGATAGGGAGGGGCATCGAAGCCTGTCCAATTCCACACCTATCAATATACATCGATATCCCTCGGAAGCGATAAGATTGCTACCGATGGATATCGATGGCTAGCGATAGGCAGCGGGAGCTGCCAATCTCGAGAGGCATGCAGAGCTTGCGGGCTGTGGGCCGTGTTGCTCTTGGGAGGCCCCGAGACCTCTCGACATTGACCATTTTGGGGATCGAGGGCCCTTCTGGAGCATTGATTTCCATAGGCATGGTGCGGGAACGACACGCAGAGAGAGCGAGCCCTCTCGCTCTGCCTCCGAAGCTGTTGAGCTCCACAGCTCCGTAGCCAGCGGGAGGCATCGAGAGCGAGAGGCGTGCCTAACTCTCAATGCCTAGCGATGGCTGTCGATCTCCACGGGCATTTTCGCTTTTGGCACAGGGCCGATCATCTTCTTGTGAGGCATCCAAACGGTCTCACCATCAATACCTCTCGATAGGGAGGGGCATCGAAGCCTGTCCAATTCCACACCTATCGATACACATCGATATCCCTCGGAAGCGATAAGATTGCTACCGATGGGTATCGATGGCTAGCGATAGGCAGCGGGAGCTGCCGATCTTGAGAGGCATGCAGAGCTTGCGGGCTGTGGGCCGTGTTGCTCCTGGGAGGCCCCGAGACCTCTCGACATTGACCATTTTGGGGATCGAGGGCCCTTCTGGAGCATTGATTTCCATAGGCATGGTGCGGGAAGGACACGCAGAGCGAGCGAGCCCTCTCGCTCTGCCTCAGAAGCTGTTGAGCTCCACAGCTCCGTAGCCAGCGGGAGGCATCGAGAGCGAGAGGCGTGCCTAACTCTCAATGCCTAGCGATGGCTGTCGATCTCCACGGGCATTTTCGCTTTTGGCACGGGGCCGATCCTCTTCTTGTGAGGCATCCAAGCAGTCTTGCCATCGATACCTCTCGATAGGGAGGGGCATCGAAGCCTGTCCAATTCCACACCTATCGATGCACATCGATATCCCTCGGAAGCGATAAGATCGCTACCGATGGATATCGATGGCTAGCGATAGGCAGCGGGAGCTGCCGATCTCGAGAGGCATGCAGAGCTTGCGGGCTGTGGGCCGTGTTGCTCTTGGGAGGCCCCGAGACCTCTCGACATTGACCATTTTGGGGATCGAGGGCCCTTCTGGAGCATTGATTTCCATAGGCATGGTGCGGGAACGACACGCAGAGAGAGTGAGCCCTCTCGCTCTGCCTCAGAAGCTGTTAATCTCCACAGCTCCGTAGCCAGCGGGAGGCATCGAGAGCGAGAGGCGTGCCTAACTCTCGATGCCTAGCGATGGCTGTCGATCTCCACGGGCATTTTCGCTTTTGGCACGGGGCCGATCCTCTTCTTGTGAGGCATCCAAGCAGTCTTGCCATCGATACCTCTCGATAGGGAGGGGCATCGAAGCCTGTCCAATTCCACACCTATCGATACACATCGATATCCCTCGGAAGCGAGAAGATTGCTACCGATGGATATCGATGGCTAGCGATAGGCAGCGGGAGCTGCCGATCTCGAGAGGCATGCAGAGCTTGCGGGCTGTGGGCCGTGTTGCTCTTGGGAGGCCCCGAGACCTCTCGACATTGACCATTTTGGGGATCGAGGGCCCTTCTGGAGCATTGATTTCCATAGGCATGGTGCGGGAATGACACGCAGAGCGAGCGAGCCCTCTCGCTCTGCCTCAGAAGCTGTTGAGCTCCACAGCTCCGTAGCCAGCGGGAGGCATCGAGAGCGAGAGGCGTGCCTAACTCTCAATGCCTAGCGATGGCTGTCGATCTCCACGGGCATTTTCGCTTTTGGCACGGGGCCGATCCTCTTCTTGTGAGGCATCCAAGCAGTCTTGCCATCGATACCTCTCGATAGGGAGGGGCATCGAAGCCTGTCCAATTCCACACCTATCGATACACATCGATATCCCTCGGAAGCGAGAAGATTGCTACCGATGGATATCGATGGCTAGCGATAGGCAGCGGGAGCTGCCGATCTCGAGAGGCATGCAGAGCTTGCGGGCTGTGGGCCGTGTTGCTCTTGGGAGGCCCCGAGACCTCTCGACATTGACCATTTTGGGGATCGAGGGCCCTTCTGGAGCATTGATTTCCATAGGCATGGTGCGGGAACGACACGCAGAGAGAGTGAGCCCTCTCGCTCTGCCTCAGAAGCTGTTAATCTCCACAGCTCCGTAGCCAGCGGGAGGCATCGAGAGCGAGAGGCGTGCCTAACTCTCGATGCCTAGCGATGGCTGTCGATCTCCACGGGCATTTTCGCTTTTGGCACGGGGCCGATCCTCTTCTTGTGAGGCATCCAAGCAGTCTTGCCATCGATACCTCTCGATAGGGAGGGGCATCGAAGCCTGTCCAATTCCACACCTATCAATACACATCGATATCCCTCGGAAGCGATAAGATCGCTACCGATGGATATCGATGGCTAGCGATAGGCAGCGGGAGCTGCCGATCTCGAGAGGCATGCAGAGCTTGCGGGCTGTGGGCCGTGTTGCTCTTGGGAGGCCCCGAGACCTCTCGACATTGACCATTTTGGGGATCGAGGGCCCTTCTGGAGCATTGATTTCCATAGGCATGGTGCGGGAATGACACGCAGAGCGAGCGAGCCCTCTCGCTCTGCCTCAGAAGCTGTTGAGCTCCACAGCTCCGTAGCCAGCGGGAGGCATCGAGAGCGAGAGGCGTGCCTAACTCTCAATGCCTAGCGATGGCTGTCGATCTCCACGGGCATTTTTGCTTTTGGCACGGGGCCGATCCTCTTCTTGTGAGGCATCCAAGCAGTCTTGCCATCGATACCTCTCGATAGGGAGGGGCATCGAAGCCTGTCCAATTCCACACCTATCGATACACATCGATATCCCTCGGAAGCGAGAAGATCGCTACCGATGGATATCGATGGCTAGCGATAGGCAGCGGGAGCTGCCGATCTCGAGAGGCATGCAGAGCTTGCGGGCTGTGGGCCGTGTTGCTCTTGGGAGGCCCCGAGACCTCTCGACATTGACCATTTTGGGGATCGAGGGCCCTTCTGGAGCATTGATTTCCATAGGCATGGTGCGGGAACGACACACAGAGAGAGCGAGCCCTCTCGCTCTGCCTCAGAAGCTGTTGAGCTCCACAGCTCCGTAGCCAGCGGGAGGCATCGAGAGCGAGAGGCGTGCCTAACTCTCAATGCCTAGCGATGGCTGTCGATCTCCACGGGCATTTTCGCTTTTGGCACGGGGCCGATCCTCTTCTTGTGAGGCATCCAAGCAGTCTTGCCATCGATACCTCTCGATAGGGAGGGGCATCGAAGCCTGTCCAATTCCACACCTATCGATACACATCGATATCCCTCGGAAGCGAGAAGATCGCTACCGATGGATATCGATGGCTAGCGATAGGCAGCGGGAGCTGCCGATCTCGAGAGGCATGCAGAGCTTGCGGGCTGTGGGCCGTGTTGCTCTTGGGAGGCCCCGAGACCTCTCGACATTGACCATTTTGGGGATCGAGGGCCCTTCTGGAGCATTGATTTCCATAGGCATGGTGCGGGAACGACACGCAGAGAGAGTGAGCCCTCTCGCTCTGCCTCAGAAGCTGTTAATCTCCACAGCTCCGTAGCCAGCGGGAGGCATCAATAACAAGAGGCGTGCCTAACTCTCGATGCCTAGCGATGGCTGTCGATCTCCACGGGCATTTTCGCTTTTGGCACGGGGCCGATCCTCTTCTTGTGAGGCATCCAAGCAGTCTTGCCATCGATACCTCTCGATAGGGAGGGGCATCGAAGCCTGTCCAATTCCACACCTATCAATACACATCGATATCCCTCAGAAGCGATAAGATCGCTACCGATGGATATCGATGGCTAGCGATAGGCAGCGGGAGCTGCCGATCTCGAGAGGCATGCAGAGCTTGCGGGGTGTGGGCCGTGTTGCTCTTGGGAGGCCCCGAGACCTCTCGACATTGACCATTTTGGGGATCGAGGGCCCTTCTGGAGCATTGATTTCCATAGGCATGGTGCGGGAATGACACGCAGAGCGAGCGAGCCCTCTCGCTCTGCCTCAGAAGCTGTTGAGCTCCACAGCTCCGTAGCCAGCGGGAGGCATCGAGAGCGAGAGGCGTGCCTAACTCTCAATGCCTAGCGATGGCTGTCGATCTCCACGGGCATTTTCGCTTTTGGCACGGGGCCAATCCTCTTCTTGTGAGGCATCCAAGCAGTCTTGCCATCGATACCTCTCGATAGGGAGGGGCATCGAAGCCTGTCCAATTCCACACCTATCGATACACATCGATATCCCTCGGAAGCGATAAGATCGCTACCGATGGATATCGATGGCTAGCGATAGGCAGCGGGAGCTGCCGATCTCGAGAGGCATGCAGAGCTTGCGGGCTGTGGGCCGTGTTGCTCCTGGGAGGCCCCGAGACCTCTCGACATTGACCATTTTGGGGATCGAGGGCCCTTCTGGAGCATTGATTTCCATAGGCATGGTGCGGGAATGACACGCAGAGCGAGCGAGCCCTCTCGCTCTGCCTCAGAAGCTGTTGAGCTCCACAGCTCCGTAGCCAGCGGGAGGCATCGAGAGCGAGAGGCGTGCCTAACTCTCAATGCCTAGCGATGGCTGTCGATCTCCACGGGCATTTTCGCTTTTGGCACGGGGCCGATCCTCTTCTTGTGAGGCATCCAAGCAGTCTTGTCATCGATACCTCTCGATAGGGAGGGGCAACGAAGCCTGTCCAATTCCACACCTATCGATACACATCGATATCCCTCGGAAGCGAGAAGATCGCTACCGATGGATATCGATGGCTAGCGATAGGCAGCGGGAGCTGCCGATCTCGAGAGGCATGCAGAGCTTGCGGGCTGTGGGCCGTGTTGCTCTTGGGAGGCCCCGAGACCTCTCGACATTGACCATTTTGGGGATCGAGGGCCCTTCTGGAGCATTGATTTCCATAGGCATGGTGCGGGAACGACACGCAGAGAGAGTGAGCCCTCTCGCTCTGCCTCAGAAGCTGTTAATCTCCACAGCTCCGTAGCCAGCGGGAGGCATCGAGAGCGAGAGGCGTGCCTAACTCTCAATGCCTAGCGATGGCTGTCGATCTCCACGGGCATTTTCGCTTTTGGCACGGGGCCGATCCTCTTCTTGTGAGGCATCCAAGCAGTCTTGCCATCGATACCTCTCGATAGGGAGGGGCATCGAAGCCTGTCCAATTCCACACCTATCAATACACATCGATATCCCTCGGAAGCGATAAGATCGCTACCGATGGATATCGATGGCTAGCGATAGGCAGCGGGAGCTGCCGATCTCGAGAGGCATGCAGAGCTTGCGGGCTGTGGGCCGTGTTGCTCTTGGGAGGCCCCGAGACCTCTCGACATTGACCATTTTGGGGATCGAGGGCCCTTCTGGAGCATTGATTTCCATAGGCATGGTGCGGGAACGACACGCAGAGAGAGTGAGCCCTCTCGCTCTGCCTCAGAAGCTGTTAATCTCCACAGCTCCGTAGCCAGCGGGAGGCATCGAGAGCGAGAGGCGTGCCTAACTCTCGATGCCTAGCGATGGCTGTCGATCTCCACGGGCATTTTCGCTTTGGGCACGGGGCCGATCCTCTTCTTGTGAGGCATCCAAGCAGTCTTGCCATCGATACCTCTCGATAGGGAGGGGCATCGAAGCCTGTCCAATTCCACACCTATCAATACACATCGATATCCCTCGGAAGCGATAAGATCGCTACCGATGGATATCGATGGCTAGCGATAGGCAGCGGGAGCTGCCGATCTCGAGAGGCATGCAGAGCTTGCGGGCTGTGGGCCGTGTTGCTCTTGGGAGGCCCCGAGACCTCTCGACATTGACCATTTTGGGGATCGAGGGCCCTTCTGGAGCATTGATTTCCATAGGCATGGTGCGGGAATGACACGCAGAGCGAGCGAGCCCTCTCGCTCTGCCTCAGAAGCTGTTGAGCTCCACAGCTCCGTAGCCAGCGGGAGGCATCGAGAGCGAGAGGCGTGCCTAACTCTCAAAGCCTAGCGATGGCTGTCGATCTCCACGGGCATTTTCGCTTTTGGCACGGGGCCAATCCTCTTCTTGTGAGGCATCCAAGCAGTCTTGCCATCGATACCTCTCGATAGGGAGGGGCATCGAAGCCTGTCCAATTCCACACCTATCGATACACATCGATATCCCTCGGAAGCGATAAGATCGCTACCGATGGATATCGATGGCTAGCGATAGGCAGCGGGAGCTGCCGATCTCGAGAGGCATGCAGAGCTTGCGGGCTGTGGGCCGTGTTGCTCCTGGGAGGCCCCGAGACCTCTCGACATTGACCATTTTGGGGATCGAGGGCCCTTCTGGAGCATTGATTTCCATAGGCATGGTGCGGGAATGACACGCAGAGCGAGCGAGCCCTCTCGCTCTGCCTCAGAAGCTGTTGAGCTCCACAGCTCCGTAGCCAGCGGGAGGCATCGAGAGCGAGAGGCGTGCCTAACTCTCAATGCCTAGCGATGGCTGTCGATCTCCACGGGCATTTTCGCTTTTGGCACGGGGCCGATCCTCTTCTTGTGAGGCATCCAAGCAGTCTTGCCATCGATACCTCTCGATAGGGAGGGGCAACGAAGCCTGTCCAATTCCACACCTATCGATACACATCGATATCCCTCGGAAGCGATAAGATTGCTACCGATGGATATCGATGGCTAGCGATAGGCAGCGGGAGCTGCCGATCTCGAGAGGCATGCAGAGCTTGCGGGCTGTGGGCCGTGTTGCTCTTGGGAGGCCCCGAGACCTCTCGACATTGACCATTTTGGGGATCGAGGGCCCTTCTGGAGCATTGATTTCCATAGGCATGGTGCGGGAATGACACGCAGAGCGAGCGAGCCCTCTCGCTCTGCCTCAGAAGCTGTTGAGCTCCACAGCTCCGTAGCCAGCGGGAGGCATCGAGAGCGAGAGGCGTGCCTAACTCTCAAAGCCTAGCGATGGCTGTCGATCTCCACGGGCATTTTCGCTTTTGGCACGGGGCCAATCCTCTTCTTGTGAGGCATCCAAGCAGTCTTGCCATCGATACCTCTCGATAGGGAGGGGCATCGAAGCCTGTCCAATTCCACACCTATCGATACACATCGATATCCCTCGGAAGCGATAAGATCGCTACCGATGGATATCGATGGCTAGCGATAGGCAGCGGGAGCTGCCGATCTCGAGAGGCATGCAGAGCTTGCGGGCTGTGGGCCGTGTTGCTCCTGGGAGGCCCCGAGACCTCTCGACATTGACCATTTTGGGGATCGAGGGCCCTTCTGGAGCATTGATTTCCATAGGCATGGTGCGGGAATGACACGCAGAGCGAGCGAGCCCTCTCGCTCTGCCTCAGAAGCTGTTGAGCTCCACAGCTCCGTAGCCAGCGGGAGGCATCGAGAGCGAGAGGCGTGCCTAACTCTCAATGCCTAGCGATGGCTGTCGATCTCCACGGGCATTTTCGCTTTTGGCACGGGGCCGATCCTCTTCTTGTGAGGCATCCAAGCAGTCTTGCCATCGATACCTCTCGATAGGGAGGGGCAACGAAGCCTGTCCAATTCCACACCTATCGATACACATCGATATCCCTCGGAAGCGATAAGATTGCTACCGATGGATATCGATGGCTAGCGATAGGCAGCGGGAGCTGCCGATCTCGAGAGGCATGCAGAGCTTGCGGGCTGTGGGCCGTGTTGCTCTTGGGAGGCCCCGAGACCTCTCGACATTGACCATTTTGGGGATCGAGGGCCCTTCTGGAGCATTGATTTCCATAGGCATGGTGCGGGAACGACACGCAGAGAGAGTGAGCCCTCTCGCTCTGCCTCAGAAGCTGTTAATCTCCACAGCTCCGTAGCCAGCGGGAGGCATCGAGAGCGAGAGGCGTGCCTTACTCTCAATGCCTAGCGATGGCTGTCGATCTCCACGGGCATTTTCGCTTTTGGCACGGGGCCGATCCTCTTCTTGTGAGGCATCCAAGCAGTCTTGCCATCGATACCTCTCGATAGGGAGGGGCATCGAAGCCTGTCCAATTCCACACCTATCAATACACATCGATATCCCTCGGAAGCGAGAAGATCGCTACCGATGGATATCGATGGCTAGCGATAGGCAGCGGGAGCTGCCGATCTCGAGAGGCATGCAGAGCTTGCGGGCTGTGGGCCGTGTTGCTCTTGGGAGGCCCCGAGACCTCTCGACATTGACCATTTTGGGGATCGAGGGCCCTTCTGGAGCATTGATTTCCATAGGCATGGTGCGGGAATGACACGCAGAGCGAGCGAGCCCTCTCGCTCTGCCTCAGAAGCTGTTGAGCTCCACAGCTCCGTAGCCAGCGGGAGGCATCGAGAGCGAGAGGCGTGCCTAACTCTCGATGCCTAGCGATGGCTGTCGATCTCCACGGGCATTTTCGCTTTTGGCACGGGGCCGATCCTCTTCTTGTGAGGCATCCAAGCAGTCTTGCCATCGATACCTCTCGATAGGGAGGGGCATCGAAGCCTGTCCAATTCCACACCTATCAATACACATCGATATCCCTCGGAAGCGAGAAGATCGCTACCGATGGATATCGATGGCTAGCGATAGGCAGCGGGAGCTGCCGATCTCGAGAGGCATGCAGAGCTTGCGGGGTGTGGGCCGTGTTGCTCTTGGGAGGCCCCGAGACCTCTCGACATTGACCATTTTGGGGATCGAGGGCCCTTCTGGAGCATTGATTTCCATAGGCATGGTGCGGGAACGACACACAGAGAGAGCGAGCCCTCTCGCTCTGCCTCAGAAGCTGTTAATCTCCACAGCTCCGTAGCCAGCGGGAGGCATCGAGAGCGAGAGGCGTGCCTAACTCTCAATGCCTAGCGATGGCTGTCGATCTCCACGGGCATTTTCGCTTTTGGCACGGGACCGATCCTCTTCTTGTGAGGCATCCAAGCAGTCTTGCCATCGATACCTCTCGATAGGGAGGGGCATCGAAGCCTGTCCAATTCCACACCTATCGATACACATCGATATCCCTCGGAAGCGATAAGATCGCTACCGATGGATATCGATGGCTAGCGATAGGCAGCGGGAGCTGCCGATCTCGAGAGGCATGCAGAGCTTGCGGGCTGTGGGCCGTGTTGCTCTTGGGAGGCCCCGAGACCTCTCGACATTGACCATTTTGGGGATCGAGGGCCCTTCTGGAGCATTGATTTCCGTAGGCATGGTGCGGGAATGACACGCAGAGCGAGCGAGCCCTCTCGCTCTGCCTCAGAAGCTGTTGAGCTCCACAGCTCCGTAGCCAGCGGGAGGCATCGAGAGCGAGAGGCGTGCCTAACTCTCAATGCCTAGCGATGGCTGTCGATCTCCACGGGCATTTTCGCTTTTGGCACGGGGCCGATCCTCTTCTTGTGAGGCATCCAAGCAGTCTTGCCATCGATACCTCTCGATAGGGAGGGGCATCGAAGCCTGTCCAATTCCATACCTATCGATACACATGGATATCCCTCGGAAGCGATAAGATTGCTACCGATGGATATCGATGGCTAGCGATAGGCAGCGGGAGCTGCCGATCTCGAGAGGCATGCAGAGCTTGCGGGCTGTGGGCCGTGTTGCTCTTGGGAGGCCCCGAGACCTCTCGACATTGACCATTTTGGGGATCGAGGGCCCTTCTGGAGCATTGATTTCCATAGGCATGGTGCGGGAACGACATGCAGAGAGAGTGAGCCCTCTCGCTCTGCCTCAGAAGCTGTTGATCTCCACAGCTCCGTAGCCAGCGGGAGGCATCGAGAGCGAGAGGCGTGCCTAACTCTCGATGCCTAGCGATGGCTGTCGATCTCCACGGGCATTTTCGCTTTTGGCACGGGGCCGATCCTCTTCTTGTGAGGCATCCAAGCAGTCTTGCCATCGATACCTCTCGATAGGGAGGGGCATCGAAGCCTGTCCAATTCCACACCTATCAATACACATCGATATCCCTCGGAAGCGATAAGATTGCTACCGATGGATATCGATGGCTAGCGATAGGCAGCGGGAGCTGCCGATCTTGAGAGGCATGCAGAGCTTGCGGGCTGTGGGCCGTGTTGCTCCTGGGAGGCCCCGAGACCTCTCGACATTGACCATTTTGGGGATCGAGGGCCCTTCTGGAGCATTGATTTCCGTAGGCATGGTGCGGGAATGACACGCAGAGCGAGCGAGCCCTCTCGCTCTGCCTCAGAAGCTGTTGAGCTCCACAGCTCCGTAGCCAGCGGGAGGCATCGAGAGCGAGAGGCGTGCCTAACTCTCAATGCCTAGCGATGGCTGTCGATCTCCACGGGCATTTTCGCTTTTGGCACGGGGCCGATCCTCTTCTTGTGAGGCATCCAAGCAGTCTTGCCATCGATACCTCTCGATAGGGAGGGGCATCGAAGCCTGTCCAATTCCATACCTATCGATACACATCGATATCCCTCGGAAGCGATAAGATTGCTACCGATGGATATCGATGGCTAGCGATAGGCAGCGGGAGCTGCCGATCTCGAGAGGCATGCAGAGCTTGCGGGCTGTGGGCCGTGTTGCTCTTGGGAGGCCCCGAGACCTCTCGACATTGACCATTTTGGGGATCGAGGGCCCTTCTGGAGCATTGATTTCCATAGGCATGGTGCGGGAACGACACGCAGAGAGAGTGAGCCCTCTCGCTCTGCCTCAGAAGCTGTTAATCTCCACAGCTCCGTAGCCAGCGGGAGGCATCGAGAGCGAGAGGCGTGCCTAACTCTCGATGCCTAGCGATGGCTGTCGATCTCCACGGGCATTTTCGCTTTTGGCACGGGGCCGATCCTCTTCTTGTGAGGCATCCAAGCAGTCTTGCCATCGATACCTCTCGATAGGGAGGGGCATCGAAGCCTGTCCAATTCCACACCTATCAATACACATCGATATCCCTCGGAAGCGATAAGATTGCTACCGATGGATATCGATGGCTAGCGATAGGCAGCGGGAGCTGCCGATCTCAAGAGGCATGCAGAGCTTGCGGGCTGTGGGCCGTGTTGCTCTTGGGAGGCCCCGAGACCTCTCGACATTGACCATTTTGGGGATCGAGGGCCCTTCTGGAGCATTGATTTCCATAGGCATGGTGCGGGAATGACACGCAGAGCGAGCGAGCCCTCTCGCTCTGCCTCAGAAGCTGTTGAGCTCCACAGCTCCGTAGCCAGCGGGAGGCATCGAGAGCGAGAGGCGTGCCTAACTCTCAATGCCTAGCGATGGCTGTCGATCTCCACGGGCATTTTCGCTTTTGGCACGGGGCCGATCCTCTTCTTGTGAGGCATCCAAGCAGTCTTGCCATCAATACCTCTCGATAGGGAGGGGCATCGAAGCCTGTCCAATTCCACACCTATCGATACACATCGATATCCCTCGGAAGCGAGAAGATCGCTACCGATGGATATCGATGGCTAGTGATAGGCAGCGGGAGCTGCCGATCTCGAGAGGCATGCAGAGCTTGCGGGCTGTGGGCCGTGTTGCTCTTGGGAGGCCCCGAGACCTCTCGACATTGACCATTTTGGGGATCGAGGGCCCTTCTGGAGCATTGATTTCCGTAGGCATGGTGCGGGAATGACACGCAGAGCGAGCGAGCCCTCTCGTTCTGCCTCAGAAGCTGTTGAGCTCCACAGCTCCGTAGCCAGCGGGAGGCATCGAGAGCGAGAGGCATCGAGAGCGAGAGGCGTGCCTAACTCTCAATGCCTAGCGATGGCTGTCGATCTCCACGGGCATTTTCGCTTTTGGCACGGGGCCGATCCTCTTCTTGTGAGGCATCCAAGCAGTCTTGCCATCGATACCTCTCGATAGGGAGGGGCATCGAAGCCTGTCCAATTCCACACCTATCCATACACATCGATATCCCTCGGAAGCGAGAAGATCGCTACCGATGGATATCGATGGCTAGCGATAGGCAGCGGGAGCTGCCGATCTCGAGAGGCATGCAGAGCTTGCGGGCTGTGGGCCGTGTTGCTCTTGGGAGGCCCCGAGACCTCTCGACATTGACCATTTTGGGGATCGAGGGCCCTTCTGGAGCATTGATTTCCATAGGCATGGTGCGGGAACGACACGCAGAGAGAGTGAGCCCTCTCGCTCTGCCTCAGAAGCTGTTAATCTCCACAGCTCCGTAGCCAGCGGGAGGCATCGAGAGCGAGAGGCGTGCCTAACTCTCAATGCCTAGCGATGGCTGTCGATCTCCACGGGCATTTTCGCTTTTGGCACGGGGCCGATCCTCTTCTTGTGAGGCATCCAAGCAGTCTTGCCATCGATACCTCTCGATAGGGAGGGGCATCGAAGCCTGTCCAATTCCACACCTATCGATACACATCGATATCCCTCGGAAGCGATAAGATCGCTACCGATGGATATCGATGGCTAGCGATAGGCAGCGGGAGCTGCCGATCTCGAGAGGCATGCAGAGCTTGCGGGCTGTGGGCCGTGTTGCTCTTGGGAGGCCCCGAGGCCTCTCGACATTGACCATTTTGGGGATCGAGGGCCCTTCTGGAGCATTGATTTCCATAGGCATGGTGCGGGAACGACACGCAGAGAGAGAGAGCCCTCTCGCTCTGCCTCAGAAGCTGTTGAGCTCCACAGCTCCGTAGCCAGCGGGAGGCATCGAGAGCGAGAGGCGTGCCTAACTCTCAATGCCTAGCGATGGCTGTCGATCTCCACGGGCATTTTCGCTTTTGGCACGGGGCCGATCCTCTTCTTGTGAGGCATCCAAGCAATCCCGCCATCGATACCTCTCGATAGGGAGGGGCATCGAAGCCTGTCCAATTCCACACCTATCGATGCACATCGATATCCCTTGGAAGCGATAAGATTGCTACCGATGGATATCGATGGCTAGCGATAGGCAGCGGGAGCTGCCGATCTCGAGAGGCATGCAGAGCTTGCAGGCTGTGGGCCGTGTTGCTCTTGGGAGGCCCCGAGACCTCTCGACATTGACCATTTTGGGGATCGAGGGCCCTTCTGGAGCATTGATTTCCATAGGCATGGTGCGGGAACGACACGCAGAGAGAGCGAGCCCTCTCGCTCTGCCTCAGAAGCTGTCGATCTCCACAGCTCCGTAGCCAGCGGGAGGCATCGAGAGCGAGAGGCGTGCCTAACTCTCAATGCCTAGCGATGGCTGTCGATCTCCACGGGCATTTTCGCTTTTGGCACGGGGCCGATCCTCTTCTTGTGAGGCATCCAAGCAGTCTTGCCATCGATACCTCTCGATAGGGAGGGGCATCGAAGCCTGTCCAATTCCACACCTATCGATACACATCGATATCCCTCGGAAGCGAGAAGATCGCTACCGATGGATATCGATGGCTAGCGATAGGCAGCGGGAGCTGCCGATCTCGAGAGGCATGCAGAGCTTGCGGGCTGTGGGCCGTGTTGCTCTTGGGAGGCCCCGAGACCTCTCGACATTGACCATTTTGGGGATCGAGGGCCCTTCTGGAGCATTGATTTCCATAGGCATGGTGCTGGAACAACAGACAGAGAGAGCGAGCCCTCTCGCTCTGCCTCAGAAGCTGTTGAGCTCCACAGCTCCGTAGCCAGCGGGAGGCATCGAGAGCGAGAGGCGTGCCTAACTCTCAATGCCTAGCGATGGCTGTCGATCTCCACGGGCATTTTCGCTTTTGGCACGGGGCCGATCCTCTTCTTGTGAGGCATCCAAGCAATCCCGCCATCGATACCTCTCGATAGGGAGGGGCATCGAAGCCTGTC
Organism: Dromaius novaehollandiae; assembly: GCF_036370855.1. Lineage (NCBI taxonomy): Eukaryota > Metazoa > Chordata > Aves > Casuariiformes > Dromaiidae > Dromaius > Dromaius novaehollandiae. The sequence goes on along the minus strand of NC_088098.1, from coordinate 83,897,760 downwards.
CAATTCCACACCTATCAATACACATCGATATCCCTCGGAAGCGAGAAGATCGCTACCGATGGATATCGATGGCTAGCGATAGGCAGCGGGAGCTGCCGATCTCGAGAGGCATGCAGAGCTTGCGGGCTGTGGGCCGTGTTGCTCCTGGGAGGCCCCGAGACCTCTCGACATTGACCCTTTTGGGGATCGAGGGCCCTTCTGGAGCATTGATTTCCATAGGCATGGTGCGGGAACGACACGCAGAGAGAGAGAGCCCTCTCGCTCTGCCTCAGAAGCTGTTGAGCTCCACAGCTCCGTAGCCAGCGGGAGGCATCGAGAGCGAGAGGCGTGCCTAACTCTCAATGCCTAGCGATGGCTGTCGATCTCCACGGGCATTTTCGCTTTTGGCACGGGGCCGATCCTCTTCTTGTGAGGCATCCAAGCAATCCCGCCATCGATACTTCTCGATAGGGAGGGGCATCGAAGCCTGTCCAATTCCACACCTATCGATACACATCGATATCCCTCGGAAGCGATAAGATTGCTACCGATGGATATCGATGGCTAGCGATAGGCAGCGGGAGCTGCCGATCTCGAGAGGCATGCAGAGCTTGTGGGGTGTGGGCCGTGTTGCTCTTGGGAGGCCCCGAGACCTCTCGACATTGACCATTTTGGGGATCGAGGGCCCTTCTGGAGCATTGATTTCCATAGGCATGGTGCGGGAACGACACGCAGAGAGAGAGCCCTCTCGCTCTGCCTCAGAAGCTGTTAATCTCCACATCTCCGTAGCCAGCGGGAGGCATCGAGAGCGAGAGGCGTGCCTAACTCTCGATGCCTAGCGATGGCTGTCGATCTCCACGGGCATTTTCGCTTTTGGCACGGGGCCGATCCTCTTCTTGTGAGGCATCCAAGCAATCCCGCCATCGATACCTCTCGATAGGGAGGGGCATCGAAGCCTGTCCAATTCCACACCTATCGATACACATCGATATCCCTCGGAAGCGAGAAGATCGCTACCGATGGATATCGATGGCTAGTGATAGGCAGCGGGAGCTGCCGATCTCGAGAGGCATGCAGAGCTTGCGGGCTGTGGGCCGTGTTGCTCTTGGGAGGCCCCGAGACCTCTCGACATTGACCATTTTGGGGATCGAGGGCCCTTCTGGAGCATTGATTTCCGTAGGCATGGTGCGGGAATGACACGCAGAGCGAGCGAGCCCTCTCGTTCTGCCTCAGAAGCTGTTGAGCTCCACAGCTCCGTAGCCAGCGGGAGGCATCGAGAGCGAGAGGCATCGAGAGCGAGAGGCGTGCCTAACTCTCAATGCCTAGCGATGGCTGTCGATCTCCACGGGCATTTTCGCTTTTGGCACGGGGCCGATCCTCTTCTTGTGAGGCATCCAAGCAGTCTTGCCATCGATACCTCTCGATAGGGAGGGGCATCGAAGCCTGTCCAATTCCACACCTATCCATACACATCGATATCCCTCGGAAGCGAGAAGATCGCTACCGATGGATATCGATGGCTAGCGATAGGCAGCGGGAGCTGCCGATCTCGAGAGGCATGCAGAGCTTGCGGGCTGTGGGCCGTGTTGCTCTTGGGAGGCCCCGAGACCTCTCGACATTGACCATTTTGGGGATCGAGGGCCCTTCTGGAGCATTGATTTCCATAGGCATGGTGCGGGAACGACACGCAGAGAGAGTGAGCCCTCTCGCTCTGCCTCAGAAGCTGTTAATCTCCACAGCTCCGTAGCCAGCGGGAGGCATCGAGAGCGAGAGGCGTGCCTAACTCTCAATGCCTAGCGATGGCTGTCGATCTCCACGGGCATTTTCGCTTTTGGCACGGGGCCGATCCTCTTCTTGTGAGGCATCCAAGCAGTCTTGCCATCGATACCTCTCGATAGGGAGGGGCATCGAAGCCTGTCCAATTCCACACCTATCGATACACATCGATATCCCTCGGAAGCGATAAGATCGCTACCGATGGATATCGATGGCTAGCGATAGGCAGCGGGAGCTGCCGATCTCGAGAGGCATGCAGAGCTTGCGGGCTGTGGGCCGTGTTGCTCTTGGGAGGCCCCGAGGCCTCTCGACATTGACCATTTTGGGGATCGAGGGCCCTTCTGGAGCATTGATTTCCATAGGCATGGTGCGGGAACGACACGCAGAGAGAGAGAGCCCTCTCGCTCTGCCTCAGAAGCTGTTGAGCTCCACAGCTCCGTAGCCAGCGGGAGGCATCGAGAGCGAGAGGCGTGCCTAACTCTCAATGCCTAGCGATGGCTGTCGATCTCCACGGGCATTTTCGCTTTTGGCACGGGGCCGATCCTCTTCTTGTGAGGCATCCAAGCAATCCCGCCATCGATACCTCTCGATAGGGAGGGGCATCGAAGCCTGTCCAATTCCACACCTATCGATGCACATCGATATCCCTCGGAAGCGATAAGATTGCTACCGATGGATATCGATGGCTAGCGATAGGCAGCGGGAGCTGCCGATCTCGAGAGGCATGCAGAGCTTGCGGGCTGTGGGCCGTGTTGCTCTTGGGAGGCCCCGAGACCTCTCGACATTGACCATTTTGGGGATCGAGGGCCCTTCTGGAGCATTGATTTCCATAGGCATGGTGCGGGAACGACACGCAGAGAGAGCGAGCCCTCTCGCTCTGCCTCAGAAGCTGTCGATCTCCACAGCTCCGTAGCCAGCGGGAGGCATCGAGAGCGAGAGGCGTGCCTAACTCTCAATGCCTAGCGATGGCTGTCGATCTCCACGGGCATTTTCGCTTTTGGCACGGGGCCGATCCTCTTCTTGTGAGGCATCCAAGCAGTCTTGCCATCGATACCTCTCGATAGGGAGGGGCATCGAAGCCTGTCCAATTCCACACCTATCGATACACATCGATATCCCTCGGAAGCGAGAAGATCGCTACCGATGGATATCGATGGCTAGCGATAGGCAGCGGGAGCTGCCGATCTCGAGAGGCATGCAGAGCTTGCGGGCTGTGGGCCGTGTTGCTCTTGGGAGGCCCCGAGACCTCTCGACATTGACCATTTTGGGGATCGAGGGCCCTTCTGGAGCATTGATTTCCATAGGCATGGTGCTGGAACAACAGACAGAGAGAGCGAGCCCTCTCGCTCTGCCTCAGAAGCTGTTGAGCTCCACAGCTCCGTAGCCAGCGGGAGGCATCGAGAGCGAGAGGCGTGCCTAACTCTCAATGCCTAGCGATGGCTGTCGATCTCCACGGGCATTTTCGCTTTTGGCACGGGGCCGATCCTCTTCTTGTGAGGCATCCAAGCAATCCCGCCATCGATACCTCTCGATAGGGAGGGGCATCGAAGCCTGTCCAATTCCACACCTATCGATACACATCGATATCCCTCGGAAGCGAGAAGATCGCTACCGATGGATATCGATGGCTAGCGATAGGCAGCGGGAGCTGCCGATCTCGAGAGGCATGCAGAGCTTGCGGGCTGTGGGCCGTGTTGCTCCTGGGAGGCCCCGAGACCTCTCGACATTGACCCTTTTGGGGATCGAGGGCCCTTCTGGAGCATTGATTTCCATAGGCATGGTGCGGGAACGACACGCAGAGAGAGAGAGCCCTCTCGCTCTGCCTCAGAAGCTGTTGAGCTCCACAGCTCCGTAGCCAGCGGGAGGCATCGAGAGCGAGAGGCGTGCCTAACTCTCAATGCCTAGCGATGGCTGTCGATCTCCACGGGCATTTTCGCTTTTGGCACGGGGCCGATCCTCTTCTTGTGAGGCATCCAAGCAATCCCGGCATCGATACTTCTCGATAGGGAGGGGCATCGAAGCCTGTCCAATTCCACACCTATCGATACACATCGATATCCCTCGGAAGCGATAAGATTGCTACCGATGGATATCGATGGCTAGCGATAGGCAGCGGGAGCTGCCGATCTCGAGAGGCATGCAGAGCTTGTGGGGTGTGGGCCGTGTTGCTCTTGGGAGGCCCCGAGACCTCTCGACATTGACCATTTTGGGGATCGAGGGCCCTTCTGGAGCATTGATTTCCATAGGCATGGTGCGGGAACGACACGCAGAGAGAGAGCCCTCTCGCTCTGCCTCAGAAGCTGTTAATCTCCACATCTCCGTAGCCAGCGGGAGGCATCGAGAGCGAGAGGCATGCCTAGCGATGGCTGTCGATCTCCACGGGCATTTTCGCTTTTGGCACAGGGCCGATCCTCTTCTTGTGAGGCATCCAAGCAATCCCGCCATCGATACCTCTCGATAGGGAGGGGCATCGAAGCCTGTCCAATTCCACACCTATCGATACACATCGATATCCCTCGGAAGCGATAAGATTGCTACCGATGGATATCGATGGCTAGCGATAGGCAGCGGGAGCTGCCGATCTCGAGAGGCATGCAGAGCTTGCGGGCTGTGGGCCGTGTTGCTCTTGGGAGGCCCCGAGACCTCTCGACATTGACCATTTTGGGGATCGAGGGCCCTTCTGGAGCATTGATTTCCATAGGCATGGTGCGGGAACGACACGCAGAGAGAGAGCCCTCTCGCTCTGCCTCAGAAGCTGTTAATCTCCACATCTCCGTAGCCAGCGGGAGGCATCGAGAGCGAGAGGCATGCCTAGCGATGGCTGTCGATCTCCACGGGCATTTTCGCTTTTGGCACGGGGCCGATCCTCTTCTTGTGAGGCATCCAAGCAATCCCGCCATCGATACCTCTCGATAGGGAGGGGCATCGAAGCCTGTCCAATTCCACACCTATCGATACACATCGATATCCCTCGGAAGCGATAAGATCGCTACCGATGGATATCGATGGCTAGCGATAGGCAGCGGGAGCTGCCGATCTCGAGAGGCATGCAGAGCTTGCGGGCTGTGGGCCGTGTTGCTCCTGGGAGGCCCCGAGACCTCTCGACATTGACCATTTTGGGGATCGAGGGCCCTTCTGGAGCATTGATTTCCATAGGCATGGTGCGGGAACGACACGCAGAGAGAGTGAGCCCTCTCGCTCTGCCTCAGAAGCTGTTAATCTCCACAGCTCCGTAGCCAGCGGGAGGCATCGAGAGCGAGAGGCGTGCCTAACTCTCGATGCCTAGCGATGGCTGTCGATCTCCACGGGCATTTTCGCTTTTGGCACGGGGCCGATCCTCTTCTTGTGAGGCATCCAAGCAGTCTTGCCATCGATACCTCTCGATAGGGAGGGGCATCGAAGCCTGTCCAATTCCACACCTATCAATACACATCGATATCCCTCGGAAGCGATAAGATTGCTACCGATGGATATCGATGGCTAGCGATAGGCAGCGGGAGCTGCCGATCTCAAGAGGCATGCAGAGCTTGCGGGCTGTGGGCCGTGTTGCTCTTGGGAGGCCCCGAGACCTCTCGACATTGACCATTTTGGGGATCGAGGGCCCTTCTGGAGCATTGATTTCCATAGGCATGGTGCGGGAATGACACGCAGAGCGAGCGAGCCCTCTCGCTCTGCCTCAGAAGCTGTTGAGCTCCACAGCTCCGTAGCCAGCGGGAGGCATCGAGAGCGAGAGGCGTGCCTAACTCTCAATGCCTAGCGATGGCTGTCGATCTCCACGGGCATTTTCGCTTTTGGCACGGGGCCGATCCTCTTCTTGTGAGGCATCCAAGCAGTCTTGCCATCAATACCTCTCGATAGGGAGGGGCATCGAAGCCTGTCCAATTCCACACCTATCGATACACATCGATATCCCTCGGAAGCGAGAAGATCGCTACCGATGGATATCGATGGCTAGTGATAGGCAGCGGGAGCTGCCGATCTCGAGAGGCATGCAGAGTTTGCGGGCTGTGGGCCGTGTTGCTCTTGGGAGGCCCCGAGACCTCTCGACATTGACCATTTTGGGGATCGAGGGCCCTTCTGGAGCATTGATTTCCATAGGCATGGTGCGGGAATGACATGCAGAGCGAGCGAGCCCTCTCGCTCTGCCTCAGAAGCTGTTGAGCTCCACAGCTCCGTAGCCAGCGGGAGGCATCGAGAGCGAGAGGCGTGCCTAACTCTCAATGCCTAGCGATGGCTGTCGATCTCCACGGGCATTTTCGCTTTTGGCACGGGGCCGATCCTCTTCTTGTGAGGCATCCAAGCAGTCTTGCCATCGATACCTCTCGATAGGGAGGGGCATCGAAGCCTGTCCAATTCCACACCTATCGATACACATCGATATCCCTCGGAAGCGAGAAGATCGCTACCGATGGATATCGATGGCTAGCGATAGGCAGCGGGAGCTGCCGATCTCGAGAGGCATGCAGAGCTTGCGGGCTGTGGGCCGTGTTGCTCTTGGGAGGCCCCGAGACCTCTCGACATTGACCATTTTGGGGATCGAGGGCCCTTCTGGAGCATTGATTTCCATAGGCATGGTGCGGGAACGACACGCAGAGAGAGTGAGCCCTCTCGCTCTGCCTCAGAAGCTGTTAATCTCCACAGCTCCGTAGCCAGCGGGAGGCATCGAGAGCGAGAGGCGTGCCTAACTCTCAATGCCTAGCGATGGCTGTCGATCTCCACGGGCATTTTCGCTTTTGGCACGGGGCCGATCCTCTTCTTGTGAGGCATCCAAGCAATCCCGCCATCGATACCTCTCGATAGGGAGGGGCATCGAAGCCTGTCCAATTCCACACCTATCGATACACATCGATATCCCTCGGAAGCGATAAGATTGCTACCGATGGATATCGATGGCTAGCGATAGGCAGCGGGAGCTGCCGATCTCGAGAGGCATGCAGAGCTTGCGGGCTGTGGGCCGTGTTGCTCTTGGGAGGCCCCGAGGCCTCTCGACATTGACCATTTTGGGGATCGAGGGCCCTTCTGGAGCATTGATTTCCATAGGCATGGTGCGGGAACGACACGCAGAGAGAGAGAGCCCTCTCGCTCTGCCTCAGAAGCTGTTGAGCTCCACAGCTCCGTAGCCAGCGGGAGGCATCGAGAGCGAGAGGCGTGCCTAACTCTCAATGCCTAGCGATGGCTGTCGATCTCCACGGGCATTTTCGCTTTTGGCACGGGGCCGATCCTCTTCTTGTGAGGCATCCAAGCAATCCCGCCATCGATACCTCTCGATAGGGAGGGGCATCGAAGCCTGTCCAATTCCACACCTATCGATACACATCGATATCCCTCGGAAGCGAGAAGATCGCTACCGATGGATATCGATGGCTAGCGATAGGCAGCGGGAGCTGCCGATCTTGAGAGGCATGCAGAGCTTGCGGGCTGTGGGCCGTGTTGCTCCTGGGAGGCCCCGAGGCCTGTCGACATTGACCATTTTGGGGATCGAGGGCCCTTCTGGAGCATTGATTTCCATAGGCATGGTGCGGGAACGACACGCAGAGAGAGCGAGCCCTCTCGCTCTGCCTCAGAAGCTGTTGAGCTCCACAGCTCCGTAGCCAGCGGGAGGCATCGAGAGCGAGAGGCGTGCCTAACTCTCAATGCCTAGCGATGGCTGTCGATCTCCACGGGCATTTTCGCTTTTGGCACGGGGCCGATCCTCTTCTTGTGAGGCATCCAAGCAGTCTTGCCATCGATACCTCTCGATAGGGAGGGGCATCGAAGCCTGTCCAATTCCACACCTATCGATACACATCGATATCCCTCGGAAGCGAGAAGATCGCTACCGATGGATATCGATGGCTAGCGATAGGCAGCGGGAGCTGCCGATCTCGAGAGGCATGCAGAGCTTGCGGGCTGTGGGCCGTGTTGCTCTTGGGAGGCCCCGAGACCTCTCGACATTGACCATTTTGGGGATCGAGGGCCCTTCTGGAGCATTGATTTCCATAGGCATGGTGCTGGAACAACAGACAGAGAGAGCGAGCCCTCTCGCTCTGCCTCAGAAGCTGTTGAGCTCCACAGCTCCGTAGCCAGCGGGAGGCATCGAGAGCGAGAGGCGTGCCTAACTCTCAATGCCTAGCGATGGCTGTCGATCTCCACGGGCATTTTCGCTTTTGGCACGGGGCCGATCCTCTTCTTGTGAGGCATCCAAGCAATCCCGCCATCGATACCTCTCGATAGGGAGGGGCATCGAAGCCTGTCCAATTCCACACCTATCGATACACATCGATATCCCTCGGAAGCGAGAAGATCGCTACCGATGGATATCGATGGCTAGCGATAGGCAGCGGGAGCTGCCGATCTCGAGAGGCATGCAGAGCTTGCGGGCTGTGGGCCGTGTTGCTCCTGGGAGGCCCCGAGACCTCTCGACATTGACCCTTTTGGGGATCGAGGGCCCTTCTGGAGCATTGATTTCCATAGGCATGGTGCGGGAACGACACGCAGAGAGAGAGAGCCCTCTCGCTCTGCCTCAGAAGCTGTTGAGCTCCACAGCTCCGTAGCCAGCGGGAGGCATCGAGAGCGAGAGGCGTGCCTAACTCTCAATGCCTAGCGATGGCTGTCGATCTCCACGGGCATTTTCGCTTTTGGCACGGGGCCGATCCTCTTCTTGTGAGGCATCCAAGCAATCCCGCCATCGATACCTCTCGATAGGGAGGGGCATCGAAGCCTGTCCAATTCCACACCTATCGATACACATCGATATCCCTCGGAAGCGATAAGATTGCTACCGATGGATATCGATGGCTAGCGATAGGCAGCGGGAGCTGCCGATCTCGAGAGGCATGCAGAGCTTGTGGGGTGTGGGCCGTGTTGCTCTTGGGAGGCCCCGAGACCTCTCGACATTGACCATTTTGGGGATCGAGGGCCCTTCTGGAGCATTGATTTCCATAGGCATGGTGCGGGAACGACACGCAGAGAGAGAGCCCTCTCGCTCTGCCTCAGAAGCTGTTAATCTCCACATCTCCGTAGCCAGCGGGAGGCATCGAGAGCGAGAGGCATGCCTAGCGATGGCTGTCGATCTCCACGGGCATTTTCGCTTTTGGCACGGGGCCGATCCTCTTCTTGTGAGGCATCCAAGCAATCCCGCCATCGATACCTCTCGATAGGGAGGGGCATTGAAGCCTGTCCAATTCCACACCTATCGATACACATCGATATCCCTCGGAAGCGATAAGATTGCTACCGATGGATATCGATGGCTAGCGATAGGCAGCGGGAGCTGCCGATCTCGAGAGGCATGCAGAGCTTGCGGGCTGTGGGCCGTGTTGCTCTTGGGAGGCCCCGAGACCTCTCGACATTGACCATTTTGGGGATCGAGGGCCCTTCTGGAGCATTGATTTCCATAGGCATGGTGCGGGAACGACACGCAGAGAGAGAGCCCTCTCGCTCTGCCTCAGAAGCTGTTAATCTCCACATCTCCGTAGCCAGCGGGAGGCATCGAGAGCGAGAGGCATGCCTAGCGATGGCTGTCGATCTCCACGGGCATTTTCGCTTTTGGCACGGGGCCGATCCTCTTCTTGTGAGGCATCCAAGCAATCCCGCCATCGATACCTCTCGATAGGGAGGGGCATCGAAGCCTGTCCAATTCCACACCTATCGATACACATCGATATCCCTCGGAAGCGAGAAGATCGCTACCGATGGATATCGATGGCTAGTGATAGGCAGCGGGAGCTGCCGATCTCGAGAGGCATGCAGAGCTTGCGGGGTGTGGGCCGTGTTGCTCTTGGGAGGCCCCGAGACCTCTCGACATTGACCATTTTGGGGATCGAGGGCCCTTCTGGAGCATTGATTTCCATAGGCATGGTGCGGGAATGACATGCAGAGCGAGCGAGCCCTCTCGCTCTGCCTCAGAAGCTGTTGAGCTCCACAGCTCCGTAGCCAGTGGGAGGCATCGAGAGCGAGAGGCGTGCCTAACTCTCAATGCCTAGCGATGGCTGTCGATCTCCACGGGCATTTTCGCTTTTGGCACGGGGCCGATCCTCTTCTTGTGAGGCATCCAAGCAGTCTTGCCATCGATACCTCTCGATAGGGAGGGGCATCGAAGCCTGTCCAATTCCACACCTATCCATACACATCGATATCCCTCGGAAGCGAGAAGATCGCTACCGATGGATATCGATGGCTAGCGATAGGCAGCGGGAGCTGCCGATCTCGAGAGGCATGCAGAGCTTGCGGGCTGTGGGCCGTGTTGCTCTTGGGAGGCCCCGAGACCTCTCGACATTGACCATTTTGGGGATCGAGGGCCCTTCTGGAGCATTGATTTCCATAGGCATGGTGCGGGAACGACACGCAGAGAGAGTGAGCCCTCTCGCTCTGCCTCAGAAGCTGTTAATCTCCACAGCTCCGTAGCCAGCGGGAGGCATCGAGAGCGAGAGGCGTGCCTAACTCTCAATGCCTAGCGATGGCTGTCGATCTCCACGGGCATTTTCGCTTTTGGCACGGGGCCGATCCTCTTCTTGTGAGGCATCCAAGCAGTCTTGCCATCGATACCTCTCGATAGGGAGGGGCATCGAAGCCTGTCCAATTCCACACCTATCGGTACACATCGATATCCCTCGGAAGCGATAAGATTGCTACCGATGGATATCGATGGCTAGCGATAGGCAGCGGGAGCTGCCGATCTCGAGAGGCATGCAGAGCTTGCGGGCTGTGGGCCGTGTTGCTCTTGGGAGGCCCCGAGGCCTCTCGACATTGACCATTTTGGGGATCGAGGGCCCTTCTGGAGCATTGATTTCCATAGGCATGGTGCGGGAACGACACGCAGAGAGAGCGAGCCCTCTCGCTCTGCCTCAGAAGCTGTTGAGCTCCACAGCTCCGTAGCCAGCGGGAGGCATCGAGAGCGAGAGGCGTGCCTAACTCTCAATGCCTAGCGATGGCTGTCGATCTCCACGGGCATTTTCGCTTTTGGCACGGGGCCGATCCTCTTCTTGTGAGGCATCCAAGCAATCCCGCCATCGATACCTCTCGATAGGGAGGGGCATCGAAGCCTGTCCAATTCCACACCTATCGATACACATCGATATCCCTCGGAAGCGAGAAGATCGCTACCGATGGATATCGATGGCTAGCGATAGGCAGCGGGAGCTGCCGATCTTGAGAGGCATGCAGAGCTTGCGGGCTGTGGGCCGTGTTGCTCCTGGGAGGCCCCGAGGCCTGTCGACATTGACCATTTTGGGGATCGAGGGCCCTTCTGGAGCATTGATTTCCATAGGCATGGTGCGGGAACGACACGCAGAGAGAGCGAGCCCTCTCGCTCTGCCTCAGAAGCTGTTGAGCTCCACAGCTCCGTAGCCAGCGGGAGGCATCGAGAGCGAGAGGCGTGCCTAACTCTCAATGCCTAGCGATGGCTGTCGATCTCCACGGGCATTTTCGCTTTTGGCACGGGGCCGATCCTCTTCTTGTGAGGCATCCAAGCAATCCCGCCATCGATACCTCTCGATAGGGAGGGGCATCGAAGCCTGTCCAATTCCACACCTATCGATACACATCGATATCCCTCGGAAGCGATAAGATTGCTACCGATGGATATCGATGGCTAGCGATAGGCAGCGGGAGCTGCCGATCTCGAGAGGCATGCAGAGCTTGTGGGGTGTGGGCCGTGTTGCTCTTGGGAGGCCCCGAGACCTCTCGACATTGACCATTTTGGGGATCGAGGGCCCTTCTGGAGCATTGATTTCCATAGGCATGGTGCGGGAACGACACGCAGAGAGAGAGCCCTCTCGCTCTGCCTCAGAAGCTGTTAATCTCCACATCTCCGTAGCCAGCGGGAGGCATCGAGAGCGAGAGGCATGCCTAGCGATGGCTGTCGATCTCCACGGGCATTTTCGCTTTTGGCACGGGGCCGATCCTCTTCTTGTGAGGCATCCAAGCAATCCCGCCATCGATACCTCTCGATAGGGAGGGGCATCGAAGCCTGTCCAATTCCACACCTATCGATACACATCGATATCCCTCGGAAGCGATAAGATTGCTACCGATGGATATCGATGGCTAGCGATAGGCAGCGGGAGCTGCCGATCTTGAGAGGCATGCAGAGCTTGCGGGCTGTGGGCCGTGTTGCTCTTGGGAGGCCCCGAGACCTCTCGACATTGACCATTTTGGGGATCGAGGGCCCTTCTGGAGCATTGATTTCCATAGGCATGGTGCGGGAATGACACGCAGAGAGAGCGAGCCCTCTCGCTCTGCCTCAGAAGCTGTTGAGCTCCACAGCTCCGTAGCCAGCGGGAGGCATCGAGAGCGAGAGGCGTGCCTAACTCTCAATGCCTAGCGATGGCTGTCGATCTCCACGGGCATTTTCGCTTTTGGCACGGGGCCGATCCTCTTCTTGTGAGGCATCCAAGCAGTCTTGCCATCGATACCTCTCGATAGGGAGGGGCATCGAAGCCTGTCCAATTCCACACCTATCGATACACATCGATATCCCTCGGAAGCGATAAGATCGCTACCGATGGATATCGATGGCTAGCGATAGGCAGCGGGAGCTGCCGATCTCGAGAGGCATGCAGAGCTTGCGGGCTGTGGGCCGTGTTGCTCCTGGGAGGCCCCGAGACCTCTCGACATTGACCATTTTGGGGATCGAGGGCCCTTCTGGAGCATTGATTTCCATAGGCATGGTGCGGGAACGACACGCAGAGAGCGAGCCCTCTCGCTCTGCCTCAGAATCTGTTAATCTCCACAGCTCCGTAGCCAGCGGGAGGCATCGAGAGCGAGAGGCATGCCTAGCGATGGCTGTCGATCTCCACGGGCATTTTCGCTTTTGGCACGGGGCCGATCCTCTTCTTGTGAGGCATCCAAGCAATCCCGCCATCGATACCTCTCGATAGGGAGGGGCATCGAAGCCTGTCCAATTCCACACCTATCGATACACATCGATATCCCTCGGAAGCGAGAAGATTGCTACCGATGGATATCGATGGCTAGCGATAGGCAGCGGGAGCTGCCGATCTCGAGAGGCATGCAGAGCTTGCGGGCTGTGGGCCGTGTTGCTCCTGGGAGGCCCCGAGACCTCTCGACATTGACCATTTTGGGGATCGAGGGCCCTTCTGGAGCATTGATTTCCATAGGCATAGTGCGGGAACGACACGCAGAGAGAGCGAGCCCTCTCGCTCTGCCTCAGAAGCTGTTAATCTCCACAGCTCCGTAGCCAGCGGGAGGCATCGAGAGCGAGAGGCGTGCCTAACTCTCAATGCCTAGCGATGGCTGTCGATCTCCACGGGCATTTTCGCTTTTGGCACGGGGCCGATCCTCTTCTTGTGAGGCATCCAAGCAATCCCGCCATCGATACCTCTCGATAGGGAGGGGCATCGAAGCCTGTCCAATTCCACACCTATCGATACACATCGATATCCCTCGGAAGCGAGAAGATTGCTACCGATGGATATCGATGGCTAGCGATAGGCAGCGGGAGCTGCCGATCTCGAGAGGCATGCAGAGCTTGCGGGGTGTGGGCCGTGTTGCTCTTGGGAGGCCCCGAGGCCTGTCGACATTGACCATTTTGGGGATCGAGGGCCCTTCTGGAGCATTGATTTCCATAGGCATGGTGCGGGAACGACACGCAGAGAGAGAGCCCTCTCGCTCTGCCTCAGAAGCTGTTAATCTCCACATCTCCGTAGCCAGCGGGAGGCATCGAGAGCGAGAGGCATGCCTAGCGATGGCTGTCGATCTCCACGGGCATTTTCGCTTTTGGCACGGGGCCGATCCTCTTCTTGTGAGGCATCCAAGCAATCCCGCCATCGATACCTCTCGATAGGGAGGGGCATCGAAGCCTGTCCAATTCCACACCTATCGATACACATCGATATCCCTCGGAAGCGATAAGATTGCTACCGATGGATATCGATGGCTAGCGATAGGCAGCGGGAGCTGCCGATCTCAAGAGGCATGCAGAGCTTGCGGGCTGTGGGCCGTGTTGCTCTTGGGAGGCCCCGAGACCTCTCGACATTGACCATTTTGGGGATCGAGGGCCCTTCTGGAGCATTGATTTCCATAGGCATGGTGCGGGAACGACACGCAGAGAGAGAGCCCTCTCGCTCTGCCTCAGAAGCTGTTAATCTCCACATCTCCGTAGCCAGCGGGAGGCATCGAGAGCGAGAGGCGTGCCTAACTCTCAATGCCTAGCGATGGCTGTCGATCTCCACGGGCATTTTCGCTTTTGGCACGGGGCCGATCCTCTTCTTGTGAGGCATCCAAGCAGTCTTGCCATCGATACCTCTCGATAGGGAGGGGCATCGAAGCCTGTCCAATTCCACACCTATCAATACACATCGATATCCCTCGGAAGCGAGAAGATCGCTACCGATGGATATCGATGGCTAGCGATAGGCAGCGGGAGCTGCCGATCTTGAGAGGCATGCAGAGCTTGCGGGCTGTGGGCCGTGTTGCTCCTGGGAGGCCCCGAGGCCTCTCGACATTGACCATTTTGGGGATCGAGGGCCCTTCTGGAGCATTGATTTCCATAGGCATGGTGCGGGAACGACACACAGAGAGAGCGAGCCCTCTCGCTCTGCCTCAGAAGCTGTCGATCTCCACAGCTCCGTAGCCAGCGGGAGGCATCAATAACGAGAGGCGTGCCTAACTCTCAATGCCTAGCGATGGCTGTCGATCTCCACGGGCATTTTCGCTTTTGGCACGGGGCCGATCCTCTTCTTGTGAGGCATCCAAGCAGTCTTGCCATCGATACCTCTCGATAGGGAGGGGCATCGAAGCCTGTCCAATTCCACACCTATCGATACACATCGATATCCCTCGGAAGCGATAAGATCGCTACCGATGGATATCGATGGCTAGCGATAGGCAGCGGGAGCTGCCGATCTCGAGAGGCATGCAGAGCTTGCGGGCTGTGGGCCGTGTTGCTCTTGGGAGGCCCCGAGACCTCTCGACATTGACCATTTTGGGGATCGAGGGCCCTTCTGGAGCATTGATTTCCATAGGCATGGTGCGGGAACGACACGCAGAGAGCGAGCCCTCTCGCTCTGCCTCAGAAGCTGTTAATCTCCACATCTCCGTAGCCAGCGGGAGGCATCGAGAGCGAGAGGCATGCCTAGCGATGGCTGTCGATCTCCACGGGCATTTTCGCTTTTGGCACGGGGCCGATCCTCTTCTTGTGAGGCATCCAAGCAGTCTTGCCATCGATACCTCTCGATAGGGAGGGGCATCGAAGCCTGTCCAATTCCACACCTATCGATACACATCGATATCCCTCGGAAGCGATAAGATTGCTACCGATGGATATCGATGGCTAGCGATAGGCAGCGGGAGCTGCCGATCTCGAGAGGCATGCAGAGCTTGCGGGCTGTGGGCCGTGTTGCTCCTGGGAGGCCCCGAGGCCTGTCGACATTGACCATTTTGGGGATCGAGGGCCCTTCTGGAGCATTGATTTCCATAGGCATGGTGCGGGAATGACACGCAGAGAGAGCGAGCCCTCTCGCTCTGCCTCAGAAGCTGTTGAGCTCCACAGCTCCGTAGCCAGCGGGAGGCATCGAGAGCGAGAGGCGTGCCTAACTCTCAATGCCTAGCGATGGCTGTCGATCTCCACGGGCATTTTCGCTTTTGGCACGGGGCCGATCCTCTTCTTGTGAGGCATCCAAGCAGTCTTGCCATCGATACCTCTCGATAGGGAGGGGCATCGAAGCCTGTCCAATTCCACACCTATCGATACACATCGATATCCCTCGGAAGCGATAAGATTGCTACCGATGGATATCGATGGCTAGCGATAGGCAGCGGGAGCTGCCGATCTCGAGAGGCATGCAGAGCTTGCGGGCTGTGGGCCGTGTTGCTCCTGGGAGGCCCCGAGGCCTGTCGACATTGACCATTTTGGGGATCGAGGGCCCTTCTGGAGCATTGATTTCCATAGGCATGGTGCGGGAATGACACGCAGAGAGAGCGAGCCCTCTCGCTCTGCCTCAGAAGCTGTTGAGCTCCACAGCTCCGTAGCCAGCGGGAGGCATCGAGAGCGAGAGGCGTGCCTAACTCTCAATGCCTAGCGATGGCTGTCGATCTCCACGGGCATTTTCGCTTTTGGCACGGGGCCGATCCTCTTCTTGTGAGGCATCCAAGCAATCCCGCCATCGATACCTCTCGATAGGGAGGGGCATCGAAGCCTGTCCAATTCCACACCTATCGATACACATCGATATCCCTCGGAAGTGAGAAGATTGCTACCGATGGATATCGATGGCTAGCGATAGGCAGCGGGAGCTGCCGATCTCGAGAGGCATGCAGAGCTTGCGGGCTGTGGGCCGTGTTGCTCCTGGGAGGCCCCGAGGCCTCTCGACATTGACCATTTTGGGGATCGAGGGCCCTTCTGGAGCATTGATTTCCATAGGCATGGTGCGGGAACGACACGCAGAGAGAGAGCCCTCTCGCTCTGCCTCAGAAGCTGTTAATCTCCACATCTCCGTAGCCAGCGGGAGGCATCGAGAGCGAGAGGCATGCCTAGCGATGGCTGTCGATCTCCACGGGCATTTTCGCTTTTGGCACGGGGCCGATCCTCTTCTTGTGAGGCATCCAAGCAGTCTTGCCATTGATACCTCTCGATAGGGAGGGGCATCGAAGCCTGTCCAATTCCACACCTATCGATACACATCGATATCCCTCGGAAGCGAGAAGATCGCTACCGATGGATATTGATGGCTAGCGATAGGCAGCGGGAGCTGCCGATCTCGAGAGGCATGCAGAGCTTGCGGGCTGTGGGCCGTGTTGCTCCTGGGAGGCCCCGAGGCCTGTCGACATTGACCATTTTGGGGATCGAGGGCCCTTCTGGAGCATTGATTTCCATAGGCATGGTGCGGGAATGACACGCAGAGAGAGCGAGCCCTCTCGCTCTGCCTCAGAAGCTGTTGAGCTCCACAGCTCCGTAGCCAGCGGGAGGCATCGAGAGCGAGAGGCGTGCCTAACTCTCAATGCCTAGCGATGGCTGTCGATCTCCACGGGCATTTTCGCTTTTGGCACGGGGCCGATCCTCTTCTTGTGAGGCATCCAAGCAGTCTTGCCATCGATACCTCTCGATAGGGAGGGGCATCGAAGCCTGTCCAATTCCACACCTATCGATACACATCGATATCCCTCGGAAGCGATAAGATCGCTACCGATGGATATCGATGGCTAGCGATAGGCAGCGGGAGCTGCCGATCTTGAGAGGCATGCAGAGCTTGCGGGCTGTGGGCCGTGTTGCTCCTGGGAGGCCCCGAGGCCTCTCGACATTGACCATTTTGGGGATCGAGGGCCCTTCTGGAGCATTGATTTCCATAGGCATGGTGCGGGAACGACACACAGAGAGAGCGAGCCCTCTCGCTCTGCCTCAGAAGCTGTCGATCTCCACAGCTCCGTAGCCAGCGGGAGGCATCAATAACGAGAGGCGTACCTAACTCTCAATGCCTAGCGATGGCTGTCGATCTCCACGGGCATTTTCGCTTTTGGCACGGGGCCGATCCTCTTCTTGTGAGGCATCCAAGCAATCCCGCCATCGATACCTCTCGATAGGGAGGGGCATCGAAGCCTGTCCAATTCCACACTTATCGATACACATCGATATCCCTCGGAAGCGATAAGATTGCTACCGATGGATATCGATGGCTAGCGATAGGCAGCGGGAGCTGCCGATCTCGAGAGGCATGCAGAGCTTGCGGGCTGTGGGCCGTGTTGCTCCTGGGAGGCCCCGAGACCTCTCGACATTGACCATTTTGGGGATCGAGGGCCCTTCTGGAGCATTGATTTCCATAGGCATGGTGCGGGAATGACACGCAGAGCGAGCGAGCCCTCTCGCTCTGCCTCAGAAGCTGTTGAGCTCCACAGCTCCGTAGCCAGCGGGAGGCATCGAGAGCGAGAGGCGTGCCTAACTCTCAATGCCTAGCGATGGCTGTCGATCTCCACGGGCATTTTCGCTTTTGGCACGGGGCCGATCCTCTTCTTGTGAGGCATCCAAGCAATCCCGCCATCGATACCTCTCGATAGGGAGGGGCATCGAAGCCTGTCCAATTCCACACCTATCGATACACATCGATATCCCTCGGAAGCGAGAAGATCGCTACCGATGGATATCGATGGCTAGCGATAGGCAGCGGGAGCTGCCGATCTCGAGAGGCATGCAGAGCTTGCGGGCTGTGGGCCGTGTTGCTCCTGGGAGGCCCCGAGACCTCTCGACATTGACCATTTTGGGGATCGAGGGCCCTTCTGGAGCATTGATTTCCATAGGCATGGTGCGGGAACGACACGCAGAGAGAGCGAGCCCTCTCGCTCTGCCTCAGAAGCTGTTAATCTCCACAGCTCCGTAGCCAGCGGGAGGCATCGAGAGCGAGAGGCGTGCCTAACTCTCAATGCCTAGCGATGGCTGTCGATCTCCACGGGCATTTTCGCTTTTGGCACGGGGCCGATCCTCTTCTTGTGAGGCATCCAAGCAATCCCGCCATCGATACCTCTCGATAGGGAGGGGCATCGAAGCCTGTCCAATTCCACACCTATCGATACACATCGATATCCCTCGGAAGCGATAAGATTGCTACCGATGGATATCGATGGCTAGCGATAGGCAGCGGGAGCTGCCGATCTCGAGAGGCATGCAGAGCTTGCGGGGTGTGGGCCGTGTTGCTCTTGGGAGGCCCCGAGACCTCTCGACATTGACCGTTTTGGGGATCGAGGGCCCTTCTGGAGCATTGATTTCCATAGGCATGGTGCGGGAACGACACGCAGAGAGAGAGCCCTTTCGCTCTGCCTCAGAAGCTGTTAATCTCCACATCTCCGTAGCCAGCGGGAGGCATCGAGAGCGAGAGGCATGCCTAGCGATGGCTGTCGATCTCCACGGGCATTTTCGCTTTTGGCACGGGGCCGATCCTCTTCTTGTGAGGCATCCAAGCAATCCCGCCATCGATACCTCTCGATAGGGAGGGGCATCGAAGCCTGTCCAATTCCACACCTATCGATACACATCGATATCCCTCGGAAGCGATAAGATTGCTACCGATGGATATCGATGGCTAGCGATAGGCAGCGGGAGCTGCCGATCTCAAGAGGCATGCAGAGCTTGCGGGCTGTGGGCCGTGTTGCTCTTGGGAGGCCCCGAGACCTCTCGACATTGACCATTTTGGGGATCGAGGGCCCTTCTGGAGCATTGATTTCCATAGGCATGGTGCGGGAACGACACGCAGAGAGAGAGCCCTCTCGCTCTGCCTCAGAAGCTGTTAATCTCCACATCTCCGTAGCCAGCGGGAGGCATCGAGAGCGAGAGGCGTGCCTAACTCTCAATGCCTAGCGATGGCTGTCGATCTCCACGGGCATTTTCGCTTTTGGCACGGGGCCGATCCTCTTCTTGTGAGGCATCCAAGCAGTCTTGCCATCGATACCTCTCGATAGGGAGGGGCATCGAAGCCTGTCCAATTCCACACCTATCAATACACATCGATATCCCTCGGAAGCGAGAAGATCGCTACCGATGGATATCGATGGCTAGCGATAGGCAGCGGGAGCTGCCGATCTTGAGAGGCATGCAGAGCTTGCGGGCTGTGGGCCGTGTTGCTCCTGGGAGGCCCCGAGGCCTCTCGACATTGACCATTTTGGGGATCGAGGGCCCTTCTGGAGCATTGATTTCCATAGGCATGGTGCGGGAACGACACACAGAGAGAGCGAGCCCTCTCGCTCTGCCTCAGAAGCTGTCGATCTCCACAGCTCCGTAGCCAGCGGGAGGCATCAATAACGAGAGGCGTACCTAACTCTCAATGCCTAGCGATGGCTGTCGATCTCCACGGGCATTTTCGCTTTTGGCACGGGGCCGATCCTCTTCTTGTGAGGCATCCAAGCAGTCTTGCCATCGATACCTCTCGATAGGGAGGGGCATCGAAGCCTGTCCAATTCCACACCTATCGATACACATCGATATCCCTCGGAAGCGATAAGATCGCTACCGATGGATATCGATGGCTAGCGATAGGCAGCGGGAGCTGCCGATCTCGAGAGGCATGCAGAGCTTGCGGGCTGTGGGCCGTGTTGCTCTTGGGAGGCCCCGAGACCTCTCGACATTGACCATTTTGGGGATCGAGGGCCCTTCTGGAGCATTGATTTCCATAGGCATGGTGCGGGAACGACACGCAGAGAGCGAGCCCTCTCGCTCTGCCTCAGAAGCTGTTAATCTCCACATCTCCGTAGCCAGCGGGAGGCATCGAGAGCGAGAGGCATGCCTAGCGATGGCTGTCGATCTCCACGGGCATTTTCGCTTTTGGCACGGGGCCGATCCTCTTCTTGTGAGGCATCCAAGCAGTCTTGCCATCGATACCTCTCGATAGGGAGGGGCATCGAAGCCTGTCCAATTCCACACCTATCGATACACATCGATATCCCTCGGAAGCGATAAGATTGCTACCGATGGATATCGATGGCTAGCGATAGGCAGCGGGAGCTGCCGATCTCGAGAGGCATGCAGAGCTTGCGGGCTGTGGGCCGTGTTGCTCCTGGGAGGCCCCGAGGCCTGTCGACATTGACCATTTTGGGGATCGAGGGCCCTTCTGGAGCATTGATTTCCATAGGCATGGTGCGGGAATGACACGCAGAGAGAGCGAGCCCTCTCGCTCTGCCTCAGAAGCTGTTGAGCTCCACAGCTCCGTAGCCAGCGGGAGGCATCGAGAGCGAGAGGCGTGCCTAACTCTCAATGCCTAGCGATGGCTGTCGATCTCCACGGGCATTTTCGCTTTTGGCACGGGGCCGATCCTCTTCTTGTGAGGCATCCAAGCAATCCCGCCATCGATACCTCTCGATAGGGAGGGGCATCGAAGCCTGTCCAATTCCACACCTATCGATACACATCGATATCCCTCGGAAGCGATAAGATTGCTACCGATGGATATCGATGGCTAGCGATAGGCAGCGGGAGCTGCCGATCTCGAGAGGCATGCAGAGCTTGCGGGCTGTGGGCCGTGTTGCTCCTGGGAGGCCCCGAGACCTCTCGACATTGACCATTTTGGGGATCGAGGGCCCTTCTGGAGCATTGATTTCCATAGGCATGGTGCGGGAATGACACGCAGAGAGAGCGAGCCCTCTCGCTCTGCCTCAGAAGCTGTTGAGCTCCACAGCTCCGTAGCCAGCGGGAGGCATCGAGAGCGAGAGGCGTGCCTAACTCTCAATGCCTAGCGATGGCTGTCGATCTCCACGGGCATTTTCGCTTTTGGCACGGGGCCGATCCTCTTCTTGTGAGGCATCCAAGCAATCCCGCCATCGATACCTCTCGATAGGGAGGGGCATCGAAGCCTGTCCAATTCCACACCTATCGATACACATCGATATCCCTCGGAAGTGAGAAGATTGCTACCGATGGATATCGATGGCTAGCGATAGGCAGCGGGAGCTGCCGATCTCGAGAGGCATGCAGAGCTTGCGGGCTGTGGGCCGTGTTGCTCTTGGGAGGCCCCGAGGCCTCTCGACATTGACCATTTTGGGGATCGAGGGCCCTTCTGGAGCATTGATTTCCATAGGCATGGTGCGGGAACGACACGCAGAGAGAGAGCCCTCTCGCTCTGCCTCAGAAGCTGTTAATCTCCACATCTCCGTAGCCAGCGGGAGGCATCGAGAGCGAGAGGCATGCCTAGCGATGGCTGTCGATCTCCACGGGCATTTTCGCTTTTGGCACGGGGCCGATCCTCTTCTTGTGAGGCATCCAAGCAGTCTTGCCATTGATACCTCTCGATAGGGAGGGGCATCGAAGCCTGTCCAATTCCACACCTATCGATACACATCGATATCCCTCGGAAGCGAGAAGATCGCTACCGATGGATATTGATGGCTAGCGATAGGCAGCGGGAGCTGCCGATCTCGAGAGGCATGCAGAGCTTGCGGGCTGTGGGCCGTGTTGCTCCTGGGAGGCCCCGAGGCCTGTCGACATTGACCATTTTGGGGATCGAGGGCCCTTCTGGAGCATTGATTTCCATAGGCATGGTGCGGGAATGACACGCAGAGAGAGCGAGCCCTCTCGCTCTGCCTCAGAAGCTGTTGAGCTCCACAGCTCCGTAGCCAGCGGGAGGCATCGAGAGCGAGAGGCGTGCCTAACTCTCAATGCCTAGCGATGGCTGTCGATCTCCACGGGCATTTTCGCTTTTGGCACGGGGCCGATCCTCTTCTTGTGAGGCATCCAAGCAGTCTTGCCATCGATACCTCTCGATAGGGAGGGGCATCGAAGCCTGTCCAATTCCACACCTATCGATACACATCGATATCCCTCGGAAGCGATAAGATCGCTACCGATGGATATCGATGGCTAGCGATAGGCAGCGGGAGCTGCCGATCTTGAGAGGCATGCAGAGCTTGCGGGCTGTGGGCCGTGTTGCTCCTGGGAGGCCCCGAGGCCTCTCGACATTGACCATTTTGGGGATCGAGGGCCCTTCTGGAGCATTGATTTCCATAGGCATGGTGCGGGAACGACACACAGAGAGAGCGAGCCCTCTCGCTCTGCCTCAGAAGCTGTCGATCTCCACAGCTCCGTAGCCAGCGGGAGGCATCAATAACGAGAGGCGTACCTAACTCTCAATGCCTAGCGATGGCTGTCGATCTCCACGGGCATTTTCGCTTTTGGCACGGGGCCGATCCTCTTCTTGTGAGGCATCCAAGCAATCCCGCCATCGATACCTCTCGATAGGGAGGGGCATCGAAGCCTGTCCAATTCCACACTTATCGATACACATCGATATCCCTCGGAAGCGATAAGATTGCTACCGATGGATATCGATGGCTAGCGATAGGCAGCGGGAGCTGCCGATCTCGAGAGGCATGCAGAGCTTGCGGGCTGTGGGCCGTGTTGCTCCTGGGAGGCCCCGAGACCTCTCGACATTGACCATTTTGGGGATCGAGGGCCCTTCTGGAGCATTGATTTCCATAGGCATGGTGCGGGAATGACACGCAGAGCGAGCGAGCCCTCTCGCTCTGCCTCAGAAGCTGTTGAGCTCCACAGCTCCGTAGCCAGCGGGAGGCATCGAGAGCGAGAGGCGTGCCTAACTCTCAATGCCTAGCGATGGCTGTCGATCTCCACGGGCATTTTCGCTTTTGGCACGGGGCCGATCCTCTTCTTGTGAGGCATCCAAGCAATCCCGCCATCGATACCTCTCGATAGGGAGGGGCATCGAAGCCTGTCCAATTCCACACCTATCGATACACATCGATATCCCTCGGAAGCGAGAAGATTGCTACCGATGGATATCGATGGCTAGCGATAGGCAGCGGGAGCTGCCGATCTCGAGAGGCATGCAGAGCTTGCGGGCTGTGGGCCGTGTTGCTCCTGGGAGGCCCCGAGACCTCTCGACATTGACCATTTTGGGGATCGAGGGCCCTTCTGGAGCATTGATTTCCATAGGCATGGTGCGGGAACGACACGCAGAGAGAGCGAGCCCTCTCGCTCTGCCTCAGAAGCTGTTAATCTCCACAGCTCCGTAGCCAGCGGGAGGCATCGAGAGCGAGAGGCGTGCCTAACTCTCAATGCCTAGCGATGGCTGTCGATCTCCACGGGCATTTTCGCTTTTGGCACGGGGCCGATCCTCTTCTTGTGAGGCATCCAAGCAGTCTCACCATCGATACCTCTCGATAGGGAGGGGCATCGAAGCCTGTCCAATTCCACACCTATCGATACACATCGATATCCCTCGGAAGCGATAAGATTGCTACCGATGGATATCGATGGCTAGCGATAGGCAGCGGGAGCTGCCGATCTCGAGAGGCATGCAGAGCTTGCGGGGTGTGGGCCGTGTTGCTCTTGGGAGGCCCCGAGACCTCTCGACATTGACCGTTTTGGGGATCGAGGGCCCTTCTGGAGCATTGATTTCCATAGGCATGGTGCGGGAACGACACGCAGAGAGAGAGCCCTTTCGCTCTGCCTCAGAAGCTGTTAATCTCCACATCTCCGTAGCCAGCGGGAGGCATCGAGAGCGAGAGGCATGCCTAGCGATGGCTGTCGATCTCCACGGGCATTTTCGCTTTTGGCACGGGGCCGATCCTCTTCTTGTGAGGCATCCAAGCAATCCCGCCATCGATACCTCTCGATAGGGAGGGGCATCGAAGCCTGTCCAATTCCACACCTATCGATACACATCGATATCCCTCGGAAGCGATAAGATTGCTACCGATGGATATCGATGGCTAGCGATAGGCAGCGGGAGCTGCCGATCTCGAGAGGCATGCAGAGCTTGCGGGCTGTGGGCCGTGTTGCTCTTGGGAGGCCCCGAGACCTCTCGACATTGACCATTTTGGGGATCGAGGGCCCTTCTGGAGCATTGATTTCCATAGGCATGGTGCGGGAACGACACGCAGAGAGAGAGCCCTCTCGCTCTGCCTCAGAAGCTGTTAATCTCCACATCTCCGTAGCCAGCGGGAGGCATCGAGAGCGAGAGGCATGCCTAGCGATGGCTGTCGATCTCCACGGGCATTTTCGCTTTTGGCACGGGGCCGATCCTCTTCTTGTGAGGCATCCAAGCAATCCCGCCATCGATACCTCTCGATAGGGAGGGGCATCGAAGCCTGTCCAATTCCACACCTATCGATACACATCGATATCCCTCGGAAGCGAGAAGATTGCTACCGATGGATATCGATGGCTAGCGATAGGCAGCGGGAGCTGCCGATCTCGAGAGGCATGCAGAGCTTGCGGGCTGTGGGCCGTGTTGCTCCTGGGAGGCCCCGAGACCTCTCGACATTGACCATTTTGGGGATCGAGGGCCCTTCTGGAGCATTGATTTCCATAGGCATGGTGCGGGAACGACACGCAGAGAGAGCGAGCCCTCTCGCTCTGCCTCAGAAGCTGTTGAGCTCCACAGCTCCGTAGCCAGCGGGAGGCATCGAGAGCGAGAGGCGTGCCTAACTCTCAATGCCTAGCGATGGCTGTCGATCTCCACGGGCATTTTCGCTTTTGGCACGGGGCCGATCCTCTTCTTGTGAGGCATCCAAGCAGTCTTGCCATCGATACCTCTCGATAGGGAGGGGCATCGAAGCCTGTCCAATTCCACACCTATCGATACACATCGATATCCCTCGGAAGCGATAAGATCGCTACCGATGGATATCGATGGCTAGCGATAGGCAGCGGGAGCTGCCGATCTTGAGAGGCATGCAGAGCTTGCGGGCTGTGGGCCGTGTTGCTCCTGGGAGGCCCCGAGGCCTCTCGACATTGACCATTTTGGGGATCGAGGGCCCTTCTGGAGCATTGATTTCCATAGGCATGGTGCGGGAATGACACGCAGAGAGCGAGCCCTCTCGCTCTGCCTCAGAATCTGTTAATCTCCACATCTCCGTAGCCAGCGGGAGGCATCGAGAGCGAGAGGCATGCCTAGCGATGGCTGTCGATCTCCACGGGCATTTTCGCTTTTGGCACGGGGCCGATCCTCTTCTTGTGAGGCATCCAAGCAATCCCGCCATCGATACCTCTCGATAGGGAGGGGCATCGAAGCCTGTCCAATTCCACACCTATCGATACACATCGATATCCCTCGGAAGCGAGAAGATTGCTACCGATGGATATCGATGGCTAGCGATAGGCAGCGGGAGCTGCCGATCTCGAGAGGCATGCAGAGCTTGCGGGCTGTGGGCCGTGTTGCTCCTGGGAGGCCCCGAGACCTCTCGACATTGACCGTTTTGGGGATCGAGGGCCCTTCTGGAGCATTGATTTCCATAGGCATGGTGCGGGAATGACACGCAGAGAGAGCGAGCCCTCTCGCTCTGCCTCAGAAGCTGTTGAGCTCCACAGCTCCGTAGCCAGCGGGAGGCATCGAGAGCGAGAGGCGTGCCTAACTCTCAATGCCTAGCGATGGCTGTCGATCTCCACGGGCATTTTCGCTTTTGGCACGGGGCCGATCCTCTTCTTGTGAGGCATCCAAGCAATCCCGCCATCGATACCTCTCGATAGGGAGGGGCATCGAAGCCTGTCCAATTCCACACCTATCGATACACATCGATATCCCTCGGAAGCGAGAAGATTGCTACCGATGGATATCGATGGCTAGCGATAGGCAGCGGGAGCTGCCGATCTCGAGAGGCATGCAGAGCTTGCGGGCTGTGGGCCGTGTTGCTCCTGGGAGGCCCCGAGACCTCTCGACATTGACCATTTTGGGGATCGAGGGCCCTTCTGGAGCATTGATTTCCATAGGCATGGTGCGGGAACGACACGCAGAGAGAGCGAGCCCTCTCGCTCTGCCTCAGAAGCTGTTGAGCTCCACAGCTCCGTAGCCAGCGGGAGGCATCGAGAGCGAGAGGCGTGCCTAACTCTCAATGCCTAGCGATGGCTGTCGATCTCCACGGGCATTTTCGCTTTTGGCACGGGGCCGATCCTCTTCTTGTGAGGCATCCAAGCAGTCTTGCCATCGATACCTCTCGATAGGGAGGGGCATCGAAGCCTGTCCAATTCCACACCTATCGATACACATCGATATCCCTCGGAAGCGATAAGATCGCTACCGATGGATATCGATGGCTAGCGATAGGCAGCGGGAGCTGCCGATCTTGAGAGGCATGCAGAGCTTGCGGGCTGTGGGCCGTGTTGCTCCTGGGAGGCCCCGAGGCCTCTCGACATTGACCATTTTGGGGATCGAGGGCCCTTCTGGAGCATTGATTTCCATAGGCATGGTGCGGGAATGACACGCAGAGAGCGAGCCCTCTCGCTCTGCCTCAGAATCTGTTAATCTCCACATCTCCGTAGCCAGCGGGAGGCATCGAGAGCGAGAGGCATGCCTAGCGATGGCTGTCGATCTCCACGGGCATTTTCGCTTTTGGCACGGGGCCGATCCTCTTCTTGTGAGGCATCCAAGCAATCCCGCCATCGATACCTCTCGATAGGGAGGGGCATCGAAGCCTGTCCAATTCCACACCTATCGATACACATCGATATCCCTCGGAAGCGAGAAGATTGCTACCGATGGATATCGATGGCTAGCGATAGGCAGCGGGAGCTGCCGATCTCGAGAGGCATGCAGAGCTTGCGGGCTGTGGGCCGTGTTGCTCCTGGGAGGCCCCGAGACCTCTCGACATTGACCGTTTTGGGGATCGAGGGCCCTTCTGGAGCATTGATTTCCATAGGCATGGTGCGGGAATGACACGCAGAGAGAGCGAGCCCTCTCGCTCTGCCTCAGAAGCTGTTGAGCTCCACAGCTCCGTAGCCAGCGGGAGGCATCGAGAGCGAGAGGCGTGCCTAACTCTCAATGCCTAGCGATGGCTGTCGATCTCCACGGGCATTTTCGCTTTTGGCACGGGGCCGATCCTCTTCTTGTGAGGCATCCAAGCAATCCCGCCATCGATACCTCTCGATAGGGAGGGGCATCGAAGCCTGTCCAATTCCACACCTATCGATACACATCGATATCCCTCGGAAGCGATAAGATTGCTACCGATGGATATCGATGGCTAGTGATAGGCAGCGGGAGCTGCCGATCTCGAGAGGCATGCAGAGCTTGCGGGCTGTGGGCCGTGTTGCTCCTGGGAGGCCCCGAGACCTCTCGACATTGACCATTTTGGGGATCGAGGGCCCTTCTGGAGCATTGATTTCCATAGGCATGGTGCGGGAATGACACGCAGAGAGCGAGCCCTCTCGCTCTGCCTCAGAATCTGTTAATCTCCACATCTCCGTAGCCAGCGGGAGGCATCGAGAGCGAGAGGCATGCCTAGCGATGGCTGTCGATCTCCACGGGCATTTTCGCTTTTGGCACGGGGCCGATCCTCTTCTTGTGAGGCATCCAAGCAATCCCGCCATCGATACCTCTCGATAGGGAGGGGCATCGAAGCCTGTCCAATTCCACACCTATCGATACACATCGATATCCCTCGGAAGCGAGAAGATTGCTACCGATGGATATCGATGGCTAGCGATAGGCAGCGGGAGCTGCCGATCTCGAGAGGCATGCAGAGCTTGCGGGCTGTGGGCCGTGTTGCTCCTGGGAGGCCCCGAGACCTCTCGACATTGACCGTTTTGGGGATCGAGGGCCCTTCTGGAGCATTGATTTCCATAGGCATGGTGCGGGAATGACACGCAGAGAGAGCGAGCCCTCTCGCTCTGCCTCAGAAGCTGTTGAGCTCCACAGCTCCGTAGCCAGCGGGAGGCATCGAGAGCGAGAGGCGTGCCTAACTCTCAATGCCTAGCGATGGCTGTCGATCTCCACGGGCATTTTCGCTTTTGGCACGGGGCCGATCCTCTTCTTGTGAGGCATCCAAGCAATCCCGCCATCGATACCTCTCGATAGGGAGGGGCATCGAAGCCTGTCCAATTCCACACCTATCGATACACATCGATATCCCTCGGAAGCGAGAAGATTGCTACCGATGGATATCGATGGCTAGCGATAGGCAGCGGGAGCTGCCGATCTCGAGAGGCATGCAGAGCTTGCGGGCTGTGGGCCGTGTTGCTCCTGGGAGGCCCCGAGACCTCTCGACATTGACCATTTTGGGGATCGAGGGCCCTTCTGGAGCATTGATTTCCATAGGCACGGTGCGGGAACGACACGCAGAGAGAACGTGCCCTCTCGCTCTGCCTCAGAAGCTGTTAATCTCCACAGCTCCGTAGCCAGCGGGAGGCATTGAGAGCGAGAGGCGTGCCTAACTCTCAATGCCTAGCGATGGCTGTCGATCTCCACGGGCATTTTCGCTTTTGGCACGGGGCCGATCCTCTTCTTGTGAGGCATCCAAGCAATCCCGCCATCGATACCTCTCGATAGGGAGGGGCATCGAAGCCTGTCCAATTCCACACCTATCGATACACATCGATATCCCTCGGAAGCGATAAGATCGCTACCGATGGATATCGATGGCTAGCGATAGGCAGCGGGAGCTGCCGATCTCGAGAGGCATGCAGAGCTTGCGGGCTGTGGGCCGTGTTGCTCTTGGGAGGCCCCGAGACCTCTCGACATTGACCATTTTGGGGATCGAGGGCCCTTCTGGAGCATTGATTTCCATAGGCATGGTGCGGGAACGACACGCAGAGAGAGAGCCCTCTCGCTCTGCCTCAGAAGCTGTTAATCTCCACATCTCCGTAGCCAGCGGGAGGCATCGAGAACGAGAGGCATGCCTAGCGATGGCTGTCGATCTCCACGGGCATTTTCGCTTTTGGCACGGGGCCGATCCTCTTCTTGTGAGGCATCCAAGCAATCCCGCCATCGATACCTCTCGATAGGGAGGGGCATCGAAGCCTGTCCAATTCCACACCTATCGATACACATCGATATCCCTCGGAAGCGATAAGATTGCTACCGATGGATATCGATGGCTAGCGATAGGCAGCGGGAGCTGCCGATCTCGAGAGGCATGCAGAGCTTGCGGGGTGTGGGCCGTGTTGCTCTTGGGAGGCCCCGAGACCTCTCGACATTGACCATTTTGGGGATCGAGGGCCCTTCTGGAGCATTGATTTCCATAGGCATGGTGCGGGAATGACACGCAGAGAGAGAGCCCTCTCGCTCTGCCTCAGAAGCTGTTAATCTCCACATCTCCGTAGCCAGCGGGAGGCATCGAGAACGAGAGGCATGCCTAGCGATGGCTGTCGATCTCCACGGGCATTTTCGCTTTTGGCACGGGGCCGATCCTCTTCTTGTGAGGCATCCAAGCAATCCCGCCATCGATACCTCTCGATAGGGAGGGGCATCGAAGCCTGTCCAATTCCACACCTATCGATACACATCGATATCCCTCGGAAGCGAGAAGATCGCTACCGATGGATATCGATGGCTAGCGATAGGCAGCGGGAGCTGCCGATCTCGAGAGGCATGCAGAGCTTGCGGGCTGTGGGCCGTGTTGCTCCTGGGAGGCCCCGAGGCCTGTCGACATTGATCATTTTGGGGATCGAGGGCCCTTCTGGAGCATTGATTTCCATAGGCATGGTGCGGGAATGACACGCAGAGCGAGCGAGCCCTCTCGCTCTGCCTCAGAAGCTGTTGAGCTCCACAGCTCCGTAGCCAGCGGGAGGCATCGAGAGCGAGAGGCGTGCCTAACTCTCAATGCCTAGCGATGGCTGTCGATCTCCACGGGCATTTTCGCTTTTGGCACGGGGCCGATCCTCTTCTTGTGAGGCATCCAAGCAATCCCGCCATCGATACCTCTCGATAGGGAGGGGCATCGAAGCCTGTCCAATTCCACACCTATCGATACACATCGATATCCCTCGGAAGCGAGAAGATCGCTACCGATGGATATCGATGGCTAGCGATAGGCAGCGGGAGCTGCCGATCTCGAGAGGCATGCAGAGCTTGCGGGCTGTGGGCCGTGTTGCTCCTGGGAGGCCCCGAGGCCTCTCGACATTGACCATTTTGGGGATCGAGGGCCCTTCTGGAGCATTGATTTCCATAGGCATGGTGCGGGAACGACACACAGAGAGAGCGAGCCCTCTCGCTCTGCCTCAGAAGCTGTCGATCTCCACAGCTCCGTAGCCAGCGGGAGGCATCAATAACGAGAGGCGTACCTAACTCTCAATGCCTAGCGATGGCTGTCGATCTCCACGGGCATTTTCGCTTTTGGCACGGGGCCGATCCTCTTCTTGTGAGGCATCCAAGCAGTCTTGCCATCGATACCTCTCGATAGGGAGGGGCATCGAAGCCTGTCCAATTCCACACCTATCGATACACATCGATATCCCTCGGAAGCAATAAGATCGCTACCGATGGATATCGATGGCTAGCGATAGGCAGCGGGAGCTGCCGATCTCGAGAGGCATGCAGAGCTTGCGGGCTGTGGGCCGTGTTGCTCTTGGGAGGCCCCGAGACCTCTCGACATTGACCATTTTGGGGATCGAGGGCCCTTCTGGAGCATTGATTTCCATAGGCATGGTGCGGGAACGACACGCAGAGAGCGAGCCCTCTCGCTCTGCCTCAGAATCTGTTAATCTCCACATCTCCGTAGCCAGCGGGAGGCATCGAGAGCGAGAGGCATGCCTAGCGATGGCTGTCGATCTCCACGGGCATTTTCGCTTTTGGCACGGGGCCGATCCTCTTCTTGTGAGGCATCCAAGCAATCCCGCCATCGATACCTCTCGATAGGGAGGGGCATCGAAGCCTGTCCAATTCCACACCTATCGATACACATCGATATCCCTCGGAAGCGATAAGATTGCTACCGATGGATATCGATGGCTAGCGATAGGCAGCGGGAGCTGCCGATCTCGAGAGGCATGCAGAGCTTGCGGGCTGTGGGCCGTGTTGCTCTTGGGAGGCCCCGAGACCTCTCGACATTGACCATTTTGGGGATCGAGGGCCCTTCTGGAGCATTGATTTCCATAGGCATGGTGCGGGAATGACACGCAGAGCGAGCGAGCCCTCTCGCTCTGCCTCAGAAGCTGTTGAGCTCCACAGCTCCGTAGCCAGCGGGAGGCATCGAGAGCGAGAGGCGTGCCTAACTCTCAATGCCTAGCGATGGCTGTCGATCTCCACGGGCATTTTCGCTTTTGGCACGGGGCCGATCCTCTTCTTGTGAGGCATCCAAGCAATCCCGCCATCGATACCTCTCGATAGGGAGGGGCATCGAAGCCTGTCCAATTCCACACCTATCGATACACATCGATATCCCTCGGAAGCGATAAGATTGCTACCGATGGATATCGATGGCTAGCGATAGGCAGCGGGAGCTGCCGATCTCGAGAGGCATGCAGAGCTTGCGGGCTGTGGGCCGTGTTGCTCTTGGGAGGCCCCGAGACCTCTCGACATTGACCATTTTGGGGATCGAGGGCCCTTCTGGAGCATTGATTTCCATAGGCATGGTGCGGGAACGACACGCAGAGAGAGAGCCCTCTCGCTCTGCCTCAGAAGCTGTTAATCTCCACATCTCCGTAGCCAGCGGGAGGCATCGAGAGCGAGAGGCATGCCTAGCGATGGCTGTCGATCTCCACGGGCATTTTCGCTTTTGGCACGGGGCCGATCCTCTTCTTGTGAGGCATCCAAGCAGTCTTGCCATCGATACCTCTCGATAGGGAGGGGCATCGAAGCCTGTCCAATTCCACACCTATCGATACACATCGATATCCCTCGGAAGCGATAAGATTGCTACCGATGGATATCGATGGCTAGCGATAGGCAGCGGGAGCTGCCGATCTCGAGAGGCATGCAGAGCTTGCGGGCTGTGGGCCGTGTTGCTCTTGGGAGGCCCCGAGACCTCTCGACATTGACCATTTTGGGGATCGAGGGCCCTTCTGGAGCATTGATTTCCATAGGCATGGTGCGGGAACGACACGCAGAGAGAGAGCCCTCTCGCTCTGCCTCAGAAGCTGTTAATCTCCACATCTCCGTAGCCAGCGGGAGGCATCGAGAGCGAGAGGCATGCCTAGCGATGGCTGTCGATCTCCACGGGCATTTTCGCTTTTGGCACGGGGCCGATCCTCTTCTTGTGAGGCATCCAAGCAATCCCGCCATCGATACCTCTCGATAGGGAGGGGCATCGAAGCCTGTCCAATTCCACACCTATCGATACACATCGATATCCCTCGGAAGCGAGAAGATTGCTACCGATGGATATCGATGGCTAGCGATAGGCAGCGGGAGCTGCCGATCTCGAGAGGCATGCAGAGCTTGCGGGCTGTGGGCCGTGTTGCTCCTGGGAGGCCCCGAGACCTCTCGACATTGACCATTTTGGGGATCGAGGGCCCTTCTGGAGCATTGATTTCCATAGGCATGGTGCGGGAACGACACGCAGAGAGAGCGAGCCCTCTCGCTCTGCCTCAGAAGCTGTTGAGCTCCACAGCTCCGTAGCCAGCGGGAGGCATCGAGAGCGAGAGGCGTGCCTAACTCTCAATGCCTAGCGATGGCTGTCGATCTCCACGGGCATTTTCGCTTTTGGCACGGGGCCGATCCTCTTCTTGTGAGGCATCCAAGCAGTCTTGCCATCGATACCTCTCGATAGGGAGGGGCATCGAAGCCTGTCCAATTCCACACCTATCGATACACATCGATATCCCTCGGAAGCGATAAGATCGCTACCGATGGATATCGATGGCTAGCGATAGGCAGCGGGAGCTGCCGATCTCGAGAGGCATGCAGAGCTTGCGGGCTGTGGGCCGTGTTGCTCCTGGGAGGCCCTGAGGCCTCTCGACATTGACCATTTTGGGGATCGAGGGCCCTTCTGGAGCATTGATTTCCATAGGCATGGTGCGGGAACGACACGCAGAGAGAGCGAGCCCTCTCGCTCTGCCTCAGAAGCTGTCGATCTCCACAGCTCCGTAGCCAGCGGGAGGCATCAATAACGAGAGGCGTACCTAACTCTCAATGCCTAGCGATGGCTGTTGATCTCCACGGGCATTTTCGCTTTTGGCACGGGGCCGATCCTCTTCTTGTGAGGCATCCAAGCAGTCTTGCCATCGATACCTCTCGATAGGGAGGGGCATCGAAGCCTGTCCAATTCCACACCTATCGATACACATCGATATCCCTCGGAAGCGAGAAGATCGCTACTGATGGATATCGATGGCTAGCGATAGGCAGCGGGAGCTGCCGATCTCGAGAGGCATGCAGAGCTTGCGGGCTGTGGGCCGTGTTGCTCTTGGGAGGCCCCGAGACCTCTCGACATTGACCATTTTGGGGATCGAGGGCCCTTCTGGAGCATTGATTTCCATAGGCATGGTGCGGGAACGACACGCAGAGAGCGAGCCCTCTCGCTCTGCCTCAGAATCTGTTAATCTCCACATCTCCGTAGCCAGCGGGAGGCATCGAGAGCGAGAGGCATGCCTAGCGATGGCTGTCGATCTCCACGGGCATTTTCGCTTTTGGCACGGGGCCGATCCTCTTCTTGTGAGGCATCCAAGCAATCCCGCCATCGATACCTCTCGATAGGGAGGGGCATCGAAGCCTGTCCAATTCCACACCTATCGATACACATCGATATCCCTCGGAAGCGAGAAGATTGCTACCGATGGATATCGATGGCTAGCGATAGGCAGCGGGAGCTGCCGATCTCGAGAGGCATGCAGAGCTTGCGGGCTGTGGGCCGTGTTGCTCCTGGGAGGCCCCGAGACCTCTCGACATTGACCATTTTGGGGATCGAGGGCCCTTCTGGAGCATTGATTTCCATAGGCATGGTGCGGGAACGACACGCAGAGAGAGCGAGCCCTCTCGCTCTGCCTCAGAAGCTGTTGATCTCCACAGCTCCGTAGCCAGCGGGAGGCATCGAGAGCGAGAGGCGTGCCTAACTCTCAATGCCTAGCGATGGCTGTCGATCTCCACGGGCATTTTCGCTTTTGGCACGGGGCCGATCCTCTTCTTGTGAGGCATCCAAACGGTCTCACCACCAATACCTCTCGATAGGGAGGGGCATCGAATCCTGTCCAATTCCACACCTATCGATACACATCGATATCCCTCGGAAGCGAGAAGATCGCTACCGATGGATATCGATGGCTAGCGATAGGCAGCGGGAGCTGCCGATCTCGAGAGGCATGCAGAGCTTGCGGGCTGTGGGCCGTGTTGCTCCTGGGAGGCCCCGAGGCCTCTCGACATTGACCGTTCTGGGGATCGAGGGCCCTTCTGGAGCATTGATTTCCATAGGCATGGTGCGGGAACGACACGCAGAGAGAGCGAGCCCTCTCGCTCTGCCTCAGAAGCTGTTGAGCTCCACAGCTCCGTAGCCAGCGGGAGGCATCGAGAGCGAGAGGCGTGCCTAACTCTCAATGCCTAGCGATGGCTGTCGATCTCCACGGGCATTTTCGCTTTTGGCACGGGGCCGAGCCTCTTCTTGTGAGGCATCCAAGCAGTCTTGCCATCGATACCTCTCGATAGGGAGGGGCATCGAAGCCTGTCCAATTCCACACCTATCGATACACATCGATATCCCTCGGAAGCGATAAGATTGCTACCGATGGATATCGATGGCTAGCGATAGGCAGCGGGAGCTGCCGATCTCGAGAGGCATGCAGAGCTTGCGGGCTGTGGGCCGTGTTGCTCCTGGGAGGCCCCGAGGCCTCTCGACATTGACCACTTTGGGGATTGAGGGCCCTTCTGGAGCATTGATTTCCATAGGCATGGTGCGGGAACGACACGCAGAGAGAGCGAGCCCTCTCGCTCTGCCTCAGAAGCTGTTGAGCTCCACAGCTCCGTAGCCAGCGGGAGGCATCGAGAGCGAGAGGCGTGCCTAACTCTCAATGCCTAGCGATGGCTGTCGATCTCCACGGGCATTTTCGCTTTTGGCACGGGGCCGATCCTCTTCTTGTGAGGCATCCAAGCAGTCTTGCCATCGATACCTCTCGATAGGGAGGGGCATCGAAGCCTGTCCAATTCCACACCTATCGATACACATCGATATCCCTCGGAAGCGATAAGATCGCTACCGATGGATATCGATGGCTAGCGATAGGCAGCGGGAGCTGCCGATCTCGAGAGGCATGCAGAGCTTGCGGGCTGTGGGCCGTGTTGCTCTTGGGAGGCCCCGAGACCTCTCGACATTGACCATTTTGGGGATCGAGGGCCCTTCTGGAGCATTGATTTCCATAGGCATGGTGCGGGAATGACACGCAGAGCGAGCGAGCCCTCTCGCTCTGCCTCAGAAGCTGTCGATCTCCACAGCTCCGTAGCCAGCGGGAGGCATCGAGAGCGAGAGGCGTGCCTAACTCTCAATGCCTAGCGATGGCTGTCGATCTCCACGGGCATTTTCGCTTTTGGCACGGGGCCGATCCTCTTCTTGTGAGGCATCCAAACGGTCTCACCATCAATACCTCTCGATAGGGAGGGGCATCGAAGCCTGTCCAATTCCACACTTATCGATACACATCGATATCCCTCGGAAGCGATAAGATTGCTACCGATGGATATCGATGGCTAGCGATGGGCAGCGGGAGCTGCCGATCTCGAGAGGCATGCAGAGCTTGCGGGCTGTGGGCCGTGTTGCTCTTGGGAGGCCCCGAGACCTCTCGACATTGACCATTTTGGGGATCGAGGGCCCTTCTGGAGCATTGATTTCCATAGGCATGGTGCGGGAACGACACGCAGAGCGAGCGAGCCCTCTCGCTCTGCCTCAGAAGCTGTTGAGCTCCACAGCTCCGTAGCCAGCGGGAGGCATCGAGAGCGAGAGGCGTGCCTAACTCTCAATGCCTAGCGATGGCTGTCGATCTCCACGGGCATTTTCGCTTTTGGCACGGGGCCGATCCTCTTCTTGTGAGGCATCCAAGCAATCCCGCCATCGATACTTCTCGATAGGGAGGGGCATCGAAGCCTGTCCAATTCCACACCTATCGATACACATTGATATCCCTCGGAAGCGATAAGATCGCTACCGATGGATATCGATGGCTAGCGATAGGCAGCGGGAGCTGCCGATCTTGAGAGGCATGCAGAGCTTGCGGGCTGTGGGCCGTGTTGCTCCTGGGAGGCCCCGAGACCTCTCAACATTGACCGTTTTGGGGATCGAGGGCCCTTCTGGAGCATTGATTTCCATAGGCATGGTGCGGGAACGACACGCAGAGAGAGAGAGCCCTCTCGCTCTGCCTCAGAAGCTGTCGATCTCCACAGCTCCGTAGCCAGCGGGAGGCATCGAGAGCGAGAGGCGTGCCTAACTCTCAATGCCTAGCGATGGCTGTCGATCTCCACGGGCATTTTCGCTTTTGGCACGGGGCCGATCCTCTTCTTGTGAGGCATCCAAACGGTCTCACCATCAATACCTCTCGATAGGGAGGGGCATCGAAGCCTGTCCAATTCCACACCTATCGATACACATCGATATCCCTCGGAAGCGAGAAGATTGCTACCGATGGATATCGATGGCTAGCGATAGGCAGCGGGAGCTGCCGATCTCGAGAGGCATGCAGAGCTTGCGGGCTGTGGGCCGTGTTGCTCTGGGAGGCCCCGAGGCCTCTCGACATTGACCATTTTGGGGATCGAGGGCCCTTCTGGAGCATTGATTTCCATAGGCATGGTGCGGGAACGACACGCAGAGAGAGCGAGCCCTCTCGCTCTGCCTCAGAAGCTGTCGATCTCCACAGCTCCGTAGCCAGCGGGAGGCATCGAGAGCGAGAGGCGTGCCTAACTCTCAATGCCTAGCGATGGCTGTCGATCTCCACGGGCATTTTCGCTTTTGGCACGGGGCCGATCCTCTTCTTGTGAGGCATCCAAACGGTCTCACCATCAATACCTCTCGATAGGGAGGGGCATCGAAGCCTGTCCAATTCCACACCTATCGATACACATCGATATCCCTCGGAAGCGAGAAGATCGCTACCGATGGATATCGATGGCTAGCGATAGGCAGCGGGAGCTGCCGATCTCGAGAGGCATGCAGAGCTTGCGGGCTGTGGGCCGTGTTGCTCCTGGGAGGCCCCGAGGCCTGTCGACATTGACCATTTTGGGGATCGAGGGCCCTTCTGGAGCATTGATTTCCATAGGCATGGTGCGGGAACGACACACAGAGAGAGCGAGCCCTCTCGCTCTGCCTCAGAAGCTGTCGATCTCCACAGCTCCGTAGCCAGCGGGAGGCATCAATAACGAGAGGCGTACCTAACTCTCAATGCCTAGCGATGGCTGTCGATCTCCACGGGCATTTTCGCTTTTGGCACGGGGCCGATCCTCTTCTTGTGAGGCATCCAAGCAGTCTTGCCATCGATACCTCTCGATAGGGAGGGGCATCGAAGCCTGTCCAATTCCACACCTATCGATACACATCGATATCCCTCGGAAGCGATAAGATTGCTACTGATGGATATCGATGGCTAGCGATAGGCAGCGGGAGCTGCCGATCTCGAGAGGCATGCAGAGCTTGCGGGCTGTGGGCCGTGTTGCTCTTGGGAGGCCCCGAGACCTCTCGACATTGACCATTTTGGGGATCGAGGGCCCTTCTGGAGCATTGATTTCCATAGGCATGGTGCGGGAACGACACGCAGAGAGCGAGCCCTCTCGCTCTGCCTCAGAAGCTGTTAATCTCCACAGCTCCGTAGCCAGCGGGAGGCATCGAGAGCGAGAGGCATGCCTAGCGATGGCTGTCGATCTCCACGGGCATTTTCGCTTTTGGCACGGGGCCGATCCTCTTCTTGTGAGGCATCCAAGCAGTCTTGCCATCGATACCTCTCGATAGGGAGGGGCATCGAAGCCTGTCCAATTCCACACCTATCGATACACATCGATATCCCTCGGAAGCGATAAGATCGCTACCGATGGATATCGATGGCTAGCGATAGGCAGCGGGAGCTGCCGATCTCGAGAGGCATGCAGAGCTTGCGGGCTGTGGGCCGTGTTGCTCTTGGGAGGCCCCGAGACCTCTCGACATTGACCATTTTGGAGATCGAGGGCCCTTCTGGAGCATTGATTTCCATAGGCATGGTGCGGGAATGACACGCAGAGCGAGCGAGCCCTCTCGCTCTGCCTCAGAAGCTGTTGAGCTCCACAGCTCCGTAGCCAGCGGGAGGCATCGAGAGCGAGAGGCGTGCCTAACTCTCAATGCCTAGCGATGGCTGTCGATCTCCACGGGCATTTTCGCTTTTGGCACGGGGCCGATCCTCTTCTTGTGAGGCATCCAAGCAATCCTGCCATCGATACCTCTCGATAGGGAGGGGCATCGAAGCCTGTCCAATTCCACACCTATCGATACACATCGATATCCCTCGGAAGCGATAAGATCGCTACCGATGGATATCGATGGCTAGCGATAGGCAGCGGGAGCTGCCGATCTCGAGAGGCATGCAGAGCTTGCGGGCTGTGGGCCGTGTTGCTCTTGGGAGGCCCCGAGACCTCTCGACATTGACCATTTTGGAGATCGAGGGCCCTTCTGGAGCATTGATTTCCATAGGCATGGTGCGGGAATGACACGCAGAGCGAGCGAGCCCTCTCGCTCTGCCTCAGAAGCTGTTGAGCTCCACAGCTCCGTAGCCAGCGGGAGGCATCGAGAGCGAGAGGCGTGCCTAACTCTCAATGCCTAGCGATGGCTGTCGATCTCCACGGGCATTTTCGCTTTTGGCACGGGGCCGATCCTCTTCTTGTGAGGCATCCAAGCAATCCCGCCATCGATACCTCTCGATAGGGAGGGGCATCGAAGCCTGTCCAATTCCACACCTATCGATACACATCGATATCCCTCGGAAGCGATAAGATTGCTACCGATGGATATCGATGGCTAGCGATAGGCAGCGGGAGCTGCCGATCTCGAGAGGCATGCAGAGCTTGCGGGCTGTGGGCCGTGTTGCTCCTGGGAGGCCCCGAGGCCTGTCGACATTGACCATTTTGGGGATCGAGGGCCCTTCTGGAGCATTGATTTCCATAGGCATGGTGCGGGAACGACACGCAGAGAGCGAGCCCTCTCGCTCTGCCTCAGAAGCTGTTAATCTCCACATCTCCGTAGCCAGCGGGAGGCATCGAGAGCGAGAGGCGTGCCTAACTCTCAATGCCTAGCGATGGCTGTCGATCTCCACGGGCATTTTCGCTTTTGGCACGGGGCCGATCCTCTTCTTGTGAGGCATCCAAGCAGTCTTGCCATCGATACCTCTCGATAGGGAGGGGCATCGAAGCCTGTCCAATTCCACACCTATCGATACACATCGATATCCCTCGGAAGCGAGAAGATCGCTACCGATGGATATCGATGGCTAGCGATAGGCAGCGGGAGCTGCCGATCTCGAGAGGCATGCAGAGCTTGCGGGCTGTGGGCCGTGTTGCTCTTGGGAGGCCCCGAGACCTCTCGACATTGACCATTTTGGGGATCGAGGGCCCTTCTGGAGCATTGATTTCCATAGGCATGGTGCGGGAACGACACGCAGAGCGAGCGAGCCCTCTCGCTCTGCCTCAGAAGCTGTTAATCTCCACAGCTCCGTAGCCAGCGGGAGGCATTGAGAGCGAGAGGCGTGCCTAACTCTCAATGCCTAGCGATGGCTGTCGATCTCCACGGGCATTTTCGTTTTTAGCACGGCGCCGATCCTCTTCTTGTGAGGCATCCAAGCAATCCCGCCATCGATACCTCTCGATAGGGAGGGGCATCGAAGCCTGCCCAATTCCACACCTATCGATACACATCGATATCCCTCGGAAGCGAGAAGATCGCTACCGATGGATATCGATGGCTAGCGATAGGCAGCGGGAGCTGCCGATCTTGAGAGGCATGCAGAGCTTGCGGGCTGTGGGCCGTGTTGCTCCTGGGAGGCCCCGAGGCCTGTCGACATTGACCATTTTGGGGATCGAGGGCCCTTCTGGAGCATTGATTTCCATCGGCATGGTGCGGGAACGACACGCAGAGAGAGCGAGCCCTCTCGCTCTGCCTCAGAAGCTGTCGATCTCCACAGCTCCGTAGCCAGCGGGAGGCATCG
This sequence comes from Dromaius novaehollandiae, assembly GCF_036370855.1. Lineage (NCBI taxonomy): Eukaryota > Metazoa > Chordata > Aves > Casuariiformes > Dromaiidae > Dromaius > Dromaius novaehollandiae. The sequence continues at coordinate 83,857,787 of NC_088098.1, read as the reverse complement.
AGAGCGAGAGGCGTGCCTAACTCTCAATGCCTAGCGATGGCTGTCGATCTCCACGGGCATTTTCGCTTTTGGCACGGGGCTGATCCTCTTCTTGTGAGGCATCCAAATGGTCTCACCATCAATACCTCTCGATAGGGAGGGGCATCGAAGCCTGTCCAATTCCACACCTATCGATACACATCGATATCCCTCAGAAGCGAGAAGATCGCTACCGATGGATATCGATGGCTAGCGATAGGCAGCGGGAGCTGCCGATCTCGAGAGGCATGCAGAGCTTGCGGGCTGTGGGCCGTGTTGCTCCTGGGAGGCCCCGAGGCCTCTCGACATTGACCATTTTGGGGATCGAGGGCCCTTCTGGAGCATTGATTTCCATAGGCATGGTGCGGGAATGACACGCAGAGCGAGCGAGCCCTCTCGCTCTGCCTCAGAAGCTGTTAATCTCCACAGCTCCGTAGCCAGCGGGAGGCATCGAGAGCGAGAGGCGTGCCTAACTCTCAATGCCTAGCGATGGCTGTCGATCTCCACGGGCATTTTCGCTTTTGGCACGGGGCCGATCCTCTTCTTGTGAGGCATCCAAGCAGTCTTGCCATCGATACCTCTCGATAGGGAGGGGCATCGAAGCCTGTCCAATTCCACACCTATCGATACACATCGATATCCCTCGGAAGCGAGAAGATCGCTACCGATGGATATCGATGGCTAGCGATAGGCAGCGGGAGCTGCCGATCTCGAGAGACATGCAGAGCTTGCGGGCTGTGGGCCGTGTTGCTCTTGGGAGGCCCCGAGACCTCTCGACATTGACCATTTTGGGGATCGAGGGCCCTTCTGGAGCATTGATTTCCATAGGCATGGTGCGGGAACGACACGCAGAGAGAGCGAGCCCTCTCGCTCTGCCTCAGAAGCTGTCGATCTCCACAGCTCCGTAGCCAGCGGGAGGCATCGAGAGCGAGAGGCGTGCCTAACTCTCAATGCCTAGCGATGGCTGTCGATCTCCACGGGCATTTTCGCTTTTGGCACGGGGCCGATCCTCTTCTTGTGAGGCATCCAAGCAATCCCGCCATCGATACCTCTCGATAGGGAGGGGCATCAAAGCCTGTCCAATTCCACACCTATCGATACACATCGATATCCCTCGGAAGCGATAAGATCGCTACCGATGGATATCGATGGCTAGCGATAGGCAGCGGGAGCTGCCGATCTCGAGAGGCATGCAGAGCTTGCGGGCTGTGGGCCGTGTTGCTCCTGGGAGGCCCCGAGGCCTGTCGACATTGACCATTTTGGGGATCGAGGGCCCTTCTGGAGCATTGATTTCCATAGGCATGGTGCGGGAACGACACACAGAGAGAGCGAGCCCTCTCGCTCTGCCTCAGAAGCTGTTAATCTCCACAGCTCCGTAGCCAGCGGGAGGCATCAATAACGAGAGGCGTACCTAACTCTCAATGCCTAGCGATGGCTGTCGATCTCCACGGGCATTTTCGCTTTTGGCACGGGGCCGATCCTCTTCTTGTGAGGCATCCAAGCAGTCTTGCCATCGATACCTCTCGATAGGGAGGGGCATCGAAGCCTGTCCAATTCCACACCTATCGATACACATCGATATCCCTCGGAAGCGATAAGATTGCTACCGATGGATATCGATGGCTAGCGATAGGCAGCGGGAGCTGCCGATCTCGAGAGGCATGCAGAGCTTGCGGGCTGTGGGCCGTGTTGCTCTTGGGAGGCCCCGAGACCTCTCAACATTGACCATTTTGGGGATCGAGGGCCCTTCTGGAGCATTGATTTCCATAGGCATGGTGCGGGAACGAGACGCAGAGAGCGAGCCCTCTCGCTCTGCCTCAGAATCTGTTAATCTCCACATCTCCGTAGCCAGCGGGACGCATCGAGAGCGAGGGGCATGACTAGCGATGGCTGTCGATCTCCACGGGCATTTTCGCTTTTGGCACGGGGCCGATCCTCTTCTTGTGAGGCATCCAAGCAATCCCGCCATCGATACCTCTCGATAGGGAGGGGCATCGAAGCCTGTCCAATTCCACACCTATCGATACACATCGATATCCCTCGGAAGCGAGAAGATCGCTACCGATGGATATCGATGGCTAGCGATAGGCAGCGGGAGCTGCCGATCTCGAGAGGCATGCAGAGCTTGCGGGCTGTGGGCCGTGTTGCTCCTGGGAGGCCCCGAGGCCTCTCGACATTGACCATTTTGGGGATCGAGGGCCCTTCTGGAGCATTGATTTCCATAGGCATGGTGCGGGAACGACACGCAGAGCGAGCGAGCCCTCTCGCTCTGCCTCAGAAGCTGTTAATCTCCACAGCTCCGTAGCCAGCGGGAGGCATTGAGAGCGAGAGGCGTGCCTAACTCTCAATGCCTAGCGATGGCTGTCGATCTCCACGGGCATTTTCGTTTTTAGCACGGCGCCGATCCTCTTCTTGTGAGGCATCCAAACGGTCTCACCATCAATACCTCTCGATAGGGAGGGGCATCGAAGCCTGCCCAATTCCACACCTATCGATACACATCGATATCCCTCGGAAGCGAGAAGATCGCTACCGATGGATATCGATGGCTAGCGATAGGCAGCGGGAGCTGCCGATCTTGAGAGGCATGCAGAGCTTGCGGGCTGTGGGCCGTGTTGCTCCTGGGAGGCCCCGAGGCCTGTCGACATTGACCATTTTGGGGATCGAGGGCCCTTCTGGAGCATTGATTTCCATCGGCATGGTGCGGGAACGACACGCAGAGAGAGCGAGCCCTCTCGCTCTGCCTCAGAAGCTGTCGATCTCCACAGCTCCGTAGCCAGCGGGAGGCATCGAGAGCGAGAGGCGTGCCTAACTCTCAATGCCTAGCGATGGCTGTCGATCTCCACGGGCATTTTCGCTTTTGGCACGGGGCTGATCCTCTTCTTGTGAGGCATCCAAATGGTCTCACCATCAATACCTCTCGATAGGGAGGGGCATCGAAGCCTGTCCAATTCCACACCTATCGATACACATCGATATCCCTCAGAAGCGAGAAGATCGCTACCGATGGATATCGATGGCTAGCGATAGGCAGCGGGAGCTGCCGATCTCGAGAGGCATGCAGAGCTTGCGGGCTGTGGGCCGTGTTGCTCCTGGGAGGCCCCGAGGCCTCTCGACATTGACCATTTTGGGGATCGAGGGCCCTTCTGGAGCATTGATTTCCATAGGCATGGTGCGGGAATGACACACAGAGAGAGCGAGCCCTCTCGCTCTGCCTCAGAAGCTGTTAATCTCCACAGCTCCGTAGCCAGCGGGAGGCATCGAGAGCGAGAGGCGTGCCTAACTCTCAATGCCTAGCGATGGCTGTCGATCTCCACGGGCATTTTCGCTTTTGGCACGGGGCCGATCCTCTTCTTGTGAGGCATCCAAGCAGTCTTGCCATCGATACCTCTCGATAGGGAGGGGCATCGAAGCCTGTCCAATTCCACACCTATCGATACACATCGATATCCCTCGGAAGCGAGAAGATCGCTACCGATGGATATCGATGGCTAGCGATAGGCAGCGGGAGCTGCCGATCTCGAGAGACATGCAGAGCTTGCGGGCTGTGGGCCGTGTTGCTCTTGGGAGGCCCCGAGACCTCTCGACATTGACCATTTTGGGGATCGAGGGCCCTTCTGGAGCATTGATTTCCATAGGCATGGTGCGGGAACGACACGCAGAGAGAGCGAGCCCTCTCGCTCTGCCTCAGAAGCTGTCGATCTCCACAGCTCCGTAGCCAGCGGGAGGCATCGAGAGCGAGAGGCGTGCCTAACTCTCAATGCCTAGCGATGGCTGTCGATCTCCACGGGCATTTTCGCTTTTGGCACGGGGCCGATCCTCTTCTTGTGAGGCATCCAAGCAATCCCGCCATCGATACCTCTCGATAGGGAGGGGCATCAAAGCCTGTCCAATTCCACACCTATCGATACACATCGATATCCCTCGGAAGCGATAAGATCGCTACCGATGGATATCGATGGCTAGCGATAGGCAGCGGGAGCTGCCGATCTCGAGAGGCATGCAGAGCTTGCGGGCTGTGGGCCGTGTTGCTCCTGGGAGGCCCCGAGGCCTGTCGACATTGACCATTTTGGGGATCGAGGGCCCTTCTGGAGCATTGATTTCCATAGGCATGGTGCGGGAACGACACACAGAGAGAGCGAGCCCTCTCGCTCTGCCTCAGAAGCTGTCGATCTCCACAGCTCCGTAGCCAGCGGGAGGCATCAATAACGAGAGGCGTACCTAACTCTCAATGCCTAGCGATGGCTGTCGATCTCCACGGGCATTTTCGCTTTTGGCACGGGGCCGATCCTCTTCTTGTGAGGCATCCAAGCAGTCTTGCCATCGATACCTCTCGATAGGGAGGGGCATCGAAGCCTGTCCAATTCCACACCTATCGATACACATCGATATCCCTCGGAAGCGATAAGATTGCTACTGATGGATATCGATGGCTAGCGATAGGCAGCGGGAGCTGCCGATCTTGAGAGGCATGCAGAGCTTGCGGGCTGTGGGCCGTGTTGCTCTTGGGAGGCCCCGAGACCTCTCGACATTGACCATTTTGGGGATCGAGGGCCCTTCTGGAGCATTGATTTCCATAGGCATGGTGCGGGAACGACACGCAGAGAGCGAGCCCTCTCGCTCTGCCTCAGAAGCTGTTAATCTCCACAGCTCCGTAGCCAGCGGGAGGCATCGAGAGCGAGAGGCATGCCTAGCGATGGCTGTCGATCTCCACGGGCATTTTCGCTTTTGGCACGGGGCCGATCCTCTTCTTGTGAGGCATCCAAGCAATCCCGCCATCGATACCTCTCGATAGGGAGGGGCATCGAAGCCTGTCCAATTCCACACCTATCGATACACATCGATATCCCTCGGAAGCGATAAGATCGCTACCGATGGATATCGATGGTTAGCGATAGGCAGCGGGAGCTGCCGATCTCGAGAGGCATGCAGAGCTTGCGGGCTGTGGGCCGTGTTGCTCTTGGGAGGCCCCGAGACCTCTCGACATTGACCATTTTGGAGATCGAGGGCCCTTCTGGAGCATTGATTTCCATAGGCATGGTGCGGGAATGACACGCAGAGCGAGCGAGCCCTCTCGCTCTGCCTCAGAAGCTGTTGAGCTCCACAGCTCCGTAGCCAGCGGGAGGCATCGAGAGCGAGAGGCGTGCCTAACTCTCAATGCCTAGCGATGGCTGTCGATCTCCACGGGCATTTTCGCTTTTGGCACGGGGCCGATCCTCTTCTTGTGAGGCATCCAAGCAATCCCGCCATCGATACCTCTCGATAGGGAGGGGCATCGAAGCCTGTCCAATTCCACACCTATCGATACACATCGATATCCCTCGGAAGCGAGAAGATCGCTACCGATGGATATCGATGGCTAGCGATAGGCAGCGGGAGCTGCCGATCTCGAGAGGCATGCAGAGCTTGCGGGCTGTGGGCCGTGTTGCTCCTGGGAGGCCCCGAGGCCTGTCGACATTGACCATTTTGGGGATCGAGGGCCCTTCTGGAGCATTGATTTCCATAGGCATGGTGCGGGAACGACACACAGAGAGAGCGAGCCCTCTCGCTCTGCCTCAGAAGCTGTCGATCTCCACAGCTCCGTAGCCAGCGGGAGGCATCAATAACGAGAGGCGTACCTAACTCTCAATGCCTAGCGATGGCTGTCGATCTCCACGGGCATTTTCGCTTTTGGCACGGGGCCGATCCTCTTCTTGTGAGGCATCCAAGCAGTCTTGCCATCGATACCTCTCGATAGGGAGGGGCATCGAAGCCTGTCCAATTCCACACCTATCGATACACATCGATATCCCTCGGAAGCGAGAAGATCGCTACCGATGGATATCGATGGCTAGCGATAGGCAGCGGGAGCTGCCGATCTCGAGAGGCATGCAGAGCTTGCGGGCTGTGGGCCGTGTTGCTCCTGGGAGGCCCCGAGGCCTCTCGACATTGACCATTTTGGGGATCGAGGGCCCTTCTGGAGCATTGATTTCCATAGGCATGGTGCGGGAATGACACGCAGAGCGAGCGAGCCCTCTCGCTCTGCCTCAGAAGCTGTTAATCTCCACAGCTCCGTAGCCAGCGGGAGGCATCGAGAGCGAGAGGCGTGCCTAACTCTCAATGCCTAGCGATGGCTGTCGATCTCCACGGGCATTTTCGCTTTTGGCACGGGGCCGATCCTCTTCTTGTGAGGCATCCAAGCAGTCTTGCCATCGATACCTCTCGATAGGGAGGGGCATCGAAGCCTGTCCAATTCCACACCTATCGATACACATCGATATCCCTCGGAAGCGAGAAGATCGCTACCGATGGATATCGATGGCTAGCGATAGGCAGCGGGAGCTGCCGATCTCGAGAGACATGCAGAGCTTGCGGGCTGTGGGCCGTGTTGCTCTTGGGAGGCCCCGAGACCTCTCGACATTGACCATTTTGGGGATCGAGGGCCCTTCTGGAGCATTGATTTCCATAGGCATGGTGCGGGAACGACACGCAGAGAGAGCGAGCCCTCTCGCTCTGCCTCAGAAGCTGTCGATCTCCACAGCTCCGTAGCCAGCGGGAGGCATCGAGAGCGAGAGGCGTGCCTAACTCTCAATGCCTAGCGATGGCTGTCGATCTCCACGGGCATTTTCGCTTTTGGCACGGGGCCGATCCTCTTCTTGTGAGGCATCCAAGCAATCCCGCCATCGATACCTCTCGATAGGGAGGGGCATCAAAGCCTGTCCAATTCCACACCTATCGATACACATCGATATCCCTCGGAAGCGATAAGATCGCTACCGATGGATATCGATGGCTAGCGATAGGCAGCGGGAGCTGCCGATCTCGAGAGGCATGCAGAGCTTGCGGGCTGTGGGCCGTGTTGCTCCTGGGAGGCCCCGAGGCCTGTCGACATTGACCATTTTGGGGATCGAGGGCCCTTCTGGAGCATTGATTTCCATAGGCATGGTGCGGGAACGACACACAGAGAGAGCGAGCCCTCTCGCTCTGCCTCAGAAGCTGTCGATCTCCACAGCTCCGTAGCCAGCGGGAGGCATCAATAACGAGAGGCGTACCTAACTCTCAATGCCTAGCGATGGCTGTCGATCTCCACGGGCATTTTCGCTTTTGGCACGGGGCCGATCCTCTTCTTGTGAGGCATCCAAGCAGTCTTGCCATCGATACCTCTCGATAGGGAGGGGCATCGAAGCCTGTCCAATTCCACACCTATCGATACACATCGATATCCCTCGGAAGCGATAAGATTGCTACTGATGGATATCGATGGCTAGCGATAGGCAGCGGGAGCTGCCGATCTTGAGAGGCATGCAGAGCTTGCGGGCTGTGGGCCGTGTTGCTCTTGGGAGGCCCCGAGACCTCTCGACATTGACCATTTTGGGGATCGAGGGCCCTTCTGGAGCATTGATTTCCATAGGCATGGTGCGGGAACGACACGCAGAGAGCGAGCCCTCTCGCTCTGCCTCAGAAGCTGTTAATCTCCACAGCTCCGTAGCCAGCGGGAGGCATCGAGAGCGAGAGGCATGCCTAGCGATGGCTGTCGATCTCCACGGGCATTTTCGCTTTTGGCACGGGGCCGATCCTCTTCTTGTGAGGCATCCAAGCAATCCCGCCATCGATACCTCTCGATAGGGAGGGGCATCGAAGCCTGTCCAATTCCACACCTATCGATACACATCGATATCCCTCGGAAGCGATAAGATCGCTACCGATGGATATCGATGGTTAGCGATAGGCAGCGGGAGCTGCCGATCTCGAGAGGCATGCAGAGCTTGCGGGCTGTGGGCCGTGTTGCTCTTGGGAGGCCCCGAGACCTCTCGACATTGACCATTTTGGAGATCGAGGGCCCTTCTGGAGCATTGATTTCCATAGGCATGGTGCGGGAATGACACGCAGAGCGAGCGAGCCCTCTCGCTCTGCCTCAGAAGCTGTTGAGCTCCACAGCTCCGTAGCCAGCGGGAGGCATCGAGAGCGAGAGGCGTGCCTAACTCTCAATGCCTAGCGATGGCTGTCGATCTCCACGGGCATTTTCGCTTTTGGCACGGGGCCGATCCTCTTCTTGTGAGGCATCCAAGCAATCCCGCCATCGATACCTCTCGATAGGGAGGGGCATCGAAGCCTGTCCAATTCCACACCTATCGATACACATCGATATCCCTCGGAAGCGAGAAGATCGCTACCGATGGATATCGATGGCTAGCGATAGGCAGCGGGAGCTGCCGATCTCGAGAGGCATGCAGAGCTTGCGGGCTGTGGGCCGTGTTGCTCCTGGGAGGCCCCGAGGCCTCTCGACATTGACCATTTTGGGGATCGAGGGCCCTTCTGGAGCATTGATTTCCATAGGCATGGTGCGGGAACGACACACAGAGAGAGCGAGCCCTCTCGCTCTGCCTCAGAAGCTGTCGATCTCCACAGCTCCGTAGCCAGCGGGAGGCATCAATAACGAGAGGCGTACCTAACTCTCAATGCCTAGCGATGGCTGTCGATCTCCACGGGCATTTTCGCTTTTGGCACGGGGCCGATCCTCTTCTTGTGAGGCATCCAAGCAGTCTTGCCATCGATACCTCTCGATAGGGAGGGGCATCGAAGCCTGTCCAATTCCACACCTATCGATACACATCGATATCCCTCGGAAGCGATAAGATTGCTACTGATGGATATCGATGGCTAGCGATAGGCAGCGGGAGCTGCCGATCTCGAGAGGCATGCAGAGCTTGCGGGCTGTGGGCCGTGTTGCTCTTGGGAGGCCCCGAGACCTCTCGACATTGACCATTTTGGGGATCGAGGGCCCTTCTGGAGCATTGATTTCCATAGGCATGGTGCGGGAACGACACGCAGAGAGCGAGCCCTCTCGCTCTGCCTCAGAAGCTGTTAATCTCCACAGCTCCGTAGCCAGCGGGAGGCATCGAGAGCGAGAGGCATGCCTAGCGATGGCTGTCGATCTCCACGGGCATTTTCGCTTTTGGCACGGGGCCGATCCTCTTCTTGTGAGGCATGCAAGCAGTCTCACCATCAATACCTCTCGATAGGGAGGGGCATCGAAGCCTGTCCAATTCCACACCTATCGATACACATCGATATCCCTCGGAAGCGAGAAGATCGCTACCGATGGATATCGATGGCTAGCGATGGGCAGCGGGAGCTGCCGATCTCGAGAGGCATGCAGAGCTTGCGGGCTGTGGGCCGTGTTGCTCTTGGGAGGCCCCGAGGCCTGTCGACATTGACCATTTTGGGGATCGAGGGCCCTTCTGGAGCATTGATTTCCATAGGCATGGTGCGGGAACGACACGCAGAGAGAGCGAGCCCTCTCGCTCTGCCTCAGAAGCTGTCGATCTCCACAGCTCCGTAGCCAGCGGGAGGCATCGAGAGCGAGAGGCGTGCCTAACTCTCAATGCCTAGCGATGGCTGTCGATCTCCACGGGCATTTTCGCTTTTGGCACGGGGCCGATCCTCTTCTTGTGAGGCATCCAAATGGTCTCACCATCAATACCTCTCGATAGGGAGGGGCATCGAAGCCTGTCCAATTCCACACCTATCGATACACATCGATATCCCTCGGAAGCGAGAAGATCGCTACCGATGGATATCGATGGCTAGCGATAGGCAGCGGGAGCTGCCGATCTCGAGAGGCATGCAGAGCTTGCGGGCTGTGGGCCGTGTTGCTCCTGGGAGGCCCCGAGGCCTCTCGACATTGACCATTTTGGGGATCGAGGGCCCTTCTGGAGCATTGATTTCCATAGGCATGGTGCGGGAATGACACGCAGAGCGAGCGAGCCCTCTCGCTCTGCCTCAGAAGCTGTTAATCTCCACAGCTCCGTAGCCAGCGGGAGGCATCGAGAGCGAGAGGCGTGCCTAACTCTCAATGCCTAGCGATGGCTGTCGATCTCCACGGGCATTTTCGCTTTAGGCACGGGGCCGATCCTCTTCTTGTGAGGCATCCAAGCAATCCCGCCATCGATACCTCTCGATAGGGAGGGGCATCGAAGCCTGTCCAATTCCACACCTATCGATACACATCGATATCCCTCGGAAGCGAGAAGATCGCTACCGATGGATATCGATGGCTAGCGATAGGCAGCGGGAGCTGCCGATCTCGAGAGACATGCAGAGCTTGCGGGCTGTGGGCCGTGTTGCTCTTGGGAGGCCCCGAGACCTCTCGACATTGACCATTTTGGGGATCGAGGGCCCTTCTGGAGCATTGATTTCCATAGGCATGGTGCGGGAACGACACACAGAGAGAGCGAGCCCTCTCGCTCTGCCTCAGAAGCTGTCGATCTCCACAGCTCCGTAGCCAGCGGGAGGCATCAATAACGAGAGGCGTACCTAACTCTCAATGCCTAGCGATGGCTGTCGATCTCCACGGGCATTTTCGCTTTTGGCACGGGGCCGATCCTCTTCTTGTGAGGCATCCAAGCAGTCTTGCCATCGATACCTCTCGATAGGGAGGGGCATCGAAGCCTGTCCAATTCCACACCTATCGATACACATCGATATCCCTCGGAAGCGATAAGATTGCTACTGATGGATATCGATGGCTAGCGATAGGCAGCGGGAGCTGCCGATCTCGAGAGGCATGCAGAGCTTGCGGGCTGTGGGCCGTGTTGCTCTTGGGAGGCCCCGAGACCTCTCGACATTGACCATTTTGGGGATCGAGGGCCCTTCTGGAGCATTGATTTCCATAGGCATGGTGCGGGAACGACACGCAGAGAGCGAGCCCTCTCGCTCTGCCTCAGAAGCTGTTAATCTCCACAGCTCCGTAGCCAGCGGGAGGCATCGAGAGCGAGAGGCATGCCTAGCGATGGCTGTCGATCTCCACGGGCATTTTCGCTTTTGGCACGGGGCCGATCCTCTTCTTGTGAGGCATCCAAGCAATCCCGCCATCGATACCTCTCGATAGGGAGGGGCATCGAAGCCTGTCCAATTCCACACCTATCGATACACATCGATATCCCTCGGAAGCGATAAGATCGCTACCGATGGATATCGATGGCTAGCGATAGGCAGCGGGAGCTGCCGATCTCGAGAGGCATGCAGAGCTTGCGGGCTGTGGGCCGTGTTGCTCTTGGGAGGCCCCGAGACCTCTCGACATTGACCATTTTGGAGATCGAGGGCCCTTCTGGAGCATTGATTTCCATAGGCATGGTGCGGGAATGACACGCAGAGCGAGCGAGCCCTCTCGCTCTGCCTCAGAAGCTGTTGAGCTCCACAGCTCCGTAGCCAGCGGGAGGCATCGAGAGCGAGAGGCGTGCCTAACTCTCAATGCCTAGCGATGGCTGTCGATCTCCACGGGCATTTTCGCTTTTGGCACGGGGCCGATCCTCTTCTTGTGAGGCATCCAAGCAATCCTGCCATCGATACCTCTCGATAGGGAGGGGCATCGAAGCCTGTCCAATTCCACACCTATCGATACACATCGATATCCCTCGGAAGCGATAAGATCGCTACCGATGGATATCGATGGCTAGCGATAGGCAGCGGGAGCTGCCGATCTCGAGAGGCATGCAGAGCTTGCGGGCTGTGGGCCGTGTTGCTCTTGGGAGGCCCCGAGACCTCTCGACATTGACCATTTTGGGGATCGAGGGCCCTTCTGGAGCATTGATTTCCATAGGCATGGTGCGGGAATGACACGCAGAGCGAGCGAGCCCTCTCGCTCTGCCTCAGAAGCTGTTGAGCTCCACAGCTCCGTAGCCAGCGGGAGGCATCGAGAGCGAGAGGCGTGCCTAACTCTCAATGCCTAGCGATGGCTGTCGATCTCCACGGGCATTTTCGCTTTTGGCACGGGGCCGATCCTCTTCTTGTGAGGCATCCAAGCAATCCCGCCATCGATACCTCTCGATAGGGAGGGGCATCGAAGCCTGTCCAATTCCACACCTATCGATACACATCGATATCCCTCGGAAGCGATAAGATTGCTACCGATGGATATCGATGGCTAGCGATAGGCAGCGGGAGCTGCCGATCTCGAGAGGCATGCAGAGCTTGCGGGCTGTGGGCCGTGTTGCTCCTGGGAGGCCCCGAGGCCTGTCGACATTGACCATTTTGGGGATCGAGGGCCCTTCTGGAGCATTGATTTCCATAGGCATGGTGCGGGAACGACACGCAGAGAGCGAGCCCTCTCGCTCTGCCTCAGAAGCTGTTAATCTCCACAGCTCCGTAGCCAGCGGGAGGCATCGAGAGCGAGAGGCGTGCCTAACTCTCAATGCCTAGCGATGGCTGTCGATCTCCACGGGCATTTTCGCTTTTGGCACGGGGCCGATCCTCTTCTTGTGAGGCATCCAAGCAGTCTTGCCATCGATACCTCTCGATAGGGAGGGGCATCGAAGCCTGTCCAATTCCACACCTATCGATACACATCGATATCCCTCGGAAGCGAGAAGATCGCTACCGATGGATATCGATGGCTAGCGATAGGCAGCGGGAGCTGCCGATCTCGAGAGGCATGCAGAGCTTGCGGGCTGTGGGCCGTGTTGCTCTTGGGAGGCCCCGAGACCTCTCGACATTGACCATTTTGGGGATCGAGGGCCCTTCTGGAGCATTGATTTCCATAGGCATGGTGCGGGAACGACACGCAGAGCGAGCGAGCCCTCTCGCTCTGCCTCAGAAGCTGTTAATCTCCACAGCTCCGTAGCCAGCGGGAGGCATCGAGAGCGAGAGGCGTGCCTAACTCTCAATGCCTAGCGATGGCTGTCGATCTCCACGGGCATTTTCATTTTTAGCACGGCGCCGATCCTCTTCTTGTGAGGCATCCAAACGGTCTCACCATCAATACCTCTCGATAGGGAGGGGCATCGAAGCCTGTCCAATTCCACACCTATCGATACACATCGATATCCCTCGGAAGCGAGAAGATCGCTACCGATGGATATCGATGGCTAGCGATAGGCAGCGGGAGCTGCCGATCTTGAGAGGCATGCAGAGCTTGCGGGCTGTGGGCCGTGTTGCTCCTGGGAGGCCCCGAGGCCTGTCGACATTGACCATTTTGGGGATCGAGGGCCCTTCTGGAGCATTGATTTCCATCGGCATGGTGCGGGAACGACACGCAGAGAGAGCGAGCCCTCTCGCTCTGCCTCAGAAGCTGTCGATCTCCACAGCTCCGTAGCCAGCGGGAGGCATCGAGAGCGAGAGGCGTGCCTAACTCTCAATGCCTAGCGATGGCTGTCGATCTCCACGGGCATTTTCGCTTTTGGCACGGGGCCGATCCTCTTCTTGTGAGGCATCCAAATGGTCTCACCATCAATACCTCTCGATAGGGAGGGGCATCGAAGCCTGTCCAATTCCACACCTATCGATACACATCGATATCCCTCAGAAGCGAGAAGATCGCTACCGATGGATATCGATGGCTAGCGATAGGCAGCGGGAGCTGCCGATCTCGAGAGGCATGCAGAGCTTGCGGGCTGTGGGCCGTGTTGCTCCTGGGAGGCCCCGAGGCCTCTCGACATTGACCATTTTGGGGATCGAGGGCCCTTCTGGAGCATTGATTTCCATAGGCATGGTGCGGGAATGACACGCAGAGCGAGCGAGCCCTCTCGCTCTGCCTCAGAAGCTGTTAATCTCCACAGCTCCGTAGCCAGCGGGAGGCATCGAGAGCGAGAGGCGTGCCTAACTCTCAATGCCTAGCGATGGCTGTCGATCTCCACGGGCATTTTCGCTTTTGGCACGGGGCCGATCCTCTTCTTGTGAGGCATCCAAGCAGTCTTGCCATCGATACCTCTCGATAGGGAGGGGCATCGAAGCCTGTCCAATTCCACACCTATCGATACACATCGATATCCCTCGGAAGCGAGAAGATCGCTACCGATGGATATCGATGGCTAGCGATAGGCAGCGGGAGCTGCCGATCTCGAGAGACATGCAGAGCTTGCGGGCTGTGGGCCGTGTTGCTCTTGGGAGGCCCCGAGACCTCTCGACATTGACCATTTTGGGGATCGAGGGCCCTTCTGGAGCATTGATTTCCATAGGCATGGTGCGGGAACGACACGCAGAGAGAGCGAGCCCTCTCGCTCTGCCTCAGAAGCTGTCGATCTCCACAGCTCCGTAGCCAGCGGGAGGCATCGAGAGCGAGAGGCGTGCCTAACTCTCAATGCCTAGCGATGGCTGTCGATCTCCACGGGCATTTTCGCTTTTGGCACGGGGCCGATCCTCTTCTTGTGAGGCATCCAAGCAATCCCGCCATCGATACCTCTCGATAGGGAGGGGCATCAAAGCCTGTCCAATTCCACACCTATCGATACACATCGATATCCCTCGGAAGCGATAAGATCGCTACCGATGGATATCGATGGCTAGCGATAGGCAGCGGGAGCTGCCGATCTCGAGAGGCATGCAGAGCTTGCGGGCTGTGGGCCGTGTTGCTCCTGGGAGGCCCCGAGGCCTGTCGACATTGACCATTTTGGGGATCGAGGGCCCTTCTGGAGCATTGATTTCCATAGGCATGGTGCGGGAACGACACACAGAGAGAGCGAGCCCTCTCGCTCTGCCTCAGAAGCTGTCGATCTCCACAGCTCCGTAGCCAGCGGGAGGCATCAATAACGAGAGGCGTACCTAACTCTCAATGCCTAGCGATGGCTGTCGATCTCCACGGGCATTTTCGCTTTTGGCACGGGGCCGATCCTCTTCTTGTGAGGCATCCAAGCAGTCTTGCCATCGATACCTCTCGATAGGGAGGGGCATCGAAGCCTGTCCAATTCCACACCTATCGATACACATCGATATCCCTCGGAAGCGATAAGATTGCTACTGATGGATATCGATGGCTAGCGATAGGCAGCGGGAGCTGCCGATCTCGAGAGGCATGCAGAGCTTGCGGGCTGTGGGCCGTGTTGCTCTTGGGAGGCCCCGAGACCTCTCGACATTGACCATTTTGGGGATCGAGGGCCCTTCTGGAGCATTGATTTCCATAGGCATGGTGCGGGAACGACACGCAGAGAGCGAGCCCTCTCGCTCTGCCTCAGAAGCTCTTAATCTCCACAGCTCCGTAGCCAGCGGGAGGCATCGAGAGCGAGAGGCATGCCTAGCGATGGCTGTCGATCTCCACGGGCATTTTCGCTTTTGGCACGGGGCCGATCCTCTTCTTGTGAGGCATCCAAGCAATCCCGCCATCGATACCTCTCGATAGGGAGGGGCATCGAAGCCTGTCCAATTCCACACCTATCGATACACATCGATATCCCTCGGAAGCGATAAGATCGCTACCGATGGATATCGATGGCTAGCGATAGGCAGCGGGAGCTGCCGATCTCGAGAGGCATGCAGAGCTTGCGGGCTGTGGGCCGTGTTGCTCTTGGGAGGCCCCGAGACCTCTCGACATTGACCATTTTGGAGATCGAGGGCCCTTCTGGAGCATTGATTTCCATAGGCATGGTGCGGGAATGACACGCAGAGCGAGCGAGCCCTCTCGCTCTGCCTCAGAAGCTGTTGAGCTCCACAGCTCCGTAGCCAGCGGGAGGCATCGAGAGCGAGAGGCGTGCCTAACTCTCAATGCCTAGCGATGGCTGTCGATCTCCACGGGCATTTTCGCTTTTGGCACGGGGCCGATCCTCTTCTTGTGAGGCATCCAAGCAATCCCGCCATCGATACCTCTCGATAGGGAGGGGCATCGAAGCCTGTCCAATTCCACACCTATCGATACACATCGATATCCCTCGGAAGCGAGAAGATCGCTACCGATGGATATCGATGGCTAGCGATAGGCAGCGGGAGCTGCCGATCTCGAGAGGCATGCAGAGCTTGCGGGCTGTGGGCCGTGTTGCTCCTGGGAGGCCCCGAGGCCTGTCGACATTGACCATTTTGGGGATCGAGGGCCCTTCTGGAGCATTGATTTCCATAGGCATGGTGCGGGAACGACACACAGAGAGAGCGAGCCCTCTCGCTCTGCCTCAGAAGCTGTCGATCTCCACAGCTCCGTAGCCAGCGGGAGGCATCAATAACGAGAGGCGTACCTAACTCTCAATGCCTAGCGATGGCTGTCGATCTCCACGGGCATTTTCGCTTTTGGCACGGGGCCGATCCTCTTCTTGTGAGGCATCCAAGCAGTCTTGCCATCGATACCTCTCGATAGGGAGGGGCATCGAAGCCTGTCCAATTCCACACCTATCGATACACATCGATATCCCTCGGAAGTGATAAGATTGCTACTGATGGATATCGATGGCTAGCGATAGGCAGCGGGAGCTGCCGATCTCGAGAGGCATGCAGAGCTTGCGGGCTGTGGGCCGTGTTGCTCTTGGGAGGCCCCGAGACCTCTCGACATTGACCATTTTGGGGATCGAGGGCCCTTCTGGAGCATTGATTTCCATAGGCATGGTGCGGGAACGACACGCAGAGAGCGAGCCCTCTCGCTCTGCCTCAGAAGCTGTTAATCTCCACAGCTCCGTAGCCAGCGGGAGGCATCGAGAGCGAGAGGCATGCCTAGCGATGGCTGTCGATCTCCACGGGCATTTTCGCTTTTGGCACGGGGCCGATCCTCTTCTTGTGAGGCATGCAAGCAGTCTCACCATCAATACCTCTCGATAGGGAGGGGCATCGAAGCCTGTCCAATTCCACACCTATCGATACACATCGATATCCCTCGGAAGCGAGAAGATCGCTACCGATGGATATCGATGGCTAGCGATGGGCAGCGGGAGCTGCCGATCTCGAGAGGCATGCAGAGCTTGCGGGCTGTGGGCCGTGTTGCTCCTGGGAGGCCCCGAGGCCTGTCGACATTGACCATTTTGGGGATCGAGGGCCCTTCTGGAGCATTGATTTCCATAGGCATGGTGCGGGAACGACACGCAGAGAGAGCGAGCCCTCTCGCTCTGCCTCAGAAGCTGTCGATCTCCACAGCTCCGTAGCCAGCGGGAGGCATCGAGAGCGAGAGGCGTGCCTAACTCTCAATGCCTAGCGATGGCTGTCGATCTCCACGGGCATTTTCGCTTTTGGCACGGGGCCGATCCTCTTCTTGTGAGGCATCCAAATGGTCTCACCATCAATACCTCTCGATAGGGAGGGGCATCGAAGCCTGTCCAATTCCACACCTATCGATACACATCGATATCCCTCAGAAGCGAGAAGATCGCTACCGATGGATATCGATGGCTAGCGATAGGCAGCGGGAGCTGCCGATCTCGAGAGGCATGCAGAGCTTGAGGGCTGTGGGCCGTGTTGCTCCTGGGAGGCCCCGAGGCCTCTCGACATTGACCATTTTGGGGATCGAGGGCCCTTCTGGAGCATTGATTTCCATAGGCATGGTGCGGGAATGACACGCAGAGCGAGCGAGCCCTCTCGCTCTGCCTCAGAAGCTGTTAATCTCCACAGCTCCGTAGCCAGCGGGAGGCATCGAGAGCGAGAGGCGTGCCTAACTCTCAATGCCTAGCGATGGCTGTCGATCTCCACGGGCATTTTCGCTTTAGGCACGGGGCCGATCCTCTTCTTGTGAGGCATCCAAGCAATCCCGCCATCGATACCTCTCGATAGGGAGGGGCATCGAAGCCTGTCCAATTCCACACCTATCGATACACATCGATATCCCTCGGAAGCGAGAAGATCGCTACCGATGGATATCGATGGCTAGCGATAGGCAGCGGGAGCTGCCGATCTCGAGAGACATGCAGAGCTTGCGGGCTGTGGGCCGTGTTGCTCTTGGGAGGCCCCGAGACCTCTCGACATTGACCATTTTGGGGATCGAGGGCCCTTCTGGAGCATTGATTTCCATAGGCATGGTGCGGGAACGACACACAGAGAGAGCGAGCCCTCTCGCTCTGCCTCAGAAGCTGTCGATCTCCACAGCTCCGTAGCCAGCGGGAGGCATCAATAACGAGAGGCGTACCTAACTCTCAATGCCTAGCGATGGCTGTCGATCTCCACGGGCATTTTCGCTTTTGGCACGGGGCCGATCCTCTTCTTGTGAGGCATCCAAGCAGTCTTGCCATCGATACCTCTCGATAGGGAGGGGCATCGAAGCCTGTCCAATTCCACACCTATCGATACACATCGATATCCCTCGGAAGCGATAAGATTGCTACTGATGGATATCGATGGCTAGCAACAGGCAGCGGGAGCTGCCGATCTCGAGAGGCATGCAGAGCTTGCGGGCTGTGGGCCGTGTTGCTCTTGGGAGGCCCCGAGACCTCTCGACATTGACCATTTTGGGGATCGAGGGCCCTTCTGGAGCATTGATTTCCATAGGCATGGTGCGGGAACGACACGCAGAGAGCGAGCCCTCTCGCTCTGCCTCAGAAGCTGTTAATCTCCACAGCTCCGTAGCCAGCGGGAGGCATCGAGAGCGAGAGGCATGCCTAGCGATGGCTGTCGATCTCCACGGGCATTTTCGCTTTTGGCACGGGGCCGATCCTCTTCTTGTGAGGCATGCAAGCAGTCTCACCATCAATACCTCTCGATAGGGAGGGGCATCGAAGCCTGTCCAATTCCACACCTATCGATACACATCGATATCCCTCGGAAGCGAGAAGATCGCTACCGATGGATATCGATGGCTAGCGATGGGCAGCGGGAGCTGCCGATCTCGAGAGGCATGCAGAGCTTGCGGGCTGTGGGCCGTGTTGCTCCTGGGAGGCCCCGAGGCCTGTCGACATTGACCATTTTGGGGATCGAGGGCCCTTCTGGAGCATTGATTTCCATAGGCATGGTGCGGGAACGACACGCAGAGAGAGCGAGCCCTCTCGCTCTGCCTCAGAAGCTGTCGATCTCCACAGCTCCGTAGCCAGCGGGAGGCATCGAGAGCGAGAGGCGTGCCTAACTCTCAATGCCTAGCGATGGCTGTCGATCTCCACGGGCATTTTCGCTTTTGGCACGGGGCCGATCCTCTTCTTGTGAGGCATCCAAATGGTCTCACCATCAATACCTCTCGATAGGGAGGGGCATCGAAGCCTGTCCAATTCCACACCTATCGATACACATCGATATCCCTCAGAAGCGAGAAGATCGCTACCGATGGATATCGATGGCTAGCGATAGGCAGCGGGAGCTGCCGATCTCGAGAGGCATGCAGAGCTTGCGGGCTGTGGGCCGTGTTGCTCCTGGGAGGCCCCGAGGCCTCTCGACATTGACCATTTTGGGGATCGAGGGCCCTTCTGGAGCATTGATTTCCATAGGCATGGTGCGGGAATGACACGCAGAGCGAGCGAGCCCTCTCGCTCTGCCTCAGAAGCTGTTGAGCTCCACAGCTCCGTAGCCAGCGGGAGGCATCGAGAGCGAGAGGCGTGCCTAACTCTCAATGCCTAGCGATGGCTGTCGATCTCCACGGGCATTTTCGCTTTTGGCACGGGGCCGATCCTCTTCTTGTGAGGCATCCAAGCAGTCTTGCCATCGATACCTCTCGATAGGGAGGGGCATCGAAGCCTGTCCAATTCCACACCTATCGATACACATCGATATCCCTCGGAAGCGAGAAGATCGCTACCGATGGATATCGATGGCTAGCGATAGGCAGCGGGAGCTGCCGATCTCGAGAGACATGCAGAGCTTGCGGGCTGTGGGCCGTGTTGCTCTTGGGAGGCCCCGAGACCTCTCGACATTGACCATTTTGGGGATCGAGGGCCCTTCTGGAGCATTGATTTCCATAGGCATGGTGCGGGAACGACACGCAGAGAGAGCGAGCCCTCTCGCTCTGCCTCAGAAGCTGTCGATCTCCACAGCTCCGTAGCCAGCGGGAGGCATCGAGAGCGAGAGGCGTGCCTAACTCTCAATGCCTAGCGATGGCTGTCGATCTCCACGGGCATTTTCGCTTTTGGCACGGGGCCGATCCTCTTCTTGTGAGGCATCCAAATGGTCTCACCATCAATACCTCTCGATAGGGAGGGGCATCGAAGCCTGTCCAATTCCACACCTATCGATACACATCGATATCCCTCAGAAGCGAGAAGATCGCTACCGATGGATATCGATGGCTAGCGATAGGCAGCGGGAGCTGCCGATCTCGAGAGGCATGCAGAGCTTGCGGGCTGTGGGCCGTGTTGCTCCTGGGAGGCCCCGAGGCCTCTCGACATTGACCATTTTGGGGATCGAGGGCCCTTCTGGAGCATTGATTTCCATAGGCATGGTGCGGGAATGACACGCAGAGCGAGCGAGCCCTCTCGCTCTGCCTCAGAAGCTGTCGATCTCCACAGCTCCGTAGCCAGCGGGAGGCATCGAGAGCGAGAGGCGTGCCTAACTCTCAATGCCTAGCGATGGCTGTCGATCTCCACGGGCATTTTCGCTTTTGGCACGGGGCCGATCCTCTTCTTGTGAGGCATCCAAGCAGTCTTGCCATCGATACCTCTCGATAGGGAGGGGCATCGAAGCCTGTCCAATTCCACACCTATCGATACACATCGATATCCCTCGGAAGCGAGAAGATCGCTACCGATGGATATCGATGGCTAGCGATAGGCAGCGGGAGCTGCCGATCTCGAGAGACATGCAGAGCTTGCGGGCTGTGGGCCGTGTTGCTCTTGGGAGGCCCCGAGACCTCTCGACATTGACCATTTTGGGGATCGAGGGCCCTTCTGGAGCATTGATTTCCATAGGCATGGTGCGGGAACGACACGCAGAGAGAGCGAGCCCTCTCGCTCTGCCTCAGAAGCTGTTAATCTCCACAGCTCCATAGCCAGCGGGAGGCATCGAGAGCGAGAGGCGTGCCTAACTCTCAATGCCTAGCGATGGCTGTCGATCTCCACGGGCATTTTCGCTTTTGGCACGGGGCCGATCCTCTTCTTGTGAGGCATCCAAGCAATCCCGCCATCGATACCTCTCGATAGGGAGGGGCATCGAAGCCTGTCCAATTCCACACCTATCGATACACATCGATATCCCTCGGAAGCGAGAAGATCGCTACCGATGGATATCGATGGCTAGCGATAGGCAGCGGGAGCTGCCGATCTCGAGAGGCATGCAGAGCTTGCGGGCTGTGGGCCGTGTTGCTCCTGGGAGGCCCCGAGGCCTCTCGACATTGACCATTTTGGGGATCGAGGGCCCTTCTGGAGCATTGATTTCCATAGGCATGGTGCGGGAACGACACACAGAGAGAGCGAGCCCTCTCGCTCTGCCTCAGAAGCTGTCGATCTCCACAGCTCCGTAGCCAGCGGGAGGCATCAATAACGAGAGGCGTACCTAACTCTCAATGCCTAGCGATGGCTGTCGATCTCCACGGGCATTTTCGCTTTTGGCACGGGGCCGATCCTCTTCTTGTGAGGCATCCAAGCAGTCTTGCCATCGATACCTCTCGATAGGGAGGGGCATCGAAGCCTGTCCAATTCCACACCTATCGATACACATCGATATCCCTCGGAAGCGAGAAGATCGCTACCGATGGATATCGATGGCTAGCGATAGGCAGCGGGAGCTGCCGATCTCGAGAGGCATGCAGAGCTTGCGGGCTGTGGGCCGTGTTGCTCTTGGGAGGCCCCGAGACCTCTCGACATTGACCGTTTTGGGGATCGAGGGCCCTTCTGGAGCATTGATTTCCATAGGCATGGTGCGGGAACGACACGCAGAGAGCGAGCCCTCTCGCTCTGCCTCAGAAGCTGTTAATCTCCACAGCTCCGTAGCCAGCGGGAGGCATCGAGAGCGAGAGGCATGCCTAGCGATGGCTGTCGATCTCCACGGGCATTTTCGCTTTTGGCACGGGGCCGATCCTCTTCTTGTGAGGCATCCAAGCAATCCCGCCATCGATACCTCTCGATAGGGAGGGGCATCGAAGCCTGTCCAATTCCACACCTATCGATACACATCGATATCCCTCGGAAGCGATAAGATCGCTACCGATGGATATCGATGGCTAGCGATAGGCAGCGGGAGCTGCCGATCTCGAGAGGCATGCAGAGCTTGCGGGCTGTGGGCCGTGTTGCTCTTGGGAGGCCCCGAGACCTCTCGACATTGACCATTTTGGAGATCGAGGGCCCTTCTGGAGCATTGATTTCCATAGGCATGGTGCGGGAATGACACGCAGAGCGAGCGAGCCCTCTCGCTCTGCCTCAGAAGCTGTTGAGCTCCACAGCTCCGTAGCCAGCGGGAGGCATCGAGAGCGAGAGGCGTGCCTAACTCTCAATGCCTAGCGATGGCTGTCGATCTCCACGGGCATTTTCGCTTTTGGCACGGGGCCGATCCTCTTCTTGTGAGGCATCCAAGCAATCCCGCCATCGATACCTCTCGATAGGGAGGGGCATCGAAGCCTGTCCAATTCCACACCTATCGATACACATCGATATCCCTCGGAAGCGAGAAGATCGCTACCGATGGATATCGATGGCTAGCGATAGGCAGCGGGAGCTGCCGATCTCGAGAGGCATGCAGAGCTTGCGGGCTGTGGGCCGTGTTGCTCTTGGGAGGCCCCGAGGCCTGTCGACATTGACCATTTTGGGGATCGAGGGCCCTTCTGGAGCATTGATTTCCATAGGCATGGTGCGGGAACGACACGCAGAGAGAGCGAGCCCTCTCGCTCTGCCTCAGAAGCTGTCGATCTCCACAGCTCCGTAGCCAGCGGGAGGCATCGAGAGCGAGAGGCGTGCCTAACTCTCAATGCCTAGCGATGGCTGTCGATCTCCACGGGCATTTTCGCTTTTGGCACGGGGCCGATCCTCTTCTTGTGAGGCATCCAAGCAGTCTTGCCATCGATACCTCTCGATAGGGAGGGGCATCGAAGCCTGTCCAATTCCACACCTATCGATACACATCGATATCCCTCGGAAGCGATAAGATTGCTACCGATGGATATCGATGGCTAGCGATAGGCAGCGGGAGCTGCCGATCTCGAGAGGCATGCAGAGCTTGCGGGCTGTGGGCCGTGTTGCTCTTGGGAGGCCCCGAGACCTCTCGACATTGACCATTTTGGGGATCGAGGGCCCTTCTGGAGCATTGATTTCCATAGGCATGGTGCGGGAACGACACGCAGAGAGCGAGCCCTCTCGCTCTGCCTCAGAAGCTCTTAATCTCCACAGCTCCGTAGCCAGCGGGAGGCATCGAGAGCGAGAGGCATGCCTAGCGATGGCTGTCGATCTCCACGGGCATTTTCGCTTTTGGCACGGGGCCGATCCTCTTCTTGTGAGGCATCCAAGCAATCCCGCCATCGATACCTCTCGATAGGGAGGGGCATCGAAGCCTGTCCAATTCCACACCTATCGATACACATCGATATCCCTCGGAAGCGATAAGATCGCTACCGATGGATATCGATGGCTAGCGATAGGCAGCGGGAGCTGCCGATCTCGAGAGGCATGCAGAGCTTGCGGGCTGTGGGCCGTGTTGCTCTTGGGAGGCCCCGAGACCTCTCGACATTGACCATTTTGGGGATCGAGGGCCCTTCTGGAGCATTGATTTCCATAGGCATGGTGCGGGAACGACACGCAGAGAGAGCGAGCCCTCTCGCTCTGCCTCAGAAGCTGTTAATCTCCACAGCTCCATAGCCAGCGGGAGGCATCGAGAGCGAGAGGCGTGCCTAACTCTCAATGCCTAGCGATGGCTGTCGATCTCCACGGGCATTTTCGCTTTTGGCACGGGGCCGATCCTCTTCTTGTGAGGCATCCAAGCAATCCCGCCATCGATACCTCTCGATAGGGAGGGGCATCGAAGCCTGTCCAATTCCACACCTATCGATACACATCGATATCCCTCGGAAGCGAGAAGATCGCTACCGATGGATATCGATGGCTAGCGATAGGCAGCGGGAGCTGCCGATCTCGAGAGGCATGCAGAGCTTGCGGGGTGTGGGCCGTGTTGCTCCTGGGAGGCCCCGAGGCCTGTCGACATTGACCATTTTGGGGATCGAGGGCCCTTCTGGAGCATTGATTTCCATAGGCATGGTGCGGGAACGACACACAGAGAGAGCGAGCCCTCTCGCTCTGCCTCAGAAGCTGTCGATCTCCACAGCTCCGTAGCCAGCGGGAGGCATCAATAACGAGAGGCGTACCTAACTCTCAATGCCTAGCGATGGCTGTCGATCTCCACGGGCATTTTCGCTTTAGGCACTGGGCCGATCCTCTTCTTGTGAGGCATCCAAGCAGTCTTGCCATCGATACCTCTCGATAGGGAGGGGCATCGAAGCCTGTCCAATTCCACACCTATCGATACACATCGATATCCCTCGGAAGCGATAAGATTGCTACTGATGGATATCGATGGCTAGCGATAGGCAGCGGGAGCTGCCGATCTCGAGAGGCATGCAGAGCTTGCGGGCTGTGGGCCGTGTTGCTCTTGGGAGGCCCCGAGACCTCTCGACATTGACCATTTTGGGGATCGAGGGCCCTTCTGGAGCATTGATTTCCATAGGCATGGTGCGGGAACGACACGCAGAGAGCGAGCCCTCTCGCTCTGCCTCAGAAGCTGTTAATCTCCACAGCTCCGTAGCCAGCGGGAGGCATCGAGAGCGAGAGGCATGCCTAGCGATGGCTGTCGATCTCCACGGGCATTTTCGCTTTTGGCACGGGGCCGATCCTCTTCTTGTGAGGCATCCAAGCAATCCCGCCATCGATACCTCTCGATAGGGAGGGGCATCGAAGCCTGTCCAATTCCACACCTATCGATACACATCGATATCCCTCGGAAGCGATAAGATCGCTACCGATGGATATCGATGGCTAGCGATAGGCAGCGGGAGCTGCCGATCTCGAGAGGCATGCAGAGCTTGCGGGCTGTGGGCTGTGTTGCTCTTGGGAGGCCCCGAGACCTCTCGACATTGACCATTTTGGAGATCGAGGGCCCTTCTGGAGCATTGATTTCCATAGGCATGGTGCGGGAATGACACGCAGAGCGAGCGAGCCCTCTCGCTCTGCCTCAGAAGCTGTTGAGCTCCACAGCTCCGTAGCCAGCGGGAGGCATCGAGAGCGAGAGGCGTGCCTAACTCTCAATGCCTAGCGATGGCTGTCGATCTCCACGGGCATTTTCGCTTTTGGCACGGGGCCGATCCTCTTCTTGTGAGGCATCCAAGCAATCCCGCCATCGATACCTCTCGATAGGGAGGGGCATCGAAGCCTGTCCAATTCCACACCTATCGATACACATCGATATCCCTCGGAAGCGATAAGATCGCTACCGATGGATATCGATGGCTAGCGATAGGCAGCGGGAGCTGCCGATCTCGAGAGGCATGCAGAGCTTGCGGGCTGTGGGCCGTGTTGCTCCTGGGAGGCCCCGAGGCCTGTCGACATTGACCATTTTGGGGATCGAGGGCCCTTCTGGAGCATTGATTTCCATAGGCATGGTGCGGGAACGACACACAGAGAGAGCGAGCCCTCTCGCTCTGCCTCAGAAGCTGTCGATCTCCACAGCTCCGTAGCCAGCGGGAGGCATCAATAACGAGAGGCGTACCTAACTCTCAATGCCTAGCGATGGCTGTCGATCTCCACGGGCATTTTCGCTTTTGGCACGGGGCCGATCCTCTTCTTGTGAGGCATCCAAGCAGTCTTGCCATCGATACCTCTCGATAGGGAGGGGCATCGAAGCCTGTCCAATTCCACACCTATCGATACACATCGATATCCCTCGGAAGCGATAAGATTGCTACTGATGGATATCGATGGCTAGCGATAGGCAGCGGGAGCTGCCGATCTCGAGAGGCATGCAGAGCTTGCGGGCTGTGGGCCGTGTTGCTCTTGGGAGGCCCCGAGACCTCTCGACATTGACCATTTTGGGGATCGAGGGCCCTTCTGGAGCATTGATTTCCATAGGCATGGTGCGGGAACGACACGCAGAGAGCGAGCCCTCTCGCTCTGCCTCAGAAGCTCTTAATCTCCACAGCTCCGTAGCCAGCGGGAGGCATCGAGAGCGAGAGGCATGCCTAGCGATGGCTGTCGATCTCCACGGGCATTTTCGCTTTTGGCACGGGGCCGATCCTCTTCTTGTGAGGCATCCAAGCAATCCCGCCATCGATACCTCTCGATAGGGAGGGGCATCGAAGCCTGTCCAATTCCACACCTATCGATACACATCGATATCCCTCGGAAGCGATAAGATCGCTACCGATGGATATCGATGGCTAGCGATAGGCAGCGGGAGCTGCCGATCTCGAGAGGCATGCAGAGCTTGCGGGCTGTGGGCCGTGTTGCTCTTGGGAGGCCCCGAGACCTCTCGACATTGACCATTTTGGAGATCGAGGGCCCTTCTGGAGCATTGATTTCCATAGGCATGGTGCGGGAATGACACGCAGAGCGAGCGAGCCCTCTCGCTCTGCCTCAGAAGCTGTTGAGCTCCACAGCTCCGTAGCCAGCGGGAGGCATCGAGAGCGAGAGGCGTGCCTAACTCTCAATGCCTAGCGATGGCTGTCGATCTCCACGGGCATTTTCGCTTTTGGCACGGGGCCGATCCTCTTCTTGTGAGGCATCCAAGCAATCCCGCCATCGATACCTCTCGATAGGGAGGGGCATCGAAGCCTGTCCAATTCCACACCTATCGATACACATCGATATCCCTCGGAAGCGAGAAGATTGCTACCGATGGATATCGATGGCTAGCGATAGGCAGCGGGAGCTGCCGATCTCGAGAGGCATGCAGAGCTTGCGGGCTGTGGGCCGTGTTGCTCCTGGGAGGCCCCGAGGCCTCTCGACATTGACCATTTTGGGGATCGAGGGCCCTTCTGGAGCATTGATTTCCATAGGCATGGTGCGGGAACGACACGCAGAGAGCGAGCCCTCTCGCTCTGCCTCAGAAGCTGTTAATCTCCACAGCTCCGTAGCCAGCGGGAGGCATCGAGAGCGAGAGGCGTGCCTAACTCTCAATGCCTAGCGATGGCTGTCGATCTCCACGGGCATTTTCGCTTTTGGCACGGGGCCAATCCTCTTCTTGTGAGGCATCCAAGCAGTCTTGCCATCGATACCTCTCGATAGGGAGGGGCATCGAAGCCTGTCCAATTCCACACCTATCGATACACATCGATATCCCTCGGAAGCGATAAGATCGCTACCGATGGATATCGATGGCTAGCGATAGGCAGCGGGAGCTGCCGATCTCGAGAGGCATGCAGAGCTTGCGGGCTGTGGGCCGTGTTGCTCTTGGGAGGCCCCGAGACCTCTCGACATTGACCATTTTGGGGATCGAGGGCCCTTCTGGAGCATTGATTTCCATAGGCATGGTGCGGGAACGACACGCAGAGAGAGCGAGCCCTCTCGCTCTGCCTCAGAAGCTGTTAATCTCCACAGCTCCGTAGCCAGCGGGAGGCATCGAGAGCGAGAGGCGTGCCTAACTCTCAATGCCTAGCGATGGCTGTCGATCTCCACGGGCATTTTCGCTTTTGGCACGGGGCCGATCCTCTTCTTGTGAGGCATCCAAACGGTCTCACCATCGATACCTCTCGATAGGGAGGGGCATCGAAGCCTGTCCAATTCCACACCTATCGATACACATCGATATCCCTCGGAAGCGAGAAGATCGCTACCGATGGATATCGATGGCTAGCGATAGGCAGCGGGAGCTGCCGATCTCGAGAGGCATGCAGAGCTTGCGGGCTGTGGGCCGTGTTGCTCCTGGGAGGCCCCGAGGCCTGTCGACATTGACCATTTTGGGGATCGAGGGCCCTTCTGGAGCATTGATTTCCATAGGCATGGTGCGGGAACGACACGCAGAGAGAGCGAGCCCTCTCGCTCTGCCTCAGAAGCTGTCGATCTCCACAGCTCCGTAGCCAGCGGGAGGCATCGAGAGCGAGAGGCGTACCTAACTCTCAATGCCTAGCGATGGCTGTCGATCTCCACGGGCATTTTCGCTTTTGGCACGGGGCCGATCCTCTTCTTGTGAGGCATCCAAGCAGTCTTGCCATCGATACCTCTCGATAGGGAGGGGCATCGAAGCCTGTCCAATTCCACACCTATCGATACACATCGATATCCCTCGGAAGCGAGAAGATCGCTACCGATGGATATCGATGGCTAGCGATAGGCAGCGGGAGCTGCCGATCTCGAGAGACATGCAGAGCTTGCGGGCTGTGGGCCGTGTTGCTCTTGGGAGGCCCCGAGACCTCTCGACATTGACCATTTTGGGGATCGAGGGCCCTTCTGGAGCATTGATTTCCATAGGCATGGTGCGGGAACGACACGCAGAGAGAGCGAGCCCTCTCGCTCTGCCTCAGAAGCTGTCGATCTCCACAGCTCCGTAGCCAGCGGGAGGCATCGAGAGCGAGAGGCGTGCCTAACTCTCAATGCCTAGCGATGGCTGTCGATCTCCACGGGCATTTTCGCTTTTGGCACGGGGCCGATCCTCTTCTTGTGAGGCATCCAAGCAATCCCGCCATCGATACCTCTCGATAGGGAGGGGCATCAAAGCCTGTCCAATTCCACACCTATCGATACACATCGATATCCCTCGGAAGCGATAAGATCGCTACCGATGGATATCGATGGCTAGCGATAGGCAGCGGGAGCTGCCGATCTCGAGAGGCATGCAGAGCTTGCGGGCTGTGGGCCGTGTTGCTCCTGGGAGGCCCCGAGGCCTGTCGACATTGACCATTTTGGGGATCGAGGGCCCTTCTGGAGCATTGATTTCCATAGGCATGGTGCGGGAACGACACACAGAGAGAGCGAGCCCTCTCGCTCTGCCTCAGAAGCTGTCGATCTCCACAGCTCCGTAGCCAGCGGGAGGCATCAATAACGAGAGGCGTACCTAACTCTCAATGCCTAGCGATGGCTGTCGATCTCCACGGGCATTTTCGCTTTTGGCACGGGGCCGATCCTCTTCTTGTGAGGCATCCAAGCAGTCTTGCCATCGATACCTCTCGATAGGGAGGGGCATCGAAGCCTGTCCAATTCCACACCTATCGATACACATCGATATCCCTCGGAAGCGATAAGATTGCTACTGATGGATATCGATGGCTAGCGATAGGCAGCGGGAGCTGCCGATCTTGAGAGGCATGCAGAGCTTGCGGGCTGTGGGCCGTGTTGCTCTTGGGAGGCCCCGAGACCTCTCGACATTGACCATTTTGGGGATCGAGGGCCCTTCTGGAGCATTGATTTCCATAGGCATGGTGCGGGAACGACACGCAGAGAGCGAGCCCTCTCGCTCTGCCTCAGAAGCTGTTAATCTCCACAGCTCCGTAGCCAGCGGGAGGCATCGAGAGCGAGAGGCATGCCTAGCGATGGCTGTCGATCTCCACGGGCATTTTCGCTTTTGGCACGGGGCCGATCCTCTTCTTGTGAGGCATCCAAGCAATCCCGCCATCGATACCTCTCGATAGGGAGGGGCATCGAAGCCTGTCCAATTCCACACCTATCGATACACATCGATATCCCTCGGAAGCGATAAGATCGCTACCGATGGATATCGATGGTTAGCGATAGGCAGCGGGAGCTGCCGATCTCGAGAGGCATGCAGAGCTTGCGGGCTGTGGGCCGTGTTGCTCTTGGGAGGCCCCGAGACCTCTCGACATTGACCATTTTGGAGATCGAGGGCCCTTCTGGAGCATTGATTTCCATAGGCATGGTGCGGGAATGACACGCAGAGCGAGCGAGCCCTCTCGCTCTGCCTCAGAAGCTGTTGAGCTCCACAGCTCCGTAGCCAGCGGGAGGCATCGAGAGCGAGAGGCGTGCCTAACTCTCAATGCCTAGCGATGGCTGTCGATCTCCACGGGCATTTTCGCTTTTGGCACGGGGCCGATCCTCTTCTTGTGAGGCATCCAAGCAATCCCGCCATCGATACCTCTCGATAGGGAGGGGCATCGAAGCCTGTCCAATTCCACACCTATCGATACACATCGATATCCCTCGGAAGCGAGAAGATCGCTACCGATGGATATCGATGGCTAGCGATAGGCAGCGGGAGCTGCCGATCTCGAGAGGCATGCAGAGCTTGCGGGCTGTGGGCCGTGTTGCTCCTGGGAGGCCCCGAGGCCTCTCGACATTGACCATTTTGGGGATCGAGGGCCCTTCTGGAGCATTGATTTCCATAGGCATGGTGCGGGAACGACACACAGAGAGAGCGAGCCCTCTCGCTCTGCCTCAGAAGCTGTCGATCTCCACAGCTCCGTAGCCAGCGGGAGGCATCAATAACGAGAGGCGTACCTAACTCTCAATGCCTAGCGATGGCTGTCGATCTCCACGGGCATTTTCGCTTTTGGCACGGGGCCGATCCTCTTCTTGTGAGGCATCCAAGCAGTCTTGCCATCGATACCTCTCGATAGGGAGGGGCATCGAAGCCTGTCCAATTCCACACCTATCGATACACATCGATATCCCTCGGAAGCGATAAGATTGCTACTGATGGATATCGATGGCTAGCGATAGGCAGCGGGAGCTGCCGATCTCGAGAGGCATGCAGAGCTTGCGGGCTGTGGGCCGTGTTGCTCTTGGGAGGCCCCGAGACCTCTCGACATTGACCATTTTGGGGATCGAGGGCCCTTCTGGAGCATTGATTTCCATAGGCATGGTGCGGGAACGACACGCAGAGAGCGAGCCCTCTCGCTCTGCCTCAGAAGCTGTTAATCTCCACAGCTCCGTAGCCAGCGGGAGGCATCGAGAGCGAGAGGCATGCCTAGCGATGGCTGTCGATCTCCACGGGCATTTTCGCTTTTGGCACGGGGCCGATCCTCTTCTTGTGAGGCATGCAAGCAGTCTCACCATCAATACCTCTCGATAGGGAGGGGCATCGAAGCCTGTCCAATTCCACACCTATCGATACACATCGATATCCCTCGGAAGCGAGAAGATCGCTACCGATGGATATCGATGGCTAGCGATGGGCAGCGGGAGCTGCCGATCTCGAGAGGCATGCAGAGCTTGCGGGCTGTGGGCCGTGTTGCTCCTGGGAGGCCCCGAGGCCTGTCGACATTGACCATTTTGGGGATCGAGGGCCCTTCTGGAGCATTGATTTCCATAGGCATGGTGCGGGAACGACACGCAGAGAGAGCGAGCCCTCTCGCTCTGCCTCAGAAGCTGTCGATCTCCACAGCTCCGTAGCCAGCGGGAGGCATCGAGAGCGAGAGGCGTGCCTAACTCTCAATGCCTAGCGATGGCTGTCGATCTCCACGGGCATTTTCGCTTTTGGCACGGGGCCGATCCTCTTCTTGTGAGGCATCCAAATGGTCTCACCATCAATACCTCTCGATAGGGAGGGGCATCGAAGCCTGTCCAATTCCACACCTATCGATACACATCGATATCCCTCGGAAGCGAGAAGATCGCTACCGATGGATATCGATGGCTAGCGATAGGCAGCGGGAGCTGCCGATCTCGAGAGGCATGCAGAGCTTGCGGGCTGTGGGCCGTGTTGCTCCTGGGAGGCCCCGAGGCCTCTCGACATTGACCATTTTGGGGATCGAGGGCCCTTCTGGAGCATTGATTTCCATAGGCATGGTGCGGGAATGACACGCAGAGCGAGCGAGCCCTCTCGCTCTGCCTCAGAAGCTGTTAATCTCCACAGCTCCGTAGCCAGCGGGAGGCATCGAGAGCGAGAGGCGTGCCTAACTCTCAATGCCTAGCGATGGCTGTCGATCTCCACGGGCATTTTCGCTTTAGGCACGGGGCCGATCCTCTTCTTGTGAGGCATCCAAGCAATCCCGCCATCGATACCTCTCGATAGGGAGGGGCATCGAAGCCTGTCCAATTCCACACCTATCGATACACATCGATATCCCTCGGAAGCGAGAAGATCGCTACCGATGGATATCGATGGCTAGCGATAGGCAGCGGGAGCTGCCGATCTCGAGAGACATGCAGAGCTTGCGGGCTGTGGGCCGTGTTGCTCTTGGGAGGCCCCGAGACCTCTCGACATTGACCATTTTGGGGATCGAGGGCCCTTCTGGAGCATTGATTTCCATAGGCATGGTGCGGGAACGACACACAGAGAGAGCGAGCCCTCTCGCTCTGCCTCAGAAGCTGTCGATCTCCACAGCTCCGTAGCCAGCGGGAGGCATCAATAACGAGAGGCGTACCTAACTCTCAATGCCTAGCGATGGCTGTCGATCTCCACGGGCATTTTCGCTTTTGGCACGGGGCCGATCCTCTTCTTGTGAGGCATCCAAGCAGTCTTGCCATCGATACCTCTCGATAGGGAGGGGCATCGAAGCCTGTCCAATTCCACACCTATCGATACACATCGATATCCCTCGGAAGCGATAAGATTGCTACTGATGGATATCGATGGCTAGCGATAGGCAGCGGGAGCTGCCGATCTCGAGAGGCATGCAGAGCTTGCGGGCTGTGGGCCGTGTTGCTCTTGGGAGGCCCCGAGACCTCTCGACATTGACCATTTTGGGGATCGAGGGCCCTTCTGGAGCATTGATTTCCATAGGCATGGTGCGGGAACGACACGCAGAGAGCGAGCCCTCTCGCTCTGCCTCAGAAGCTGTTAATCTCCACAGCTCCGTAGCCAGCGGGAGGCATCGAGAGCGAGAGGCATGCCTAGCGATGGCTGTCGATCTCCACGGGCATTTTCGCTTTTGGCACGGGGCCGATCCTCTTCTTGTGAGGCATCCAAGCAATCCCGCCATCGATACCTCTCGATAGGGAGGGGCATCGAAGCCTGTCCAATTCCACACCTATCGATACACATCGATATCCCTCGGAAGCGATAAGATCGCTACCGATGGATATCGATGGCTAGCGATAGGCAGCGGGAGCTGCCGATCTCGAGAGGCATGCAGAGCTTGCGGGCTGTGGGCCGTGTTGCTCTTGGGAGGCCCCGAGACCTCTCGACATTGACCATTTTGGAGATCGAGGGCCCTTCTGGAGCATTGATTTCCATAGGCATGGTGCGGGAATGACACGCAGAGCGAGCGAGCCCTCTCGCTCTGCCTCAGAAGCTGTTGAGCTCCACAGCTCCGTAGCCAGCGGGAGGCATCGAGAGCGAGAGGCGTGCCTAACTCTCAATGCCTAGCGATGGCTGTCGATCTCCACGGGCATTTTCGCTTTTGGCACGGGGCCGATCCTCTTCTTGTGAGGCATCCAAGCAATCCTGCCATCGATACCTCTCGATAGGGAGGGGCATCGAAGCCTGTCCAATTCCACACCTATCGATACACATCGATATCCCTCGGAAGCGAGAAGATCGCTACCGATGGATATCGATGGCTAGCGATAGGCAGCGGGAGCTGCCGATCTCGAGAGGCATGCAGAGCTTGCGGGCTGTGGGCCGTGTTGCTCTTGGGAGGCCCCGAGACCTCTCGACATTGACCATTTTGGGGATCGAGGGCCCTTCTGGAGCATTGATTTCCATAGGCATGGTGCGGGAACGACACGCAGAGCGAGCGAGCCCTCTCGCTCTGCCTCAGAAGCTGTTAATCTCCACAGCTCCGTAGCCAGCGGGAGGCATCGAGAGCGAGAGGCGTGCCTAACTCTCAATGCCTAGCGATGGCTGTCGATCTCCACGGGCATTTTCATTTTTAGCACGGCGCCGATCCTCTTCTTGTGAGGCATCCAAACGGTCTCACCATCAATACCTCTCGATAGGGAGGGGCATCGAAGCCTGTCCAATTCCACACCTATCGATACACATCGATATCCCTCGGAAGCGAGAAGATCGCTACCGATGGATATCGATGGCTAGCGATAGGCAGCGGGAGCTGCCGATCTTGAGAGGCATGCAGAGCTTGCGGGCTGTGGGCCGTGTTGCTCCTGGGAGGCCCCGAGGCCTGTCGACATTGACCATTTTGGGGATCGAGGGCCCTTCTGGAGCATTGATTTCCATCGGCATGGTGCGGGAACGACACGCAGAGAGAGCGAGCCCTCTCGCTCTGCCTCAGAAGCTGTCGATCTCCACAGCTCCGTAGCCAGCGGGAGGCATCGAGAGCGAGAGGCGTGCCTAACTCTCAATGCCTAGCGATGGCTGTCGATCTCCACGGGCATTTTCGCTTTTGGCACGGGGCCGATCCTCTTCTTGTGAGGCATCCAAATGGTCTCACCATCAATACCTCTCGATAGGGAGGGGCATCGAAGCCTGTCCAATTCCACACCTATCGATACACATCGATATCCCTCAGAAGCGAGAAGATCGCTACCGATGGATATCGATGGCTAGCGATAGGCAGCGGGAGCTGCCGATCTCGAGAGGCATGCAGAGCTTGCGGGCTGTGGGCCGTGTTGCTCCTGGGAGGCCCCGAGGCCTCTCGACATTGACCATTTTGGGGATCGAGGGCCCTTCTGGAGCATTGATTTCCATAGGCATGGTGCGGGAATGACACGCAGAGCGAGCGAGCCCTCTCGCTCTGCCTCAGAAGCTGTTAATCTCCACAGCTCCGTAGCCAGCGGGAGGCATCGAGAGCGAGAGGCGTGCCTAACTCTCAATGCCTAGCGATGGCTGTCGATCTCCACGGGCATTTTCGCTTTTGGCACGGGGCCGATCCTCTTCTTGTGAGGCATCCAAGCAGTCTTGCCATCGATACCTCTCGATAGGGAGGGGCATCGAAGCCTGTCCAATTCCACACCTATCGATACACATCGATATCCCTCGGAAGCGAGAAGATCGCTACCGATGGATATCGATGGCTAGCGATAGGCAGCGGGAGCTGCCGATCTCGAGAGACATGCAGAGCTTGCGGGCTGTGGGCCGTGTTGCTCTTGGGAGGCCCCGAGACCTCTCGACATTGACCATTTTGGGGATCGAGGGCCCTTCTGGAGCATTGATTTCCATAGGCATGGTGCGGGAACGACACGCAGAGAGAGCGAGCCCTCTCGCTCTGCCTCAGAAGCTGTCGATCTCCACAGCTCCGTAGCCAGCGGGAGGCATCGAGAGCGAGAGGCGTGCCTAACTCTCAATGCCTAGCGATGGCTGTCGATCTCCACGGGCATTTTCGCTTTTGGCACGGGGCCGATCCTCTTCTTGTGAGGCATCCAAGCAATCCCGCCATCGATACCTCTCGATAGGGAGGGGCATCAAAGCCTGTCCAATTCCACACCTATCGATACACATCGATATCCCTCGGAAGCGATAAGATCGCTACCGATGGATATCGATGGCTAGCGATAGGCAGCGGGAGCTGCCGATCTCGAGAGGCATGCAGAGCTTGCGGGCTGTGGGCCGTGTTGCTCCTGGGAGGCCCCGAGGCCTGTCGACATTGACCATTTTGGGGATCGAGGGCCCTT
Organism: Dromaius novaehollandiae; assembly: GCF_036370855.1. Classification (NCBI taxonomy): domain Eukaryota; kingdom Metazoa; phylum Chordata; class Aves; order Casuariiformes; family Dromaiidae; genus Dromaius; species Dromaius novaehollandiae. Next base: position 83,822,823 of record NC_088098.1, on the reverse strand, counting down.
CTGGAGCATTGATTTCCATAGGCATGGTGCGGGAACGACACACAGAGAGAGCGAGCCCTCTCGCTCTGCCTCAGAAGCTGTCGATCTCCACAGCTCCGTAGCCAGCGGGAGGCATCAATAACGAGAGGCGTACCTAACTCTCAATGCCTAGCGATGGCTGTCGATCTCCACGGGCATTTTCGCTTTTGGCACGGGGCCGATCCTCTTCTTGTGAGGCATCCAAGCAGTCTTGCCATCGATACCTCTCGATAGGGAGGGGCATCGAAGCCTGTCCAATTCCACACCTATCGATACACATCGATATCCCTCGGAAGCGATAAGATTGCTACTGATGGATATCGATGGCTAGCGATAGGCAGCGGGAGCTGCCGATCTCGAGAGGCATGCAGAGCTTGCGGGCTGTGGGCCGTGTTGCTCTTGGGAGGCCCCGAGACCTCTCGACATTGACCATTTTGGGGATCGAGGGCCCTTCTGGAGCATTGATTTCCATAGGCATGGTGCGGGAACGACACGCAGAGAGCGAGCCCTCTCGCTCTGCCTCAGAAGCTCTTAATCTCCACAGCTCCGTAGCCAGCGGGAGGCATCGAGAGCGAGAGGCATGCCTAGCGATGGCTGTCGATCTCCACGGGCATTTTCGCTTTTGGCACGGGGCCGATCCTCTTCTTGTGAGGCATCCAAGCAATCCCGCCATCGATACCTCTCGATAGGGAGGGGCATCGAAGCCTGTCCAATTCCACACCTATCGATACACATCGATATCCCTCGGAAGCGATAAGATCGCTACCGATGGATATCGATGGCTAGCGATAGGCAGCGGGAGCTGCCGATCTCGAGAGGCATGCAGAGCTTGCGGGCTGTGGGCCGTGTTGCTCTTGGGAGGCCCCGAGACCTCTCGACATTGACCATTTTGGAGATCGAGGGCCCTTCTGGAGCATTGATTTCCATAGGCATGGTGCGGGAATGACACGCAGAGCGAGCGAGCCCTCTCGCTCTGCCTCAGAAGCTGTTGAGCTCCACAGCTCCGTAGCCAGCGGGAGGCATCGAGAGCGAGAGGCGTGCCTAACTCTCAATGCCTAGCGATGGCTGTCGATCTCCACGGGCATTTTCGCTTTTGGCACGGGGCCGATCCTCTTCTTGTGAGGCATCCAAGCAATCCCGCCATCGATACCTCTCGATAGGGAGGGGCATCGAAGCCTGTCCAATTCCACACCTATCGATACACATCGATATCCCTCGGAAGCGAGAAGATCGCTACCGATGGATATCGATGGCTAGCGATAGGCAGCGGGAGCTGCCGATCTCGAGAGGCATGCAGAGCTTGCGGGCTGTGGGCCGTGTTGCTCCTGGGAGGCCCCGAGGCCTGTCGACATTGACCATTTTGGGGATCGAGGGCCCTTCTGGAGCATTGATTTCCATAGGCATGGTGCGGGAACGACACACAGAGAGAGCGAGCCCTCTCGCTCTGCCTCAGAAGCTGTCGATCTCCACAGCTCCGTAGCCAGCGGGAGGCATCAATAACGAGAGGCGTACCTAACTCTCAATGCCTAGCGATGGCTGTCGATCTCCACGGGCATTTTCGCTTTTGGCACGGGGCCGATCCTCTTCTTGTGAGGCATCCAAGCAGTCTTGCCATCGATACCTCTCGATAGGGAGGGGCATCGAAGCCTGTCCAATTCCACACCTATCGATACACATCGATATCCCTCGGAAGTGATAAGATTGCTACTGATGGATATCGATGGCTAGCGATAGGCAGCGGGAGCTGCCGATCTCGAGAGGCATGCAGAGCTTGCGGGCTGTGGGCCGTGTTGCTCTTGGGAGGCCCCGAGACCTCTCGACATTGACCATTTTGGGGATCGAGGGCCCTTCTGGAGCATTGATTTCCATAGGCATGGTGCGGGAACGACACGCAGAGAGCGAGCCCTCTCGCTCTGCCTCAGAAGCTGTTAATCTCCACAGCTCCGTAGCCAGCGGGAGGCATCGAGAGCGAGAGGCATGCCTAGCGATGGCTGTCGATCTCCACGGGCATTTTCGCTTTTGGCACGGGGCCGATCCTCTTCTTGTGAGGCATGCAAGCAGTCTCACCATCAATACCTCTCGATAGGGAGGGGCATCGAAGCCTGTCCAATTCCACACCTATCGATACACATCGATATCCCTCGGAAGCGAGAAGATCGCTACCGATGGATATCGATGGCTAGCGATGGGCAGCGGGAGCTGCCGATCTCGAGAGGCATGCAGAGCTTGCGGGCTGTGGGCCGTGTTGCTCCTGGGAGGCCCCGAGGCCTGTCGACATTGACCATTTTGGGGATCGAGGGCCCTTCTGGAGCATTGATTTCCATAGGCATGGTGCGGGAACGACACGCAGAGAGAGCGAGCCCTCTCGCTCTGCCTCAGAAGCTGTCGATCTCCACAGCTCCGTAGCCAGCGGGAGGCATCGAGAGCGAGAGGCGTGCCTAACTCTCAATGCCTAGCGATGGCTGTCGATCTCCACGGGCATTTTCGCTTTTGGCACGGGGCCGATCCTCTTCTTGTGAGGCATCCAAATGGTCTCACCATCAATACCTCTCGATAGGGAGGGGCATCGAAGCCTGTCCAATTCCACACCTATCGATACACATCGATATCCCTCAGAAGCGAGAAGATCGCTACCGATGGATATCGATGGCTAGCGATAGGCAGCGGGAGCTGCCGATCTCGAGAGGCATGCAGAGCTTGCGGGCTGTGGGCCGTGTTGCTCCTGGGAGGCCCCGAGGCCTCTCGACATTGACCATTTTGGGGATCGAGGGCCCTTCTGGAGCATTGATTTCCATAGGCATGGTGCGGGAATGACACGCAGAGCGAGCGAGCCCTCTCGCTCTGCCTCAGAAGCTGTTAATCTCCACAGCTCCGTAGCCAGCGGGAGGCATCGAGAGCGAGAGGCGTGCCTAACTCTCAATGCCTAGCGATGGCTGTCGATCTCCACGGGCATTTTCGCTTTAGGCACGGGGCCGATCCTCTTCTTGTGAGGCATCCAAGCAATCCCGCCATCGATACCTCTCGATAGGGAGGGGCATCGAAGCCTGTCCAATTCCACACCTATCGATACACATCGATATCCCTCGGAAGCGAGAAGATCGCTACCGATGGATATCGATGGCTAGCGATAGGCAGCGGGAGCTGCCGATCTCGAGAGACATGCAGAGCTTGCGGGCTGTGGGCCGTGTTGCTCTTGGGAGGCCCCGAGACCTCTCGACATTGACCATTTTGGGGATCGAGGGCCCTTCTGGAGCATTGATTTCCATAGGCATGGTGCGGGAACGACACACAGAGAGAGCGAGCCCTCTCGCTCTGCCTCAGAAGCTGTCGATCTCCACAGCTCCGTAGCCAGCGGGAGGCATCAATAACGAGAGGCGTACCTAACTCTCAATGCCTAGCGATGGCTGTCGATCTCCACGGGCATTTTCGCTTTTGGCACGGGGCCGATCCTCTTCTTGTGAGGCATCCAAGCAGTCTTGCCATCGATACCTCTCGATAGGGAGGGGCATCGAAGCCTGTCCAATTCCACACCTATCGATACACATCGATATCCCTCGGAAGCGATAAGATTGCTACTGATGGATATCGATGGCTAGCAACAGGCAGCGGGAGCTGCCGATCTCGAGAGGCATGCAGAGCTTGCGGGCTGTGGGCCGTGTTGCTCTTGGGAGGCCCCGAGACCTCTCGACATTGACCATTTTGGGGATCGAGGGCCCTTCTGGAGCATTGATTTCCATAGGCATGGTGCGGGAACGACACGCAGAGAGCGAGCCCTCTCGCTCTGCCTCAGAAGCTGTTAATCTCCACAGCTCCGTAGCCAGCGGGAGGCATCGAGAGCGAGAGGCATGCCTAGCGATGGCTGTCGATCTCCACGGGCATTTTCGCTTTTGGCACGGGGCCGATCCTCTTCTTGTGAGGCATGCAAGCAGTCTCACCATCAATACCTCTCGATAGGGAGGGGCATCGAAGCCTGTCCAATTCCACACCTATCGATACACATCGATATCCCTCGGAAGCGAGAAGATCGCTACCGATGGATATCGATGGCTAGCGATGGGCAGCGGGAGCTGCCGATCTCGAGAGGCATGCAGAGCTTGCGGGCTGTGGGCCGTGTTGCTCCTGGGAGGCCCCGAGGCCTGTCGACATTGACCATTTTGGGGATCGAGGGCCCTTCTGGAGCATTGATTTCCATAGGCATGGTGCGGGAACGACACGCAGAGAGAGCGAGCCCTCTCGCTCTGCCTCAGAAGCTGTCGATCTCCACAGCTCCGTAGCCAGCGGGAGGCATCGAGAGCGAGAGGCGTGCCTAACTCTCAATGCCTAGCGATGGCTGTCGATCTCCACGGGCATTTTCGCTTTTGGCACGGGGCCGATCCTCTTCTTGTGAGGCATCCAAATGGTCTCACCATCAATACCTCTCGATAGGGAGGGGCATCGAAGCCTGTCCAATTCCACACCTATCGATACACATCGATATCCCTCAGAAGCGAGAAGATCGCTACCGATGGATATCGATGGCTAGCGATAGGCAGCGGGAGCTGCCGATCTCGAGAGGCATGCAGAGCTTGCGGGCTGTGGGCCGTGTTGCTCCTGGGAGGCCCCGAGGCCTCTCGACATTGACCATTTTGGGGATCGAGGGCCCTTCTGGAGCATTGATTTCCATAGGCATGGTGCGGGAATGACACGCAGAGCGAGCGAGCCCTCTCGCTCTGCCTCAGAAGCTGTTGAGCTCCACAGCTCCGTAGCCAGCGGGAGGCATCGAGAGCGAGAGGCGTGCCTAACTCTCAATGCCTAGCGATGGCTGTCGATCTCCACGGGCATTTTCGCTTTTGGCACGGGGCCGATCCTCTTCTTGTGAGGCATCCAAGCAGTCTTGCCATCGATACCTCTCGATAGGGAGGGGCATCGAAGCCTGTCCAATTCCACACCTATCGATACACATCGATATCCCTCGGAAGCGAGAAGATCGCTACCGATGGATATCGATGGCTAGCGATAGGCAGCGGGAGCTGCCGATCTCGAGAGACATGCAGAGCTTGCGGGCTGTGGGCCGTGTTGCTCTTGGGAGGCCCCGAGACCTCTCGACATTGACCATTTTGGGGATCGAGGGCCCTTCTGGAGCATTGATTTCCATAGGCATGGTGCGGGAACGACACGCAGAGAGAGCGAGCCCTCTCGCTCTGCCTCAGAAGCTGTCGATCTCCACAGCTCCGTAGCCAGCGGGAGGCATCGAGAGCGAGAGGCGTGCCTAACTCTCAATGCCTAGCGATGGCTGTCGATCTCCACGGGCATTTTCGCTTTTGGCACGGGGCCGATCCTCTTCTTGTGAGGCATCCAAATGGTCTCACCATCAATACCTCTCGATAGGGAGGGGCATCGAAGCCTGTCCAATTCCACACCTATCGATACACATCGATATCCCTCAGAAGCGAGAAGATCGCTACCGATGGATATCGATGGCTAGCGATAGGCAGCGGGAGCTGCCGATCTCGAGAGGCATGCAGAGCTTGCGGGCTGTGGGCCGTGTTGCTCCTGGGAGGCCCCGAGGCCTCTCGACATTGACCATTTTGGGGATCGAGGGCCCTTCTGGAGCATTGATTTCCATAGGCATGGTGCGGGAATGACACGCAGAGCGAGCGAGCCCTCTCGCTCTGCCTCAGAAGCTGTCGATCTCCACAGCTCCGTAGCCAGCGGGAGGCATCGAGAGCGAGAGGCGTGCCTAACTCTCAATGCCTAGCGATGGCTGTCGATCTCCACGGGCATTTTCGCTTTTGGCACGGGGCCGATCCTCTTCTTGTGAGGCATCCAAGCAGTCTTGCCATCGATACCTCTCGATAGGGAGGGGCATCGAAGCCTGTCCAATTCCACACCTATCGATACACATCGATATCCCTCGGAAGCGAGAAGATCGCTACCGATGGATATCGATGGCTAGCGATAGGCAGCGGGAGCTGCCGATCTCGAGAGACATGCAGAGCTTGCGGGCTGTGGGCCGTGTTGCTCTTGGGAGGCCCCGAGACCTCTCGACATTGACCATTTTGGGGATCGAGGGCCCTTCTGGAGCATTGATTTCCATAGGCATGGTGCGGGAACGACACGCAGAGAGAGCGAGCCCTCTCGCTCTGCCTCAGAAGCTGTTAATCTCCACAGCTCCATAGCCAGCGGGAGGCATCGAGAGCGAGAGGCGTGCCTAACTCTCAATGCCTAGCGATGGCTGTCGATCTCCACGGGCATTTTCGCTTTTGGCACGGGGCCGATCCTCTTCTTGTGAGGCATCCAAGCAATCCCGCCATCGATACCTCTCGATAGGGAGGGGCATCGAAGCCTGTCCAATTCCACACCTATCGATACACATCGATATCCCTCGGAAGCGAGAAGATCGCTACCGATGGATATCGATGGCTAGCGATAGGCAGCGGGAGCTGCCGATCTCGAGAGGCATGCAGAGCTTGCGGGCTGTGGGCCGTGTTGCTCCTGGGAGGCCCCGAGGCCTCTCGACATTGACCATTTTGGGGATCGAGGGCCCTTCTGGAGCATTGATTTCCATAGGCATGGTGCGGGAACGACACACAGAGAGAGCGAGCCCTCTCGCTCTGCCTCAGAAGCTGTCGATCTCCACAGCTCCGTAGCCAGCGGGAGGCATCAATAACGAGAGGCGTACCTAACTCTCAATGCCTAGCGATGGCTGTCGATCTCCACGGGCATTTTCGCTTTTGGCACGGGGCCGATCCTCTTCTTGTGAGGCATCCAAGCAGTCTTGCCATCGATACCTCTCGATAGGGAGGGGCATCGAAGCCTGTCCAATTCCACACCTATCGATACACATCGATATCCCTCGGAAGCGAGAAGATCGCTACCGATGGATATCGATGGCTAGCGATAGGCAGCGGGAGCTGCCGATCTCGAGAGGCATGCAGAGCTTGCGGGCTGTGGGCCGTGTTGCTCTTGGGAGGCCCCGAGACCTCTCGACATTGACCGTTTTGGGGATCGAGGGCCCTTCTGGAGCATTGATTTCCATAGGCATGGTGCGGGAACGACACGCAGAGAGCGAGCCCTCTCGCTCTGCCTCAGAAGCTGTTAATCTCCACAGCTCCGTAGCCAGCGGGAGGCATCGAGAGCGAGAGGCATGCCTAGCGATGGCTGTCGATCTCCACGGGCATTTTCGCTTTTGGCACGGGGCCGATCCTCTTCTTGTGAGGCATCCAAGCAATCCCGCCATCGATACCTCTCGATAGGGAGGGGCATCGAAGCCTGTCCAATTCCACACCTATCGATACACATCGATATCCCTCGGAAGCGATAAGATCGCTACCGATGGATATCGATGGCTAGCGATAGGCAGCGGGAGCTGCCGATCTCGAGAGGCATGCAGAGCTTGCGGGCTGTGGGCCGTGTTGCTCTTGGGAGGCCCCGAGACCTCTCGACATTGACCATTTTGGAGATCGAGGGCCCTTCTGGAGCATTGATTTCCATAGGCATGGTGCGGGAATGACACGCAGAGCGAGCGAGCCCTCTCGCTCTGCCTCAGAAGCTGTTGAGCTCCACAGCTCCGTAGCCAGCGGGAGGCATCGAGAGCGAGAGGCGTGCCTAACTCTCAATGCCTAGCGATGGCTGTCGATCTCCACGGGCATTTTCGCTTTTGGCACGGGGCCGATCCTCTTCTTGTGAGGCATCCAAGCAATCCCGCCATCGATACCTCTCGATAGGGAGGGGCATCGAAGCCTGTCCAATTCCACACCTATCGATACACATCGATATCCCTCGGAAGCGAGAAGATCGCTACCGATGGATATCGATGGCTAGCGATAGGCAGCGGGAGCTGCCGATCTCGAGAGGCATGCAGAGCTTGCGGGCTGTGGGCCGTGTTGCTCTTGGGAGGCCCCGAGGCCTGTCGACATTGACCATTTTGGGGATCGAGGGCCCTTCTGGAGCATTGATTTCCATAGGCATGGTGCGGGAACGACACACAGAGAGAGCGAGCCCTCTCGCTCTGCCTCAGAAGCTGTCGATCTCCACAGCTCCGTAGCCAGCGGGAGGCATCGAGAGCGAGAGGCGTGCCTAACTCTCAATGCCTAGCGATGGCTGTCGATCTCCACGGGCATTTTCGCTTTTGGCACGGGGCCGATCCTCTTCTTGTGAGGCATCCAAGCAGTCTTGCCATCGATACCTCTCGATAGGGAGGGGCATCGAAGCCTGTCCAATTCCACACCTATCGATACACATCGATATCCCTCGGAAGCGATAAGATTGCTACCGATGGATATCGATGGCTAGCGATAGGCAGCGGGAGCTGCCGATCTCGAGAGGCATGCAGAGCTTGCGGGCTGTGGGCCGTGTTGCTCTTGGGAGGCCCCGAGACCTCTCGACATTGACCATTTTGGGGATCGAGGGCCCTTCTGGAGCATTGATTTCCATAGGCATGGTGCGGGAACGACACGCAGAGAGCGAGCCCTCTCGCTCTGCCTCAGAAGCTCTTAATCTCCACAGCTCCGTAGCCAGCGGGAGGCATCGAGAGCGAGAGGCATGCCTAGCGATGGCTGTCGATCTCCACGGGCATTTTCGCTTTTGGCACGGGGCCGATCCTCTTCTTGTGAGGCATCCAAGCAATCCCGCCATCGATACCTCTCGATAGGGAGGGGCATCGAAGCCTGTCCAATTCCACACCTATCGATACACATCGATATCCCTCGGAAGCGATAAGATCGCTACCGATGGATATCGATGGCTAGCGATAGGCAGCGGGAGCTGCCGATCTCGAGAGGCATGCAGAGCTTGCGGGCTGTGGGCCGTGTTGCTCTTGGGAGGCCCCGAGACCTCTCGACATTGACCATTTTGGGGATCGAGGGCCCTTCTGGAGCATTGATTTCCATAGGCATGGTGCGGGAACGACACGCAGAGAGAGCGAGCCCTCTCGCTCTGCCTCAGAAGCTGTTAATCTCCACAGCTCCATAGCCAGCGGGAGGCATCGAGAGCGAGAGGCGTGCCTAACTCTCAATGCCTAGCGATGGCTGTCGATCTCCACGGGCATTTTCGCTTTTGGCACGGGGCCGATCCTCTTCTTGTGAGGCATCCAAGCAATCCCGCCATCGATACCTCTCGATAGGGAGGGGCATCGAAGCCTGTCCAATTCCACACCTATCGATACACATCGATATCCCTCGGAAGCGAGAAGATCGCTACCGATGGATATCGATGGCTAGCGATAGGCAGCGGGAGCTGCCGATCTCGAGAGGCATGCAGAGCTTGCGGGGTGTGGGCCGTGTTGCTCCTGGGAGGCCCCGAGGCCTGTCGACATTGACCATTTTGGGGATCGAGGGCCCTTCTGGAGCATTGATTTCCATAGGCATGGTGCGGGAACGACACACAGAGAGAGCGAGCCCTCTCGCTCTGCCTCAGAAGCTGTCGATCTCCACAGCTCCGTAGCCAGCGGGAGGCATCAATAACGAGAGGCGTACCTAACTCTCAATGCCTAGCGATGGCTGTCGATCTCCACGGGCATTTTCGCTTTAGGCACTGGGCCGATCCTCTTCTTGTGAGGCATCCAAGCAGTCTTGCCATCGATACCTCTCGATAGGGAGGGGCATCGAAGCCTGTCCAATTCCACACCTATCGATACACATCGATATCCCTCGGAAGCGATAAGATTGCTACTGATGGATATCGATGGCTAGCGATAGGCAGCGGGAGCTGCCGATCTCGAGAGGCATGCAGAGCTTGCGGGCTGTGGGCCGTGTTGCTCTTGGGAGGCCCCGAGACCTCTCGACATTGACCATTTTGGGGATCGAGGGCCCTTCTGGAGCATTGATTTCCATAGGCATGGTGCGGGAACGACACGCAGAGAGCGAGCCCTCTCGCTCTGCCTCAGAAGCTGTTAATCTCCACAGCTCCGTAGCCAGCGGGAGGCATCGAGAGCGAGAGGCATGCCTAGCGATGGCTGTCGATCTCCACGGGCATTTTCGCTTTTGGCACGGGGCCGATCCTCTTCTTGTGAGGCATCCAAGCAATCCCGCCATCGATACCTCTCGATAGGGAGGGGCATCGAAGCCTGTCCAATTCCACACCTATCGATACACATCGATATCCCTCGGAAGCGATAAGATCGCTACCGATGGATATCGATGGCTAGCGATAGGCAGCGGGAGCTGCCGATCTCGAGAGGCATGCAGAGCTTGCGGGCTGTGGGCTGTGTTGCTCTTGGGAGGCCCCGAGACCTCTCGACATTGACCATTTTGGAGATCGAGGGCCCTTCTGGAGCATTGATTTCCATAGGCATGGTGCGGGAATGACACGCAGAGCGAGCGAGCCCTCTCGCTCTGCCTCAGAAGCTGTTGAGCTCCACAGCTCCGTAGCCAGCGGGAGGCATCGAGAGCGAGAGGCGTGCCTAACTCTCAATGCCTAGCGATGGCTGTCGATCTCCACGGGCATTTTCGCTTTTGGCACGGGGCCGATCCTCTTCTTGTGAGGCATCCAAGCAATCCCGCCATCGATACCTCTCGATAGGGAGGGGCATCGAAGCCTGTCCAATTCCACACCTATCGATACACATCGATATCCCTCGGAAGCGATAAGATCGCTACCGATGGATATCGATGGCTAGCGATAGGCAGCGGGAGCTGCCGATCTCGAGAGGCATGCAGAGCTTGCGGGCTGTGGGCCGTGTTGCTCCTGGGAGGCCCCGAGGCCTGTCGACATTGACCATTTTGGGGATCGAGGGCCCTTCTGGAGCATTGATTTCCATAGGCATGGTGCGGGAACGACACACAGAGAGAGCGAGCCCTCTCGCTCTGCCTCAGAAGCTGTCGATCTCCACAGCTCCGTAGCCAGCGGGAGGCATCAATAACGAGAGGCGTACCTAACTCTCAATGCCTAGCGATGGCTGTCGATCTCCACGGGCATTTTCGCTTTTGGCACGGGGCCGATCCTCTTCTTGTGAGGCATCCAAGCAGTCTTGCCATCGATACCTCTCGATAGGGAGGGGCATCGAAGCCTGTCCAATTCCACACCTATCGATACACATCGATATCCCTCGGAAGCGATAAGATTGCTACTGATGGATATCGATGGCTAGCGATAGGCAGCGGGAGCTGCCGATCTCGAGAGGCATGCAGAGCTTGCGGGCTGTGGGCCGTGTTGCTCTTGGGAGGCCCCGAGACCTCTCGACATTGACCATTTTGGGGATCGAGGGCCCTTCTGGAGCATTGATTTCCATAGGCATGGTGCGGGAACGACACGCAGAGAGCGAGCCCTCTCGCTCTGCCTCAGAAGCTCTTAATCTCCACAGCTCCGTAGCCAGCGGGAGGCATCGAGAGCGAGAGGCATGCCTAGCGATGGCTGTCGATCTCCACGGGCATTTTCGCTTTTGGCACGGGGCCGATCCTCTTCTTGTGAGGCATCCAAGCAATCCCGCCATCGATACCTCTCGATAGGGAGGGGCATCGAAGCCTGTCCAATTCCACACCTATCGATACACATCGATATCCCTCGGAAGCGATAAGATCGCTACCGATGGATATCGATGGCTAGCGATAGGCAGCGGGAGCTGCCGATCTCGAGAGGCATGCAGAGCTTGCGGGCTGTGGGCCGTGTTGCTCTTGGGAGGCCCCGAGACCTCTCGACATTGACCATTTTGGAGATCGAGGGCCCTTCTGGAGCATTGATTTCCATAGGCATGGTGCGGGAATGACACGCAGAGCGAGCGAGCCCTCTCGCTCTGCCTCAGAAGCTGTTGAGCTCCACAGCTCCGTAGCCAGCGGGAGGCATCGAGAGCGAGAGGCGTGCCTAACTCTCAATGCCTAGCGATGGCTGTCGATCTCCACGGGCATTTTCGCTTTTGGCACGGGGCCGATCCTCTTCTTGTGAGGCATCCAAGCAATCCCGCCATCGATACCTCTCGATAGGGAGGGGCATCGAAGCCTGTCCAATTCCACACCTATCGATACACATCGATATCCCTCGGAAGCGAGAAGATTGCTACCGATGGATATCGATGGCTAGCGATAGGCAGCGGGAGCTGCCGATCTCGAGAGGCATGCAGAGCTTGCGGGCTGTGGGCCGTGTTGCTCCTGGGAGGCCCCGAGGCCTCTCGACATTGACCATTTTGGGGATCGAGGGCCCTTCTGGAGCATTGATTTCCATAGGCATGGTGCGGGAACGACACGCAGAGAGCGAGCCCTCTCGCTCTGCCTCAGAAGCTGTTAATCTCCACAGCTCCGTAGCCAGCGGGAGGCATCGAGAGCGAGAGGCGTGCCTAACTCTCAATGCCTAGCGATGGCTGTCGATCTCCACGGGCATTTTCGCTTTTGGCACGGGGCCAATCCTCTTCTTGTGAGGCATCCAAGCAGTCTTGCCATCGATACCTCTCGATAGGGAGGGGCATCGAAGCCTGTCCAATTCCACACCTATCGATACACATCGATATCCCTCGGAAGCGATAAGATCGCTACCGATGGATATCGATGGCTAGCGATAGGCAGCGGGAGCTGCCGATCTCGAGAGGCATGCAGAGCTTGCGGGCTGTGGGCCGTGTTGCTCTTGGGAGGCCCCGAGACCTCTCGACATTGACCATTTTGGGGATCGAGGGCCCTTCTGGAGCATTGATTTCCATAGGCATGGTGCGGGAACGACACGCAGAGAGAGCGAGCCCTCTCGCTCTGCCTCAGAAGCTGTTAATCTCCACAGCTCCGTAGCCAGCGGGAGGCATCGAGAGCGAGAGGCGTGCCTAACTCTCAATGCCTAGCGATGGCTGTCGATCTCCACGGGCATTTTCGCTTTTGGCACGGGGCCGATCCTCTTCTTGTGAGGCATCCAAACGGTCTCACCATCGATACCTCTCGATAGGGAGGGGCATCGAAGCCTGTCCAATTCCACACCTATCGATACACATCGATATCCCTCGGAAGCGAGAAGATCGCTACCGATGGATATCGATGGCTAGCGATAGGCAGCGGGAGCTGCCGATCTCGAGAGGCATGCAGAGCTTGCGGGCTGTGGGCCGTGTTGCTCCTGGGAGGCCCCGAGGCCTGTCGACATTGACCATTTTGGGGATCGAGGGCCCTTCTGGAGCATTGATTTCCATAGGCATGGTGCGGGAACGACACGCAGAGAGAGCGAGCCCTCTCGCTCTGCCTCAGAAGCTGTCGATCTCCACAGCTCCGTAGCCAGCGGGAGGCATCGAGAGCGAGAGGCGTACCTAACTCTCAATGCCTAGCGATGGCTGTCGATCTCCACGGGCATTTTCGCTTTTGGCACGGGGCCGATCCTCTTCTTGTGAGGCATCCAAGCAGTCTTGCCATCGATACCTCTTGATAGGGAGGGGCATCGAAGCCTGTCCAATTCCACACCTATCGATACACATCGATATCCCTCGGAAGCGATAAGATTGCTACCGATGGATATCGATGGCTAGCGATAGGCAGCGGGAGCTGCCGATCTCGAGAGGCATGCAGAGCTTGTGGGGTGTGGGCCGTGTTGCTCTTGGGAGGCCCCGAGACCTCTCGACATTGACCATTTTGGAGATCGAGGGCCCTTCTGGAGCATTGATTTCCATAGGCATGGTGCGGGAACGACACGCAGAGAGCGAGCCCTCTCGCTCTGCCTCAGAAGCTGTTAATCTCCACATCTCCGTAGCCAGCGGGAGGCATCGAGAGCGAGAGGCATGCCTAGCGATGGCTGTCGATCTCCACGGGCATTTTCGCTTTTGGCACGGGGCCGATCCTCTTCTTGTGAGGCATCCAAACAATCCCGCCATCGATACCTCTCGATAGGGAGGGGCATCGAAGCCTGTCCAATTCCACACCTATCGATACACATCGATATCCCTCGGAAGCGAGAAGATCGCTACCGATGGATATCGATGGCTAGCGATAGGCAGCGGGAGCTGCCGATCTCGAGAGGCATGCAGAGCTTGCGGGCTGTGGGCCGTGTTGCTCTTGGGAGGCCCCGAGACCTCTCGACATTGACCATTTTGGAGATCGAGGGCCCTTCTGGAGCATTGATTTCCATAGGCATGGTGCGGGAATGACACGCAGAGAGAGCGAGCCCTCTCGCTCTGCCTCCGAAGCTGTTGAGCTCCACATCTCCGTAGCCAGCGGGAGGCATCGAGAGCGAGAGGCGTGCCTAACTCTCAATGCCTAGCGATGGCTGTCGATCTCCACGGGCATTTTCGCTTTTGGCACGGGGCCGATCCTCTTCTTGTGAGGCATCCAAGCAGTCTTGCCATCGATACCTCTCGATAGGGAGGGGCATCGAAGCCTGTCCAATTCCACACCTATCGATACACATCGATATCCCTCGGAAGCGATAAGATTGCTACCGATGGATATCGATGGCTAGCGATAGGCAGCGGGAGCTGCCGATCTCGAGAGGCATGCAGAGCTTGCGGGCTGTGGGCCGTGTTGCTCCTGGGAGGCCCCGAGACCTCTCGACATTGACCATTTTGGGGATCGAGGGCCCTTCTGGAGCATTGATTTCCATAGGCATGGTGCGGGAACGACACGCAGAGAGAGCGAGCCCTCTCGCTCTGCCTCAGAAGCTGTCGATCTCCACAGCTCCGTAGCCAGCGGGAGGCATCAATAACGAGAGGCGTGCCTAACTCTCAATGCCTAGCGATGGCTGTCGATCTCCACGGGCATTTTCGCTTTTGGCACGGGGCCGATCCTCTTCTTGTGAGGCATCCAAGCAGTCTCACCATCAATACCTCTCGATAGGGAGGGGCATCAAAGCCTGTCCAATTCCACACCTATCGATACACATCGATATCCCTCGGAAGCGAGAAGATCGCTACCGATGGATATCGATGGCTAGCGATAGGCAGCGGGAGCTGCCGATCTCGAGAGGCATGCAGAGCTTGCGGGCTGTGGGCCGTGTTGCTCCTGGGAGGCCCCGAGGCCTCTCGACATTGACCATTTTGGGGATCGAGGGCCCTTCTGGAGCATTGATTTCCATAGGCATGGTGCGGGAACGACACGCAGAGAGCGAGCCCTCTCGCTCTGCCTCAGAAGCTGTTAATCTCCACAGCTCCGTAGCCAGCGGGAGGCATCGAGAGCGAGAGGCGTGCCTAACTCTCAATGCCTAGCGATGGCTGTCGATCTCCACGGGCATTTTCGCTTTTGGCACGGGGCCGATCCTCTTCTTGTGAGGCATCCAAGCAATCCCGCCATCGATACCTCTCGATAGGGAGGGGCATCGAAGCCTGTCCAATTCCACACCTATCGATACACATCGATATCCCTCGGAAGCGAGAAGATCGCTACCGATGGATATCGATGGCTAGCGATAGGCAGCGGGAGCTGCCGATCTCGAGAGGCATGCAGAGCTTGCGGGCTGTGGGCCGTGTTGCTCTTGGGAGGCCCCGAGACCTCTCGACATTGACCATTTTGGGGATCGAGGGCCCTTCTGGAGCATTGATTTCCATAGGCATGGTGCGGGAATGACACGCAGAGAGAGCGAGCCCTCTCGCTCTGCCTCCGAAGCTGTTGAGCTCCACAGCTCCGTAGCCAGCGGGAGGCATCGAGAGCGAGAGGCGTGCCTAACTCTCGATGCCTAGCGATGGCTGTCGATCTCCACGGGCATTTTTGCTTTTGGCACGGGGCCGATCCTCTTCTTGTGAGGCATCCAAATGGTCTCACCATCAATACCTCTCGATAGGGAGGGGCATCGAAGCCTGTCCAATTCCACACCTATCGATACACATCGATATCCCTCAGAAGCGATAAGATCGCTACCGATGGATATCGATGGCTAGCGATAGGCAGCGGGAGCTGCCGATCTCGAGAGGCATGCAGAGCTTGCGGGCTGTGGGCCGTGTTGCTCCTGGGAGGCCCCGAGACCTCTCGACATTGACCATTTTGGGGATCGAGGGCCCTTCTGGAGCATTGATTTCCATAGGCATGGTGCGGGAACGACACGCAGAGAGCGAGCCCTCTCGCTCTGCCTCAGAAGCTGTCGATCTCCACAGCTCCGTAGCCAGCGGGAGGCATCAATAACGAGAGGCGTGCCTAACTCTCAATGCCTAGCGATGGCTGTCGATCTCCACGGGCATTTTCGCTTTTGGCACGGGGCCGATCCTCTTCTTGTGAGGCATCCAAGCAGTCTCACCATCAATACCTCTCGATAGGGAGGGGCATCAAAGCCTGTCCAATTCCACACCTATCGATACACATCGATATCCCTCGGAAGCGAGAAGATCGCTACCGATGGATATCGATGGCTAGCGATAGGCAGCGGGAGCTGCCGATCTCGAGAGGCATGCAGAGCTTGCGGGCTGTGGGCCGTGTTGCTCCTGGGAGGCCCCGAGGCCTCTCGACATTGACCATTTTGGGGATCGAGGGCCCTTCTGGAGCATTGATTTCCATAGGCATGGTGCGGGAACGACACGCAGAGAGCGAGCCCTCTCGCTCTGCCTCAGAAGCTGTTAATCTCCACAGCTCCGTAGCCAGCGGGAGGCATCGAGAGCGAGAGGCGTGCCTAACTCTCAATGCCTAGCGATGGCTGTCGATCTCCACGGGCATTTTCGCTTTTGGCACGGGGCCGATCCTCTTCTTGTGAGGCATCCAAGCAATCCCGCCATCGATACCTCTCGATAGGGAGGGGCATCGAAGCCTGTCCAATTCCACACCTATCGATACACATCGATATCCCTCGGAAGCGAGAAGATCGCTACCGATGGATATCGATGGCTAGCGATAGGCAGCGGGAGCTGCCGATCTCGAGAGGCATGCAGAGCTTGCGGGCTGTGGGCCGTGTTGCTCTTGGGAGGCCCCGAGACCTCTCGACATTGACCATTTTGGGGATCGAGGGCCCTTCTGGAGCATTGATTTCCATAGGCATGGTGCGGGAATGACACGCAGAGAGAGCGAGCCCTCTCGCTCTGCCTCCGAAGCTGTTGAGCTCCACAGCTCCGTAGCCAGCGGGAGGCATCGAGAGCGAGAGGCGTGCCTAACTCTCGATGCCTAGCGATGGCTGTCGATCTCCACGGGCATTTTTGCTTTTGGCACGGGGCCGATCCTCTTCTTGTGAGGCATCCAAATGGTCTCACCATCAATACCTCTCGATAGGGAGGGGCATCGAAGCCTGTCCAATTCCACACCTATCGATACACATCGATATCCCTCAGAAGCGATAAGATCGCTACCGATGGATATCGATGGCTAGCGATAGGCAGCGGGAGCTGCCGATCTCGAGAGGCATGCAGAGCTTGCGGGCTGTGGGCCGTGTTGCTCCTGGGAGGCCCCGAGACCTCTCGACATTGACCATTTTGGGGATCGAGGGCCCTTCTGGAGCATTGATTTCCATAGGCATGGTGCGGGAACGACACGCAGAGAGCGAGCCCTCTCGCTCTGCCTCAGAAGCTGTTAATCTCCACATCTCCGTAGCCAGCGGGAGGCATCGAGAGCGAGAGGCGTGCCTAACTCTCAATGCCTAGCGATGGCTGTCGATCTCCACGGGCATTTTCGCTTTTGGCACGGGGCCGATCCTCTTCTTGTGAGGCATCCAAACGGTCTCACCATCAATACCTCTCGATAGGGAGGGGCATCGAAGCCTGTCCAATTCCACACCTATCGATACACATCGATATCCCTCGGAAGCGAGAAGATCGCTACCGATGGATATCGATGGCTAGCGATAGGCAGCGGGAGCTGCCGATCTCGAGAGGCATGCAGAGCTTGCGGGCTGTGGGCCGTGTTGCTCTTGGGAGGCCCCGAGACCTCTCGACATTGACCATTTTGGGGATCGAGGGCCCTTCTGGAGCATTGATTTCCATAGGCATGGTGCGGGAACGACACGCAGAGAGAGCGAGCCCTCTCGCTCTGCCTCAGAAGCTGTTGAGCTCCACAGCTCCGTAGCCAGCGGGAGGCATCGAGAACGAGAGGCATGCCTAGCGATGGCTGTCGATCTCCACGGGCATTTTCGCTTTTGGCACGGGGCCGATCCTCTTCTTGTGAGGCATCCAAGCAATCCCGCCATCGATACCTCTCGATAGGGAGGGGCATCGAAGCCTGTCCAATTCCACACCTATCGATACACATCGATATCCCTCGGAAGCGATAAGATCGCTACCGATGGATATCGATGGCTAGCGATAGGCAGCGGGAGCTGCCGATCTCGAGAGGCATGCAGAGCTTGCGGGCTGTGGGCCGTGTTGCTCTTGGGAGGCCCCGAGACCTCTCGACATTGACCATTTTGGGGATCGAGGGCCCTTCTGGAGCATTGATTTCCATAGGCATGGTGCGGGAATGACACGCAGAGAGAGCGAGCCCTCTCGCTCTGCCTCAGAAGCTGTTGAGCTCCACAGCTCCGTAGCCAGCGGGAGGCATCGAGAGCGAGAGGCGTGCCTAACTCTCAATGCCTAGCGATGGCTGTCGATCTCCACGGGCATTTTCGCTTTTGGCACGGGGCCGATCCTCTTCTTGTGAGGCATCCAAGCAATCCCGCCATCGATACCTCTCGATAGGGAGGGGCATCGAAGCCTGTCCAATTCCACACCTATCGATACACATCGATATCCCTCGGAAGCGAGAAGATCGCTACCGATGGATATCGATGGCTAGCGATAGGCAGCGGGAGCTGCCGATCTCGAGAGGCATGCAGAGCTTGCGGGCTGTGGGCCGTGTTGCTCCTGGGAGGCCCCGAGGCCTGTCGATATTGACCATTTTGGGGATCGAGGGCCCTTCTGGAGCATTGATTTCCATAGGCATGGTGCGGGAACGACACGCAGAGAGAGCGAGCCCTCTCGCTCTGCCTCAGAAGCTGTTAATCTCCACAGCTCCGTAGCCAGCGGGAGGCATCGAGAGCGAGAGGCATGCCTAGCGATGGCTGTCGATCTCCACGGGCATTTTCGCTTTTGGCACGGGGCCGATCCTCTTCTTGTGAGGCATCCAAGCAATCCCGCCATCGATACCTCTCGATAGGGAGGGGCATCGAAGCCTGTCCAATTCCACACCTATCGATACACATCGATATCCCTCGGAAGCGAGAAGATTGCTACCGATGGATATCGATGGCTAGCGATAGGCAGCGGGAGCTGCCGATCTCGAGAGGCATGCAGAGCTTGAGGGCTGTGGGCCTTGTTGCTCTTGGGAGGCCCCGAGACCTCTCGACATTGACCATTTTGGGCATCGAGGGCCCTTCTGGAGCATTGATTTCCATAGGCATGGTGCGGGAACGACACGCAGAGAGAGCGAGCCCTCTCGCTCTGCCTCAGAAGCTGTTAATCTCCACAGCTCCGTAGCCAGCGGGAGGCATCGAGAGCGAGAGGCGTGCCTAACTCTCAATGCCTAGCGATGGCTGTCGATCTCCACGGGCATTTTCGCTTTTGGCACAGGGCCGATCCTCTTCTTGTGAGGCATCCAAGCAATCCCGCCATCGATACCTCTCGATAGGGAGGGGCATCGAAGCCTGTCCAATTCCACACCTATCGATACACATCGATATCCCTCGGAAGCGAGAAGATCGCTACCGATGGATATCGATGGCTAGCGATAGGCAGCGGGAGCTGCCGATCTCGAGAGGCATGCAGAGCTTGCGGGCTGTGGGCCGTGTTGCTCCTGGGAGGCCCCGAGGCCTCTCGACATTGACCATTTTGGGGATCGAGGGCCCTTCTGGAGCATTGATTTCCATAGGCATGGTGCGGGAACGACACGCAGAGAGCGAGCCCTCTCGCTCTGCCTCAGAAGCTGTTAATCTCCACAGCTCCGTAGCCAGCGGGAGGCATCGAGAGCGAGAGGCGTGCCTAACTCTCAATGCCTAGCGATGGCTGTCGATCTCCACGGGCATTTTCGCTTTTGGCACGGGGCCGATCCTCTTCTTGTGAGGCATCCAAGCAATCCCGCCATCGATACCTCTCGATAGGGAGGGGCATCGAAGCCTGTCCAATTCCACACCTATCGATACACATCGATATCCCTCGGAAGCGATAAGATCGCTACCGATGGATATCGATGGCTAGCGATAGGCAGCGGGAGCTGCCGATCTCGAGAGGCATGCAGAGCTTGCGGGCTGTGGGCCGTGTTGCTCTTGGGAGGCCCCGAGACCTCTCGACATTGACCATTTTGGGGATCGAGGGCCCTTCTGGAGCATTGATTTCCATAGGCATGGTGCGGGAATGACACGCAGAGAGAGCGAGCCCTCTCGCTCTGCCTCCGAAGCTGTTGAGCTCCACAGCTCCGTAGCCAGCGGGAGGCATCGAGAGCGAGAGGCGTGCCTAACTCTCAATGCCTAGCGATGGCTGTCGATCTCCACGGGCATTTTCGCTTTTGGCACGGGGCCGATCCTCTTCTTGTGAGGCATCCAAGCAGTCTTGCCATCGATACCTCTCGATAGGGAGGGGCATCGAAGCCTGTCCAATTCCACACCTATCGATACACATCGATATCCCTCGGAAGCGATAAGATCGCTACCGATGGATATCGATGGCTAGCGATGGGCAGCGGGAGCTGCCGATCTCGAGAGGCATGCAGAGCTTGCGGGCTGTGGGCCGTGTTGCTCCTGGGAGGCCCCGAGGCCTCTCGACATTGACCATTTTGGGGATCGAGGGCCCTTCTGGAGCATTGATTTCCATAGGCATGGTGCGGGAATGACACGCAGAGAGAGCGAGCCCTCTCGCTCTGCCTCAGAAGCTGTCGATCTCCACAGCTCCGTAGCCAGCGGGAGGCATCGAGAGCGAGAGGCGTGCCTAACTCTCAATGCCTAGCGATGGCTGTCGATCTCCACGGGCATTTTTGCTTTTGGCACGGGGCCGATCCTCTTCTTGTGAGGCATCCAAATGGTCTCACCATCAATACCTCTCGATAGGGAGGGGCATCGAAGCCTGTCCAATTCCACACCTATCGATACACATCGATATCCCTCAGAAGCGAGAAGATCGCTACCGATGGATATCGATGGCTAGCGATAGGCAGCGGGAGCTGCCGATCTCGAGAGGCATGCAGAGCTTGCGGGCTGTGGGCCGTGTTGCTCCTGGGAGGCCCCGAGGCCTCTCGACATTGACCATTTTGGGGATCGAGGGCCCTTCTGGAGCATTGATTTCCATAGGCATGGTGCGGGAACGACACGCAGAGCGAGCGAGCCCTCTCGCTCTGCCTCAGAAGCTGTTAATCTCCACAGCTCCGTAGCCATCGGGAGGCATCGAGAGCGAGAGGCGTGCCTAACTCTCAATGCCTAGCGATGGCTGTCGATCTCCACGGGCATTTTCGCTTTTGGCACGGGGCCGATCCTCTTCTTGTGAGGCATCCAAGCAGTCTTGCCATCGATACCTCTCGATAGGGAGGGGCATCGAAGCCTGTCCAATTCCACACCTATCGATACACATCGATATCCCTCGGAAGCGAGAAGATCGCTACCGATGGATATCGATGGCTAGCGATAGGCAGCGGGAGCTGCCGATCTCGAGAGACATGCAGAGCTTGCGGGCTGTGGGCCGTGTTGCTCTTGGGAGGCCCCGAGACCTCTCGACATTGACCATTTTGGGGATCGAGGGCCCTTCTGGAGCATTGATTTCCATAGGCATGGTGCGGGAACGACACGCAGAGAGAGCGAGCCCTCTCGCTCTGCCTCAGAAGCTGTTAATCTCCACAGCTCCGTAGCCAGCGGGAGGCATCGAGAGCGAGAGGCGTGCCTAACTCTCAATGCCTAGCGATGGCTGTCGATCTCCACGGGCATTTTCGCTTTTGGCACGGGGCCGATCCTCTTCTTGTGAGGCATCCAAGCAAATCCGCCATCAATACCTCTCGATAGGGAGGGGCATCGAAGCCTGTCCAGTTCCACACCTATCGATACACATCGATATCCCTCGGAAGCGATAAGATTGCTACCGATGGATATCGATGGCTAGCGATAGGCAGCGGGAGCTGCCGATCTCGAGAGGCATGCAGAGCTTGCGGGCTGTGGGCCATGTTGCTCTTGGGAGGCCCCGAGACCTCTCGACATTGACCATTTTGGGGATCGAGGGCCCTTCTGGAGCATTGATTTCCATAGGCATGGTGCGGGAACGACACGCAGAGAGAGCGAGCCCTCTCGCTCTGCCTCAGAAGCTGTCGATCTCCACAGCTCCGTAGCCAGCGGGAGGCATCGAGAGCGAGAGGCGTGCCTAACTCTCAATGCCTAGCGATGGCTGTCGATCTCCACGGGCATTTTCGCTTTTGGCACGGGGCCGATCCTCTTCTTGTGAGGCATCCAAGCAGTCTTGCCATCGATACCTCTCGATAGGGAGGGGCATCGAAGCCTGTCCAATTCCACACCTATCGATACACATCGATATCCCTCGGAAGCGATAAGATCGCTACCGATGGATATCGATGGCTAGCGATAGGCAGCGGGAGCTGCCGATCTCGAGAGGCATGCAGAGCTTGCGGGCTGTGGGCCGTGTTGCTCCTGGGAGGCCCCGAGACCTCTCGACATTGACCATTTTGGAGATCGAGGGCCCTTCTGGAGCATTGATTTCCATAGGCATGGTGCGGGAACGACACGCAGAGAGCGAGCCCTCTCGCTCTGCCTCAGAAGCTGTTAATCTCCACATCTCCGTAGCCAGCGGGAGGCATCGAGAGCGAGAGGTGTGCCTAACTCTCAATGCCTAGCGATGGCTGTCGATCTCCACGGGCATTTTCGCTTTTGGCACGGGGCCGATCCTCTTCTTGTGAGGCATCCAAACGGTCTCACCATCAATACCTCTCGATAGGGAGGGGCATCGAAGCCTGTCCAATTCCACACCTATCGATACACATCGATATCCCTCGGAAGCGAGAAGATCGCTACCGATGGATATCGATGGCTAGCGATAGGCAGCGGGAGCTGCCGATCTCGAGAGGCATGCAGAGCTTGCGGGCTGTGGGCCGTGTTGCTCCTGGGAGGCCCCGAGGCCTGTCGATATTGACCATTTTGGGGATCGAGGGCCCTTCTGGAGCATTGATTTCCATAGGCATGGTGCGGGAACGACACGCAGAGAGAGCGAGCCCTCTCGCTCTGCCTCAGAAGCTGTTAATCTCCACAGCTCCGTAGCCAGCGGGAGGCATCGAGAGCGAGAGGCATGCCTAGCGATGGCTGTCGATCTCCACGGGCATTTTCGCTTTTGGCACGGGGCCGATCCTCTTCTTGTGAGGCATCCAAGCAATCCCGCCATCGATACCTCTCGATAGGGAGGGGCATCGAAGCCTGTCCAATTCCACACCTATCGATACACATCGATATCCCTCGGAAGCGAGAAGATCGCTACCGATGGATATCGATGGCTAGCGATAGGCAGCGGGAGCTGCCGATCTCGAGAGGCATGCAGAGCTTGAGGGCTGTGGGCCGTGTTGCTCCTGGGAGGCCCCGAGACCTCTCGACATTGACCATTTTGGGGATCGAGGGCCCTTCTGGAGCATTGATTTCCATAGGCATGGTGCGGGAACGACACACAGAGAGAGCGAGCCCTCTCGCTCTGCCTCAGAAGCTGTTGAGCTCCACATCTCCGTAGCCAGCGGGAGGCATCGAGAGCGAGAGGCATGCCTAACTCTCAATGCCTAGCGATGGCTGTCGATCTCCACGGGCATTTTCGCTTTTGGCACGGGGCCGATCCTCTTCTTGTGAGGCATCCAAGCAGTCTTGCCATCGATACCTCTCGATAGGGAGGGGCATCGAAGCCTGTCCAATTCCACACCTATCGATACACATCGATATCCCTCGGAAGCGATAAGATCGCTACCGATGGATATCGATGGCTAGCGATAGGCAGCGGGAGCTGCCGATCTCGAGAGGCATGCAGAGCTTGCGGGCTGTGGGCCGTGTTGCTCTTGGGAGGCCCCGAGACCTCTCGACATTGACCGTTTTGGGGATCGAGGGCCCTTCTGGAGCATTGATTTCCATAGGCATGGTGCGGGAACGACACGCAGAGAGCGAGCCCTCTCGCTCTGCCTCAGAAGCTGTTGAGCTCCACAGCTCCATAGCCAGCGGGAGGCATCGAGAGCGATAGGCATGCCTAGCGATGGCTGTCGATCTCCACGGGCATTTTCGCTTTTGGCACGGGGCCGATCCTCTTCTTGTGAGGCATCCAAGCAATCCCGCCATCGATACCTCTCGATAGGGAGGGGCATCGAAGCCTGTCCAATTCCACACCTATCGATA
This sequence comes from Dromaius novaehollandiae, assembly GCF_036370855.1. NCBI lineage: Eukaryota > Metazoa > Chordata > Aves > Casuariiformes > Dromaiidae > Dromaius > Dromaius novaehollandiae. The sequence continues at coordinate 83,798,709 of NC_088098.1, read as the reverse complement.
CACATCGATATCCCTCGGAAGCGATAAGATTGCTACCGATGGATATCGATGGCTAGCGATAGGCAGCGGGAGCTGCCGATCTCGAGAGGCATGCAGAGCTTGCGGGCTGTGGGCCGTGTTGCTCTTGGGAGGCCCCGAGACCTCTCGACATTGACCATTTTGGGCATCGAGGGCCCTTCTGGAGCATTGATTTCCATAGGCATGGTGCGGGAATGACACGCAGAGAGAGCGAGCCCTCTCGCTCTGCCTCAGAAGCTGTCGATCTCCACAGCTCCGTAGCCAGCGGGAGGCATCGAGAGCGAGAGGCGTGCCTAACTCTCAATGCCTAGCGATGGCTGTCGATCTCCACGGGCATTTTCGCTTTTGGCACGGGGCCGATCCTCTTCTTGTGAGGCATCCAAGCAATCCCGCCATCGATACCTCTCGATAGGGAGGGGCATCGAAGCCTGTCCAATTCCACACCTATCGATACACATCGATATCCCTCGGAAGCGAGAAGATCGCTACCGATGGATATCGATGGCTAGCGATAGGCAGCGGGAGCTGCCGATCTCGAGAGGCATGCAGAGCTTGCGGGCTGTGGGCCGTGTTGCTCCTGGGAGGCCCCGAGGCCTGTCGACATTGACCATTTTGGGGATCGAGGGCCCTTCTGGAGCATTGATTTCCATAGGCATGGTGCGGGAACGACACGCAGAGCGAGCGAGCCCTCTTGCTCTGCCTCAGAAGCTGTTGAGCTCCACAGCTCCGTAGCCAGCGGGAGGCATCGAGAGCGAGAGGCGTGCCTAACTCTCAATGCCTAGCGATGGCTGTCGATCTCCACGGGCATTTTCGCTTTTGGCACGGGGCCGATCCTCTTCTTGTGAGGCATCCAAACGGTCTCGCCATCAATACCTCTAGATAGGGAGGGGCATCGAAGCCTGTCCAATTCCACACCTATCGATACACATCGATATCCCTCGGAAGCGAGAAGATCGCTACCGATGGATATCGATGGCTAGCGATAGGCAGCGGGAGCTGCCGATCTCGAGAGGCATGCAGAGCTTGCGGGCTGTGGGCCGTGTTGCTCTTGGGAGGCCCCGAGGCCTGTCGACATTGACCACTTTGGAGATCGAGGGCCCTTCTGGAGCATTGATTTCCATAGGCATGGTGCGGGAATGACACGCAGAGAGAGCGAGCCCTCTCGCTCTGCCTCAGAAGCTGTTAATCTCCACAGCTCCGTAGCCAGCGGGAGGCATCGAGAGCGAGAGGCGTGCCTAACTCTCAATGCCTAGCGATGGCTGTCGATCTCCACGGGCATTTTCGCTTTTGGCACGGGGCCGATCCTCTTCTTGTGAGGCATCCAAGCAATCCCGACATCGATACCTCTCGATAGGGAGGGGCATCGAAGCCTGTCCAATTCCACACCTATCGATACACATCGATATCCCTCGGAAGCGATAAGATCGCTACCGATGGATATCGATGGCTAGCGATAGGCAGCGGGAGCTGCCGATCTCGAGAGGCATGCAGAGCTTGCGGGCTGTGGGCCGTGTTGCTCTTGGGAGGCCCCGAGGCCTCTCGACATTGACCGTTTTGGGGATCGAGGGCCCTTCTGGAGCATTGATTTCCATAGGCATGGTGCGGGAACGACACGCAGAGCGAGCGAGCCCTCTTGCTCTGCCTCAGAAGCTGTCGATCTCCACAGCTCCGTAGCCAGCGGGAGGCATCGAGAGCGAGAGGCGTGCCTAACTCTCAATGCCTAGCGATGGCTGTCGATCTCCACGGGCATTTTCGCTTTTGGCACGGGGCCGATCCTCTTCTTGTGAGGCATCCAAACGGTCTCACCATCAATACCTCTCGATAGGGAGGGGCATCGAAGCCTGTCCAATTCCACACCTATCGATACACATCGATATCCCTCGGAAGCGATAAGATTGCTACCGATGGATATCGATGGCTAGCGATAGGCAGCGGGAGCTGCCGATCTCGAGAGGCATGCAGAGCTTGCGGGCTGTGGGCCGTGTTGCTCTTGGGAGGCCCCGAGACCTCTCGACATTGACCACTTTGGGGATCGAGGGCCGTTCTGGAGCATTGATTTCCATAGGCATGGTGCGGGAACGACACGCAGAGAGAGCGAGCCCTCTCGCTCTGCCTCAGAAGCTGTTGAGCTCCACAGCTCCGTAGCCAGCGGGAGGCATCGAGAGCGAGAGGCGTGCCTAACTCTCAATGCCTAGCGATGGCTGTCGATCTCCACGGGCATTTTCGCTTTTGGCACGGGGCCGATCCTCTTCTTGTGAGGCATCCAAGCAATCCCGCCATCGATACCTCTCGATAGGGAGGGGCATCGAAGCCTGTCCAATTCCACACCTATCGATACACATCGATATCCCTCGGAAGCGAGAAGATTGCTACCGATGGATATCGATGGCTAGCGATAGGCAGCGGGAGCTGCCGATCTCGAGAGGCATGCAGAGCTTGCGGGCTGTGGGCCGTGTTGCTCTTGGGAGGCCCCGAGACCTCTCGACATTGACCGTTTTGGGGATCGAGGGCCCTTCTGGAGCATTGATTTCCATAGGCATGGTGCAGGAACGACACGCAGAGAGAGCGAGCCCTCTCGCTCTGCCTCAGAAGCTGTTAATCTCCACAGCTCCGTAGCCAGCGGGAGGCATCGAGAGCGAGAGGCGTGCCTAACTCTCAATGCCTAGCGATGGCTGTCGATCTCCATGGGCATTTTCGCTTTTGGCACGGGGCCGATCCTCTTCTTGTGAGGCATCCAAGCAGTCTTGCCATCGATACCTCTCGATAGGGAGGGGCATCGAAGCCTGTCCAATTCCACACCTATCGGTACACATCGATATCCCTCGGAAGCGATAAGATTGCTACCGATGGATATCGATGGCTAGCGATAGGCAGCGGGAGCTGCCGATCTCGAGAGGCATGCAGAGCTTGCGGGCTGTGGGCCGTGTTGCTCTTGGGAGGCCCCGAGACCTCTCGACATTGACCACTTTGGGGATCGAGGGCCCTTCTGGAGCATTGATTTCCATAGGCATGGTGCGGGAACGACACGCAGAGAGAGCGAGCCCTCTCGCTCTGCCTCAGAAGCTGTTGAGCTCCACATCTCCGTAGCCAGCGGGAGGCATCGAGAGCGAGAGGCGTGCCTAACTCTCAATGCCTAGCGATGGCTGTCGATCTCCACGGGCATTTTCGCTTTTGGCACGGGGCCGATCCTCTTCTTGTGAGGCATCCAAACGGTCTCACCATCAATACCTCTCGATAGGGAGGGGCATCGAAGCCTGTCCAATTCCACACCTATCGATACACATCGATATCCCTCGGAAGCGAGAAGATCGCTACCGATGGATATCGATGGCTAGCGATAGGCAGCGGGAGCTGCCGATCTCGAGAGGCATGCAGAGCTTGCGGGCTGTGGGCCGTGTTGCTCCTGGGAGGCCCCGAGGCCTCTCGACATTGACCATTTTGGGGATCGAGGGCCCTTCTGGAGCATTGATTTCCATAGGCATGGTGCGGGAACGACACGCAGAGCGAGCGAGCCCTCTTGCTCTGCCTCAGAAGCTGTCGATCTCCACAGCTCCGTAGCCAGCGGGAGGCATCGAGAGCGAGAGGCGTGCCTAACTCTCAATGCCTAGCGATGGCTGTCGATCTCCACGGGCATTTTCGCTTTTGGCACGGGGCCGATCCTCTTCTTGTGAGGCATCCAAACGGTCTCACCATCAATACCTCTCGATAGGGAGGGGCATCGAAGCCTGTCCAATTCCACACCTATCGATACACATCGATATCCCTCGGAAGCGATAAGATTGCTACCGATGGATATCGATGGCTAGCGATAGGCAGCGGGAGCTGCCGATCTCGAGAGGCATGCAGAGCTTGCGGGCTGTGGGCCGTGTTGCTCCTGGGAGGCCCCGAGACCTCTCGACATTGACCACTTTGGGGATCGAGGGCCGTTCTGGAGCATTGATTTCCATAGGCATGGTGCGGGAACGACACGCAGAGAGAGCGAGCCCTCTCGCTCTGCCTCAGAAGCTGTTGAGCTCCACAGCTCCGTAGCCAGCGGGAGGCATCGAGAGCGAGAGGCGTGCCTAACTCTCAATGCCTAGCGATGGCTGTCGATCTCCACGGGCATTTTCGCTTTAGGCACGGGGCCGATCCTCTTCTTGTGAGGCATCCAAGCAATCCCGCCATCGATACCTCTCGATAGGGAGGGGCATCGAAGCCTGTCCAATTCCACACCTATCGATACACATCGATATCCCTCGGAAGCGAGAAGATCGCTACCGATGGATATCGATGGCTAGCGATAGGCAGCGGGAGCTGCCGATCTCGAGAGGCATGCAGAGCTTGCGGGCTGTGGGCCGTGTTGCTCTTGGGAGGCCCCGAGACCTCTCGACATTGACCGTTTTGGGGATCGAGGGCCCTTCTGGAGCATTGATTTCCATAGGCATGGTGCAGGAACGACACGCAGAGAGAGCGAGCCCTCTCGCTCTGCCTCAGAAGCTGTTAATCTCCACAGCTCCATAGCCAGCGGGAGGCATCGAGAGCGAGAGGCGTGCCTAACTCTCAATGCCTAGCGATGGCTGTCGATCTCCATGGGCATTTTCGCTTTTGGCACGGGGCCGATCCTCTTCTTGTGAGGCATCCAAGCAGTCTTGCCATCGATACCTCTCGATAGGGAGGGGCATCGAAGCCTGTCCAATTCCACACCTATCGGTACACATCGATATCCCTCGGAAGCGACAAGATTGCTACCGATGGATATCGATGGCTAGCGATAGGCAGCGGGAGCTGCCGATCTCGAGAGGCATGCAGAGCTTGCGGGCTGTGGGCCGTGTTGCTCTTGGGAGGCCCCGAGACCTCTCGACATTGACCACTTTGGGGATCGAGGGCCCTTCTGGAGCATTGATTTCCATAGGCATGGTGCGGGAACGACACACAGAGAGAGCGAGCCCTCTCGCTCTGCCTCAGAAGCTGTTGAGCTCCACAGCTCCGTAGCCAGCGGGAGGCATCGAGAGCGAGAGGCGTGCCTAACTCTCAATGCCTAGCGATGGCTGTCGATCTCCACGGGCATTTTCGCTTTTGGCACGGGGCCGATCCTCTTCTTGTGAGGCATCCAAACGGTCTCACCATCAATACCTCTCGATAGGGAGGGGCATCGAAGCCTGTCCAATTCCACACCTATCGATACACATCGATATCCCTCGGAAGCGAGAAGATCGCTACCGATGGATATCGATGGCTAGCGATAGGCAGCGGGAGCTGCCGATCTCGAGAGGCATGCAGAGCTTGCGGGCTGTGGGCCGTGTTGCTCCTGGGAGGCCCCGAGGCCTCTCGACATTGACCATTTTGGGGATCGAGGGCCCTTCTGGAGCATTGATTTCCATAGGCATGGTGCGGGAACGACACGCAGAGCGAGCGAGCCCTCTTGCTCTGCCTCAGAAGCTGTCGATCTCCACAGCTCCGTAGCCAGCGGGAGGCATCGAGAGCGAGAGGCGTGCCTAACTCTCAATGCCTAGCGATGGCTGTCGATCTCCACGGGCATTTTCGCTTTTGGCACGGGGCCGATCCTCTTCTTGTGAGGCATCCAAGCAATCCCGCCATCGATACCTCTCGATAGGGAGGGGCATCGAAGCCTGTCCAATTCCACACCTATCGATACACATCGATATCCCTCGGAAGCGAGAAGATCGCTACCGATGGATATCGATGGCTAGCGATAGGCAGCGGGAGCTGCCGATCTCGAGAGGCATGCAGAGCTTGCGGGCTGTGGGCCGTGTTGCTCTTGGGAGGCCCCGAGACCTCTCGACATTGACCATTTTGGGGATCGAGGGCCCTTCTGGAGCATTGATTTCCATAGGCATGGTGCGGGAACGACACGCAGAGAGAGCGAGCCCTCTCGCTCTGCCTCAGAAGCTGTTGAGCTCCACAGCTCCGTAGCCAGCGGGAGGCATCGAGAGCGAGAGGCGTGCCTAACTCTCAATGCCTAGCGATGGCTGTCGATCTCCACGGGCATTTTCGCTTTAGGCACGGGGCCGATCCTCTTCTTGTGAGGCATCCAAGCAATCCCGCCATCGATACCTCTCGATAGCGAGGGGCATCGAAGCCTGTCCAATTCCACACCTATCGATACACATCGATATCCCTCGGAAGCGAGAAGATCGCTACCGATGGATATCGATGGCTAGCGATAGGCAGCGGGAGCTGCCGATCTCGAGAGGCATGCAGAGCTTGCGGGCTGTGGGCCGTGTTGCTCTTGGGAGGCCCCGAGACCTCTCGACATTGACCATTTTGGAGATCGAGGGCCCTTCTGGAGCATTGATTTCCATAGGCATGGTGCGGGAACGACACGCAGAGAGCGAGCCCTCTCGCTCTGCCTCAGAAGCTGTTAATCTCCACATCTCCGTAGCCAGCGGGAGGCATCGAGAGCGAGAGGTGTGCCTAACTCTCAATGCCTAGCGATGGCTGTCGATCTCCACGGGCATTTTCGCTTTTGGCACGGGGCCGATCCTCTTCTTGTGAGGCATCCAAACGGTCTCACCATCAATACCTCTCGATAGGGAGGGGCATCGAAGCCTGTCCAATTCCACACCTATCGATACACATCGATATCCCTCGGAAGCGAGAAGATCGCTACCGATGGATATCGATGGCTAGCGATAGGCAGCGGGAGCTGCCGATCTCGAGAGGCATGCAGAGCTTGCGGGCTGTGGGCCGTGTTGCTCCTGGGAGGCCCCGAGGCCTGTCGATATTGACCATTTTGGGGATCGAGGGCCCTTCTGGAGCATTGATTTCCATAGGCATGGTGCGGGAACGACACGCAGAGAGAGCGAGCCCTCTCGCTCTGCCTCAGAAGCTGTTAATCTCCACAGCTCCGTAGCCAGCGGGAGGCATCGAGAGCGAGAGGCATGCCTAGCGATGGCTGTCGATCTCCACGGGCATTTTCGCTTTTGGCACGGGGCCGATCCTCTTCTTGTGAGGCATCCAAGCAATCCCGCCATCGATACCTCTCGATAGGGAGGGGCATCGAAGCCTGTCCAATTCCACACCTATCGATACACATCGATATCCCTCGGAAGCGAGAAGATCGCTACCGATGGATATCGATGGCTAGCGATAGGCAGCGGGAGCTGCCGATCTCGAGAGGCATGCAGAGCTTGAGGGCTGTGGGCCGTGTTGCTCCTGGGAGGCCCCGAGACCTCTCGACATTGACCATTTTGGGGATCGAGGGCCCTTCTGGAGCATTGATTTCCATAGGCATGGTGCGGGAACGACACACAGAGAGAGCGAGCCCTCTCGCTCTGCCTCAGAAGCTGTTGAGCTCCACATCTCCGTAGCCAGCGGGAGGCATCGAGAGCGAGAGGCATGCCTAACTCTCAATGCCTAGCGATGGCTGTCGATCTCCACGGGCATTTTCGCTTTTGGCACGGGGCCGATCCTCTTCTTGTGAGGCATCCAAGCAGTCTTGCCATCGATACCTCTCGATAGGGAGGGGCATCGAAGCCTGTCCAATTCCACACCTATCAATACACATCGATATCCCTCGGAAGCGATAAGATCGCTACCGATGGATATCGATGGCTAGCGATAGGCAGCGGGAGCTGCCGATCTCGAGAGGCATGCAGAGCTTGCGGGCTGTGGGCCGTGTTGCTCTTGGGAGGCCCCGAGACCTCTCGACATTGACCGTTTTGGGGATCGAGGGCCCTTCTGGAGCATTGATTTCCATAGGCATGGTGCGGGAACGACACGCAGAGAGCGAGCCCTCTCGCTCTGCCTCAGAAGCTGTTGAGCTCCACAGCTCCATAGCCAGCGGGAGGCATCGAGAGCGATAGGCATGCCTAGCGATGGCTGTCGATCTCCACGGGCATTTTCGCTTTTGGCACGGGGCCGATCCTCTTCTTGTGAGGCATCCAAGCAATCCCGCCATCGATACCTCTCGATAGGGAGGGGCATCGAAGCCTGTCCAATTCCACACCTATCGATACACATCGATATCCCTCGGAAGCGATAAGATTGCTACCGATGGATATCGATGGCTAGCGATAGGCAGCGGGAGCTGCCGATCTCGAGAGGCATGCAGAGCTTGCGGGCTGTGGGCCGTGTTGCTCTTGGGAGGCCCCGAGACCTCTCGACATTGACCATTTTGGGCATCGAGGGCCCTTCTGGAGCATTGATTTCCATAGGCATGGTGCGGGAATGACACGCAGAGAGAGCGAGCCCTCTCGCTCTGCCTCAGAAGCTGTCGATCTCCACAGCTCCGTAGCCAGCGGGAGGCATCGAGAGCGAGAGGCGTGCCTAACTCTCAATGCCTAGCGATGGCTGTCGATCTCCACGGGCATTTTCGCTTTTGGCACGGGGCCGATCCTCTTCTTGTGAGGCATCCAAGCAATCCCGCCATCGATACCTCTCGATAGGGAGGGGCATCGAAGCCTGTCCAATTCCACACCTATCGATACACATCGATATCCCTCGGAAGCGAGAAGATCGCTACCGATGGATATCGATGGCTAGCGATAGGCAGCGGGAGCTGCCGATCTCGAGAGGCATGCAGAGCTTGCGGGCTGTGGGCCGTGTTGCTCCTGGGAGGCCCCGAGGCCTGTCGACATTGACCATTTTGGGGATCGAGGGCCCTTCTGGAGCATTGATTTCCATAGGCATGGTGCGGGAACGACACGCAGAGCGAGCGAGCCCTCTTGCTCTGCCTCAGAAGCTGTTGAGCTCCACAGCTCCGTAGCCAGCGGGAGGCATCGAGAGCGAGAGGCGTGCCTAACTCTCAATGCCTAGCGATGGCTGTCGATCTCCACGGGCATTTTCGCTTTTGGCACGGGGCCGATCCTCTTCTTGTGAGGCATCCAAACGGTCTCGCCATCAATACCTCTCGATAGGGAGGGGCATCGAAGCCTGTCCAATTCCACACCTATCGATACACATCGATATCCCTCGGAAGCGAGAAGATCGCTACCGATGGATATCGATGGCTAGCGATAGGCAGCGGGAGCTGCCGATCTCGAGAGGCATGCAGAGCTTGAGGGCTGTGGGCCGTGTTGCTCCTGGGAGGCCCCGAGACCTCTCGACATTGACCATTTTGGGGATCGAGGGCCCTTCTGGAGCATTGATTTCCATAGGCATGGTGCGGGAACGACACACAGAGAGAGCGAGCCCTCTCGCTCTGCCTCAGAAGCTGTTGAGCTCCACATCTCCGTAGCCAGCGGGAGGCATCGAGAGCGAGAGGCATGCCTAACTCTCAATGCCTAGCGATGGCTGTCGATCTCCACGGGCATTTTCGCTTTTGGCACGGGGCCGATCCTCTTCTTGTGAGGCATCCAAGCAGTCTTGCCATCGATACCTCTCGATAGGGAGGGGCATCGAAGCCTGTCCAATTCCACACCTATCAATACACATCGATATCCCTCGGAAGCGATAAGATCGCTACCGATGGATATCGATGGCTAGCGATAGGCAGCGGGAGCTGCCGATCTCGAGAGGCATGCAGAGCTTGCGGGCTGTGGGCCGTGTTGCTCTTGGGAGGCCCCGAGACCTCTCGACATTGACCGTTTTGGGGATCGAGGGCCCTTCTGGAGCATTGATTTCCATAGGCATGGTGCGGGAACGACACGCAGAGAGCGAGCCCTCTCGCTCTGCCTCAGAAGCTGTTGAGCTCCACAGCTCCATAGCCAGCGGGAGGCATCGAGAGCGATAGGCATGCCTAGCGATGGCTGTCGATCTCCACGGGCATTTTCGCTTTTGGCACGGGGCCGATCCTCTTCTTGTGAGGCATCCAAGCAATCCCGCCATCGATACCTCTCGATAGGGAGGGGCATCGAAGCCTGTCCAATTCCACACCTATCGATACACATCGATATCCCTCGGAAGCGATAAGATTGCTACCGATGGATATCGATGGCTAGCGATAGGCAGCGGGAGCTGCCGATCTCGAGAGGCATGCAGAGCTTGCGGGCTGTGGGCCGTGTTGCTCTTGGGAGGCCCCGAGACCTCTCGACATTGACCATTTTGGGCATCGAGGGCCCTTCTGGAGCATTGATTTCCATAGGCATGGTGCGGGAATGACACGCAGAGAGAGCGAGCCCTCTCGCTCTGCCTCAGAAGCTGTCGATCTCCACAGCTCCGTAGCCAGCGGGAGGCATCGAGAGCGAGAGGCGTGCCTAACTCTCAATGCCTAGCGATGGCTGTCGATCTCCACGGGCATTTTCGCTTTTGGCACGGGGCCGATCCTCTTCTTGTGAGGCATCCAAGCAATCCCGCCATCGATACCTCTCGATAGGGAGGGGCATCGAAGCCTGTCCAATTCCACACCTATCGATACACATCGATATCCCTCGGAAGCGAGAAGATCGCTACCGATGGATATCGATGGCTAGCGATAGGCAGCGGGAGCTGCCGATCTCGAGAGGCATGCAGAGCTTGCGGGCTGTGGGCCGTGTTGCTCCTGGGAGGCCCCGAGGCCTGTCGACATTGACCATTTTGGGGATCGAGGGCCCTTCTGGAGCATTGATTTCCATAGGCATGGTGCGGGAACGACACGCAGAGCGAGCGAGCCCTCTTGCTCTGCCTCAGAAGCTGTTGAGCTCCACAGCTCCGTAGCCAGCGGGAGGCATCGAGAGCGAGAGGCGTGCCTAACTCTCAATGCCTAGCGATGGCTGTCGATCTCCACGGGCATTTTCGCTTTTGGCACGGGGCCGATCCTCTTCTTGTGAGGCATCCAAACGGTCTCGCCATCAATACCTCTAGATAGGGAGGGGCATCGAAGCCTGTCCAATTCCACACCTATCGATACACATCGATATCCCTCGGAAGCGAGAAGATCGCTACCGATGGATATCGATGGCTAGCGATAGGCAGCGGGAGCTGCCGATCTCGAGAGGCATGCAGAGCTTGCGGGCTGTGGGCCGTGTTGCTCTTGGGAGGCCCCGAGGCCTGTCGACATTGACCACTTTGGAGATCGAGGGCCCTTCTGGAGCATTGATTTCCATAGGCATGGTGCGGGAATGACACGCAGAGAGAGCGAGCCCTCTCGCTCTGCCTCAGAAGCTGTTAATCTCCACAGCTCCGTAGCCAGCGGGAGGCATCGAGAGCGAGAGGCGTGCCTAACTCTCAATGCCTAGCGATGGCTGTCGATCTCCACGGGCATTTTCGCTTTTGGCACGGGGCCGATCCTCTTCTTGTGAGGCATCCAAGCAATCCCGACATCGATACCTCTCGATAGGGAGGGGCATCGAAGCCTGTCCAATTCCACACCTATCGATACACATCGATATCCCTCGGAAGCGATAAGATCGCTACCGATGGATATCGATGGCTAGCGATAGGCAGCGGGAGCTGCCGATCTCGAGAGGCATGCAGAGCTTGCGGGCTGTGGGCCGTGTTGCTCTTGGGAGGCCCCGAGGCCTCTCGACATTGACCGTTTTGGGGATCGAGGGCCCTTCTGGAGCATTGATTTCCATAGGCATGGTGCGGGAACGACACGCAGAGCGAGCGAGCCCTCTTGCTCTGCCTCAGAAGCTGTCGATCTCCACAGCTCCGTAGCCAGCGGGAGGCATCGAGAGCGAGAGGCGTGCCTAACTCTCAATGCCTAGCGATGGCTGTCGATCTCCACGGGCATTTTCGCTTTTGGCACGGGGCCGATCCTCTTCTTGTGAGGCATCCAAACGGTCTCACCATCAATACCTCTCGATAGGGAGGGGCATCGAAGCCTGTCCAATTCCACACCTATCGATACACATCGATATCCCTCGGAAGCGATAAGATTGCTACCGATGGATATCGATGGCTAGCGATAGGCAGCGGGAGCTGCCGATCTCGAGAGGCATGCAGAGCTTGCGGGCTGTGGGCCGTGTTGCTCTTGGGAGGCCCCGAGACCTCTCGACATTGACCACTTTGGGGATCGAGGGCCGTTCTGGAGCATTGATTTCCATAGGCATGGTGCGGGAACGACACGCAGAGAGAGCGAGCCCTCTCGCTCTGCCTCAGAAGCTGTTGAGCTCCACAGCTCCGTAGCCAGCGGGAGGCATCGAGAGCGAGAGGCGTGCCTAACTCTCAATGCCTAGCGATGGCTGTCGATCTCCACGGGCATTTTCGCTTTTGGCACGGGGCCGATCCTCTTCTTGTGAGGCATCCAAGCAATCCCGCCATCGATACCTCTCGATAGGGAGGGGCATCGAAGCCTGTCCAATTCCACACCTATCGATACACATCGATATCCCTCGGAAGCGAGAAGATTGCTACCGATGGATATCGATGGCTAGCGATAGGCAGCGGGAGCTGCCGATCTCGAGAGGCATGCAGAGCTTGCGGGCTGTGGGCCGTGTTGCTCTTGGGAGGCCCCGAGACCTCTCGACATTGACCGTTTTGGGGATCGAGGGCCCTTCTGGAGCATTGATTTCCATAGGCATGGTGCAGGAACGACACGCAGAGAGAGCGAGCCCTCTCGCTCTGCCTCAGAAGCTGTTAATCTCCACAGCTCCGTAGCCAGCGGGAGGCATCGAGAGCGAGAGGCGTGCCTAACTCTCAATGCCTAGCGATGGCTGTCGATCTCCATGGGCATTTTCGCTTTTGGCACGGGGCCGATCCTCTTCTTGTGAGGCATCCAAGCAGTCTTGCCATCGATACCTCTCGATAGGGAGGGGCATCGAAGCCTGTCCAATTCCACACCTATCGGTACACATCGATATCCCTCGGAAGCGATAAGATTGCTACCGATGGATATCGATGGCTAGCGATAGGCAGCGGGAGCTGCCGATCTCGAGAGGCATGCAGAGCTTGCGGGCTGTGGGCCGTGTTGCTCTTGGGAGGCCCCGAGACCTCTCGACATTGACCACTTTGGGGATCGAGGGCCCTTCTGGAGCATTGATTTCCATAGGCATGGTGCGGGAACGACACGCAGAGAGAGCGAGCCCTCTCGCTCTGCCTCAGAAGCTGTTGAGCTCCACATCTCCGTAGCCAGCGGGAGGCATCGAGAGCGAGAGGCGTGCCTAACTCTCAATGCCTAGCGATGGCTGTCGATCTCCACGGGCATTTTCGCTTTTGGCACGGGGCCGATCCTCTTCTTGTGAGGCATCCAAACGGTCTCACCATCAATACCTCTCGATAGGGAGGGGCATCGAAGCCTGTCCAATTCCACACCTATCGATACACATCGATATCCCTCGGAAGCGAGAAGATCGCTACCGATGGATATCGATGGCTAGCGATAGGCAGCGGGAGCTGCCGATCTCGAGAGGCATGCAGAGCTTGCGGGCTGTGGGCCGTGTTGCTCCTGGGAGGCCCCGAGGCCTCTCGACATTGACCATTTTGGGGATCGAGGGCCCTTCTGGAGCATTGATTTCCATAGGCATGGTGCGGGAACGACACGCAGAGCGAGCGAGCCCTCTTGCTCTGCCTCAGAAGCTGTCGATCTCCACAGCTCCGTAGCCAGCGGGAGGCATCGAGAGCGAGAGGCGTGCCTAACTCTCAATGCCTAGCGATGGCTGTCGATCTCCACGGGCATTTTCGCTTTTGGCACGGGGCCGATCCTCTTCTTGTGAGGCATCCAAACGGTCTCACCATCAATACCTCTCGATAGGGAGGGGCATCGAAGCCTGTCCAATTCCACACCTATCGATACACATCGATATCCCTCGGAAGCGATAAGATTGCTACCGATGGATATCGATGGCTAGCGATAGGCAGCGGGAGCTGCCGATCTCGAGAGGCATGCAGAGCTTGCGGGCTGTGGGCCGTGTTGCTCCTGGGAGGCCCCGAGACCTCTCGACATTGACCACTTTGGGGATCGAGGGCCGTTCTGGAGCATTGATTTCCATAGGCATGGTGCGGGAACGACACGCAGAGAGAGCGAGCCCTCTCGCTCTGCCTCAGAAGCTGTTGAGCTCCACAGCTCCGTAGCCAGCGGGAGGCATCGAGAGCGAGAGGCGTGCCTAACTCTCAATGCCTAGCGATGGCTGTCGATCTCCACGGGCATTTTCGCTTTAGGCACGGGGCCGATCCTCTTCTTGTGAGGCATCCAAGCAATCCCGCCATCGATACCTCTCGATAGGGAGGGGCATCGAAGCCTGTCCAATTCCACACCTATCGATACACATCGATATCCCTCGGAAGCGAGAAGATCGCTACCGATGGATATCGATGGCTAGCGATAGGCAGCGGGAGCTGCCGATCTCGAGAGGCATGCAGAGCTTGCGGGCTGTGGGCCGTGTTGCTCTTGGGAGGCCCCGAGACCTCTCGACATTGACCGTTTTGGGGATCGAGGGCCCTTCTGGAGCATTGATTTCCATAGGCATGGTGCAGGAACGACACGCAGAGAGAGCGAGCCCTCTCGCTCTGCCTCAGAAGCTGTTAATCTCCACAGCTCCATAGCCAGCGGGAGGCATCGAGAGCGAGAGGCGTGCCTAACTCTCAATGCCTAGCGATGGCTGTCGATCTCCATGGGCATTTTCGCTTTTGGCACGGGGCCGATCCTCTTCTTGTGAGGCATCCAAGCAGTCTTGCCATCGATACCTCTCGATAGGGAGGGGCATCGAAGCCTGTCCAATTCCACACCTATCGGTACACATCGATATCCCTCGGAAGCGACAAGATTGCTACCGATGGATATCGATGGCTAGCGATAGGCAGCGGGAGCTGCCGATCTCGAGAGGCATGCAGAGCTTGCGGGCTGTGGGCCGTGTTGCTCTTGGGAGGCCCCGAGACCTCTCGACATTGACCACTTTGGGGATCGAGGGCCCTTCTGGAGCATTGATTTCCATAGGCATGGTGCGGGAACGACACACAGAGAGAGCGAGCCCTCTCGCTCTGCCTCAGAAGCTGTTGAGCTCCACAGCTCCGTAGCCAGCGGGAGGCATCGAGAGCGAGAGGCGTGCCTAACTCTCAATGCCTAGCGATGGCTGTCGATCTCCACGGGCATTTTCGCTTTTGGCACGGGGCCGATCCTCTTCTTGTGAGGCATCCAAACGGTCTCACCATCAATACCTCTCGATAGGGAGGGGCATCGAAGCCTGTCCAATTCCACACCTATCGATACACATCGATATCCCTCGGAAGCGAGAAGATCGCTACCGATGGATATCGATGGCTAGCGATAGGCAGCGGGAGCTGCCGATCTCGAGAGGCATGCAGAGCTTGCGGGCTGTGGGCCGTGTTGCTCCTGGGAGGCCCCGAGGCCTCTCGACATTGACCATTTTGGGGATCGAGGGCCCTTCTGGAGCATTGATTTCCATAGGCATGGTGCGGGAACGACACGCAGAGCGAGCGAGCCCTCTTGCTCTGCCTCAGAAGCTGTCGATCTCCACAGCTCCGTAGCCAGCGGGAGGCATCGAGAGCGAGAGGCGTGCCTAACTCTCAATGCCTAGCGATGGCTGTCGATCTCCACGGGCATTTTCGCTTTTGGCACGGGGCCGATCCTCTTCTTGTGAGGCATCCAAGCAATCCCGCCATCGATACCTCTCGATAGGGAGGGGCATCGAAGCCTGTCCAATTCCACACCTATCGATACACATCGATATCCCTCGGAAGCGAGAAGATCGCTACCGATGGATATCGATGGCTAGCGATAGGCAGCGGGAGCTGCCGATCTCGAGAGGCATGCAGAGCTTGCGGGCTGTGGGCCGTGTTGCTCTTGGGAGGCCCCGAGACCTCTCGACATTGACCATTTTGGGGATCGAGGGCCCTTCTGGAGCATTGATTTCCATAGGCATGGTGCGGGAACGACACGCAGAGAGAGCGAGCCCTCTCGCTCTGCCTCAGAAGCTGTTGAGCTCCACAGCTCCGTAGCCAGCGGGAGGCATCGAGAGCGAGAGGCGTGCCTAACTCTCAATGCCTAGCGATGGCTGTCGATCTCCACGGGCATTTTCGCTTTAGGCACGGGGCCGATCCTCTTCTTGTGAGGCATCCAAGCAATCCCGCCATCGATACCTCTCGATAGGGAGGGGCATCGAAGCCTGTCCAATTCCACACCTATCGATACACATCGATATCCCTCGGAAGCGAGAAGATCGCTACCGATGGATATCGATGGCTAGCGATAGGCAGCGGGAGCTGCCGATCTCGAGAGGCATGCAGAGCTTGCGGGCTGTGGGCCGTGTTGCTCTTGGGAGGCCCCGAGACCTCTCGACATTGACCGTTTTGGGGATCGAGGGCCCTTCTGGAGCATTGATTTCCATAGGCATGGTGCAGGAACGACACGCAGAGAGAGCGAGCCCTCTCGCTCTGCCTCAGAAGCTGTTAATCTCCACAGCTCCGTAGCCAGCGGGAGGCATCGAGAGCGAGAGGCGTGCCTAACTCTCAATGCCTAGCGATGGCTGTCGATCTCCACGGGCATTTTTGCTTTTGGCACGGGGCCGATCCTCTTCTTGTGAGGCATCCAAACGGTCTCACCATCAATACCTCTCGATAGGGAGGGGCATCGAAGCCTGTCCAATTCCACACCTATCTATACACATCGATATCCCTCGGAAGCGAGAAGATCGCTACCGATGGATATCGATGGCTAGCGATAGGCAGCGGGAGCTGCCGATCTCGAGAGGCATGCAGAGCTTGCGGGCTGTGGGCCGTGCTGCTCCTGGGAGGCCCCGAGGCCTGTCGACATTGACCATTTTGGGGATCGAGGGCCCTTCTGGAGCATTGATTTCCATAGGCATGGTGCGGAAACGACACACAGAGAGAGCGAGCCCTCTCGCTCTGCCTCAGAAGCTGTCGATCTCCACAGCTCCGTAGCCAGCGGGAGGCATCGAGAGCGAGAGGCGTGCCTAACTCTCAATGCCTAGCGATGGCTGTCGATCTCCACGGGCATTTTCGCTTTTGGCACGGGGCCGATCCTCTTCTTGTGAGGCATCCAAGCAATCCCGCCATCGATACCTCTCGATAGGGAGGGGCATCGAAGCCTGTCCAATTCCACACCTATCGATACACATCGATATTCCTCGGAAGCGAGAAGATCGCTACCGATGGATATCGATGGCTAGCGATAGGCAGCGGGAGCTGCCGATCTCGAGAGGCATGCAGAGCTTGCGGGCTGTGGGCCGTGTTGCTCTTGGGAGGCCCCGAGGCCTCTCGACATTGACCGTTTTGGGGATCGAGGGCCCTTCTGGAGCATTGATTTCCATAGGCATGGTGCGGGAACGACACGCAGAGCGAGCGAGCCCTCTTGCTCTGCCTCAGAAGCTGTCGATCTCCACAGCTCCGTAGCCAGCGGGAGGCATCGAGAGCGAGAGGCGTGCCTAACTCTCAATGCCTAGCGATGGCTGTCGATCTCCACGGGCATTTTCGCTTTTGGCACGGGGCCGATCCTCTTCTTGTGAGGCATCCAAACGGTCTCACCATCAATACCTCTCGATAGGGAGGGGCATCGAAGCCTGTCCAATTCCACACCTATCGATACACATCGATATCCCTCGGAAGCGATAAGATTGCTACCGATGGATATCGATGGCTAGCGATAGGCAGCGGGAGCTGCCGATCTCGAGAGGCATGCAGAGCTTGCGGGCTGTGGGCCGTGTTGCTCTTGGGAGGCCCCGAGGCCTGTCGACATTGACCACTTTGGGGATCGAGGGCCGTTCTGGAGCATTGATTTCCATAGGCATGGTGCGGGAACGACACGCAGAGAGAGCGAGCCCTCTCGCTCTGCCTCAGAAGCTGTTGAGCTCCACAGCTCCGTAGCCAGCGGGAGGCATCGAGAGCGAGAGGCGTGCCTAACTCTCAATGCCTAGCGATGGCTGTCGATCTCCACGGGCATTTTCGCTTTTGGCACGGGGCCGATCCTCTTCTTGTGAGGCATCCAAGCAATCCCGCCATCGATACCTCTCGATAGGGAGGGGCATCGAAGCCTGTCCAATTCCACACCTATCGATACACATCGATATCCCTCGGAAGCGAGAAGATCGCTACCGATGGATATCGATGGCTAGCGATAGGCAGCGGGAGCTGCCGATCTCGAGAGGCATGCAGAGCTTGCGGGCTGTGGGCCGTGTTGCTCTTGGGAGGCCCCGAGACCTCTCGACATTGACCATTTTGGGGATCGAGGGCCCTTCTGGAGCATTGATTTCCATAGGCATGGTGCGGGAACGACACGCAGAGAGAGCGAGCCCTCTCGCTCTGCCTCAGAAGCTGTTGAGCTCCACAGCTCCGTAGCCAGCGGGAGGCATCGAGAGCGAGAGGCGTGCCTAACTCTCAATGCCTAGCGATGGCTGTCGATCTCCACGGGCATTTTCGCTTTTGGCACGGGGCCGATCCTCTTCTTGTGAGGCATCCAAACGGTCTCACCATCAATACCTCTCGATAGGGAGGGGCATCGAAGCCTGTCCAATTCCACACCTATCGATACACATCGATATCCCTCAGAAGCGAGAAGATCGCTACCGATGGATATCGATGGCTAGCGATAGGCAGCGGGAGCTGCCGATCTCGAGAGGCATGCAGAGCTTGCGGGCTGTGGGCCGTGTTGCTCTTGGGAGGCCCCGAGACCTCTCGACATTGACCATTTTGGGGATCGAGGGCCCTTCTGGAGCATTGATTTCCATAGGCATGGTGCGGGAACGACACACAGAGAGAGCGAGCCCTCTCGCTCTGCCTCAGAAGCTGTCGATCTCCACAGCTCCGTAGCCAGCGGGAGGCATCAATAACGAGAGGCGTACCTAACTCTCAATGCCTAGCGATGGCTGTCGATCTCCATGGGCATTTTCGCTTTTGGCACGGGGCCGATCCTCTTCTTGTGAGGCATCCAAGCAGTCTTGCCATCGATACCTCTCGATAGGGAGGGGCATCGAAGCCTGTCCAATTCCACACCTATCGGTACACATCGATATCCCTCGGAAGCGATAAGATCGCTACCGATGGATATCGATGGCTAGCAATAGGCAGCGGGAGCTGCCGATCTCGAGAGGCATGCAGAGCTTGCGGGCTGTGGGCCGTGTTGCTCTTGGGAGGCCCCGAGACCTCTCGACATTGACCATTTTGGGGATCGAGGGCCCTTCTGGAGCATTGATTTCCATAGGCATGGTGCGGGAACGACACGCAGAGAGCGAGCCCTCTCGCTCTGCCTCAGAAGCTGTTGATCTCCACAGCTCCGTAGCCAGCGGGAGGCATCGAGAGCGAGAGGCATGCCTAGCGATGGCTGTCGATCTCCACGGGCATTTTCGCTTTTGGCACGGGGCCGATCCTCTTCTTGTGAGGCATCCAAGCAATCCCGCCATCGATACCTCTCGATAGGGAGGGGCATCGAAGCCTGTCCAATTCCACACCTATCGATACACATCGATATCCCTCGGAAGCGAGAAGATCGCTACCGATGGATATCGATGGCTAGCGATAGGCAGCGGGAGCTGCCGATCTCGAGAGGCATGCAGAGCTTGCGGGCTGTGGGCCGTGTTGCTCCTGGGAGGCCCCAAGGCCTCTCGACATTGACCGTTTTGGGGATCGAGGGCCCTTCTGGAGCATTGATTTCCATAGGCATGGTGCGGGAACGACACGCAGAGAGAGCGAGCCCTCTCGCTCTGCCTCAGAAGCTGTTGAGCTCCACATCTCCGTAGCCAGCGGGAGGCATCGAGAGCGAGAGGCGTGCCTAACTCTCAATGCCTAGCGATGGCTGTCGATCTCCACGGGCATTTTCGCTTTTGGCACGGGGCCGATCCTCTTCTTGTGAGGCATCCAAACGGTCTCACCATCAATACCTCTCGATAGGGAGGGGCATCGAAGCCTGTCCAATTCCACACCTATCGATACACATCGATATCCCTCGGAAGCGAGAAGATCGCTACCGATGGATATCGATGGCTAGCGATAGGCAGCGGGAGCTGCCGATCTCGAGAGGCATGCAGAGCTTGCGGGCTGTGGGCCGTGTTGCTCCTGGGAGGCCCCGAGGCCTCTCGACATTGACCATTTTGGGGATCGAGGGCCCTTCTGGAGCATTGATTTCCATAGGCATGGTGCGGGAACGACACGCAGAGCGAGCGAGCCCTCTTGCTCTGCCTCAGAAGCTGTCGATCTCCACAGCTCCGTAGCCAGCGGGAGGCATCGAGAGCGAGAGGCGTGCCTAACTCTCAATGCCTAGCGATGGCTGTCGATCTCCACGGGCATTTTCGCTTTTGGCACGGGGCCGATCCTCTTCTTGTGAGGCATCCAAACGGTCTCACCATCAATACCTCTCGATAGGGAGGGGCATCGAAGCCTGTCCAATTCCACACCTATCGGTACACATCGATATCCCTCGGAAGCGATAAGATTGCTACCGATGGATATCGATGGCTAGCGATAGGCAGCGGGAGCTGCCGATCTCGAGAGGCATGCAGAGCTTGCGGGCTGTGGGCCGTGTTGCTCTTGGGAGGCCCCGAGACCTCTCGACATTGACCGTTTTGGGGATCGAGGGCCCTTCTGGAGCATTGATTTCCATAGGCATGGTGCGGGAATGACACGCAGAGAGAGCGAGCCCTCTCGCTCTGCCTCAGAAGCTGTTAATCTCCACAGCTCCGTAGCCAGCGGGAGGCATCGAGAGCGAGAGGCGTGCCTAACTCTCGAAGCCTAGCGATGGCTGTCGATCTCCATGGGCATTTTCGCTTTTGGCACGGGGCCGATCCTCTTCTTGTGAGGCATCCAAGCAGTCTTGCCATCGATACCTCTCGATAGGGAGGGGCATCGAAGCCTGTCCAATTCCACACCTATCAATACACATCGATATCCCTCGGAAGCGAGAAGATCGCTACCGATGGATATCGATGGCTAGCGATAGGCAGCGGGAGCTGCCGATCTCGAGAGGCATGCAGAGCTTGCGGGCTGTGGGCCGTGTTGCTCCTGGGAGGCCCCAAGGCCTCTCGACATTGACCGTTTTGGGGATCGAGGGCCCTTCTGGAGCATTGATTTCCATAGGCATGGTGCGGGAACGACACGCAGAGAGAGCGAGCCCTCTCGCTCTGCCTCAGAAGCTGTTGAGCTCCACAGCTCCGTAGCCAGCGGGAGGCATCGAGAGCGAGAGGCGTGCCTAACTCTCAATGCCTAGCGATGGCTGTCGATCTCCACGGGCATTTTCGCTTTTGGCACGGGGCCGATCCTCTTCTTGTGAGGCATCCAAACGGTCTCACCATCAATACCTCTCGATAGGGAGGGGCATCGAAGCCTGTCCAATTCCACACCTATCGATACACATCGATATCCCTCGGAAGCGATAAGATTGCTACCGATGGATATCGATGGCTAGCGATAGGCAGCGGGAGCTGCCGATCTCGAGAGGCATGCAGAGCTTGCGGGCTGTGGGCCGTGTTGCTCCTGGGAGGCCCCGAGGCCTCTCGACATTGACCATTTTGGGGATCGAGGGCCCTTCTGGAGCATTGATTTCCATAGGCATGGTGCGGGAACGACACGCAGAGCGAGCGAGCCCTCTTGCTCTGCCTCAGAAGCTGTCGATCTCCACAGCTCCGTAGCCAGCGGGAGGCATCGAGAGCGAGAGGCGTGCCTAACTCTCAATGCCTAGCGATGGCTGTCGATCTCCACGGGCATTTTCGCTTTTGGCACGGGGCCGATCCTCTTCTTGTGAGGCATCCAAACGGTCTCACCATCAATACCTCTCGATAGGGAGGGGCATCGAAGCCTGTCCAATTCCACACCTATCGGTACACATCGATATCCCTCGGAAGCGATAAGATTGCTACCGATGGATATCGATGGCTAGCGATAGGCAGCGGGAGCTGCCGATCTCGAGAGGCATGCAGAGCTTGCGGGCTGTGGGCCGTGTTGCTCTTGGGAGGCCCCGAGACCTCTCGACATTGACCATTTTGGGGATCGAGGGCCCTTCTGGAGCATTGATTTCCATAGGCATGGTGCGGGAATGACACGCAGAGAGAGCGAGCCCTCTCGCTCTGCCTCAGAAGCTGTTAATCTCCACAGCTCCGTAGCCAGCGGGAGGCATCGAGAGCGAGAGGCGTGCCTAACTCTCGATGCCTAGCGATGGCTGTCGATCTCCATGGGCATTTTCGCTTTTGGCACGGGGCCGATCCTCTTCTTGTGAGGCATCCAAGCAGTCTTGCCATCGATACCTCTCGATAGGGAGGGGCATCGAAGCCTGTCCAATTCCACACCTATCAATACACATCGATATCCCTCGGAAGCGAGAAGATCGCTACCGATGGATATCGATGGCTAGCGATAGGCAGCGGGAGCTGCCGATCTCGAGAGGCATGCAGAGCTTGCGGGCTGTGGGCCGTGTTGCTCTTGGGAGGCCCCAAGACCTCTCGACATTGACCATTTTGGGGATCGAGGGCCCTTCTGGAGCATTGATTTCCATAGGCATGGTGCGGGAACGACACACAGAGAGAGCGAGCCCTCTCGCTCTGCCTCAGAAGCTGTCGATCTCCACAGCTCCGTAGCCAGCGGGAGGCATCAATAACGAGAGGCGTGCCTAACTCTCAATGCCTAGCGATGGCTGTCGATCTCCACGGGCATTTTCGCTTTTGGCACGGGGCCGATCCTCTTCTTGTGAGGCATCCAAGCAATCCCGCCATCGATACCTCTCGATAGGGAGGGGCATCGAAGCCTGTCCAATTCCACACCTATCGATACACATCGATATCCCTCGGAAGCGATAAGATCGCTACCGATGGATATCGATGGCTAGCGATAGGCAGCGGGAGCTGCCGATCTCGAGAGGCATGCAGAGCTTGCGGGCTGTGGGCCGTGTTGCTCCTGGGAGGCCCCGAGGCCTGTCGACATTGACCATTTTGGGGATCGAGGGCCCTTCTGGAGCATTGATTTCCATAGGCATGGTGCGGGAACGACACGCAGAGAGAGCGAGCCCTCTCGCTCTGCCTCAGAAGCTGTCGATCTCCACAGCTCCGTAGCCAGCGGGAGGCATCGAGAGCGAGAGGCGTGCCTAACTCTCAATGCCTAGCGATGGCTGTCGATCTCCACGGGCATTTTCGCTTTTGGCACGGGGCCGATCCTCTTCTTGTGAGGCATCCAAGCAGTCTTGCCATCGATACCTCTCGATAGGGAGGGGCATCGAAGCCTGTCCAATTCCACACCTATCGATACACATCGATATCCCTCGGAAGCGATAAGATCGCTACCGATGGATATCGATGGCTAGCGATAGGCAGCGGGAGCTGCCGATCTCGAGAGGCATGCAGAGCTTGCGGGCTGTGGGCCGTGTTGCTCTTGGGAGGCCCCAAGGCCTCTCGACATTGACCATTTTGGGGATCGAGGGCCCTTCTGGAGCATTGATTTCCATAGGCATGGTGCGGGAATGACACGCAGAGAGAGCGAGCCCTCTCGCTCTGCCTCAGAAGCTGTTGAGCTCCACAGCTCCGTAGCCAGCGGGAGGCATCGAGAGCGAGAGGCGTGCCTAACTCTCAATGCCTAGCGATGGCTGTCGATCTCCACGGGCATTTTCGCTTTTGGCACGGGGCCGATCCTCTTCTTGTGAGGCATCCAAGCAGTCTCACCATCAATACCTCTCGATAGGGAGGGGCATCGAAGCCTGTCCAATTCCACACCTATCGGTACACATCGATATCCCTCGGAAGCGATAAGATTGCTACCGATGGATATCGATGGCTAGCGATAGGCAGCGGGAGCTGCCGATCTCGAGAGGCATGCAGAGCTTGCGGGCTGTGGGCCGTGTTGCTCTTGGGAGGCCCCGAGACCTCTCGACATTGACCATTTTGGGGATCGAGGGCCCTTCTGGAGCATTGATTTCCATAGGCATGGTGCGGGAATGACACGCAGAGGGAGCGAGCCCTCTCGCTCTGCCTCAGAAGCTGTTAATCTCCACAGCTCCGTAGCCAGCGGGAGGCATCGAGAGCGAGAGGCGTGCCTAACTCTCGATGCCTAGCGATGGCTGTCGATCTCCATGGGCATTTTCGCTTTTGGCACGGGGCCGATCCTCTTCTTGTGAGGCATCCAAGCAGTCTTGCCATCGATACCTCTCGATAGGGAGGGGCATCGAAGCCTGTCCAATTCCACACCTATCAATACACATCGATATCCCTCGGAAGCGAGAAGATCGCTACCGATGGATATCGATGGCTAGCGATAGGCAGCGGGAGCTGCCGATCTCGAGAGGCATGCAGAGCTTGCGGGCTGTGGGCCGTGTTGCTCTTGGGAGGCCCCGAGACCTCTCGACATTGACCATTTTGGGGATCGAGGGCCCTTCTGGAGCATTGATTTCCATAGGCATGGTGCGGGAACGACACACAGAGAGAGCGAGCCCTCTCGCTCTGCCTCAGAAGCTGTCGATCTCCACAGCTCCGTAGCCAGCGGGAGGCATCAATAACGAGAGGCGTGCCTAACTCTCAATGCCTAGCGATGGCTGTCGATCTCCACGGGCATTTTCGCTTTTGGCACGGGGCCGATCCTCTTCTTGTGAGGCATCCAAGCAATCCCGCCA
This sequence comes from Dromaius novaehollandiae, assembly GCF_036370855.1. Classification (NCBI taxonomy): domain Eukaryota; kingdom Metazoa; phylum Chordata; class Aves; order Casuariiformes; family Dromaiidae; genus Dromaius; species Dromaius novaehollandiae. The sequence goes on along the minus strand of NC_088098.1, from coordinate 83,774,339 downwards.
TCGATACCTCTCGATAGGGAGGGGCATCGAAGCCTGTCCAATTCCACACCTATCGGTACACATCGATATCCCTCGGAAGCGATAAGATCGCTACCGATGGATATCGATGGCTAGCGATAGGCAGCGGGAGCTGCCGATCTCGAGAGGCATGCAGAGCTTGCGGGCTGTGGGCCGTGTTGCTCCTGGGAGGCCCCGAGGCCTGTCGACATTGACCATTTTGGGGATCGAGGGCCCTTCTGGAGCATTGATTTCCATAGGCATGGTGCGGGAACGACACGCAGAGAGAGCGAGCCCTCTCGCTCTGCCTCAGAAGCTGTTGAGCTCCACAGCTCCGTAGCCAGCGGGAGGCATCGAGAGCGAGAGGCGTGCCTAACTCTCAATGCCTAGCGATGGCTGTCGATCTCCACGGGCATTTTCGCTTTTGGCACGGGGCCGATCCTCTTCTTGTGAGGCATCCAAACGGTCTCACCATCAATACCTCTCGATAGGGAGGGGCATCGAAGCCTGTCCAATTCCACACCTATCGATACACATCGATATCCCTCGGAAGCGATAAGATCGCTACCGATGGATATCGATGGCTAGCGATAGGCAGCGGGAGCTGCCGATCTCGAGAGGCATGCAGAGCTTGCGGGCTGTGGGCCGTGTTGCTCTTGGGAGGCCCCGAGACCTCTCGACATTGACCATTTTGGGGATCGAGGGCCCTTCTGGAGCATTGATTTCCATAGGCATGGTGCGGGAACGACACACAGAGAGAGCGAGCCCTCTCGCTCTGCCTCAGAAGCTGTCGATCTCCACAGCTCCGTAGCCAGCGGGAGGCATCAATAACGAGAGGCGTACCTAACTCTCAATGCCTAGCGATGGCTGTCGATCTCCATGGGCATTTTCGCTTTTGGCACGGGGCCGATCCTCTTCTTGTGAGGCATCCAAGCAGTCTTGCCATCGATACCTCTCGATAGGGAGGGGCATCGAAGCCTGTCCAATTCCACACCTATCGGTACACATCGATATCCCTCGGAAGCGATAAGATTGCTACCGATGGATATCGATGGCTAGCGATAGGCAGCGGGAGCTGCCGATCTCGAGAGGCATGCAGAGCTTGCGGGCTGTGGGCCGTGTTGCTCTTGGGAGGCCCCGAGACCTCTCGACATTGACCATTTTGGGGATCGAGGGCCCTTCTGGAGCATTGATTTCCATAGGCATGGTGCGGGAACGACACGCAGAGAGCGAGCCCTCTCGCTCTGCCTCAGAAGCTGTTGATCTCCACATCTCCGTAGCCAGCGGGAGGCATCGAGAGCGAGAGGCATGCCTAGCGATGGCTGTCGATCTCCACGGGCATTTTCGCTTTTGGCACGGGGCCGATCCTCTTCTTGTGAGGCATCCAAGCAATCCCGCCATCGATACCTCTCGATAGGGAGGGGCATCGAAGCCTGTCCAATTCCACACCTATCGATACACATCGATATCCCTCGGTAGCGAGAAGATCGCTACCGATGGATATCGATGGCTAGCGATAGGCAGCGGGAGCTGCCGATCTCGAGAGGCATGCAGAGCTTGCGGGCTGTGGGCCGTGTTGCTCTTGGGAGGCCCCGAGACCTCTCGACATTGACCATTTTGGGGATCGAGGGCCCTTCTGGAGCATTGATTTCCATAGGCATGGTGCGGGAACGACACGCAGAGAGAGCGAGCCCTCTCGCTCTGCCTCAGAGGCTGTTAATCTCCACAGCTCCGTAGCCAGCGGGAGGCATCGAGAGCGAGAGGCGTGCCTAACTCTCAATGCCTAGCGATGGCTGTTGATCTCCACGGGCATTTTCGCTTTTGGCACGGGGCCGATCCTCTTCTTGTGAGGCATCCAAGCAATCCCGCCATCGATACCTCTCGATAGGGAGGGGCATCGAAGCCTGTCCAATTCCACACCTATCGATACACATCGATATCCCTCGGAAGCGATAAGATTGCTACCGATGGATATCGATGGCTAGCGATAGGCAGCGGGAGCTGCCGATCTCGAGAGGCATGCAGAGCTTGCGGGCTGTGGGCCGTGTTGCTCCTGGGAGGCCCCGAGGCCTCTCGACATTGACCGTTTTGGGGATCGAGGGCCCTTCTGGAGCATTGATTTCCATAGGCATGGTGCGGGAACGACACGCAGAGAGAGCGAGCCCTCTCGCTCTGCCTCAGAAGCTGTTGAGCTCCACAGCTCCGTAGCCAGCGGGAGGCATCGAGAGCGAGAGGCGTGCCTAACTCTCAATGCCTAGCGATGGCTGTCGATCTCCACGGGCATTTTCGCTTTTGGCACGGGGCCGATCCTCTTCTTGTGAGGCATCCAAACGGTCTCACCATCAATACCTCTCGATAGGGAGGGGCATCGAAGCCTGTCCAATTCCACACCTATCGATACACATCGATATCCCTCGGAAGCGAGAAGATCGCTACCGATGGATATCGATGGCTAGCGATAGGCAGCGGGAGCTGCCGATCTCGAGAGGCATGCAGAGCTTGCGGGCTGTGGGCCGTGTTGCTCTTGGGAGGCCCCGAGACCTCTCGACATTGACCATTTTGGGGATCGAGGGCCCTTCTGGAGCATTGATTTCCATAGGCATGGTGCGGGAACGACACACAGAGAGAGCGAGCCCTCTCGCTCTGCCTCAGAAGCTGTCGATCTCCACAGCTCCGTAGCCAGCGGGAGGCATCAATAACGAGAGGCGTACCTAACTCTCAATGCCTAGCGATGGCTGTCGATCTCCATGGGCATTTTCGCTTTTGGCACGGGGCCGATCCTCTTCTTGTGAGGCATCCAAGCAGTCTTGCCATCGATACCTCTCGATAGGGAGGGGCATCGAAGCCTGTCCAATTCCACACCTATCGATACACATCGATATCCCTCGGAAGCGATAAGATTGCTACCGATGGATATCGATGGCTAGCGATAGGCAGCGGGAGCTGCCGATCTCGAGAGGCATGCAGAGCTTGCGGGCTGTGGGCCGTGTTGCTCTTGGGAGGCCCCGAGACCTCTCGACATTGACCATTTTGGGGATCGAGGGCCCTTCTGGAGCATTGATTTCCATAGGCATGGTGCGGGAATGACACGCAGAGAGAGCGAGCCCTCTCGCTCTGCCTCAGAAGCTGTCGATCTCCACAGCTCCGTAGCCAGCGGGAGGCATCGAGAGCGAGAGGCGTGCCTAACTCTCAATGCCTAGCGATGGCTGTCGATCTCCACGGGCATTTTCGCTTTTGGCACGGGGCCGATCCTCTTCTTGTGAGGCATCCAAGCAGTCTTGCCATCGATACCTCTCGATAGCGAGGGGCATCGAAGCCTGTCCAATTCCACACCTATCGATACACATCGATATCCCTCGGAAGCGAGAAGATCGCTACCGATGGATATCGATGGCTAGCGATAGGCAGCGGGAGCTGCCGATCTCGAGAGGCATGCAGAGCTTGCGGGCTGTGGGCCGTGTTGCTCCTGGGAGGCCCCGAGGCCTGTCGACATTGACCATTTTGGGGATCGAGGGCCCTTCTGGAGCATTGATTTCCATAGGCATGGTGCGGGAACGACACACAGAGAGAGCGAGCCCTCTCGCTCTGCCTCAGAAGCTGTTGAGCTCCACAGCTCCGTAGCCAGCGGGAGGCATCGAGAGCGAGAGGCGTGCCTAACTCTCAATGCCTAGCGATGGCTGTCGATCTCCACGGGCATTTTCGCTTTTGGCACGGGGCCGATCCTCTTCTTGTGAGGCATCCAAGCAGTCTTGCCATCGATACCTCTCTTATAGGGAGGGGCATCGAAGCCTGTCCAATTCCACACCTATCGATACACATCGATATCCCTCGGAAGCGATAAGATTGCTACCGATGGATATCGATGGCTAGCGATAGGCAGCGGGAGCTGCCGATCTCGAGAGGCATGCAGAGCTTGCGGGCTGTGGGCCGTGTTGCTCTTGGGAGGCCCCGAGACCTCTCGACATTGACCATTTTGGGGATCGAGGGCCCTTCTGGAGCATTGATTTCCATAGGCATGGTGCGGGAACGACACGCAGAGAGCGAGCCCTCTCGCTCTGCCTCAGAAGCTGTTAATCTCCACAGCTCCGTAGCCAGCGGGAGGCATCGAGAGCGAGAGGCATGCCTAGCGATGGCTGTTGATCTCCATGGGCATTTTCGCTTTTGGCACGGGGCCGATCCTCTTCTTGTGAGGCATCCAAGCAATCCCGACATCGATACCTCTCGATAGGGAGGGGCATCGAAGCCTGTCCAATTCCACACCTATCGATACACATCGATATCCCTCGGAAGCGAGAAGATCGCTACCGATGGATATCGATGGCTAGCGATAGGCAGCGGGAGCTGCCGATCTCGAGAGGCATGCAGAGCTTGCGGGCTGTGGGCCGTGTTGCTCTTGGGAGGCCCCGAGGCCTCTCGACATTGACCATTTTGGGGATCGAGGGCCCTTCTGGAGCATTGATTTCCATAGGCATGGTGCGGGAACGACACGCAGAGAGAGCGAGCCCTCTCGCTCTGCCTCAGAAGCTGTTGAGCTCCACAGCTCCGTAGCCAGCGGGAGGCATCGAGAGCGAGAGGCGTGCCTAACTCTCAATGCCTAGCGATGGCTGTCGATCTCCACGGGCATTTTCGCTTTTGGCACGGGGCCGATCCTCTTCTTGTGAGGCATCCAAGCAGTCTTGCCATCGATACCTCTCGATAGGGAGGGGCATCGAAGCCTGTCCAATTCCACACCTATCGGTACACATCGATATCCCTCGGAAGCGATAAGATTGCTACCGATGGATATCGATGGCTAGCGATAGGCAGCGGGAGCTGCCGATCTCGAGAGGCATGCAGAGCTTGCGGGCTGTGGGCCGTGTTGCTCTTGGGAGGCCCCGAGACCTCTCGACATTGACCATTTTGGGGATCGAGGGCCCTTCTGGAGCATTGATTTCCATAGGCATGGTGCGGGAATGACACGCAGAGAGAGCGAGCCCTCTCGCTCTGCCTCAGAAGCTGTTAATCTCCACAGCTCCGTAGCCAGCGGGAGGCATCGAGAGCGAGAGGCGTGCCTAACTCTCAATGCCTAGCGATGGCTGTCGATCTCCACGGGCATTTTCGCTTTTGGCACGGGGCCGATCCTCTTCTTGTGAGGCATCCAAGCAGTCTTGCCATCGATACCTCTCGATAGGGAGGGGCATCGAAGCCTGTCCAATTCCACACCTATCGATACACATCGATATCCCTCGGAAGCGATAAGATCGCTACCGATGGATATCGATGGCTAGCGATAGGCAGCGGGAGCTGCCGATCTCGAGAGGCATGCAGAGCTTGCGGGCTGTGGGCCGTGTTGCTCTTGGGAGGCCCCGAGACCTCTCGACATTGACCATTTTGGGGATCGAGGGCCCTTCTGGAGCATTGATTTCCATAGGCATGGTGCGGGAACGACACACAGAGAGAGCGAGCCCTCTCGCTCTGCCTCAGAAGCTGTCGATCTCCACAGCTCCGTAGCCAGCGGGAGGCATCGAGAGCGAGAGGCGTGCCTAACTCTCAATGCCTAGCGATGGCTGTCGATCTCCACGGGCATTTTCGCTTTTGGCACGGGGCCGATCCTCTTCTTGTGAGGCATCCAAGCAGTCTTGCCATCGATACCTCTCGATAGGGAGGGGCATCGAAGCCTGTCCAATTCCACACCTATCGATACACATCGATATCCCTCGGAAGCGAGAAGATCGCTACCGATGGATATCGATGGCTAGCGATAGGCAGCGGGAGCTGCCGATCTCGAGAGGCATGCAGAGCTTGCGGGCTGTGGGCCGTGTTGCTCCTGGGAGGCCCCGAGGCCTGTCGACATTGACCATTTTGGGGATCGAGGGCCCTTCTGGAGCATTGATTTCCATAGGCATGGTGCGGGAACGACACACAGAGAGAGCGAGCCCTCTCGCTCTGCCTCAGAAGCTGTTGAGCTCCACAGCTCCGTAGCCAGCGGGAGGCATCGAGAGCGAGAGGCGTGCCTAACTCTCAATGCCTAGCGATGGCTGTCGATCTCCACGGGCATTTTCGCTTTTGGCACGGGGCCGATCCTCTTCTTGTGAGGCATCCAAGCAGTCTTGCCATCGATACCTCTCGATAGGGAGGGGCATCGAAGCCTGTCCAATTCCACACCTATCGATACACATCGATATCCCTCGGAAGCGATAAGATCGCTACCGATGGATATCGATGGCTAGCGATAGGCAGCGGGAGCTGCCGATCTCGAGAGGCATGCAGAGCTTGCGGGCTGTGGGCCGTGTTGCTCTTGGGAGGCCCCGAGACCTCTCGACATTGACCATTTTGGGGATCGAGGGCCCTTCTGGAGCATTGATTTCCATAGGCATGGTGCGGGAACGACACGCAGAGAGAGCGAGCCCTCTCGCTCTGCCTCAGAAGCTGTTGAGCTCCACAGCTCCGTAGCCAGCGGGAGGCATCGAGAGCAAGAGGCGTGCCTAACTCTCAATGCCTAGCGATGGCTGTCGATCTCCACGGGCATTTTCGCTTTTGGCACGGGGCCGATCCTCTTCTTGTGAGGCATCCAAGCAATCCCGCCATCGATACCTCTCGATAGGGAGGGGCATCGAAGCCTGTCCAATTCCACACCTATCGGTACACATCGATATCCCTCGGAAGCGATAAGATTGCTACCGATGGATATCGATGGCTAGCGATAGGCAGCGGGAGCTGCCGATCTCGAGAGGCATGCAGAGCTTGCGGGCTGTGGGCCGTGTTGCTCTTGGGAGGCCCCGAGACCTCTCGACATTGACCATTTTGGGGATCGAGGGCCCTTCTGGAGCATTGATTTCCATAGGCATGGTGCGGGAACGACACGCAGAGAGAGCGAGCCCTCTCGCTCTGCCTCAGAAGCTGTTAATCTCCACAGCTCCGTAGCCAGCGGGAGGCATCGAGAGCGAGAGGCGTGCCTAACTCTCAATGCCTAGCGATGGCTGTTGATCTCCACGGGCATTTTCGCTTTTGGCACGGGGCCGATCCTCTTCTTGTGAGGCATCCAAGCAATCCCGCCATCGATACCTCTCGATAGGGAGGGGCATCGAAGCCTGTCCAATTCCACACCTATCGATACACATCGATATCCCTCGGAAGCGATAAGATTGCTACCGATGGATATCGATGGCTAGCGATAGGCAGCGGGAGCTGCCGATCTCGAGAGGCATGCAGAGCTTGCGGGCTGTGGGCCGTGTTGCTCCTGGGAGGCCCCGAGGCCTCTCGACATTGACCGTTTTGGGGATCGAGGGCCCTTCTGGAGCATTGATTTCCATAGGCATGGTGCGGGAACGACACGCAGAGAGAGCGAGCCCTCTCGCTCTGCCTCAGAAGCTGTTGAGCTCCACAGCTCCGTAGCCAGCGGGAGGCATCGAGAGCGAGAGGCGTGCCTAACTCTCAATGCCTAGCGATGGCTGTCGATCTCCACGGGCATTTTCGCTTTTGGCACGGGGCCGATCCTCTTCTTGTGAGGCATCCAAACGGTCTCACCATCAATACCTCTCGATAGGGAGGGGCATCGAAGCCTGTCCAATTCCACACCTATCGATACACATCGATATCCCTCGGAAGCGAGAAGATCGCTACCGATGGATATCGATGGCTAGCGATAGGCAGCGGGAGCTGCCGATCTCGAGAGGCATGCAGAGCTTGCGGGCTGTGGGCCGTGTTGCTCTTGGGAGGCCCCGAGACCTCTCGACATTGACCATTTTGGGGATCGAGGGCCCTTCTGGAGCATTGATTTCCATAGGCATGGTGCGGGAACGACACACAGAGAGAGCGAGCCCTCTCGCTCTGCCTCAGAAGCTGTCGATCTCCACAGCTCCGTAGCCAGCGGGAGGCATCGGGAACGAGAGGCGTACCTAACTCTCAATGCCTAGCGATGGCTGTCGATCTCCATGGGCATTTTCGCTTTTGGCACGGGGCCGATCCTCTTCTTGTGAGGCATCCAAGCAGTCTTGCCATCGATACCTCTCGATAGGGAGGGGCATCGAAGCCTGTCCAATTCCACACCTATCGATACACATCGATATCCCTCGGAAGCGATAAGATTGCTACCGATGGATATCGATGGCTAGCGATAGGCAGCGGGAGCTGCCGATCTCGAGAGGCATGCAGAGCTTGCGGGCTGTGGGCCGTGTTGCTCTTGGGAGGCCCCGAGACCTCTCGACATTGACCATTTTGGGGATCGAGGGCCCTTCTGGAGCATTGATTTCCATAGGCATGGTGCGGGAACGACACGCAGAGAGAGCGAGCCCTCTCGCTCTGCCTCAGAAGCTGTCGATCTCCACAGCTCCGTAGCCAGCGGGAGGCATCGAGAGCGAGAGGCGTGCCTAACTCTCAATGCCTAGCGATGGCTGTCGATCTCCACGGGCATTTTCGCTTTTGGCACGGGGCCGATCCTCTTCTTGTGAGGCATCCAAGCAGTCTTGCCATCGATACCTCTCGATAGGGAGGGGCATCGAAGCCTGTCCAATTCCACACCTATCGATACACATCGATATCCCTCGGAAGCGATAAGATTGCTACCGATGGATATCGATGGCTAGCGATAGGCAGCGGGAGCTGCCGATCTCGAGAGGCATGCAGAGCTTGCGGGCTGTGGGCCGTGTTGCTCCTGGGAGGCCCCGAGGCCTCTCGACATTGACCGTTTTGGGGATTGAGGGCCCTTCTGGAGCATTGATTTCCATAGGCATGGTGCGGGAACGACACGCAGAGAGAGCGAGCCCTCTCGCTCTGCCTCAGAAGCTGTTGAGCTCCACAGCTCCGTAGCCAGCGGGAGGCATCGAGAGCGAGAGGCGTGCCTAACTCTCAATGCCTAGCGATGGCTGTCGATCTCCACGGGCATTTTCGCTTTTGGCACGGGGCCGATCCTCTTCTTGTGAGGCATCCAAACGGTCTCACCATCAATACCTCTCGATAGGGAGGGGCATCGAAGCCTGTCCAATTCCACACCTATCGATACACATCGATATCCCTCGGAAGCGAGAAGATCGCTACCGATGGATATCGATGGCTAGCGATAGGCAGCGGGAGCTGCCGATCTCGAGAGGCATGCAGAGCTTGCGGGCTGTGGGCCGTGTTGCTCTTGGGAGGCCCCGAGACCTCTCGACATTGACCATTTTGGGGATCGAGGGCCCTTCTGGAGCATTGATTTCCATAGGCATGGTGCGGGAACGACACACAGAGAGAGCGAGCCCTCTCGCTCTGCCTCAGAAGCTGTCGATCTCCACAGCTCCGTAGCCAGCGGGAGGCATCAATAACGAGAGGCGTACCTAACTCTCAATGCCTAGCGATGGCTGTCGATCTCCATGGGCATTTTCGCTTTTGGCACGGGGCCGATCCTCTTCTTGTGAGGCATCCAAGCAGTCTTGCCATCGATACCTCTCGATAGGGAGGGGCATCGAAGCCTGTCCAATTCCACACCTATCGATACACATCGATATCCCTCGGAAGCGATAAGATTGCTACCGATGGATATCGATGGCTAGCGATAGGCAGCGGGAGCTGCCGATCTCGAGAGGCATGCAGAGCTTGCGGGCTGTGGGCCGTGTTGCTCTTGGGAGGCCCCGAGACCTCTCGACATTGACCATTTTGGGGATCGAGGGCCCTTCTGGAGCATTGATTTCCATAGGCATGGTGCGGGAATGACACGCAGAGAGAGCGAGCCCTCTCGCTCTGCCTCAGAAGCTGTTAATCTCCACAGCTCCGTAGCCAGCGGGAGGCATCGAGAGCGAGAGGCGTGCCTAACTCTCAATGCCTAGCGATGGCTGTCGATCTCCACGGGCATTTTCGCTTTTGGCACGGGGCCAATCCTCTTCTTGTGAGGCATCCAAGCAGTCTTGCCATCGATACCTCTCGATAGGGAGGGGCATCGAAGCCTGTCCAATTCCACACCTATCGATACACATCGATATCCCTCGGAAGCGAGAAGATCGCTACCGATGGATATCGATGGCTAGCGATAGGCAGCGGGAGCTGCCGATCTCGAGAGGCATGCAGAGCTTGCGGGCTGTGGGCCGTGTTGCTCTTGGGAGGCCCCGAGACCTCTCGACATTGACCATTTTGGGGATCGAGGGCCCTTCTGGAGCATTGATTTCCATAGGCATGGTGCGGGAACGACACACAGAGAGAGCGAGCCCTCTCGCTCTGCCTCAGAAGCTGTCGATCTCCACAGCTCCGTAGCCAGCGGGAGGCATCGAGAGCGAGAGGCGTGCCTAACTCTCAATGCCTAGCGATGGCTGTCGATCTCCACGGGCATTTTCGCTTTTGGCACGGGGCCGATCCTCTTCTTGTGAGGCATCCAAGCAGTCTTGCCATCGATACCTCTCGATAGCGAGGGGCATCGAAGCCTGTCCAATTCCACACCTATCGATACACATCGATATCCCTCGGAAGCGATAAGATCGCTACCGATGGATATCGATGGCTAGCGATAGGCAGCGGGAGCTGCCGATCTCGAGAGGCATGCAGAGCTTGCGGGCTGTGGGCCGTGTTGCTCCTGGGAGGCCCCGAGGCCTGTCGACATTGACCATTTTGGGGATCGAGGGCCCTTCTGGAGCATTGATTTCCATAGGCATGGTGCGGGAACGACACACAGAGAGAGCGAGCCCTCTCGCTCTGCCTCAGAAGCTGTTGAGCTCCACAGCTCCGTAGCCAGCGGGAGGCATCGAGAGCGAGAGGCGTGCCTAACTCTCAATGCCTAGCGATGGCTGTCGATCTCCACGGGCATTTTCGCTTTTGGCACGGGGCCGATCCTCTTCTTGTGAGGCATCCAAGCAGTCTTGCCATCGATACCTCTCTTATAGGGAGGGGCATCGAAGCCTGTCCAATTCCACACCTATCGATACACATCGATATCCCTCGGAAGCGATAAGATTGCTACCGATGGATATCGATGGCTAGCGATAGGCAGCGGGAGCTGCCGATCTCGAGAGGCATGCAGAGCTTGCGGGCTGTGGGCCGTGTTGCTCTTGGGAGGCCCCGAGACCTCTCGACATTGACCATTTTGGGGATCGAGGGCCCTTCTGGAGCATTGATTTCCATAGGCATGGTGCGGGAACGACACGCAGAGAGCGAGCCCTCTCGCTCTGCCTCAGAAGCTGTTAATCTCCACAGCTCCGTAGCCAGCGGGAGGCATCGAGAGCGAGAGGCATGCCTAGCGATGGCTGTTGATCTCCACGGGCATTTTCGCTTTTGGCACGGGGCCGATCCTCTTCTTGTGAGGCATCCAAGCAATCCCGACATCGATACCTCTCGATAGGGAGGGGCATCGAAGCCTGTCCAATTCCACACCTATCGATACACATCGATATCCCTCGGAAGCGAGAAGATCGCTACCGATGGATATCGATGGCTAGCGATAGGCAGCGGGAGCTGCCGATCTCGAGAGGCATGCAGAGCTTGCGGGCTGTGGGCCGTGTTGCTCTTGGGAGGCCCCGAGGCCTCTCGACATTGACCATTTTGGGGATCGAGGGCCCTTCTGGAGCATTGATTTCCATAGGCATGGTGCGGGAACGACACGCAGAGAGAGCGAGCCCTCTCGCTCTGCCTCAGAAGCTGTTGAGCTCCACAGCTCCGTAGCCAGCGGGAGGCATCGAGAGCGAGAGGCGTGCCTAACTCTCAATGCCTAGCGATGGCTGTCGATCTCCACGGGCATTTTCGCTTTTGGCACGGGGCCGATCCTCTTCTTGTGAGGCATCCAAGCAGTCTTGCCATCGATACCTCTCGATAGGGAGGGGCATCGAAGCCTGTCCAATTCCACACCTATCGGTACACATCGATATCCCTCGGAAGCGATAAGATTGCTACCGATGGATATCGATGGCTAGCGATAGGCAGCGGGAGCTGCCGATCTCGAGAGGCATGCAGAGCTTGCGGGCTGTGGGCCGTGTTGCTCTTGGGAGGCCCCGAGACCTCTCGACATTGACCATTTTGGGGATCGAGGGCCCTTCTGGAGCATTGATTTCCATAGGCATGGTGCGGGAATGACACGCAGAGAGAGCGAGCCCTCTCGCTCTGCCTCAGAAGCTGTTAATCTCCACAGCTCCGTAGCCAGCGGGAGGCATCGAGAGCGAGAGGCGTGCCTAACTCTCAATGCCTAGCGATGGCTGTCGATCTCCACGGGCATTTTCGCTTTTGGCACGGGGCCGATCCTCTTCTTGTGAGGCATCCAAGCAGTCTTGCCATCGATACCTCTCGATAGGGAGGGGCATCGAAGCCTGTCCAATTCCACACCTATCGATACACATCGATATCCCTCGGAAGCGATAAGATCGCTACCGATGGATATCGATGGCTAGCGATAGGCAGCGGGAGCTGCCGATCTCGAGAGGCATGCAGAGCTTGCGGGCTGTGGGCCGTGTTGCTCTTGGGAGGCCCCGAGACCTCTCGACATTGACCATTTTGGGGATCGAGGGCCCTTCTGGAGCATTGATTTCCATAGGCATGGTGCGGGAACGACACACAGAGAGAGCGAGCCCTCTCGCTCTGCCTCAGAAGCTGTCGATCTCCACAGCTCCGTAGCCAGCGGGAGGCATCGAGAGCGAGAGGCGTGCCTAACTCTCAATGCCTAGCGATGGCTGTCGATCTCCACGGGCATTTTCGCTTTTGGCACGGGGCCGATCCTCTTCTTGTGAGGCATCCAAGCAGTCTTGCCATCGATACCTCTCGATAGCGAGGGGCATCGAAGCCTGTCCAATTCCACACCTATCGATACACATCGATATCCCTCGGAAGCGAGAAGATCGCTACCGATGGATATCGATGGCTAGCGATAGGCAGCGGGAGCTGCCGATCTCGAGAGGCATGCAGAGCTTGCGGGCTGTGGGCCGTGTTGCTCCTGGGAGGCCCCGAGGCCTGTCGACATTGACCATTTTGGGGATCGAGGGCCCTTCTGGAGCATTGATTTCCATAGGCATGGTGCGGGAACGACACACAGAGAGAGCGAGCCCTCTCGCTCTGCCTCAGAAGCTGTTGAGCTCCACAGCTCCGTAGCCAGCGGGAGGCATCGAGAGCGAGAGGCGTGCCTAACTCTCAATGCCTAGCGATGGCTGTCGATCTCCACGGGCATTTTCGCTTTTGGCACGGGGCCGATCCTCTTCTTGTGAGGCATCCAAGCAGTCTTGCCATCGATACCTCTCGATAGGGAGGGGCATCGAAGCCTGTCCAATTCCACACCTATCGATACACATCGATATCCCTCGGAAGCGATAAGATCGCTACCGATGGATATCGATGGCTAGCGATAGGCAGCGGGAGCTGCCGATCTCGAGAGGCATGCAGAGCTTGCGGGCTGTGGGCCGTGTTGCTCTTGGGAGGCCCCGAGACCTCTCGACATTGACCATTTTGGGGATCGAGGGCCCTTCTGGAGCATTGATTTCCATAGGCATGGTGCGGGAACGACACGCAGAGAGAGCGAGCCCTCTCGCTCTGCCTCAGAAGCTGTTGAGCTCCACAGCTCCGTAGCCAGCGGGAGGCATCGAGAGCAAGAGGCGTGCCTAACTCTCAATGCCTAGCGATGGCTGTCGATCTCCACGGGCATTTTCGCTTTTGGCACGGGGCCGATCCTCTTCTTGTGAGGCATCCAAGCAATCCCGCCATCGATACCTCTCGATAGGGAGGGGCATCGAAGCCTGTCCAATTCCACACCTATCGGTACACATCGATATCCCTCGGAAGCGATAAGATTGCTACCGATGGATATCGATGGCTAGCAATAGGCAGCGGGAGCTGCCGATCTCGAGAGGCATGCAGAGCTTGCGGGCTGTGGGCCGTGTTGCTCTTGGGAGGCCCCGAGACCTCTCGACATTGACCATTTTGGGGATCGAGGGCCCTTCTGGAGCATTGATTTCCATAGGCATGGTGCGGGAACGACACGCAGAGAGAGCGAGCCCTCTCGCTCTGCCTCAGAAGCTGTTAATCTCCACAGCTCCGTAGCCAGCGGGAGGCATCGAGAGCGAGAGGCGTGCCTAACTCTCAATGCCTAGCGATGGCTGTTGATCTCCACGGGCATTTTCGCTTTTGGCACGGGGCCGATCCTCTTCTTGTGAGGCATCCAAGCAATCCCGCCATCGATACCTCTCGATAGGGAGGGGCATCGAAGCCTGTCCAATTCCACACCTATCGATACACATCGATATCCCTCGGAAGCGATAAGATTGCTACCGATGGATATCGATGGCTAGCGATAGGCAGCGGGAGCTGCCGATCTCGAGAGGCATGCAGAGCTTGCGGGCTGTGGGCCGTGTTGCTCCTGGGAGGCCCCGAGGCCTCTCGACATTGACCGTTTTGGGGATCGAGGGCCCTTCTGGAGCATTGATTTCCATAGGCATGGTGCGGGAACGACACGCAGAGAGAGCGAGCCCTCTCGCTCTGCCTCAGAAGCTGTTGAGCTCCACAGCTCCGTAGCCAGCGGGAGGCATCGAGAGCGAGAGGCGTGCCTAACTCTCAATGCCTAGCGATGGCTGTCGATCTCCACGGGCATTTTCGCTTTTGGCACGGGGCCGATCCTCTTCTTGTGAGGCATCCAAACGGTCTCACCATCGATACCTCTCGATAGGGAGGGGCATCGAAGCCTGTCCAATTCCACACCTATCGATACACATCGATATCCCTCGGAAGCGAGAAGATCGCTACCGATGGATATCGATGGCTAGCGATAGGCAGCGGGAGCTGCCGATCTCGAGAGGCATGCAGAGCTTGCGGGCTGTGGGCCGTGTTGCTCTTGGGAGGCCCCGAGACCTCTCGACATTGACCATTTTGGGGATCAAGGGCCCTTCTGGAGCATTGATTTCCATAGGCATGGTGCGGGAACGACACACAGAGAGAGCGAGCCCTCTCGCTCTGCCTCAGAAGCTGTCGATCTCCACAGCTCCGTAGCCAGCGGGAGGCATCGGGAACGAGAGGCGTACCTAACTCTCAATGCCTAGCGATGGCTGTCGATCTCCATGGGCATTTTCGCTTTTGGCACGGGGCCGATCCTCTTCTTGTGAGGCATCCAAGCAGTCTTGCCATCGATACCTCTCGATAGGGAGGGGCATCGAAGCCTGTCCAATTCCACACCTATCGATACACATCGATATCCCTCGGAAGCGATAAGATTGCTACCGATGGATATCGATGGCTAGCGATAGGCAGCGGGAGCTGCCGATCTCGAGAGGCATGCAGAGCTTGCGGGCTGTGGGCCGTGTTGCTCTTGGGAGGCCCCGAGACCTCTCGACATTGACCATTTTGGGGATCGAGGGCCCTTCTGGAGCATTGATTTCCATAGGCATGGTGCGGGAATGACACGCAGAGAGAGCGAGCCCTCTCGCTCTGCCTCAGAAGCTGTCGATCTCCACAGCTCCGTAGCCAGCGGGAGGCATCGAGAGCGAGAGGCGTGCCTAACTCTCAATGCCTAGCGATGGCTGTCGATCTCCACGGGCATTTTCGCTTTTGGCACGGGGCCGATCCTCTTCTTGTGAGGCATCCAAGCAGTCTTGCCATCGATACCTCTCGATAGCGAGGGGCATCGAAGCCTGTCCAATTCCACACCTATCGATACACATCGATATCCCTCGGAAGCGAGAAGATCGCTACCGATGGATATCGATGGCTAGCGATAGGCAGCGGGAGCTGCCGATCTCGAGAGGCATGCAGAGCTTGCGGGCTGTGGGCCGTGTTGCTCCTGGGAGGCCCCGAGGCCTGTCGACATTGACCATTTTGGGGATCGAGGGCCCTTCTGGAGCATTGATTTCCATAGGCATGGTGCGGGAACGACACACAGAGAGAGCGAGCCCTCTCGCTCTGCCTCAGAAGCTGTTGAGCTCCACAGCTCCGTAGCCAGCGGGAGGCATCGAGAGCGAGAGGCGTGCCTAACTCTCAATGCCTAGCGATGGCTGTCGATCTCCACGGGCATTTTCGCTTTTGGCACGGGGCCGATCCTCTTCTTGTGAGGCATCCAAGCAGTCTTGCCATCGATACCTCTCGATAGGGAGGGGCATCGAAGCCTGTCCAATTCCACACCTATCGATACACATCGATATCCCTCGGAAGCGAGAAGATCGCTACCGATGGATATCGATGGCTAGCGATAGGCAGCGGGAGCTGCCGATCTCGAGAGGCATGCAGAGCTTGCGGGCTGTGGGCCGTGTTGCTCTTGGGAGGCCCCGAGACCTCTCGACATTGACCATTTTGGGGATCGAGGGCCCTTCTGGAGCATTGATTTCCATAGGCATGGTGCGGGAACGACACACAGAGAGAGCGAGCCCTCTCGCTCTGCCTCAGAAGCTGTCGATCTCCACAGCTCCGTAGCCAGCGGGAGGCATCGGGAACGAGAGGCGTACCTAACTCTCAATGCCTAGCGATGGCTGTCGATCTCCATGGGCATTTTCGCTTTTGGCACGGGGCCGATCCTCTTCTTGTGAGGCATCCAAGCAGTCTTGCCATCGATACCTCTCGATAGGGAGGGGCATCGAAGCCTGTCCAATTCCACACCTATCGATACACATCGATATCCCTCGGAAGCGATAAGATTGCTACCGATGGATATCGATGGCTAGCGATAGGCAGCGGGAGCTGCCGATCTCGAGAGGCATGCAGAGCTTGCGGGCTGTGGGCCGTGTTGCTCTTGGGAGGCCCCGAGACCTCTCGACATTGACCATTTTGGGGATCGAGGGCCCTTCTGGAGCATTGATTTCCATAGGCATGGTGCGGGAATGACACGCAGAGAGAGCGAGCCCTCTCGCTCTGCCTCAGAAGCTGTCGATCTCCACAGCTCCGTAGCCAGCGGGAGGCATCGAGAGCGAGAGGCGTGCCTAACTCTCAATGCCTAGCGATGGCTGTCGATCTCCACGGGCATTTTCGCTTTTGGCACGGGGCCGATCCTCTTCTTGTGAGGCATCCAAGCAGTCTTGCCATCGATACCTCTCGATAGCGAGGGGCATCGAAGCCTGTCCAATTCCACACCTATCGATACACATCGATATCCCTCGGAAGCGAGAAGATCGCTACCGATGGATATCGATGGCTAGCGATAGGCAGCGGGAGCTGCCGATCTCGAGAGGCATGCAGAGCTTGCGGGCTGTGGGCCGTGTTGCTCCTGGGAGGCCCCGAGGCCTGTCGACATTGACCATTTTGGGGATCGAGGGCCCTTCTGGAGCATTGAT
This sequence comes from Dromaius novaehollandiae, assembly GCF_036370855.1. Taxonomy (NCBI): domain Eukaryota; kingdom Metazoa; phylum Chordata; class Aves; order Casuariiformes; family Dromaiidae; genus Dromaius; species Dromaius novaehollandiae. The sequence goes on along the minus strand of NC_088098.1, from coordinate 83,757,180 downwards.
TTCCATAGGCATGGTGCGGGAACGACACGCAGAGAGAGCGAGCCCTCTCGCTCTGCCTCAGAAGCTGTTGAGCTCCACAGCTCCGTAGCCAGCGGGAGGCATCGAGAGCAAGAGGCGTGCCTAACTCTCAATGCCTAGCGATGGCTGTCGATCTCCACGGGCATTTTCGCTTTTGGCACGGGGCCGATCCTCTTCTTGTGAGGCATCCAAGCAATCCCGCCATCGATACCTCTCGATAGGGAGGGGCATCGAAGCCTGTCCAATTCCACACCTATCGGTACACATCGATATCCCTCGGAAGCGATAAGATTGCTACCGATGGATATCGATGGCTAGCGATAGGCAGCGGGAGCTGCCGATCTCGAGAGGCATGCAGAGCTTGCGGGCTGTGGGCCGTGTTGCTCTTGGGAGGCCCCGAGACCTCTCGACATTGACCATTTTGGGGATCGAGGGCCCTTCTGGAGCATTGATTTCCATAGGCATGGTGCGGGAACGACACGCAGAGAGAGCGAGCCCTCTCGCTCTGCCTCAGAAGCTGTTAATCTCCACAGCTCCGTAGCCAGCGGGAGGCATCGAGAGCGAGAGGCGTGCCTAACTCTCAATGCCTAGCGATGGCTGTTGATCTCCACGGGCATTTTCGCTTTTGGCACGGGGCCGATCCTCTTCTTGTGAGGCATCCAAGCAATCCCGCCATCGATACCTCTCGATAGGGAGGGGCATCGAAGCCTGTCCAATTCCACACCTATCGATACACATCGATATCCCTCGGAAGCGATAAGATTGCTACCGATGGATATCGATGGCTAGCGATAGGCAGCGGGAGCTGCCGATCTCGAGAGGCATGCAGAGCTTGCGGGCTGTGGGCCGTGTTGCTCCTGGGAGGCCCCGAGGCCTCTCGACATTGACCGTTTTGGGGATCGAGGGCCCTTCTGGAGCATTGATTTCCATAGGCATGGTGCGGGAACGACACGCAGAGAGAGCGAGCCCTCTCGCTCTGCCTCAGAAGCTGTTGAGCTCCACAGCTCCGTAGCCAGCGGGAGGCATCGAGAGCGAGAGGCGTGCCTAACTCTCAATGCCTAGCGATGGCTGTCGATCTCCACGGGCATTTTCGCTTTTGGCACGGGGCCGATCCTCTTCTTGTGAGGCATCCAAACGGTCTCACCATCAATACCTCTCGATAGGGAGGGGCATCGAAGCCTGTCCAATTCCACACCTATCGATACACATCGATATCCCTCGGAAGCGAGAAGATCGCTACCGATGGATATCGATGGCTAGCGATAGGCAGCGGGAGCTGCCGATCTCGAGAGGCATGCAGAGCTTGCGGGCTGTGGGCCGTGTTGCTCTTGGGAGGCCCCGAGACCTCTCGACATTGACCATTTTGGGGATCGAGGGCCCTTCTGGAGCATTGATTTCCATAGGCATGGTGCGGGAACGACACACAGAGAGAGCGAGCCCTCTCGCTCTGCCTCAGAAGCTGTCGATCTCCACAGCTCCGTAGCCAGCGGGAGGCATCAATAACGAGAGGCGTACCTAACTTTCAATGCCTAGCGATGGCTGTCGATCTCCATGGGCATTTTCGCTTTTGGCACGGGGCCGATCCTCTTCTTGTGAGGCATCCAAGCAGTCTTGCCATCGATACCTCTCGATAGGGAGGGGCATCGAAGCCTGTCCAATTCCACACCTATCGATACACATCGATATCCCTCGGAAGCGATAAGATTGCTACCGATGGATATCGATGGCTAGCGATAGGCAGCGGGAGCTGCCGATCTCGAGAGGCATGCAGAGCTTGCGGGCTGTGGGCCGTGTTGCTCTTGGGAGGCCCCGAGACCTCTCGACATTGACCATTTTGGGGATCGAGGGCCCTTCTGGAGCATTGATTTCCATAGGCATGGTGCGGGAATGACACGCAGAGAGAGCGAGCCCTCTCGCTCTGCCTCAGAAGCTGTTAATCTCCACAGCTCCGTAGCCAGCGGGAGGCATCGAGAGCGAGAGGCGTGCCTAACTCTCAATGCCTAGCAATGGCTGTCGATCTCCACGGGCATTTTCGCTTTTGGCACGGGGCCAATCCTCTTCTTGTGAGGCATCCAAGCAGTCTTGCCATCGATACCTCTCGATAGCGAGGGGCATCGAAGCCTGTCCAATTCCACACCTATCGATACACATCGATATCCCTCGGAAGCGATAAGATCGCTACCGATGGATATCGATGGCTAGCGATAGGCAGCGGGAGCTGCCGATCTCGAGAGGCATGCAGAGCTTGCGGGCTGTGGGCCGTGTTGCTCTTGGGAGGCCCCGAGACCTCTCGACATTGACCATTTTGGGGATCGAGGGCCCTTCTGGAGCATTGATTTCCATAGGCATGGTGCGGGAACGACACACAGAGAGAGCGAGCCCTCTCGCTCTGCCTCAGAAGCTGTCGATCTCCACAGCTCCGTAGCCAGCGGGAGGCATCGAGAGCGAGAGGCGTGCCTAACTCTCAATGCCTAGCGATGGCTGTCGATCTCCACGGGCATTTTCGCTTTTGGCACGGGGCCGATCCTCTTCTTGTGAGGCATCCAAGCAGTCTTGCCATCGATACCTCTCGATAGCGAGGGGCATCGAAGCCTGTCCAATTCCACACCTATCGATACACATCGATATCCCTCGGAAGCGAGAAGATCGCTACCGATGGATATCGATGGCTAGCGATAGGCAGCGGGAGCTGCCGATCTCGAGAGGCATGCAGAGCTTGCGGGCTGTGGGCCGTGTTGCTCCTGGGAGGCCCCGAGGCCTGTCGACATTGACCATTTTGGGGATCGAGGGCCCTTCTGGAGCATTGATTTCCATAGGCATGGTGCGGGAACGACACGCAGAGAGCGAGCCCTCTCGCTCTGCCTCAGAAGCTGTTAATCTCCACAGCTCCGTAGCCAGCGGGAGGCATCGAGAGCGAGAGGCATGCCTAGCGATGGCTGTTGATCTCCACGGGCATTTTCGCTTTTGGCACGGGGCCGATCCTCTTCTTGTGAGGCATCCAAGCAATCCCGCCATCGATACCTCTCGATAGGGAGGGGCATCGAAGCCTGTCCAATTCCACACCTATCGATACACATCGATATCCCTCGGAAGCGAGAAGATCGCTACCGATGGATATCGATGGCTAGCGATAGGCAGCGGGAGCTGCCGATCTCGAGAGGCATGCAGAGCTTGCGGGCTGTGGGCCGTGTTGCTCTTGGGAGGCCCCGAGGCCTCTCGACATTGACCATTTTGGGGATCGAGGGCCCTTCTGGAGCATTGATTTCCATAGGCATGGTGCGGGAACGACACGCAGAGAGAGCGAGCCCTCTCGCTCTGCCTCAGAAGCTGTTGAGCTCCACAGCTCCGTAGCCAGCGGGAGGCATCGAGAGCGAGAGGCGTGCCTAACTCTCAATGCCTAGCGATGGCTGTCGATCTCCACGGGCATTTTCGCTTTTGGCACGGGGCCGATCCTCTTCTTGTGAGGCATCCAAGCAGTCTTGCCATCGATACCTCTCGATAGGGAGGGGCATCGAAGCCTGTCCAATTCCACACCTATCGGTACACATCGATATCCCTCGGAAGCGATAAGATTGCTACCGATGGATATCGATGGCTAGCGATAGGCAGCGGGAGCTGCCGATCTCGAGAGGCATGCAGAGCTTGCGGGCTGTGGGCCGTGTTGCTCTTGGGAGGCCCCGAGACCTCTCGACATTGACCATTTTGGGGATCGAGGGCCCTTCTGGAGCATTGATTTCCATAGGCATGGTGCGGGAATGACACGCAGAGAGAGCGAGCCCTCTCGCTCTGCCTCAGAAGCTGTTAATCTCCACAGCTCCGTAGCCAGCGGGAGGCATCGAGAGCGAGAGGCGTGCCTAACTCTCAATGCCTAGCGATGGCTGTCGATCTCCACGGGCATTTTCGCTTTTGGCACGGGGCCAATCCTCTTCTTGTGAGGCATCCAAGCAGTCTTGCCATCGATACCTCTCGATAGGGAGGGGCATCGAAGCCTGTCCAATTCCACACCTATCGATACACATCGATATCCCTCGGAAGCGATAAGATCGCTACCGATGGATATCGATGGCTAGCGATAGGCAGCGGGAGCTGCCGATCTCGAGAGGCATGCAGAGCTTGCGGGCTGTGGGCCGTGTTGCTCTTGGGAGGCCCCGAGACCTCTCGACATTGACCATTTTGGGGATCGAGGGCCCTTCTGGAGCATTGATTTCCATAGGCATGGTGCGGGAACGACACACAGAGAGAGCGAGCCCTCTCGCTCTGCCTCAGAAGCTGTCGATCTCCACAGCTCCGTAGCCAGCGGGAGGCATCGAGAGCGAGAGGCGTGCCTAACTCTCAATGCCTAGCGATGGCTGTCGATCTCCACGGGCATTTTCGCTTTTGGCACGGGGCCGATCCTCTTCTTGTGAGGCATCCAAGCAGTCTTGCCATCGATACCTCTCGATAGCGAGGGGCATCGAAGCCTGTCCAATTCCACACCTATCGATACACATCGATATCCCTCGGAAGCGAGAAGATCGCTACCGATGGATATCGATGGCTAGCGATAGGCAGCGGGAGCTGCCGATCTCGAGAGGCATGCAGAGCTTGCGGGCTGTGGGCCGTGTTGCTCCTGGGAGGCCCCGAGGCCTGTCGACATTGACCATTTTGGGGATCGAGGGCCCTTCTGGAGCATTGATTTCCATAGGCATGGTGCGGGAACGACACACAGAGAGAGCGAGCCCTCTCGCTCTGCCTCAGAAGCTGTTGAGCTCCACAGCTCCGTAGCCAGCGGGAGGCATCGAGAGCGAGAGGCGTGCCTAACTCTCAATGCCTAGCGATGGCTGTCGATCTCCACGGGCATTTTCGCTTTTGGCACGGGGCCGATCCTCTTCTTGTGAGGCATCCAAGCAGTCTTGCCATCGATACCTCTCGATAGGGAGGGGCATCGAAGCCTGTCCAATTCCACACCTATCGATACACATCGATATCCCTCGGAAGCGATAAGATCGCTACCGATGGATATCGATGGCTAGCGATAGGCAGCGGGAGCTGCCGATCTCGAGAGGCATGCAGAGCTTGCGGGCTGTGGGCCGTGTTGCTCTTGGGAGGCCCCGAGACCTCTCGACATTGACCATTTTGGGGATCGAGGGCCCTTCTGGAGCATTGATTTCCATAGGCATGGTGCGGGAACGACACGCAGAGAGAGCGAGCCCTCTCGCTCTGCCTCAGAAGCTGTTGATCTCCACAGCTCCGTAGCCAGCGGGAGGCATCGAGAGCAAGAGGCGTGCCTAACTCTCAATGCCTAGCGATGGCTGTCGATCTCCACGGGCATTTTCGCTTTTGGCACGGGGCCGATCCTCTTCTTGTGAGGCATCCAAGCAATCCCGCCATCGATACCTCTCGATAGGGAGGGGCATCGAAGCCTGTCCAATTCCACACCTATCGGTACACATCGATATCCCTCGGAAGCGATAAGATTGCTACCGATGGATATCGATGGCTAGCGATAGGCAGCGGGAGCTGCCGATCTCGAGAGGCATGCAGAGCTTGCGGGCTGTGGGCCGTGTTGCTCTTGGGAGGCCCCGAGACCTCTCGACATTGACCATTTTGGGGATCGAGGGCCCTTCTGGAGCATTGATTTCCATAGGCATGGTGCGGGAACGACACGCAGAGAGCGAGCCCTCTCGCTCTGCCTCAGAAGCTGTTAATCTCCACAGCTCCGTAGCCAGCGGGAGGCATCGAGAGCGAGAGGCATGCCTAGCGATGGCTGTTGATCTCCACGGGCATTTTCGCTTTTGGCACGGGGCCGATCCTCTTCTTGTGAGGCATCCAAGCAATCCCGACATCGATACCTCTCGATAGGGAGGGGCATCGAAGCCTGTCCAATTCCACACCTATCGATACACATCGATATCCCTCGGAAGCGAGAAGATCGCTACCGATGGATATCGATGGCTAGCGATAGGCAGCGGGAGCTGCCGATCTCGAGAGGCATGCAGAGCTTGCGGGCTGTGGGCCGTGTTGCTCTTGGGAGGCCCCGAGGCCTCTCGACATTGACCATTTTGGGGATCGAGGGCCCTTCTGGAGCATTGATTTCCATAGGCATGGTGCGGGAACGACACGCAGAGAGAGCGAGCCCTCTCGCTCTGCCTCAGAAGCTGTTGAGCTCCACAGCTCCGTAGCCAGCGGGAGGCATCGAGAGCGAGAGGCGTGCCTAACTCTCAATGCCTAGCGATGGCTGTCGATCTCCACGGGCATTTTCGCTTTTGGCACGGGGCCGATCCTCTTCTTGTGAGGCATCCAAGCAGTCTTGCCATCGATACCTCTCGATAGGGAGGGGCATCGAAGCCTGTCCAATTCCACACCTATCGGTACACATCGATATCCCTCGGAAGCGATAAGATTGCTACCGATGGATATCGATGGCTAGCGATAGGCAGCGGGAGCTGCCGATCTCGAGAGGCATGCAGAGCTTGCGGGCTGTGGGCCGTGTTGCTCTTGGGAGGCCCCGAGACCTCTCGACATTGACCATTTTGGGGATCGAGGGCCCTTCTGGAGCATTGATTTCCATAGGCATGGTGCGGGAATGACACGCAGAGAGAGCGAGCCCTCTCGCTCTGCCTCAGAAGCTGTTAATCTCCACAGCTCCGTAGCCAGCGGGAGGCATCGAGAGCGAGAGGCGTGCCTAACTCTCAATGCCTAGCGATGGCTGTCGATCTCCACGGGCATTTTCGCTTTTGGCACGGGGCCAATCCTCTTCTTGTGAGGCATCCAAGCAGTCTTGCCATCGATACCTCTCGATAGGGAGGGGCATCGAAGCCTGTCCAATTCCACACCTATCGATACACATCGATATCCCTCGGAAGCGATAAGATCGCTACCGATGGATATCGATGGCTAGCGATAGGCAGCGGGAGCTGCCGATCTCGAGAGGCATGCAGAGCTTGCGGGCTGTGGGCCGTGTTGCTCTTGGGAGGCCCCGAGACCTCTCGACATTGACCATTTTGGGGATCAAGGGCCCTTCTGGAGCATTGATTTCCATAGGCATGGTGCGGGAACGACACACAGAGAGAGCGAGCCCTCTCGCTCTGCCTCAGAAGCTGTCGATCTCCACAGCTCCGTAGCCAGCGGGAGGCATCGAGAGCGAGAGGCGTGCCTAACTCTCAATGCCTAGCGATGGCTGTCGATCTCCACGGGCATTTTCGCTTTTGGCACGGGGCCGATCCTCTTCTTGTGAGGCATCCAAGCAGTCTTGCCATCGATACCTCTCGATAGGGAGGGGCATCGAAGCCTGTCCAATTCCACACCTATCGATACACATCGATATCCCTCGGAAGCGAGAAGATCGCTACCGATGGATATCGATGGCTAGCGATAGGCAGCGGGAGCTGCCGATCTCGAGAGGCATGCAGAGCTTGCGGGCTGTGGGCCGTGTTGCTCCTGGGAGGCCCCGAGGCCTGTCGACATTGACCATTTTGGGGATCGAGGGCCCTTCTGGAGCATTGATTTCCATAGGCATGGTGCGGGAACGACACACAGAGAGAGCGAGCCCTCTCGCTCTGCCTCAGAAGCTGTTGAGCTCCACAGCTCCGTAGCCAGCGGGAGGCATCGAGAGCGAGAGGCGTGCCTAACTCTCAATGCCTAGCGATGGCTGTCGATCTCCACGGGCATTTTCGCTTTTGGCACGGGGCCGATCCTCTTCTTGTGAGGCATCCAAGCAGTCTTGCCATCGATACCTCTCGATAGGGAGGGGCATCGAAGCCTGTCCAATTCCACACCTATCGATACACATCGATATCCCTCGGAAGCGAGAAGATCGCTACCGATGGATATCGATGGCTAGCGATAGGCAGCGGGAGCTGCCGATCTCGAGAGGCATGCAGAGCTTGCGGGCTGTGGGCCGTGTTGCTCTTGGGAGGCCCCGAGACCTCTCGACATTGACCATTTTGGGGATCGAGGGCCCTTCTGGAGCATTGATTTCCATAGGCATGGTGCGGGAACGACATGCAGAGAGCGAGCCCTCTCGCTCTGCCTCAGAAGCTGTTAATCTCCACAGCTCCGTAGCCAGCGGGAGGCATCGAGAGCGAGAGGCATGCCTAGCGATGGCTGTTGATCTCCACGGGCATTTTCGCTTTTGGCACGGGGCCGATCCTCTTCTTGTGAGGCATCCAAGCAATCCCGACATCGATACCTCTCGATAGGGAGGGGCATCGAAGCCTGTCCAATTCCACACCTATCGATACACATCGATATCCCTCGGAAGCGAGAAGATTGCTACCGATGGATATCGATGGCTAGCGATAGGCAGCGGGAGCTGCCGATCTCGAGAGGCATGCAGAGCTTGCGGGCTGTGGGCCGTGTTGCTCTTGGGAGGCCCCGAGGCCTCTCGACATTGACCATTTTGGGGATCGAGGGCCCTTCTGGAGCATTGATTTCCATAGGCATGGTGCGGGAACGACACGCAGAGAGAGCGAGCCCTCTCGCTCTGCCTCAGAATCTGTTAATCTCCACAGCTCCGTAGCCAGCGGGAGGCATCGAGAGCGAGAGGCGTGCCTAACTCTCAATGCCTAGCGATGGCTGTCGATCTCCACGGGCATTTTCGCTTTTGGCACGGGGCCGATCCTCTTCTTGTGAGGCATCCAAACGGTCTCACCATCAATACCTCTCGATAGGGAGGGGCATCGAAGCCTGTCCAATTCCACACCTATCGATACACATCGATATCCCTCGGAAGCGATAAGATCGCTACCGATGGATATCGATGGCTAGCGATAGGCAGCGGGAGCTGCCGATCTCGAGAGGCATGCAGAGCTTGCGGGCTGTGGGCCGTGTTGCTCTTGGGAGGCCCCGAGACCTCTCGACATTGACCATTTTGGGGATCGAGGGCCCTTCTGGAGCATTGATTTCCATAGGCATGGTGCGGGAACGACACACAGAGAGAGCGAGCCCTCTCGCTCTGCCTCAGAATCTGTTAATCTCCACAGCTCCGTAGCCAGCGGGAGGCATCGAGAGCGAGAGGCATGCCTAGCGATGGCTGTCGATCTCCACGGGCATTTTCGCTTTTGGCACGGGGCCGATCCTCTTCTTGTGAGGCATCCAAGCAATCCCGCCATCGATACCTCTCGATAGGGAGGGGCATCGAAGCCTGTCCAATTCCACACCTATCGATACACATCGATATCCCTCGGAAGCGATAAGATCGCTACCGATGGATATCGATGGCTAGCGATAGGCAGCGGGAGCTGCCAATCTCGAGAGGCATGCAGAGCTTGCGGGCTGTGGGCCATGTTGCTCCTGGGAGGCCCCGAGACCTCTCGACATTGACCATTTTGGGGATCGAGGGCCCTTCTGGAGCATTGATTTCCATAGGCATGGTGCGGGAACGACACACAGAGAGAGCGAGCCCTCTCGCTCTGCCTCAGAAGCTGTCGATCTCCACAGCTCCGTAGCCAGCGGGAGGCATCAATAACAAGAGGCGTGCCTAACTCTCAATGCCTAGCGATGGCTGTCGATCTCCACGGGCATTTTCGCTTTTGGCACGGGGCCGATCCTCTTCTTGTGAGGCATCCAAGCAATCCCGACATCGATACCTCTCGATAGGGAGGGGCATCGAAGCCTGTCCAATTCCACACCTATCGATACACATTGATATCCCTCGGAAGCGAGAAGATCGCTACCGATGGATATCGATGGCTAGCGATAGGCAGCGGGAGCTGCCGATCTCGAGAGGCATGCAGAGCTTGCGGGCTGTGGGCCGTGTTGCTCTTGGGAGGCCCCGAGACCTCTCGACATTGACCATTTTGGGGATCGAGGGCCCTTCTGGAGCATTGATTTCCATAGGCATGGTGCGGGAACGACACACAGAGAGAGCGAGCCCTCTCGCTCTGCCTCAGAATCTGTTAATCTCCACAGCTCCGTAGCCAGCGGGAGGCATCGAGAGCGAGAGGCATGCCTAGCGATGGCTGTCGATCTCCACGGGCATTTTCGCTTTTGGCACGGGGCCGATCCTCTTCTTGTGAGGCATCCAAGCAATCCCGCCATCGATACCTCTCGATAGGGAGGGGCATCGAAGCCTGTCCAATTCCACACCTATCGATACACATCGATATCCCTCGGAAGCGATAAGATCGCTACCGATGGATATCGATGGCTAGCGATAGGCAGCGGGAGCTGCCAATCTCGAGAGGCATGCAGAGCTTGCGGGCTGTGGGCCATGTTGCTCCTGGGAGGCCCCGAGACCTCTCGACATTGACCATTTTGGGGATCGAGGGCCCTTCTGGAGCATTGATTTCCATAGGCATGGTGCGGGAACGACACACAGAGAGAGCGAGCCCTCTCGCTCTGCCTCAGAAGCTGTTAATCTCCACAGCTCCGTAGCCAGCGGGAGGCATCAATAACAAGAGGCGTGCCTAACTCTCAATGCCTAGCGATGGCTGTCGATCTCCACGGGCATTTTCGCTTTTGGCACGGGGCCGATCCTCTTCTTGTGAGGCATCCAAGCAATCCCGACATCGATACCTCTCGATAGGGAGGGGCATCGAAGCCTGTCCAATTCCACACCTATCGATACACATCGATATCCCTCGGAAGCGAGAAGATTGCTACCGATGGATATCGATGGCTAGCGATAGGCAGCGGGAGCTGCCGATCTCGAGAGGCATGCAGAGCTTGCGGGCTGTGGGCCGTGTTGCTCTTGGGAGGCCCCGAGACCTCTCGACATTGACCATTTTGGGGATCGAGGGCCCTTCTGGAGCATTGATTTCCATAGGCATGGTGCGGGAACGACACGCAGAGAGAGCGAGCCCTCTCGCTCTGCCTCAGAAGCTGTTGAGCTCCACAGCTCCGTAGCCAGCGGGAGGCATCGAGAGCAAGAGGCGTGCCTAACTCTCAATGCCTAGCGATGGCTGTCGATCTCCACGGGCATTTTCGCTTTTGGCACGGGGCCGATCCTCTTCTTGTGAGGCATCCAAGCAATCCCGCCATCGATACCTCTCGATAGGGAGGGGCATCGAAGCCTGTCCAATTCCACACCTATCGGTACACATCGATATCCCTCGGAAGCGATAAGATTGCTACCGATGGATATCGATGGCTAGCGATAGGCAGCGGGAGCTGCCGATCTCGAGAGGCATGCAGAGCTTGCGGGCTGTGGGCCGTGTTGCTCTTGGGAGGCCCCGAGACCTCTCGACATTGACCATTTTGGGGATCGAGGGCCCTTCTGGAGCATTGATTTCCATAGGCATGGTGCGGGAACGACACGCAGAGAGCGAGCCCTCTCGCTCTGCCTCAGAAGCTGTTAATCTCCACATCTCCGTAGCCAGCGGGAGGCATCGAGAGCGAGAGGCATGCCTAGCGATGGCTGTTGATCTCCACGGGCATTTTCGCTTTTGGCACGGGGCCGATCCTCTTCTTGTGAGGCATCCAAGCAATCCCGCCATCGATACCTCTCGATAGCGAGGGGCATCGAAGCCTGTCCAATTCCACACCTATCGATACACATCGATATCCCTCGGAAGCGAGAAGATCGCTACCGATGGATATCGATGGCTAGCGATAGGCAGCGGGAGCTGCCGATCTCGAGAGGCATGCAGAGCTTGCGGGCTGTGGGCCGTGTTGCTCTTGGGAGGCCCCGAGGCCTCTCGACATTGACCATTTTGGGGATCGAGGGCCCTTCTGGAGCATTGATTTCCATAGGCATGGTGCGGGAACGACACGCAGAGAGAGCGAGCCCTCTCGCTCTGCCTCAGAAGCTGTTGAGCTCCACAGCTCCGTAGCCAGCGGGAGGCATCGAGAGCGAGAGGCGTGCCTAACTCTCAATGCCTAGCGATGGCTGTCGATCTCCACGGGCATTTTCGCTTTTGGCACGGGGCCGATCCTCTTCTTGTGAGGCATCCAAGCAGTCTTGCCATCGATACCTCTCGATAGGGAGGGGCATCGAAGCCTGTCCAATTCCACACCTATCGGTACACATCGATATCCCTCGGAAGCGATAAGATTGCTACCGATGGATATCGATGGCTAGCGATAGGCAGCGGGAGCTGCCGATCTCGAGAGGCATGCAGAGCTTGCGGGCTGTGGGCCGTGTTGCTCTTGGGAGGCCCCGAGACCTCTCGACATTGACCATTTTGGGGATCGAGGGCCCTTCTGGAGCATTGATTTCCATAGGCATGGTGCGGGAATGACACGCAGAGAGAGCGAGCCCTCTCGCTCTGCCTCAGAAGCTGTTAATCTCCACAGCTCCGTAGCCAGCGGGAGGCATCGAGAGCGAGAGGCGTGCCTAACTCTCAATGCCTAGCGATGGCTGTCGATCTCCACGGGCATTTTCGCTTTTGGCACGGGGCCAATCCTCTTCTTGTGAGGCATCCAAGCAGTCTTGCCATCGATACCTCTCGATAGGGAGGGGCATCGAAGCCTGTCCAATTCCACACCTATCGATACACATCGATATCCCTCGGAAGCGATAAGATCGCTACCGATGGATATCGATGGCTAGCGATAGGCAGCGGGAGCTGCCGATCTCGAGAGGCATGCAGAGCTTGCGGGCTGTGGGCCGTGTTGCTCTTGGGAGGCCCCGAGACCTCTCGACATTGACCATTTTGGGGATCGAGGGCCCTTCTGGAGCATTGATTTCCATAGGCATGGTGCGGGAACGACACACAGAGAGAGCGAGCCCTCTCGCTCTGCCTCAGAAGCTGTCGATCTCCACAGCTCCGTAGCCAGCGGGAGGCATCGAGAGCGAGAGGCGTGCCTAACTCTCAATGCCTAGCGATGGCTGTCGATCTCCACGGGCATTTTCGCTTTTGGCACGGGGCCGATCCTCTTCTTGTGAGGCATCCAAGCAGTCTTGCCATCGATACCTCTCGATAGGGAGGGGCATCGAAGCCTGTCCAATTCCACACCTATCGATACACATCGATATCCCTCGGAAGCGAGAAGATCGCTACCGATGGATATCGATGGCTAGCGATAGGCAGCGGGAGCTGCCGATCTCGAGAGGCATGCAGAGCTTGCGGGCTGTGGGCCGTGTTGCTCTTGGGAGGCCCCGAGACCTCTCGACATTGACCATTTTGGGGATCGAGGGCCCTTCTGGAGCATTGATTTCCATAGGCATGGTGCGGGAACGACACGCAGAGAGAGCGAGCCCTCTCGCTCTGCCTCAGAAGCTGTTGAGCTCCACAGCTCCGTAGCCAGCGGGAGGCATCGAGAGCAAGAGGCGTGCCTAACTCTCAATGCCTAGCGATGGCTGTCGATCTCCACGGGCATTTTCGCTTTTGGCACGGGGCCGATCCTCTTCTTGTGAGGCATCCAAGCAATCCCGCCATCGATACCTCTCGATAGGGAGGGGCATCGAAGCCTGTCCAATTCCACACCTATCGGTACACATCGATATCCCTCGGAAGCGATAAGATTGCTACCGATGGATATCGATGGCTAGCGATAGGCAGCGGGAGCTGCCGATCTCGAGAGGCATGCAGAGCTTGCGGGCTGTGGGCCGTGTTGCTCTTGGGAGGCCCCGAGACCTCTCGACATTGACCATTTTGGGGATCGAGGGCCCTTCTGGAGCATTGATTTCCATAGGCATGGTGCGGGAACGACACGCAGAGAGCGAGCCCTCTCGCTCTGCCTCAGAAGCTGTTAATCTCCACAGCTCCGTAGCCAGCGGGAGGCATCGAGAGCGAGAGGCATGCCTAGCGATGGCTGTTGATCTCCACGGGCATTTTCGCTTTTGGCACGGGGCCGATCCTCTTCTTGTGAGGCATCCAAGCAATCCCGACATCGATACCTCTCGATAGGGAGGGGCATCGAAGCCTGTCCAATTCCACACCTATCGATACACATCGATATCCCTCGGAAGCGAGAAGATCGCTACCGATGGATATCGATGGCTAGCGATAGGCAGCGGGAGCTGCCGATCTCGAGAGGCATGCAGAGCTTACGGGCTGTGGGCCGTGTTGCTCTTGGGAGGCCCCGAGGCCTCTCGACATTGACCATTTTGGGGATCGAGGGCCCTTCTGGAGCATTGATTTCCATAGGCATGGTGCGGGAACGACACGCAGAGAGAGCGAGCCCTCTCGCTCTGCCTCAGAAGCTGTTGAGCTCCACAGCTCCGTAGCCAGCGGGAGGCATCGAGAGCGAGAGGCGTGCCTAACTCTCAATGCCTAGCGATGGCTGTCGATCTCCACGGGCATTTTCGCTTTTGGCACGGGGCCGATCCTCTTCTTGTGAGGCATCCAAGCAGTCTTGCCATCGATACCTCTCGATAGGGAGGGGCATCGAAGCCTGTCCAATTCCACACCTATCGGTACACATCGATATCCCTCGGAAGCGATAAGATTGCTACCGATGGATATCGATGGCTAGCGATAGGCAGCGGGAGCTGCCGATCTCGGGAGGCATGCAGAGCTTGCGGGCTGTGGGCCGTGTTGCTCTTGGGAGGCCCCGAGACCTCTCGACATTGACCATTTTGGGGATCGAGGGCCCTTCTGGAGCATTGATTTCCATAGGCATGGTGCGGGAATGACACGCAGAGAGAGCGAGCCCTCTCGCTCTGCCTCAGAAGCTGTTAATCTCCACAGCTCCGTAGCCAGCGGGAGGCATCGAGAGCGAGAGGCGTGCCTAACTCTCAATGCCTAGCGATGGCTGTCGATCTCCACGGGCATTTTCGCTTTTGGCACGGGGCCAATCCTCTTCTTGTGAGGCATCCAAGCAGTCTTGCCATCGATACCTCTCGATAGGGAGGGGCATCGAAGCCTGTCCAATTCCACACCTATCGATACACATCGATATCCCTCGGAAGCGATAAGATCGCTACCGATGGATATCGATGGCTAGCGATAGGCAGCGGGAGCTGCCGATCTCGAGAGGCATGCAGAGCTTGCGGGCTGTGGGCCGTGTTGCTCTTGGGAGGCCCCGAGACCTCTCGACATTGACCATTTTGGGGATCAAGGGCCCTTCTGGAGCATTGATTTCCATAGGCATGGTGCGGGAACGACACACAGAGAGAGCGAGCCCTCTCGCTCTGCCTCAGAAGCTGTCGATCTCCACAGCTCCGTAGCCAGCGGGAGGCATCGAGAGCGAGAGGCGTGCCTAACTCTCAATGCCTAGCGATGGCTGTCGATCTCCACGGGCATTTTCGCTTTTGGCACGGGGCCGATCCTCTTCTTGTGAGGCATCCAAGCAGTCTTGCCATCGATACCTCTCGATAGGGAGGGGCATCGAAGCCTGTCCAATTCCACACCTATCGATACACATCGATATCCCTCGGAAGCGAGAAGATCGCTACCGATGGATATCGATGGCTAGCGATAGGCAGCGGGAGCTGCCGATCTCGAGAGGCATGCAGAGCTTGCGGGCTGTGGGCCGTGTTGCTCCTGGGAGGCCCCGAGGCCTGTCGACATTGACCATTTTGGGGATCGAGGGCCCTTCTGGAGCATTGATTTCCATAGGCATGGTGCGGGAACGACACACAGAGAGAGCGAGCCCTCTCGCTCTGCCTCAGAAGCTGTTGAGCTCCACAGCTCCGTAGCCAGCGGGAGGCATCGAGAGCGAGAGGCGTGCCTAACTCTCAATGCCTAGCGATGGCTGTCGATCTCCACGGGCATTTTCGCTTTTGGCACGGGGCCGATCCTCTTCTTGTGAGGCATCCAAGCAGTCTTGCCATCGATACCTCTCGATAGCGAGGGGCATCGAAGCCTGTCCAATTCCACACCTATCGATACACATCGATATCCCTCGGAAGCGAGAAGATCGCTACCGATGGATATCGATGGCTAGCGATAGGCAGCGGGAGCTGCCGATCTCGAGAGGCATGCAGAGCTTGCGGGCTGTGGGCCGTGTTGCTCTTGGGAGGCCCCGAGACCTCTCGACATTGACCATTTTGGGGATCGAGGGCCCTTCTGGAGCATTGATTTCCATAGGCATGGTGCGGGAACGACATGCAGAGAGCGAGCCCTCTCGCTCTGCCTCAGAAGCTGTTAATCTCCACAGCTCCGTAGCCAGCGGGAGGCATCGAGAGCGAGAGGCATGCCTAGCGATGGCTGTTGATCTCCACGGGCATTTTCGCTTTTGGCACGGGGCCGATCCTCTTCTTGTGAGGCATCCAAGCAATCCCGACATCGATACCTCTCGATAGGGAGGGGCATCGAAGCCTGTCCAATTCCACACCTATCGATACACATCGATATCCCTCGGAAGCGAGAAGATTGCTACCGATGGATATCGATGGCTAGCGATAGGCAGCGGGAGCTGCCGATCTCGAGAGGCATGCAGAGCTTGCGGGCTGTGGGCCGTGTTGCTCTTGGGAGGCCCCGAGGCCTCTCGACATTGACCATTTTGGGGATCGAGGGCCCTTCTGGAGCATTGATTTCCATAGGCATGGTGCGGGAACGACACGCAGAGAGAGCGAGCCCTCTCGCTCTGCCTCAGAAGCTGTTGAGCTCCACAGCTCCGTAGCCAGCGGGAGGCATCGAGAGCGAGAGGCGTGCCTAACTCTCAATGCCTAGCGATGGCTGTCGATCTCCACGGGCATTTTCGCTTTTGGCACGGGGCCGATCCTCTTCTTGTGAGGCATCCAAACGGTCTCACCATCAATACCTCTCGATAGGGAGGGGCATCGAAGCCTGTCCAATTCCACACCTATCGATACACATCGATATCCCTCGGAAGCGATAAGATCGCTACCGATGGATATCGATGGCTAGCGATAGGCAGCGGGAGCTGCCGATCTCGAGAGGCATGCAGAGCTTGCGGGCTGTGGGCCGTGTTGCTCTTGGGAGGCCCCGAGACCTCTCGACATTGACCATTTTGGGGATCGAGGGCCCTTCTGGAGCATTGATTTCCATAGGCATGGTGCGGGAACGACACACAGAGAGAGCGAGCCCTCTCGCTCTGCCTCAGAATCTGTTAATCTCCACAGCTCCGTAGCCAGCGGGAGGCATCGAGAGCGAGAGGCATGCCTAGCGATGGCTGTCGATCTCCACGGGCATTTTCGCTTTTGGCACGGGGCCGATCCTCTTCTTGTGAGGCATCCAAGCAATCCCGCCATCGATACCTCTCGATAGGGAGGGGCATCGAAGCCTGTCCAATTCCACACCTATCGATACACATCGATATCCCTCGGAAGCGATAAGATCGCTACCGATGGATATCGATGGCTAGCGATAGGCAGCGGGAGCTGCCAATCTCGAGAGGCATGCAGAGCTTGCGGGCTGTGGGCCATGTTGCTCCTGGGAGGCCCCGAGACCTCTCGACATTGACCATTTTGGGGATCGAGGGCCCTTCTGGAGCATTGATTTCCATAGGCATGGTGCGGGAACGACACACAGAGAGAGCGAGCCCTCTCGCTCTGCCTCAGAAGCTGTCGATCTCCACAGCTCCGTAGCCAGCGGGAGGCATCAATAACAAGAGGCGTGCCTAACTCTCAATGCCTAGCGATGGCTGTCGATCTCCACGGGCATTTTCGCTTTTGGCACGGGGCCGATCCTCTTCTTGTGAGGCATCCAAGCAATCCCGACATCGATACCTCTCGATAGGGAGGGGCATCGAAGCCTGTCCAATTCCACACCTATCGATACACATCGATATCCCTCGGTAGCGAGAAGATCGCTACCGATGGATATCGATGGCTAGCGATAGGCAGCGGGAGCTGCCGATCTCGAGAGGCATGCAGAGCTTGCGGGCTGTGGGCCGTGTTGCTCTTGGGAGGCCCCGAGACCTCTCGACATTGACCATTTTGGGGATCGAGGGCCCTTCTGGAGCATTGATTTCCATAGGCATGGTGCGGGAACGACACACAGAGAGAGCGAGCCCTCTCGCTCTGCCTCAGAATCTGTTAATCTCCACAGCTCCGTAGCCAGCGGGAGGCATCGAGAGCGAGAGGCATGCCTAGCGATGGCTGTCGATCTCCACGGGCATTTTCGCTTTTGGCACGGGGCCGATCCTCTTCTTGTGAGGCATCCAAGCAATCCCGCCATCGATACCTCTCGATAGGGAGGGGCATCGAAGCCTGTCCAATTCCACACCTATCGATACACATCGATATCCCTCGGAAGCGATAAGATCGCTACCGATGGATATCGATGGCTAGCGATAGGCAGCGGGAGCTGCCAATCTCGAGAGGCATGCAGAGCTTGCGGGCTGTGGGCCATGTTGCTCCTGGGAGGCCCCGAGACCTCTCGACATTGACCATTTTGGGGATCGAGGGCCCTTCTGGAGCATTGATTTCCATAGGCATGGTGCGGGAACGACACACAGAGAGAGCGAGCCCTCTCGCTCTGCCTCAGAAGCTGTTAATCTCCACAGCTCCGTAGCCAGCGGGAGGCATCAATAACAAGAGGCGTGCCTAACTCTCAATGCCTAGCGATGGCTGTCGATCTCCACGGGCATTTTCGCTTTTGGCACGGGGCCGATCCTCTTCTTGTGAGGCATCCAAGCAATCCCGACATCGATACCTCTCGATAGGGAGGGGCATCGAAGCCTGTCCAATTCCACACCTATCGATACACATCGATATCCCTCGGAAGCGAGAAGATTGCTACCGATGGATATCGATGGCTAGCGATAGGCAGCGGGAGCTGCCGATCTCGAGAGGCATGCAGAGCTTGCGGGCTGTGGGCCGTGTTGCTCTTGGGAGGCCCCGAGACCTCTCGACATTGACCATTTTGGGGATCGAGGGCCCTTCTGGAGCATTGATTTACATAGGCATGGTGCGGGAACGACACGCAGAGAGAGCGAGCCCTCTCGCTCTGCCTCAGAAGCTGTTAATCTCCACAGCTCCGTAGCCAGCGGGAGGCATCGAGAGCGAGAGGCGTGCCTAACTCTCAATGCCTAGCGATGGCTGTCGATCTCCACGGGCATTTTCGCTTTTGGCACGGGGCCGATCCTCTTCTTGTGAGGCATCCAAGCAATCCCGCCATCGATACCTCTCGATAGGGAGGGGCATCGAAGCCTGTCCAATTCCACACCTATCGATACACATCGATATCCCTCGGAAGCGATAAGATTGCTACCGATGGATATCGATGGCTAGCGATAGGCAGCGGGAGCTGCCGATCTCGAGAGGCATGCAGAGCTTGCGGGCTGTGGGCCGTGTTGCTCCTGGGAGGCCCCGAGGCCTCTCGACATTGACCGTTTTGGGGATCGAGGGCCCTTCTGGAGCATTGATTTCCATAGGCATGGTGCGGGAACGACACGCAGAGAGAGCGAGCCCTCTCGCTCTGCCTCAGAAGCTGTTAATCTCCACAGCTCCGTAGCCAGCGGGAGGCATCGAGAGCGAGAGGCGTGCCTAACTCTCAATGCCTAGCGATGGCTGTCGATCTCCACGGGCATTTTCGCTTTTGGCACGGGGCCGATCCTCTTCTTGTGAGGCATCCAAACGGTCTCACCATCAATACCTCTCGATAGGGAGGGGCATCGAAGCCTGTCCAATTCCACACCTATCGATACACATCGATATCCCTCGGAAGCGAGAAGATCGCTACCGATGGATATCGATGGCTAGCGATAGGCAGCGGGAGCTGCCGATCTCGAGAGGCATGCAGAGCTTGCGGGCTGTGGGCCGTGTTGCTCTTGGGAGGCCCCGAGACCTCTCGACATTGACCATTTTGGGGATCGAGGGCCCTTCTGGAGCATTGATTTCCATAGGCATGGTGCGGGAACGACACACAGAGAGAGCGAGCCCTCTCGCTCTGCCTCAGAAGCTGTCGATCTCCACAGCTCCGTAGCCAGCGGGAGGCATCAATAACGAGAGGCGTGCCTAACTCTCAATGCCTAGCGATGGCTGTCGATCTCCATGGGCATTTTCGCTTTTGGCACGGGGCCGATCCTCTTCTTGTGAGGCATCCAAGCAGTCTTGCCATCGATACCTCTCGATAGGGAGGGGCATCGAAGCCTGTCCAATTCCACACCTATCGGTACACATCGATATCCCTCGGAAGCGATAAGATTGCTACCGATGGATATCGATGGCTAGCGATAGGCAGCGGGAGCTGCCGATCTCGAGAGGCATGCAGAGCTTGCGGGCTGTGGGCCGTGTTGCTCTTGGGAGGCCCCGAGACCTCTCGACATTGACCATTTTGGGGATCGAGGGCCCTTCTGGAGCATTGATTTCCATAGGCATGGTGCGGGAATGACACGCAGAGAGAGCGAGCCCTCTCGCTCTGCCTCAGAAGCTGTTAATCTCCACAGCTCCGTAGCCAGCGGGAGGCATCGAGAGCGAGAGGCGTGCCTAACTCTCAATGCCTAGCGATGGCTGTCGATCTCCACGGGCATTTTCGCTTTTGGCACGGGGCCGATCCTCTTCTTGTGAGGCATCCAAGCAATCCCGACATCGATACCTCTCGATAGGGAGGGGCATCGAAGCCTGTCCAATTCCACACCTATCGATACACATCGATATCCCTCGGTAGCGAGAAGATCGCTACCGATGGATATCGATGGCTAGCGATAGGCAGCGGGAGCTGCCGATCTCGAGAGGCATGCAGAGCTTGCGGGCTGTGGGCCGTGTTGCTCTTGGGAGGCCCCGAGACCTCTCGACATTGACCATTTTGGGGATCGAGGGCCCTTCTGGAGCATTGATTTCCATAGGCATGGTGCGGGAACGACACACAGAGAGAGCGAGCCCTCTCGCTCTGCCTCAGAATCTGTTAATCTCCACAGCTCCGTAGCCAGCGGGAGGCATCGAGAGCGAGAGGCATGCCTAGCGATGGCTGTCGATCTCCACGGGCATTTTCGCTTTTGGCACGGGGCCGATCCTCTTCTTGTGAGGCATCCAAGCAATCCCGCCATCGATACCTCTCGATAGGGAGGGGCATCGAAGCCTGTCCAATTCCACACCTATCGATACACATCGATATCCCTCGGAAGCGATAAGATCGCTACCGATGGATATCGATGGCTAGCGATAGGCAGCGGGAGCTGCCAATCTGGAGAGGCATGCAGAGCTTGCGGGCTGTGGGCCATGTTGCTCCTGGGAGGCCCCGAGACCTCTCGACATTGACCATTTTGGGGATCGAGGGCCCTTCTGGAGCATTGATTTCCATAGGCATGGTGCGGGAACGACACACAGAGAGAGCGAGCCCTCTCGCTCTGCCTCAGAAGCTGTTAATCTCCACAGCTCCGTAGCCAGCGGGAGGCATCAATAACAAGAGGCGTGCCTAACTCTCAATGCCTAGCGATGGCTGTCGATCTCCACGGGCATTTTCGCTTTTGGCACGGGGCCGATCCTCTTCTTGTGAGGCATCCAAGCAATCCCGACATCGATACCTCTCGATAGGGAGGGGCATCGAAGCCTGTCCAATTCCACACCTATCGATACACATCGATATCCCTCGGAAGCGAGAAGATTGCTACCGATGGATATCGATGGCTAGCGATAGGCAGCGGGAGCTGCCGATCTCGAGAGGCATGCAGAGCTTGCGGGCTGTGGGCCGTGTTGCTCTTGGGAGGCCCCGAGACCTCTCGACATTGACCATTTTGGGGATCGAGGGCCCTTCTGGAGCATTGATTTACATAGGCATGGTGCGGGAACGACACGCAGAGAGAGCGAGCCCTCTCGCTCTGCCTCAGAAGCTGTTAATCTCCACAGCTCCGTAGCCAGCGGGAGGCATCGAGAGCGAGAGGCGTGCCTAACTCTCAATGCCTAGCGATGGCTGTCGATCTCCACGGGCATTTTCGCTTTTGGCACGGGGCCGATCCTCTTCTTGTGAGGCATCCAAGCAATCCCGCCATCGATACCTCTCGATAGGGAGGGGCATCGAAGCCTGTCCAATTCCACACCTATCGATACACATCGATATCCCTCGGAAGCGATAAGATTGCTACCGATGGATATCGATGGCTAGCGATAGGCAGCGGGAGCTGCCGATCTCGAGAGGCATGCAGAGCTTGCGGGCTGTGGGCCGTGTTGCTCCTGGGAGGCCCCGAGGCCTCTCGACATTGACCGTTTTGGGGATCGAGGGCCCTTCTGGAGCATTGATTTCCATAGGCATGGTGCGGGAACGACACGCAGAGAGAGCGAGCCCTCTCGCTCTGCCTCAGAAGCTGTTGAGCTCCACAGCTCCGTAGCCAGCGGGAGGCATCGAGAGCGAGAGGCGTGCCTAACTCTCAATGCCTAGCGATGGCTGTCGATCTCCACGGGCATTTTCGCTTTTGGCACGGGGCCGATCCTCTTCTTGTGAGGCATCCAAACGGTCTCACCATCAATACCTCTCGATAGGGAGGGGCATCGAAGCCTGTCCAATTCCACACCTATCGATACACATCGATATCCCTCGGAAGCGAGAAGATCGCTACCGATGGATATCGATGGCTAGCGATAGGCAGCGGGAGCTGCCGATCTCGAGAGGCATGCAGAGCTTGCGGGCTGTGGGCCGTGTTGCTCTTGGGAGGCCCCGAGACCTCTCGACATTGACCATTTTGGGGATCGAGGGCCCTTCTGGAGCATTGATTTCCATAGGCATGGTGCGGGAACGACACACAGAGAGAGCGAGCCCTCTCGCTCTGCCTCAGAAGCTGTCGATCTCCACAGCTCCGTAGCCAGCGGGAGGCATCAATAACGAGAGGCGTGCCTAACTCTCAATGCCTAGCGATGGCTGTCGATCTCCATGGGCATTTTCGCTTTTGGCACGGGGCCGATCCTCTTCTTGTGAGGCATCCAAGCAGTCTTGCCATCGATACCTCTCGATAGGGAGGGGCATCGAAGCCTGTCCAATTCCACACCTATCGGTACACATCGATATCCCTCGGAAGCGATAAGATTGCTACCGATGGATATCGATGGCTAGCGATAGGCAGCGGGAGCTGCCGATCTCGAGAGGCATGCAGAGCTTGCGGGCTGTGGGCCGTGTTGCTCTTGGGAGGCCCCGAGACCTCTCGACATTGACCATTTTGGGGATCGAGGGCCCTTCTGGAGCATTGATTTCCATAGGCATGGTGCGGGAATGACACGCAGAGAGAGCGAGCCCTCTCGCTCTGCCTCAGAAGCTGTTAATCTCCACAGCTCCGTAGCCAGCGGGAGGCATCGAGAGCGAGAGGCGTGCCTAACTCTCAATGCCTAGCGATGGCTGTCGATCTCCACGGGCATTTTCGCTTTTGGCACGGGGCCAATCCTCTTCTTGTGAGGCATCCAAGCAGTCTTGCCATCGATACCTCTCGATAGGGAGGGGCATCGAAGCCTGTCCAATTCCACACCTATCGATACACATCGATATCCCTCGGAAGCGATAAGATCGCTACCGATGGATATCGATGGCTAGCGATAGGCAGCGGGAGCTGCCGATCTCGAGAGGCATGCAGAGCTTGCGGGCTGTGGGCCGTGTTGCTCTTGGGAGGCCCCGAGACCTCTCGACATTGACCATTTTGGGGATCGAGGGCCCTTCTGGAGCATTGATTTCCATAGGCATGGTGCGGGAACGACACACAGAGAGAGCGAGCCCTCTCGCTCTGCCTCAGAAGCTGTCGATCTCCACAGCTCCGTAGCCAGCGGGAGGCATCGAGAGCGAGAGGCGTGCCTAACTCTCAATGCCTAGCGATGGCTGTCGATCTCCATGGGCATTTTCGCTTTTGGCACGGGGCCGATCCTCTTCTTGTGAGGCATCCAAGCAGTCTTGCCATCGATACCTCTCGATAGGGAGGGGCATCGAAGCCTGTCCAATTCCACACCTATCGATACACATCGATATCCCTCGGAAGCGATAAGATCGCTACCGATGGATATCGATGGCTAGCGATAGGCAGCGGGAGCTGCCGATCTCGAGAGGCATGCAGAGCTTGCGGGCTGTGGGCCGTGTTGCTCTTGGGAGGCCCCGAGACCTCTCGACATTGACCATTTTGGGGATCGAGGGCCCTTCTGGAGCATTGATTTCCATAGGCATGGTGCGGGAACGACACGCAGAGAGAGCGAGCCCTCTCGCTCTGCCTCAGAAGCTGTTGAGCTCCACAGCTCCGTAGCCAGCGGGAGGCATCGAGAGCAAGAGGCGTGCCTAACTCTCAATGCCTAGCGATGGCTGTCGATCTCCACGGGCATTTTCGCTTTTGGCACGGGGCCGATCCTCTTCTTGTGAGGCATCCAAGCAATCCCGCCATCGATACCTCTCGATAGGGAGGGGCATCGAAGCCTGTCCAATTCCACACCTATCGATACACATCGATATCCCTCGGAAGCGATAAGATTGCTACCGATGGATATCGATGGCTAGCGATAGGCAGCGGGAGCTGCCGATCTCGAGAGGCATGCAGAGCTTGCGGGCTGTGGGCCGTGTTGCTCTTGGGAGGCCCCGAGACCTCTCGACATTGACCATTTTGGGGATCGAGGGCCCTTCTGGAGCATTGATTTCCATAGGCATGGTGCGGGAACGACACGCAGAGAGCGAGCCCTCTCGCTCTGCCTCAGAAGCTGTTAATCTCCACAGCTCCGTAGCCAGCGGGAGGCATCGAGAGCGAGAGGCATGCCTAGCGATGGCTGTTGATCTCCACGGGCATTTTCGCTTTTGGCACGGGGCCGATCCTCTTCTTGTGAGGCATCCAAGCAATCCCGCCATCGATACCTCTCGATAGGGAGGGGCATCGAAGCCTGTCCAATTCCACACCTATCGATACACATCGATATCCCTCGGAAGCGAGAAGATCGCTACCGATGGATATCGATGGCTAGCGATAGGCAGCGGGAGCTGCCGATCTCGAGAGGCATGCAGAGCTTGCGGGCTGTGGGCCGTGTTGCTCTTGGGAGGCCCCGAGGCCTCTCGACATTGACCATTTTGGGGATCGAGGGCCCTTCTGGAGCATTGATTTCCATAGGCATGGTGCGGGAACGACACGCAGAGAGAGCGAGCCCTCTCGCTCTGCCTCAGAAGCTGTTGAGCTCCACAGCTCCGTAGCCAGCGGGAGGCATCGAGAGCGAGAGGCGTGCCTAACTCTCAATGCCTAGCGATGGCTGTCGATCTCCACGGGCATTTTCGCTTTTGGCACGGGGCCGATCCTCTTCTTGTGAGGCATCCAAGCAATCCCGCCATCGATACCTCTCGATAGGGAGGGGCATCGAAGCCTGTCCAATTCCACACCTATCGATACACATCGATATCCCTCGGAAGCGATAAGATTGCTACCGATGGATATCGATGGCTAGCGATAGGCAGCGGGAGCTGCCGATCTCGAGAGGCATGCAGAGCTTGCGGGCTGTGGGCCATGTTGCTCCTGGGAGGCCCCGAGGCCTGTCGACATTGACCATTTTGGGGATCGAGGGCCCTTCTGGAGCATTGATTTCCATAGGCATGGTGCGGGAACGACACGCAGAGAGAGCGAGCCCTCTCGCTCTGCCTCAGAAGCTGTTGAGCTCCACATCTCCGTAGCCAGCGGGAGGCATCGAGAGCGAGAGGCGTGCCTAACTCTCAATGCCTAGCGATGGCTGTCGATCTCCACGGGCATTTTCGCTTTTGGCACGGGGCCGATCCTCTTCTTGTGAGGCATCCAAACGGTCTCACCATCAATACCTCTCGATAGGGAGGGGCATCGAAGCCTGTCCAATTCCACACCTATCGATACACATCGATATCCCTCGGAAGCGAGAAGATTGCTACCGATGGATATCGATGGCTAGCGATAGGCAGCGGGAGCTGCCGATCTCGAGAGGCATGCAGAGCTTGCGGGCTGTGGGCCGTGTTGCTCTTGGGAGGCCCCGAGACCTCTCGACATTGACCATTTTGGGGATCGAGGGCCCTTCTGGAGCATTGATTTCCATAGGCATGGTGCGGGAACGACACACAGAGAGAGCGAGCCCTCTCGCTCTGCCTCAGAATCTGTTAATCTCCACAGCTCCGTAGCCAGCGGGAGGCATCGAGAGCGAGAGGCATGCCTAGCGATGGCTGTCGATCTCCACGGGCATTTTCGCTTTTGGCACGGGGCCGATCCTCTTCTTGTGAGGCATCCAAGCAATCCCGCCATCGATACCTCTCGATAGGGAGGGGCATCGAAGCCTGTCCAATTCCACACCTATCGATACACATCGATATCCCTCGGAAGCGAGAAGATCGCTACCGATGGATATCGATGGCTAGCGATAGGCAGCGGGAGCTGCCAATCTGGAGAGGCATGCAGAGCTTGCGGGCTGTGGGCCATGTTGCTCCTGGGAGGCCCCGAGACCTCTCGACATTGACCATTTTGGGGATCGAGGGCCCTTCTGGAGCATTGATTTCCATAGGCATGGTGCGGGAACGACACACAGAGAGAGCGAGCCCTCTCGCTCTGCCTCAGAAGCTGTCGATCTCCACAGCTCCGTAGCCAGCGGGAGGCATCAATAACAAGAGGCGTGCCTAACTCTCAATGCCTAGCGATGGCTGTCGATCTCCACGGGCATTTTCGCTTTTGGCACGGGGCCGATCCTCTTCTTGTGAGGCATCCAAGCAATCCCGACATCGATACCTCTCGATAGGGAGGGGCATCGAAGCCTGTCCAATTCCACACCTATCGATACACATCGATATCCCTCGGAAGCGATAAGATCACTACCGATGGATATCGATGGCTAGCGATAGGCAGCGGGAGCTGCCGATCTCGAGAGGCATGCAGAGCTTGAGGGCTGTGGGCCGTGTTGCTCCTGGGAGGCCCCGAGACCTCTCGACATTGACCATTTTGGGGATCGAGGGCCCTTCTGGAGCATTGATTTCCATAGGCATGGTGCGGGAACGACACACAGAGAGAGCGAGCCCTCTCGCTCTGCCTCAGAAGCTGTTAATCTCCACAGCTCCGTAGCCAGCGGGAGGCATCAATAACGAGAGGCATGCCTAGCGATGGCTGTCGATCTCCACGGGCATTTTCGCTTTTGGCACGGGGCCGATCCTCTTCTTGTGAGGCATCCAAGCAATCCCGACATCGATACCTCTCGATAGGGAGGGGCATCGAAGCCTGTCCAATTCCACACCTATCGATACACATCGATATCCCTCGGAAGCGATAAGATCGCTACCGATGGATATCGATGGCTAGCGATAGGCAGCGGGAGCTGCCGATCTCGAGAGGCATGCAGAGCTTGCGGGCTGTGGGCCGTGTTGCTCCTGGGAGGCCCCGAGGCCTGTCGACATTGACCATTTTGGGGATCGAGGGCCCTTCTGGAGCATTGATTTCCATAGGCATGGTGCGGGAACGACACGCAGAGCGAGCGAGCCCTCTCGCTCTGCCTCAGAAGCTGTTGAGCTCCACAGCTCCGTAGCCAGCGGGAGGCATCGAGAGCGAGAGGCGTGCCTAACTCTCAATGCCTAGCGATGGCTGTCGATCTCCACGGGCATTTTCGCTTTTGGCACGGGGCCGATCCTCTTCTTGTGAGGCATCCAAGCAATCCCGCCATCGATACCTCTCGATAGGGAGGGGCATCGAAGCCTGTCCAATTCCACACCTATCGATACACATCGATATCCCTCGGAAGCGAGAAGATTGCTACCGATGGATATCGATGGCTAGCGATAGGCAGCGGGAGCTGCCGATCTCGAGAGGCATGCAGAGCTTGCGGGCTGTGGGCCGTGTTGCTCCTGGGAGGCCCCGAGGCCTGTCGACATTGACCATTTTGGGGATCGAGGGCCCTTCTGGAGCATTGATTTCCATAGGCATGGTGCGGGAACGACACGCAGAGCGAGCGAGCCCTCTCGCTCTGCCTCAGAAGCTGTTGATCTCCACAGCTCCGTAGCCAGCGGGAGGCATCGAGAGTGAGAGGCGTGCCTAACTCTCAATGCCTAGCGATGGCTGTCGATCTCCACGGGCATTTTCGCTTTTGGCACGGGGCCGATCCTCTTCTTGTGAGGCATCCAAGCAATCCTGCCATCGATACCTCTCGATAGGGAGGGGCATCGAAGCCTGTCCAATTCCACACCTATCGATACACATCGATATCCCTCGGAAGCGATAAGATCGCTACCGATGGATATCGATGGCTAGCGATAGGCAGCGGGAGCTGCCAATCTCGAGAGGCATGCAGAGCTTGCGGGCTGTGGGCCATGTTGCTCCTGGGAGGCCCCGAGACCTCTCGACATTGACCATTTTGGGGATCGAGGGCCCTTCTGGAGCATTGATTTCCATAGGCATGGTGCGGGAATGACACGCAGAGAGAGCGAGCCCTCTCGCTCTGCCTCAGAAGCTGTCGATCTCCACAGCTCCGTAGCCAGCGGGAGGCATCAATAACAAGAGGCGTGCCTAACTCTCAATGCCTAGCGATGGCTGTCGATCTCCACGGGCATTTTCGCTTTTGGCACGGGGCCGATCCTCTTCTTGTGAGGCATCCAAGCAGTCTTGCCATCGATACCTCTCGATAGGGAGGGGCATCGAAGCCTGTCCAGTTCCACACCTATCAATACACATCGATATCCCTCGGAAGCGATAAGATCGCTACCGATGGATATCGATGGCTAGCGATAGGCAGCGGGAGCTGCCGATCTCGAGAGGCATGCAGAGCTTGCGGGCTGTGGGCCGTGTTGCTCCTGGGAGGCCCCGAGACCTCTCGACATTGACCATTTTGGGGATCGAGGGCCCTTCTGGAGCATTGATTTCCATAGGCATGGTGCAGGAACGACACGCAGAGAGAGCGAGCCCTCTCGCTCTGCCTCAGAAGCTGTCGATCTCCACAGCTCCGTAGCCAGCGGGAGGCATCGAGAGCGAGAGGCGTGCCTAACTCTCAATGCCTAGCGATGGCTGTCGATCTCCACGGGCATTTTCGCTTTTGGCACGGGGCCGATCCTCTTCTTGTGAGGCATCCAAGCAATCCTGCCATCGATACCTCTCGATAGGGAGGGGCATCGAAGCCTGTCCAATTCCACACCTATCGATACACATCGATATCCCTCGGAAGCGATAAGATCGCTACCGATGGATATCGATGGCTAGCGATAGGCAGCGGGAGCTGCCAATCTCGAGAGGCATGCAGAGCTTGCGGGCTGTGGGCCATGTTGCTCCTGGGAGGCCCCGAGACCTCTCGACATTGACCATTTTGGGGATCGAGGGCCCTTCTGGAGCATTGATTTCCATAGGCATGGTGCGGGAATGACACGCAGAGAGAGCGAGCCCTCTCGCTCTGCCTCAGAAGCTGTCGATCTCCACAGCTCCGTAGCCAGCGGGAGGCATCAATAACAAGAGGCGTGCCTAACTCTCAATGCCTAGCGATGGCTGTCGATCTCCACGGGCATTTTCGCTTTTGGCACGGGGCCGATCCTCTTCTTGTGAGGCATCCAAGCAGTCTTGCCATCGATACCTCTCGATAGGGAGGGGCATCGAAGCCTGTCCAATTCCACACCTATCGGTACACATCGATATCCCTCAGAAGCGAGAAGATCGCTACCGATGGATATCGATGGCTAGCGATAGGCAGCGGGAGCTGCCGATCTCGAGAGGCATGCAGAGCTTGCGGGCTGTGGGCCGTGTTGCTCTTGGGAGGCCCCGAGACCTCTCGACATTGACCATTTTGGGGATCGAGGGCCCTTCTGGAGCATTGATTTCCATAGGCATGGTGCGGGAATGACACGCAGAGCGAGCGAGCCCTCTCGCTCTGCCTCAGAAGCTGTTGAGCTCCACAGCTCCGTAGCCAGCGGGAGGCATCGAGAGCGAGAGGCGTGCCTAACTCTCAATGCCTAGCGATGGCTGTCGATCTCCACGGGCATTTTCGCTTTTGGCACGGGGCCGATCCTCTTCTTGTGAGGCATCCAAGCAGTCTTGCCATCGATACCTCTCGATAGGGAGGGGCATCGAAGCCTGTCCAATTCCACACCTATCGGTACACATCGATATCCCTCGGAAGCGATAAGATCGCTACCGATGGATATCGATGGCTAGCGATAGGCAGCGGGAGCTGCCGATCTCGAGAGGCATGCAGAGCTTGCGGGCTGTGGGCCGTGTTGCTCTTGGGAGGCCCCGAGGCCTCTCGACATTGACCATTTTGGGGATCGAGGGCCCTTCTGGAGCATTGATTTCCATAGGCATGGTGCGGGAATGACACGCAGAGCGAGCGAGCCCTCTCGCTCTGCCTCAGAAGCTGTTGATCTCCACAGCTCCGTAGCCAGCGGGAGGCATCGAGAGCGAGAGGCGTGCCTAACTCTCAATGCCTAGCGATGGCTGTCGATCTCCACGGGCATTTTCGCTTTTGGCACGGGGCCGATCCTCTTCTTGTGAGGCATCCAAGCAATCCCGCCATCGATACCTCTCGATAGGGAGGGGCATCGAAGCCTGTCCAATTCCACACCTATCGATACACATCGATATCCCTCGGAAGCGAGAAGATTGCTACCGATGGATATCGATGGCTAGCGATAGGCAGCGGGAGCTGCCGATCTCGAGAGGCATGCAGAGCTTGCGGGCTGTGGGCCGTGTTGCTCTTGGGAGGCCCCGAGGCCTCTCGACATTGACCATTTTGGGGATCGAGGGCCCTTCTGGAGCATTGATTTCCATAGGCATGGTGCGGGAACGACACGCAGAGAGAGCGAGCCCTCTCGCTCTGCCTCAGAAGCTGTTGATCTCCACAGCTCCGTAGCCAGC
This sequence comes from Dromaius novaehollandiae, assembly GCF_036370855.1. Taxonomy (NCBI): domain Eukaryota; kingdom Metazoa; phylum Chordata; class Aves; order Casuariiformes; family Dromaiidae; genus Dromaius; species Dromaius novaehollandiae. The sequence goes on along the minus strand of NC_088098.1, from coordinate 83,726,682 downwards.
GGGAGGCATCGAGAGTGAGAGGCGTGCCTAACTCTCAATGCCTAGCGATGGCTGTCGATCTCCACGGGCATTTTCGCTTTTGGCACGGGGCCGATCCTCTTCTTGTGAGGCATCCAAGCAATCCTGCCATCGATACCTCTCGATAGGGAGGGGCATCGAAGCCTGTCCAATTCCACACCTATCGATACACATCGATATCCCTCGGAAGCGATAAGATCGCTACCGATGGATATCGATGGCTAGCGATAGGCAGCGGGAGCTGCCAATCTCGAGAGGCATGCAGAGCTTGCGGGCTGTGGGCCATGTTGCTCCTGGGAGGCCCCGAGACCTCTTGACATTGACCATTTTGGGGATCGAGGGCCCTTCTGGAGCATTGATTTCCATAGGCATGGTGCGGGAATGACACGCAGAGAGAGCGAGCCCTCTCGCTCTGCCTCAGAAGCTGTCGATCTCCACAGCTCCGTAGCCAGCGGGAGGCATCAATAACAAGAGGCGTGCCTAACTCTCAATGCCTAGCGATGGCTGTCGATCTCCACGGGCATTTTCGCTTTTGGCACGGGGCCGATCCTCTTCTTGTGAGGCATCCAAGCAGTCTTGCCATCGATACCTCTCGATAGGGAGGGGCATCGAAGCCTGTCCAGTTCCACACCTATCAATACACATCGATATCCCTCGGAAGCGATAAGATCGCTACCGATGGATATCGATGGCTAGCGATAGGCAGCGGGAGCTGCCGATCTCGAGAGGCATGCAGAGCTTGCGGGCTGTGGGCCGTGTTGCTCCTGGGAGGCCCCGAGACCTCTCGACATTGACCATTTTGGGGATCGAGGGCCCTTCTGGAGCATTGATTTCCATAGGCATGGTGCGGGAACGACACGCAGAGAGAGCGAGCCCTCTCGCTCTGCCTCAGAAGCTGTCGATCTCCACAGCTCCGTAGCCAGCGGGAGGCATCGAGAGCGAGAGGCGTGCCTAACTCTCAATGCCTAGCGATGGCTGTCGATCTCCACGGGCATTTTCGCTTTTGGCACGGGGCCGATCCTCTTCTTGTGAGGCATCCAAGCAATCCTGCCATCGATACCTCTCGATAGGGAGGGGCATCGAAGCCTGTCCAATTCCACACCTATCGATACACATCGATATCCCTCGGAAGCGATAAGATCGCTACCGATGGATATCGATGGCTAGCGATAGGCAGCGGGAGCTGCCAATCTCGAGAGGCATGCAGAGCTTGCGGGCTGTGGGCCATGTTGCTCCTGGGAGGCCCCGAGACCTCTCGACATTGACCATTTTGGGGATCGAGGGCCCTTCTGGAGCATTGATTTCCATAGGCATGGTGCGGGAATGACACGCAGAGAGAGCGAGCCCTCTCGCTCTGCCTCAGAAGCTGTCGATCTCCACAGCTCCGTAGCCAGCGGGAGGCATCAATAACAAGAGGCGTGCCTAACTCTCAATGCCTAGCGATGGCTGTCGATCTCCACGGGCATTTTCGCTTTTGGCACGGGGCCGATCCTCTTCTTGTGAGGCATCCAAGCAGTCTTGCCATCGATACCTCTCGATAGGGAGGGGCATCGAAGCCTGTCCAATTCCACACCTATCGGTACACATCGATATCCCTCAGAAGCGAGAAGATCGCTACCGATGGATATCGATGGCTAGCGATAGGCAGCGGGAGCTGCCGATCTCGAGAGGCATGCAGAGCTTGCGGGCTGTGGGCCGTGTTGCTCTTGGGAGGCCCCGAGACCTCTCGACATTGACCATTTTGGGGATCGAGGGCCCTTCTGGAGCATTGATTTCCATAGGCATGGTGCGGGAATGACACGCAGAGCGAGCGAGCCCTCTCGCTCTGCCTCAGAAGCTGTTGAGCTCCACAGCTCCGTAGCCAGCGGGAGGCATCGAGAGCGAGAGGCGTGCCTAACTCTCAATGCCTAGCGATGGCTGTCGATCTCCACGGGCATTTTCGCTTTTGGCACGGGGCCGATCCTCTTCTTGTGAGGCATCCAAGCAGTCTTGCCATCGATACCTCTCGATAGGGAGGGGCATCGAAGCCTGTCCAATTCCACACCTATCGATACACATCGATATCCCTCGGAAGCGATAAGATCGCTACCGATGGATATCGATGGCTAGCGATAGGCAGCGGGAGCTGCCGATCTCGAGAGGCATGCAGAGCTTGCGGGCTGTGGGCCGTGTTGCTCTTGGGAGGCCCCGAGGCCTCTCGACATTGACCATTTTGGGGATCGAGGGCCCTTCTGGAGCATTGATTTCCATAGGCATGGTGCGGGAATGACACGCAGAGCGAGCGAGCCCTCTCGCTCTGCCTCAGAAGCTGTTGAGCTCCACAGCTCCGTAGCCAGCGGGAGGCATCGAGAGCGAGAGGCGTGCCTAACTCTCAATGCCTAGCGATGGCTGTCGATCTCCACGGGCATTTTCGCTTTTGGCACGGGGCCGATCCTCTTCTTGTGAGGCATCCAAGCAATCCCGCCATCGATACCTCTCGATAGGGAGGGGCATCGAAGCCTGTCCAATTCCACACCTATCGATACACATCGATATCCCTCGGAAGCGATAAGATTGCTACCGATGGATATCGATGGCTAGCGATAGGCAGCGGGAGCTGCCGATCTCGAGAGGCATGCAGAGCTTGAGGGCTGTGGGCCGTGTTGCTCTTGGGAGGCCCCGAGACCTCTCGACATTGACCATTTTGGGGATCGAGGGCCCTTCTGGAGCATTGATTTCCATAGGCATGGTGCGGGAACGACACGCAGAGAGAGCGAGCCCTCTCGCTCTTCCTCAGAAGCTGTTAATCTCCACAGCTCCGTAGCCAGCAGGAGGCATCGAGAGCGAGAGGCGTGCCTAACTCTCAATGCCTAGCGATGGCTGTCGATCTCCACGGGCATTTTCGCTTTTGGCACGGGGCCGATCCTCTTCTTGTGAGGCATCCAAACGGTCTTGCCATCGATACCTCTCGATAGGGAGGGGCATCGAAGCCTGTCCAATTCCACACCTATCGATACACATCGATATCCCTCGGAAGCGATAAGATCGCTACCGATGGATATCGATGGCTAGCGATAGGCAGCGGGAGCTGCCGATCTCGAGAGGCATGCAGAGCTTGCGGGCTGTGGGCCGTGTTGCTCTTGGGAGGCCCCGAGACCTCTCGACATTGACCATTTTGGGGATCGAGGGCCCTTCTGGAGCATTGATTTCCATAGGCATGGTGCGGGAATGACACGCAGAGCGAGCGAGCCCTCTCGCTCTGCCTCAGAAGCTGTTGAGCTCCACAGCTCCGTAGCCAGCGGGAGGCATCGAGAGCGAGAGGCGTGCCTAACTCTCAATGCCTAGCGATGGCTGTCGATCTCCACGGGCATTTTCGCTTTTGGCACGGGGCCGATCCTCTTCTTGTGAGGCATCCAAGCAATCCCGCCATCGATACCTCTCGATAGGGAGGGGCATCGAAGCCTGTCCAATTCCACACCTATCGATACACATCGATATCCCTCGGAAGCGAGAAGATCGCTACCGATGGATATCGATGGCTAGCGATAGGCAGCGGGAGCTGCCGATCTCGAGAGGCATGCAGAGCTTGCGGGCTGTGGGCCATGTTGCTCTTGGGAGGCCCCGAGACCTCTCGACATTGACCGTTTTGGGGATCGAGGGCCCTTCTGGAGCATTGATTTCCATAGGCATGGTGCGGGAACGACACACAGAGAGAGCGAGCCCTCTCGCTCTGCCTCAGAAGCTGTCGATCTCCACAGCTCCGTAGCCAGCGGGAGGCATCAATAACGAGAGGCGTACCTAACTCTCGATGCCTAGCGATGGCTGTCGATCTCCATGGGCATTTTCGCTTTTGGCACGGGGCCGATCCTCTTCTTGTGAGGCATCCAAACGGTCTTGCCATCGATACCTCTCGATAGGGAGGGGCATCGAAGCCTGTCCAATTCCACACCTATCGATACACATCGATATCCCTCGGAAGCGATAAGATCGCTACCGATGGATATCGATGGCTAGCGATAGGCAGCGGGAGCTGCCGATCTCGAGAGGCATGCAGAGCTTGCGGGCTGTGGGCCGTGTTGCTCTTGGGAGGCCCCGAGACCTCTCGACATTGACCATTTTGGGGATCGAGGGCCCTTCTGGAGCATTGATTTCCATAGGCATGGTGCGGGAATGACACGCAGAGCGAGCGAGCCCTCTCGCTCTGCCTCAGAAGCTGTTGATCTCCACAGCTCCGTAGCCAGCGGGAGGCATCGAGAGCGAGAGGCGTGCCTAACTCTCAATGCCTAGCGATGGCTGTCGATCTCCACGGGCATTTTCGCTTTTGGCACGGGGCCGATCCTCTTCTTGTGAGGCATCCAAGCAATCCCGCCATCGATACCTCTCGATAGGGAGGGGCATCGAAGCCTGTCCAATTCCACACCTATCGATACACATCGATATCCCTCGGAAGCGAGAAGATCGCTACCGATGGATATCGATGGCTAGCGATAGGCAGCGGGAGCTGCCGATCTCGAGAGGCATGCAGAGCTTGCGGGCTGTGGGCCATGTTGCTCTTGGGAGGCCCCGAGACCTCTCGACATTGACCGTTTTGGGGATCGAGGGCCCTTCTGGAGCATTGATTTCCATAGGCATGGTGCGGGAACGACACACAGAGAGAGCGAGCCCTCTCGCTCTGCCTCAGAAGCTGTCGATCTCCACAGCTCCGTAGCCAGCGGGAGGCATCAATAACGAGAGGCGTACCTAACTCTCGATGCCTAGCGATGGCTGTCGATCTCCATGGGCATTTTCGCTTTTGGCACGGGGCCGATCCTCTTCTTGTGAGGCATCCAAGCAGTCTTGCCATCGATACCTCTCGATAGCGAGGGGCATCGAAGCCTGTCCAATTCCACACCTATCGATACACATCGATATCCCTCGGAAGCGATAAGATTGCTACCGATGGATATCGATGGCTAGCGATAGGCAGCGGGAGCTGCCGATCTTGAGAGGCATGCAGAGCTTGCGGGCTGTGGGCCGTGTTGCTCTTGGGAGGCCCCGAGGCCTGTCGACATTGACCATTTTGGGGATCGAGGGCCCTTCTGGAGCATTGATTTCCATAGGCATGGTGCGGGAACGACACGCAGAGAGAGCGAGCCCTCTCGCTCTGCCTCAGAAGCTGTTGAGCTCCACAGCTCCGTAGCCAGCGGGAGGCATCGAGAGCGAGAGGCGTGCCTAACTCTCAATGCCTAGCGATGGCTGTCGATCTCCACGGGCATTTTCGCTTTTGGCACGGGGCCGATCCTCTTCTTGTGAGGCATCCAAGCAATCCCGCCATCGATACCTCTCGATAGGGAGGGGCATCGAAGCCTGTCCAATTCCACACCTATCGATACACATCGATATCCCTCGGAAGCGAGAAGATCGCTACCGATGGATATCGATGGCTAGCGATAGGCAGCGGGAGCTGCCGATCTCGAGAGGCATGCAGAGCTTGCGGGCTGTGGGCCGTGTTGCTCCTGGGAGGCCCCGAGGCCTGTCGACATTGACCATTTTGGGGATCGAGGGCCCTTCTGGAGCATTGATTTCCATAGGCATGGTGCGGGAACGACACACAGAGAGAGCGAGCCCTCTCGCTCTGCCTCAGAAGCTGTCGATCTCCACAGCTCCGTAGCCAGCGGGAGGCATCGAGAGCGAGAGGCGTGCCTAACTCTCAATGCCTAGCGATGGCTGTCGATCTCCATGGGCATTTTCGCTTTTGGCACGGGGCCGATCCTCTTCTTGTGAGGCATCCAAGCAGTCTTGCCATCGATACCTCTCGATAGCGAGGGGCATCGAAGCCTGTCCAATTCCACACCTATCGATACACATCGATATACCTCGGAAGCGATAAGATCGCTACTGGTGGATATCGATGGCTAGCGATAGGCAGCGGGAGCTGCCGATCTCGAGAGGCATGCAGAGCTTGCGGGCTGTGGGCCGTGTTGCTCCTGGGAGGCCCCGAGGCCTCTCAACATTGACCGTTTTGGGGATCGAGGGCCCTTCTGGAGCATTGATTTCCATAGGCATGGTGCGGGAACGACACACAGAGAGAGCGAGCCCTCTCGCTCTGCCTCAGAAGCTGTTGAGCTCCACAGCTCCGTAGCCAGCGGGAGGCATCGAGAGCGAGAGGCGTGCCTAACTCTCAATGCCTAGCGATGGCTGTCGATCTCCACGGGCATTTTCGCTTTTGGCACGGGGCCGATCCTCTTCTTGTGAGGCATCCAAGCAGTCTTGCCATCGATACCTCTCGATAGGGAGGGGCATCGAAGCCTGTCCAATTCCACACCTATCGGTACACATCGATATCCCTCGGAAGCGAGAAGATCGCTACCGATGGATATCGATGGCTAGCGATAGGCAGCGGGAGCTGCCGATCTCGAGAGGCATGCAGAGCTTGCGGGCTGTGGGCCGTGTTGCTCTTGGGAGGCCCCGAGGCCTCTCGACATTGACCATTTTGGGGATCGAGGGCCCTTCTGGAGCATTGATTTCCATAGGCATGGTGCAGGAACGACACACAGAGAGAGCGAGCCCTCTCGCTCTGCCTCAGAAGCTGTCGATCTCCACAGCTCCGTAGCCAGCGGGAGGCATCAATAACGAGAGGCGTACCTAACTCTCAATGCCTAGCGATGGCTGTCGATCTCCATGGGCATTTTCGCTTTTGGCACGGGGCCGATCCTCTTCTTGTGAGGCATCCAAGCAGTCTTGCCATCGATACCTCTCGATAGGGAGGGGCATCGAAGCCTGTCCAATTCCACACCTATCGATACACATCGATATCCCTCGGAAGCGATAAGATCGCTACCGATGGATATCGATGGCTAGCGATAGGCAGCGGGAGCTGCCGATCTCGAGAGGCATGCAGAGCTTGCGGGCTGTGGGCCGTGTTGCTCTTGGGAGGCCCCGAGACCTCTCGACATTGACCATTTTGGGGATCGAGGGCCCTTCTGGAGCATTGATTTCCATAGGCATGGTGCGGGAACGACACGCAGAGCGAGCGAGCCCTCTCGCTCTGCCTCAGAAGCTGTTGAGCTCCACAGCTCCGTAGCCAGCGGGAGGCATCGAGAGCGAGAGGCGTGCCTAACTCTCAATGCCTAGCGATGGCTGTCGATCTCCACGGGCATTTTCGCTTTTGGCACGGGGCCGATCCTCTTCTTGTGAGGCATCCAAGCAGTCTTGCCATCGATACCTCTCGATAGGGAGGGGCATCGAAGCCTGTCCAATTCCACACCTATCGGTACACATCGATATCCCTCGGAAGCGAGAAGATCGCTACCGATGGATATCGATGGCTAGCGATAGGCAGCGGGAGCTGCCGATCTCGAGAGGCATGCAGAGCTTGCGGGCTGTGGGCCGTGTTGCTCCTGGGAGGCCCCGAGGCCTCTCGACATTGACCGTTTTGGGGATCGAGGGCCCTTCTGGAGCATTGATTTCCATAGGCATGGTGCGGGAACGACACACAGAGAGAGTGAGCCCTCTCGCTCTGCCTCAGAAGCTGTTGAGCTCCACAGCTCCGTAGCCAGCGGGAGGCATCAATAACGAGAGGCGTACCTAACTCTCGATGCCTAGCGATGGCTGTCGATCTCCACGGGCATTTTCGCTTTTGGCACGGGGCCGATCCTCTTCTTGTGAGGCATCCAAACGGTCTCACCATCAATACCTCTCGATAGGGAGGGGCATCGAAGCCTGTCCAATTCCACACCTATCGATACACATCGATATCCCTCGGAAGCGAGAAGATCGCTACCGATGGATATCGATGGCTAGCGATAGGCAGCGGGAGCTGCCGATCTCGAGAGGCATGCAGAGCTTGCGGGCTGTGGGCCGTGTTGCTCCTGGGAGGCCCCGAGGCCTGTCGACATTGACCATTCTGGGGATCGAGGGCCCTTCTGGAGCATTGATTTCCATAGGCATGGTGCGGGAACGACACACAGAGAGAGCGAGCCCTCTCGCTCTGCCTCAGAAGCTGTTGATCTCCACAGCTCCGTAGCCAGCGGGAGGCATCGAGAGCGAGAGGCGTGCCTAACTCTCAATGCCTAGCGATGGCTGTCGATCTCCACGGGCATTTTCGCTTTTGGCACGGGGCCAATCCTCTTCTTGTGAGGCATCCAAACGGTCTCACCATCAATGCCTCTCGATAGGGAGGGGCATCGAAGCCTGTCCAATTCCACACCTATCGATACACATCGATATCCCTCGGAAGCGAGAAGATCGCTACCGATGGATATCGATGGCTAGCGATAGGCAGCGGGAGCTGCCGATCTCGAGAGGCATGCAGAGCTTGCGGGCTGTGGGCCGTGTTGCTCCTGGGAGGCCCCGAGACCTCTCGACATTGACCATTTTGGGGATCGAGGGCCCTTCTGGAGCATTGATTTCCATAGGCATGGTGCGGGAACGACACACAGAGAGAGCGAGCCCTCTCGCTCTGCCTCAGAAGCTGTTAATCTCCACAGCTCCGTAGCCAGCGGGAGGCATCAATAACGAGAGGCGTACCTAACTCTCAATGCCTAGCGATGGCTGTCGATCTCCATGGGCATTTTCGCTTTTGGCACGGGGCCGATCCTCTTCTTGTGAGGCATCCAAGCAGTCTTGCCATCGATACCTCTCGATAGGGAGGGGCATCGAAGCCTGTCCAATTCCACACCTATCGATACACATCGATATCCCTCGGAAGCGATAAGATCGCTACCGATGGATATCGATGGCTAGCGATAGGCAGCGGGAGCTGCCGATCTCGAGAGGCATGCAGAGCTTGCGGGCTGTGGGCCGTGTTGCTCTTGGGAGGCCCCGAGACCTCTCGACATTGACCGTTTTGGGGATCGAGGGCCCTTCTGGAGCATTGATTTCCATAGGCATGGTGCGGGAACGACACGCAGAGAGAGCGAGCCCTCTCGCTCTGCCTCAGAAGCTGTCGATCTCCACAGCTCCGTAGCCAGCGGGAGGCATCGAGAGCGAGAGGCGTGCCTAACTCTCAATGCCTAGCGATGGCTGTCGATCTCCACGGGCATTTTCGCTTTTGGCACGGGGCCAATCCTCTTCTTGTGAGGCATCCAAGCAGTCTTGCCATCGATACCTCTCGATAGGGAGGGGCATCGAAGCCTGTCCAATTCCACACCTATCGATACACATCGATATCCCTCGGAAGCGATAAGATCGCTACCGATGGATATCGATGGCTAGCGATAGGCAGCGGGAGCTGCCGATCTCGAGAGGCATGCAGAGCTTGCGGGCTGTGGGCCGTGTTGCTCTTGGGAGGCCCCGAGACCTCTCGACATTGACCGTTTTGGGGATCGAGGGCCCTTCTGGAGCATTGATTTCCATAGGCATGGTGCGGGAACGACACGCAGAGAGAGCGAGCCCTCTCGCTCTGCCTCAGAAGCTGTCGATCTCCACAGCTCCGTAGCCAGCGGGAGGCATCGAGAGCGAGAGGCGTGCCTAACTCTCAATGCCTAGCGATGGCTGTCGATCTCCACGGGCATTTTCGCTTTTGGCACGGGGCCAATCCTCTTCTTGTGAGGCATCCAAGCAGTCTTGCCATCGATACCTCTCGATAGGGAGGGGCATCGAAGCCTGTCCAATTCCACACCTATCGATACACATCGATATCCCTCGGAAGCGATAAGATCGCTACCGATGGATATCGATGGCTAGCGATAGGCAGCGGGAGCTGCCGATCTCGAGAGGCATGCAGAGCTTGCGGGCTGTGGGCCGTGTTGCTCTTGGGAGGCCCCGAGACCTCTCGACATTGACCGTTTTGGGGATCGAGGGCCCTTCTGGAGCATTGATTTCCGTAGGCATGGTGCGGGAACGACACGCAGAGAGAGTGAGCCCTCTCGCTCTGCCTCAGAAGCTGTTGAGCTCCACAGCTCCGTAGCCAGCGGGAGGCATCAATAACAAGAGGCGTGCCTAACTCTCAATGCCTAGCGATGGCTGTCGATCTCCACGGGCATTTTCGCTTTTGGCACGGGGCCGATCCTCTTCTTGTGAGGCATCCAAGCAGTCTTGCCATCGATACCTCTCGATAGGGAGGGGCATCGAAGCCTGTCCAATTCCACACCTATCAATACACATCGATATCCCTCGGAAGCGATAAGATTGCTACCGATGGATATCGATGGCTAGCGATAGGCAGCGGGAGCTGCCGATCTCGAGAGGCATGCAGAGCTTGCGGGCTGTGGGCCGTGTTGCTCTTGGGAGGCCCCGAGGCCTCTCGACATTGACCATTTTGGGGATCGAGGGCCCTTCTGGAGCATTGATTTCCATAGGCATGGTGCGGGAACGACACGCAGAGAGAGCGAGCCCTCTCGCTCTGCCTCAGAAGCTGTTGATCTCCACAGCTCCGTAGCCAGCGGGAGGCATCGAGAGCGAGAGGCGTGCCTAACTCTCAATGCCTAGCGATGGCTGTCGATCTCCACGGGCATTTTCGCTTTTGGCACGGGGCCAATCCTCTTCTTGTGAGGCATCCAAACGGTCTCACCATCAATACCTCTCGATAGGGAGGGGCATCGAAGCCTGTCCAATTCCACACCTATCGATACACATCGATATCCCTCGGAAGCGAGAAGATCGCTACCGATGGATATCGATAGCTAGCGATAGGCAGCGGGAGCTGCCGATCTCGAGAGGCATGCAGAGCTTGCGGGCTGTGGGCCGTGTTGCTCCTGGGAGGCCCCGAGACCTCTCGACATTGACCATTTTGGGGATCGAGGGCCCTTCTGGAGCATTGATTTCCATAGGCATGGTGCGGGAACGACACACAGAGAGAGCGAGCCCTCTCACTCTGCCTCAGAAGCTGTCGATCTCCACAGCTCCGTAGCCAGCGGGAGGCATCAATAACGAGAGGCGTACCTAACTCTCAATGCCTAGCGATGGCTGTCGATCTCCATGGGCATTTTCGCTTTTGGCACGGGGCCGATCCTCTTCTTGTGAGGCATCCAAGCAGTCTTGCCATCGATACCTCTCGATAGGGAGGGGCATCGAAGCCTGTCCAATTCCACACCTATCGATACACATCGATATCCCTCGGAAGCGAGAAGATCGCTACCGATGGATATCGATGGCTAGCGATAGGCAGCGGGAGCTGCCGATCTCGAGAGGCATGCAGAGCTTGCGGGCTGTGGGCCGTGTTGCTCTTGGGAGGCCCCGAGGCCTCTCGACATTGACCATTTTGGGGATCGAGGGCCCTTCTGGAGCATTGATTTCCATAGGCATGGTGCGGGAACGACACGCAGAGAGAGTGAGCCCTCTCGCTCTGCCTCAGAAGCTGTTGATCTCCACAGCTCCGTAGCCAGCGGGAGGCATCAATAACGAGAGGCGTACCTAACTCTCGATGCCTAGCGATGGCTGTCGATCTCCACGGGCATTTTCGCTTTTGGCACGGGGCCGATCCTCTTCTTGTGAGGCATCCAAGCAGTCTTGCCATCGATACCTCTCGATAGGGAGGGGCATCGAAGCCTGTCCAATTCCACACCTATCGATACACATCGATATCCCTCGGAAGCGATAAGATTGCTACCGATGGATATCGATGGCTAGCGATAGGCAGCGGGAGCTGCCGATCTCGAGAGGCATGCAGAGCTTGCGGGCTGTGGGCCGTGTTGCTCTTGGGAGGCCCCGAGACCTCTCGACATTGACCATTTTGGGGATCGAGGGCCCTTCTGGAGCATTGATTTCCATAGGCATGGTGCGGGAACGACACGCAGAGAGAGTGAGCCCTCTCGCTCTGCCTCAGAAGCTGTTGATCTCCACAGCTCCGTAGCCAGCGGGAGGCATCGAGAGCGAGAGGCGTGCCTAACTCTCAATGCCTAGCGATGGCTGTCGATCTCCACGGGCATTTTCGCTTTTGGCACGGGGCCAATCCTCTTCTTGTGAGGCATCCAAACGGTCTCACCATCAATACCTCTCGATAGGGAGGGGCATCGAAGCCTGTCCAATTCCACACCTATCGATACACATCGATATCCCTCGGAAGCGATAAGATCGCTACCGATGGATATCGATGGCTAGCGATAGGCAGCGGGAGCTGCCGATCTCGAGAGGTATGCAGAGCTTGCGGGCTGTGGGCCGTGTTGCTCCTGGGAGGCCCCGAGACCTCTCGACATTGACCATTTTGGGGATCGAGGGCCCTTCTGGAGCATTGATTTCCATAGGCATGGTGCGGGAACGACACACAGAGAGAGCGAGCCCTCTCACTCTGCCTCAGAAGCTGTCGATCTCCACAGCTCCGTAGCCAGCGGGAGGCATCAATAACGAGAGGCGTACCTAACTCTCAATGCCTAGCGATGGCTGTCGATCTCCATGGGCATTTTCGCTTTTGGCACGGGGCCGATCCTCTTCTTGTGAGGCATCCAAACAGTCTTGCCATCGATACCTCTCGATAGGGAGGGGCATCGAAGCCTGTCCAATTCCACACCTATCGATACACATCGATATCCCTCGGAAGCGAGAAGATTGCTACCGATGGATATCGATGGCTAGCGATAGGCAGCGGGAGCTGCCGATCTCGAGAGGCATGCAGAGCTTGCGGGCTGTGGGCCGTGTTGCTCTTGGGAGGCCCCGAGGCCTCTCGACATTGACCATTTTGGGGATCGAGGGCCCTTCTGGAGCATTGATTTCCATAGGCATGGTGCGGGAACGACACGCAGAGAGAGTGAGCCCTCTCGCTCTGCCTCAGAAGCTGTTGATCTCCACAGCTCCGTAGCCAGCGGGAGGCATCGAGAGCGAGAGGCGTGCCTAACTCTCAATGCCTAGCGATGGCTGTCGATCTCCACGGGCATTTTCGCTTTTGGCACGGGGCCAATCCTCTTCTTGTGAGGCATCCAAACGGTCTCACCATCAATACCTCTCGATAGGGAGGGGCATCGAAGCCTGTCCAATTCCACACCTATCGATACACATCGATATCCCTCGGAAGCGAGAAGATCGCTACCGATGGATATCGATGGCTAGCGATAGGCAGCGGGAGCTGCCGATCTCGAGAGGCATGCAGAGCTTGCGGGCTGTGGGCCGTGTTGCTCCTGGGAGGCCCCGAGGCCTGTCGACATTGACCATTTTGGGGATCGAGGGCCCTTCTGGAGCATTGATTTCCATAGGCATGGTGCGGGAACGACACGCAGAGAGAGCGAGCCCTCTCGCTCTGCCTCAGAAGCTGTCGATCTCCACAGCTCCGTAGCCAGCGGGAGGCATCAATAACGAGAGGCGTACCTAACTCTCAATGCCTAGCGATGGCTGTCGATCTCCATGGGCATTTTCGCTTTTGGCACGGGGCCGATCCTCTTCTTGTGAGGCATCCAAGCAGTCTTGCCATCGATACCTCTCGATAGCGAGGAGCATCGAAGCCTGTCCAATTCCACACCTATCGATACACATCGATATCCCTCGGAAGCGATAAGATTGCTACCGATGGATATCGATGGCTAGCGATAGGCAGCGGGAGCTGCCGATCTCGAGAGGCATGCAGAGCTTGCGGGCTGTGGGCCGTGTTGCTCTTGGGAGGCCCCGAGGCCTCTCGACATTGACCATTTTGGGGATCGAGGGCCCTTCTGGAGCATTGATTTCCATAGGCATGGTGCGGGAACGACACGCAGAGAGAGTGAGCCCTCTCGCTGTGCCTCAGAAGCTGTTGATCTCCACAGCTCCGTAGCCAGCGGGAGGCATCGAGAGCGAGAGGCGTGCCTAACTCTCAATGCCTAGCGATGGCTGTCGATCTCCACGGGCATTTTCGCTTTTGGCACGGGGCCAATCCTCTTCTTGTGAGGCATCCAAACGGTCTCACCATCAATACCTCTCGATAGGGAGGGGCATCGAAGCCTGTCCAATTCCACACCTATCGATACACATCGATATCCCTCGGAAGCGAGAAGATCGCTACCGATGGATATCGATGGCTAGCGATAGGCAGCGGGAGCTGCCGATCTCGAGAGGCATGCAGAGCTTGCGGGCTGTGGGCCGTGTTGCTCCTGAGGGGCCCGAGACCTGTCGACATTGACCATTTTGGGGATCGAGGGCCCTTCTGGAGCATTGATTTCCATAGGCATGGTGCGGGAACGACACACAGAGAGAGCGAGCCCTCTCACTCTGCCTCAGAAGCTGTCGATCTCCACAGCTCCGTAGCCAGCGGGAGGCATCGAGAGCGAGAGGCGTGCCTAACTCTCAATGCCTAGCGATGGCTGTCGATCTCCACGGGCATTTTCGCTTTTGGCACGGGGCCGATCCTCTTCTTCTGAGGCATCCAAGCAATCCCGCCATCGATACCTCTCGATAGGGAGGGGCATCGAAGCCTGTCCAATTCCACACCTATCGATACACATCGATATCCCTCGGAAGCGAGAAGATCGTTACCGATGGATATCGATGGCTAGCGATAGGCAGCGGGAGCTGCCGATCTCGAGAGGCATGCAGAGCTTGCGGGCTGTGGGCCGTGTTGCTCTTGGGAGGCCCCGAGACCTCTCGACATTGACCATTTTGGGGATCGAGGGCCCTTCTGGAGCATTGATTTCCATAGGCATGGTGCGGGAACGACACGCAGAGAGAGCGAGCCCTCTCGCTCTGCCTCAGAAGCTGTTGAGCTCCACAGCTCCGTAGCCAGCGGGAGGCATCGAGAGCGAGAGGCGTGCCTAACTCTCAATGCCTAGCGATGGCTGTCGATCTCCACGGGCATTTTCGCTTTTGGCACGGGGCCGATCCTCTTCTTGTGAGGCATCCAAGCAGTCTTGCCATCGATACCTCTCGATAGGGAGGGGCATCGAAGCCTGTCCAATTCCACACCTTTCAATACACATCGATATCCCTCGGAAGCGAGAAGATCGCTACCGATGGATATCGATGGCTAGCGATAGGCAGCGGGAGCTGCCGATCTCGAGAGGCATGCAGAGCTTGCGGGCTGTGGGCCGTGTTGCTCTTGGGAGGCCCCGAGACCTCTCGACATTGACCATTTTGGGGATCGAGGGCCCTTCTGGAGCATTGATTTCCATAGGCATGGTGCGGGAACGACACGCAGAGAGAGCGAGCCCTCTCGCTCTGCCTCAGAAGCTGTTGAGCTCCACAGCTCCGTAGCCAGCGGGAGGCATCAATAACGAGAGGCGTACCTAACTCTCGATGCCTAGCGATGGCTGTCGATCTCCATGGGCATTTTCGCTTTTGGCACGGGGCCGATCCTCTTCTTGTGAGGCATCCAAGCAGTCTTGCCATCGATACCTCTCGATAGGGAGGGGCATCGAAGCCTGTCCAATTCCACACCTATCGATACACATCGATATCCCTCGGAAGCGATAAGATTGCTACCGATGGATATCGATGGCTAGCGATAGGCAGCGGGAGCTGCCGATCTCGAGAGGCATGCAGAGCTTGCGGGCTGTGGGCCGTGTTGCTCTTGGGAGGCCCCGAGACCTCTCGACATTGACCATTTTGGGGATCGAGGGCCCTTCTGGAGCATTGATTTCCATAGGCATGGTGCGGGAACGACACGCAGAGAGAGCGAGCCCTCTCGCTCTGCCTCAGAAGCTGTTGAGCTCCACAGCTCCGTAGCCAGCGGGAGGCATCGAGAGCGAGAGGCGTGCCTAACTCTCAATGCCTAGCGATGGCTGTCGATCTCCACGGGCATTTTCGCTTTTGGCACGGGGCCAATCCTCTTCTTGTGAGGCATCCAAGCAGTCTTGCCATCAATACCTCTCGATAGGGAGGGCATTGAAGCCTGTCCAATTCCACACCTATCGATACACATCGATATCCCTCGGAAGCGATAAGATTGCTACCGATGGATATCGATGGCTAGCGATAGGCAGCGGGAGCTGCCGATCTCGAGAGGCATGCAGAGCTTGCGGGCTGTGGGCCGTGTTGCTCTTGGGAGGCCCCGAGACCTCTCGACATTGACCATTTTGGGGATCGAGGGCCCTTCTGGAGCATTGATTTCCATAGGCATGGTGCGGGAACGACACGCAGAGAGCGCGAGCCCTCTCGCTCTGCCTCAGAAGCTGTTGAGCTCCACAGCTCCGTAGCCAGCGGGAGGCATCGAGAGCGAGAGGCGTGCCTAACTCTCAATGCCTAGCGATGGCTGTCGATCTCCACGGGCATTTTCGCTTTTGGCACGGGGCCGATCCTCTTCTTGTGAGGCATCCAAGCAATCCCGCCATCGATACCTCTCGATAGGGAGGGGCATCGAAGCCTGTCCAATTCCACACCTATCGATACACATCGATATCCCTCGGAAGCGAGAAGATCGCTACCGATGGATATCGATGGCTAGCGATAGGCAGCGGGAGCTGCCGATCTCGAGAGGCATGCAGAGCTTGCAGGCTGTGGGCCGTGTTGCTCTTGGGAGGCCCCGAGACCTCTCGACATTGACCGTTTTGGGGATCGAGGGCCCTTCTGGAGCATTGATTTCCATAGGCATGGTGCGGGAACGACACGCAGAGAGAGCGAGCCCTCTCGCTCTGCCTCAGAAGCTGTTAATCTCCACAGCTCCGTAGCCAGCGGGAGGCATCGAGAGCGAGAGGCGTGCCTAACTCTCGATGCCTAGCGATGGCTGTCGATCTCCACGGGCATTTTCGCTTTTGGCACGGGGCCGATCCTCTTCTTGTGAGGCATCCAAGCAGTCTTGCCATCGATACTTCTCGATAGGGAGGGGCATCGAAGCCTGTCCAATTCCACACCTATCGGTACACATCGATATCCCTCGGAAGCGAGAAGATTGCTACCGATGGATATCGATGGCTAGTGATAGGCAGCGGGAGCTGCCGATCTCGAGAGGCATGCAGAGCTTGCGGGCTGTGGGCCGTGTTGCTCTTGGGAGGCCCCGAGACCTCTCGACATTGACCATTTTGGGGATCGAGGGCCCTTCTGGAGCATTGATTTCCATAGGCATGGTGCGGGAACGACACGCAGAGAGAGCGAGCCCTCTCGCTCTGCCTCAGCAGCTGTTGAGCTCCACAGCTCCGTAGCCAGCGGGAGGCATCGAGAGCGAGAGGCGTGCCTAACTCTCAATGCCTAGCGATGGCTGTCGATCTCCACGGGCATTTTCGCTTTTGGCACGGGGCCGATCCTCTTCTTGTGAGGCATCCAAGCAGTCTTGCCATCGATACCTCTCGATAGGGAGGGGCATCGAAGCCTGTCCAATTCCACACCTATCGATACACATCGATATCCCTCGGAAGCGAGAAGATTGCTACCGATGGATATCGATGGCTAGCGATAGGCAGCGGGAGCTGCCGATCTCGAGAGGCATGCAGAGCTTGCGGGCTGTGGGCCGTGTTGCTCTTGGGAGGCCCCGAGACCTCTCGACATTGACCATTTTGGGGATCGAGGGCCCTTCTGGAGCATTGATTTCCATAGGCATGGTGCGGGAATGACACACAGAGAGAGCGAGCCCTCTCACTCTGCCTCAGAAGCTGTTGAGCTCCACAGCTCCGTAGCCAGCGGGAGGCATCGAGAGCGAGAGGCGTGCCTAACTCTCAATGCCTAGCGATGGCTGTCGATCTCCACGGGCATTTTCGCTTTTGGCACGGGGCCGATCCTCTTCTTGTGAGGCATCCAAACGGTCTCACCATCAATACCTCTCGATAGGGAGGGGCATCAAAGCCTGTCCAATTCCACACCTATCGATACACATCGATATCCCTCGGAAGCGATAAGATTGCTACCGATGGATATCGATGGCTAGCGATAGGCAGCGGGAGCTGCCGATCTCGAGAGGCATGCAGAGCTTGCGGGCTGTGGGCCGTGTTGCTCCTGGGAGGCCCCGAGGCCTGTCGACATTGACCGTTTTGGGGATCGAGGGCCCTTCTGGAGCATTGATTTCCATAGGCATGGTGCGGGAACGACACGCAGAGAGAGCGAGCCCTCTCGCTCTGCCTCAGAAGCTGTCGATCTCCACAGCTCCGTAGCCAGCGGGAGGCATCAATAACGAGAGGCGTACCTAACTCTCAATGCCTAGCGATGGCTGTCGATCTCCATGGGCATTTTCGCTTTTGGCACGGGGCCGATCCTCTTCTTGTGAGGCATCCAAGCAGTCTTGCCATCGATACCTCTCGATAGCGAGGGGCATCGAAGCCTCTCCAAATCCACACCTATCGATACGCATCGATATCCCTCGGAAGCGATAAGATTGCTACCGATGGATATCGATGGCTAGCGATAGGCAGTGGGAGCCGCCGATCTCGAGAGGCATGCAGAGCTTGCGGGCTGTGGGCCGTGTTGCTCTTGGGAGGCCCCGAGACCTCTCGACATTGACCATTTTGGGGATCGAGGGCCCTTCTGGAGCATTGATTTCCATAGGCATGGTGCGGGAACGACACACAGAGAGAGCGAGCCCTCTCGCTCTGCCTCAGAAGCTGTTGAGCTCCACAGCTCCGTAGCCAGCGGGAGGCATCGAGAGCGAGAGGCGTGCCTAACTCTCAATGCCTAGCGATGGCTGTCGATCTCCACGGGCATTTTCGCTTTTGGCACGGGGCCGATCCTCTTCTTGTGAGGCATCCAAGCAATCCCGCCATCGATACCTCTCGATAGGGAGGGGCATCGAAGCCTGTCCAATTCCACACCTATCGATACACATCGATATCCCTCGGAAGCGAGAAGATCGCTACCGATGGATATCGATGGCTAGCGATAGGCAGCGGGAGCTGCCGATCTCGAGAGGCATGCAGAGCTTGCGGGCTGTGGGCCGTGTTGCTCCTGGGAGGCCCCGAGGCCTCTCGACATTGACCATTTTGGGGATCGAGGGCCCTTCTGGAGCATTGATTTCCATAGGCATGGTGCGGGAACGACACACAGAGAGAGCGAGCCCTCTCGCTCTGCCTCAGAAGCTGTCGATCTCCACAGCTCCGTAGCCAGCGGGAGGCATCAATAACGAGAGGCGTACCTAACTCTCAATGCCTAGCGATGGCTGTCGATCTCCACGGGCATTTTCGCTTTTGGCACGGGGCCGATCCTCTTCTTGTGAGGCATCCAAGCAGTCTTGCCATCGATACCTCTCGATAGCTAGGGGCATCGAAGCCTGTCCAATTCCACACCTATCGATACACATCGATATCCCTCGGAAGCGATAAGATTGCTACCGATGGATATCGATGGCTAGCGATAGGCAGTGGGAGCTGCCGGTCTCGAGAGGCATGCAGAGCTTGCGGGCTGTGGGCCGTGTTGCTCCTGGGAGGCCCCGAGGCCTCTCGACATTGACCGTTTTGGGGATCGAGGGCCCTTCTGGAGCATTGATTTCCATAGGCATGGTGCGGGAACGACACGCAGAGAGAGCGAGCCCTCTCGCTCTGCCTCAGAAGCTGTCGATCTCCACAGCTCCGTAGCCAGCGGGAGGCATCAATAACGAGAGGCGTACCTAACTCTCAATGCCTAGCGATGGCTGTCGATCTCCACGGGCATTTTCGCTTTTGGCACGGGGCCGATCCTCTTCTTGTGAGGCATCCAAGCAGTCTTGCCATCGATACTTCTCGATAGGGAGGGGCATCGAAGCCTGTCCAATTCCACACCTATCGGTACACATCGATATCCCTCGGAAGCGAGAAGATTGCTACCGATGGATATCGATGGCTAGTGATAGGCAGCGGGAGCTGCCGATCTCGAGAGGCATGCAGAGCTTGCGGGCTGTGGGCCGTGTTGCTCTTGGGAGGCCCCGAGACCTCTCGACATTGACCATTTTGGGGATCGAGGGCCCTTCTGGAGCATTGATTTCCATAGGCATGGTGCGGGAACGACACGCAGAGAGAGCGAGCCCTCTCGCTCTGCCTCAGCAGCTGTTGAGCTCCACAGCTCCGTAGCCAGCGGGAGGCATCGAGAGCGAGAGGCGTGCCTAACTCTCAATGCCTAGCGATGGCTGTCGATCTCCACGGGCATTTTCGCTTTTGGCACGGGGCCGATCCTCTTCTTGTGAGGCATCCAAGCAGTCTTGCCATCGATACCTCTCGATAGGGAGGGGCATCGAAGCCTGTCCAATTCCACACCTATCGATACACATCGATATCCCTCGGAAGCGAGAAGATTGCTACCGATGGATATCGATGGCTAGCGATAGGCAGCGGGAGCTGCCGATCTCGAGAGGCATGCAGAGCTTGCGGGCTGTGGGCCGTGTTGCTCTTGGGAGGCCCCGAGACCTCTCGACATTGACCATTTTGGGGATCGAGGGCCCTTCTGGAGCATTGATTTCCATAGGCATGGTGCGGGAATGACACACAGAGAGAGCGAGCCCTCTCACTCTGCCTCAGAAGCTGTTGAGCTCCACAGCTCCGTAGCCAGCGGGAGGCATCGAGAGCGAGAGGCGTGCCTAACTCTCAATGCCTAGCGATGGCTGTCGATCTCCACGGGCATTTTCGCTTTTGGCACGGGGCCGATCCTCTTCTTGTGAGGCATCCAAACGGTCTCACCATCAATACCTCTCGATAGGGAGGGGCATCAAAGCCTGTCCAATTCCACACCTATCGATACACATCGATATCCCTCGGAAGCGATAAGATTGCTACCGATGGATATCGATGGCTAGCGATAGGCAGCGGGAGCTGCCGATCTCGAGAGGCATGCAGAGCTTGCGGGCTGTGGGCCGTGTTGCTCCTGGGAGGCCCCGAGGCCTGTCGACATTGACCGTTTTGGGGATCGAGGGCCCTTCTGGAGCATTGATTTCCATAGGCATGGTGCGGGAACGACACGCAGAGAGAGCGAGCCCTCTCGCTCTGCCTCAGAAGCTGTCGATCTCCACAGCTCCGTAGCCAGCGGGAGGCATCAATAACGAGAGGCGTACCTAACTCTCAATGCCTAGCGATGGCTGTCGATCTCCATGGGCATTTTCGCTTTTGGCACGGGGCCGATCCTCTTCTTGTGAGGCATCCAAGCAGTCTTGCCATCGATACCTCTCGATAGCGAGGGGCATCGAAGCCTCTCCAAATCCACACCTATCGATACGCATCGATATCCCTCGGAAGCGATAAGATTGCTACCGATGGATATCGATGGCTAGCGATAGGCAGTGGGAGCCGCCGATCTCGAGAGGCATGCAGAGCTTGCGGGCTGTGGGCCGTGTTGCTCTTGGGAGGCCCCGAGACCTCTCGACATTGACCATTTTGGGGATCGAGGGCCCTTCTGGAGCATTGATTTCCATAGGCATGGTGCGGGAACGACACACAGAGAGAGCGAGCCCTCTCGCTCTGCCTCAGAAGCTGTTGAGCTCCACAGCTCCGTAGCCAGCGGGAGGCATCGAGAGCGAGAGGCGTGCCTAACTCTCAATGCCTAGCGATGGCTGTCGATCTCCACGGGCATTTTCGCTTTTGGCACGGGGCCGATCCTCTTCTTGTGAGGCATCCAAGCAATCCCGCCATCGATACCTCTCGATAGGGAGGGGCATCGAAGCCTGTCCAATTCCACACCTATCGATACACATCGATATCCCTCGGAAGCGAGAAGATCGCTACCGATGGATATCGATGGCTAGCGATAGGCAGCGGGAGCTGCCGATCTCGAGAGGCATGCAGAGCTTGCGGGCTGTGGGCCGTGTTGCTCCTGGGAGGCCCCGAGGCCTCTCGACATTGACCATTTTGGGGATCGAGGGCCCTTCTGGAGCATTGATTTCCATAGGCATGGTGCGGGAACGACACACAGAGAGAGCGAGCCCTCTCGCTCTGCCTCAGAAGCTGTCGATCTCCACAGCTCCGTAGCCAGCGGGAGGCATCAATAACGAGAGGCGTACCTAACTCTCAATGCCTAGCGATGGCTGTCGATCTCCACGGGCATTTTCGCTTTTGGCACGGGGCCGATCCTCTTCTTGTGAGGCATCCAAGCAGTCTTGCCATCGATACCTCTCGATAGCTAGGGGCATCGAAGCCTGTCCAATTCCACACCTATCGATACACATCGATATCCCTCGGAAGCGATAAGATTGCTACCGATGGATATCGATGGCTAGCGATAGGCAGTGGGAGCTGCCGGTCTCGAGAGGCATGCAGAGCTTGCGGGCTGTGGGCCGTGTTGCTCCTGGGAGGCCCCGAGGCCTCTCGACATTGACCGTTTTGGGGATCGAGGGCCCTTCTGGAGCATTGATTTCCATAGGCATGGTGCGGGAACGACACGCAGAGAGAGCGAGCCCTCTCGCTCTGCCTCAGAAGCTGTCGATCTCCACAGCTCCGTAGCCAGCGGGAGGCATCAATAACGAGAGGCGTACCTAACTCTCAATGCCTAGCGATGGCTGTCGATCTCCACGGGCATTTTCGCTTTTGGCACGGGGCCGATCCTCTTCTTGTGAGGCATCCAAGCAGTCTTGCCATCGATACCTCTCGATAGCGAGGGGCATCGAAGCCTCTCCAAATCCACACCTATCGATACACATCGATATCCCTCGGAAGCGAGAAGATTGCTACCGATGGATATCGATGGCTAGCGATAGGCAGTGGGAGCCGCCGATCTCGAGAGGCATGCAGAGCTTGCGGGCTGTGGGCCGTGTTGCTCTTGGGAGGCCCCGAGACCTCTCGACATTGACCATTTTGGGGATCGAGGGCCCTTCTGGAGCATTGATTTCCATAGGCATGGTGCGGGAACGACACACAGAGAGAGCGAGCCCTCTCGCTCTGCCTCAGAAGCTGTTGAGCTCCACAGCTCCGTAGCCAGCGGGAGGCATCGAGAGCGAGAGGCGTGCCTAACTCTCAATGCCTAGCGATGGCTGTCGATCTCCACGGGCATTTTCGCTTTTGGCACGGGGCCGATCCTCTTCTTGTGAGGCATCCAAGCAATCCCGCCATCGATACCTCTCGATAGGGAGGGGCATCGAAGCCTGTCCAATTCCACACCTATCGATACACATCGATATCCCTCGGAAGCGAGAAGATCGCTACCGATGGATATCGATGGCTAGCGATAGGCAGCGGGAGCTGCCGATCTCGAGAGGCATGCAGAGCTTGCGGGCTGTGGGCCGTGTTGCTCCTGGGAGGCCCCGAGGCCTCTCGACATTGACCATTTTGGGGATCGAGGGCCCTTCTGGAGCATTGATTTCCATAGGCATGGTGCGGGAACGACACACAGAGAGAGCGAGCCCTCTCGCTCTGCCTCAGAAGCTGTCGATCTCCACAGCTCCGTAGCCAGCGGGAGGCATCAATAACGAGAGGCGTACCTAACTCTCAATGCCTAGCGATGGCTGTCGATCTCCACGGGCATTTTCGCTTTTGGCACGGGGCCGATCCTCTTCTTGTGAGGCATCCAAGCAGTCTTGCCATCGATACCTCTCGATAGCTAGGGGCATCGAAGCCTGTCCAATTCCACACCTATCGATACACATCGATATCCCTCGGAAGCGATAAGATTGCTACCGATGGATATCGATGGCTAGCGATAGGCAGTGGGAGCTGCCGGTCTCGAGAGGCATGCAGAGCTTGCGGGCTGTGGGCCGTGTTGCTCTTGGGAGGCCCCGAGACCTCTCGACATTGACCATTTTGGGGATCGAGGGCCCTTCTGGAGCATTGATTTCCATAGGCATGGTGCGGGAACGACACGCAGAGAGAGCGAGCCCTCTCGCTCTGCCTCAGAAGCTGTTGAGCTCCACAGCTCCGTAGCCAGCGGGAGGCATCAATAACGAGAGGCGTGCCTAACTCTCAATGCCTAGCGATGGCTGTCGATCTCCACGGGCATTTTCGCTTTTGGCACGGGGCCGATCCTCTTCTTGTGAGGCATCCAAGCAATCCCGCCATCGATACCTCTCGATAGGGAGGGGCATCGAAGCCTGTCCAATTCCACACCTATCGATACACATCGATATCCCTCGGAAGCGATAAGATCGCTACCGATGGATATCGATGGCTAGCGATAGGCAGCGGGAGCTGCTGATCTCGAGAGGCATGCAGAGCTTGCGGGCTGTGGGCCGTGTTGCTCCTGGGAGGCCCCGAGGCCTGTCGACATTGACCATTTTGGGGATCGAGGGCCCTTCTGGAGCATTGATTTCCATAGGCATGGTGCGGGAACGACACACAGAGAGAGCGAGCCCTCTCGCTCTGCCTCAGAAGCTGTCGATCTCCACAGCTCCGTAGCCAGCGGGAGGCATCGAGAGCGAGAGGCGTGCCTAACTCTCAATGCCTAGCGATGGCTGTCGATCTCCACGGGCATTTTCGCTTTTGGCACGGGGCCAATCCTCTTCTTGTGAGGCATCCAAGCAGTCTTGCCATCGATACCTCTCGATAGGGAGGGGCATCGAAGCCTGTCCAATTCCACACCTATCGATACACATCGATATCCCTCGGAAGCGATAAGATCGCTACCGATGGATATCGATGGCTAGCGATAGGCAGCGGGAGCTGCCGATCTCGAGAGGCATGCAGAGCTTGCGGGCTGTGGGCCGTGTTGCTCTTGGGAGGCCCCGAGACCTCTCGACATTGACCGTTTTGGGGATCGAGGGCCCTTCTGGAGCATTGATTTCCGTAGGCATGGTGCGGGAACGACACGCAGAGAGAGTGAGCCCTCTCGCTCTGCCTCAGAAGCTGTTGAGCTCCACAGCTCCGTAGCCAGCGGGAGGCATCGAGAGCGAGAGGCGTGCCTAACTCTCAATGCCTAGCGATGGCTGTCGATCTCCACGGGCATTTTCGCTTTTGGCACGGGGCCGATCCTCTTCTTGTGAGGCATCCAAGCAGTCTTGCCATCGATACCTCTCGATAGGGAGGGGCATCGAAGCCTGTCCAATTCCACACCTATCGATACACATCGATATCCCTCGGAAGCGATAAGATCGCTACCGATGGATATCGATGGCTAGCGATAGGCAGCGGGAGCTGCCGATCTCGAGAGGCATGCAGAGCTTGCGGGCTGTGGGCCGTGTTGCTCCTGGGAGGCCCCGAGACCTCTCGACATTGACCATTTTGGGGATCGAGGGCCCTTCTGGAGCATTGATTTCCATAGGCATGGTGCGGGAACGACACGCAGAGAGAGCGAGCCCTCTCGCTCTGCCTCAGAAGCTGTTGAGCTCCACAGCTCCGTAGCCAGCGGGAGGCATCAATAACGAGAGGCGTACCTAACTCTCAATGCCTAGCGATGGCTGTCGATCTCCATGGGCATTTTCGCTTTTGGCACGGGGCCGATCCTCTTCTTGTGAGGCATCCAAGCAGTCTTGCCATCGATACCTCTCGATAGGGAGGGGCATCGAAGCCTGTCCAATTCCACACCTATCGATACACATCGATATCCCTCGGAAGCGATAAGATTGCTACCGATGGATATCGATGGCTAGCGATAGGCAGCGGGAGCTGCTGATCTCGAGAGGCATGCAGAGCTTGCGGGCTGTGGGCCGTGTTGCTCTTGGGAGGCCCCGAGGCCTGTCGACATTGACCATTTTGGGGATCGAGGGCCCTTCTGGAGCATTGATTTCCATAGGCATGGTGCGGGAACGACACGCAGAGAGAGTGAGCCCTCTCGCTCTGCCTCAGAAGCTGTTGATCTCCACAGCTCCGTAGCCAGCGGGAGGCATCGAGAGCGAGAGGCGTGCCTAACTCTCAATGCCTAGCGATGGCTGTCGATCTCCATGGGCATTTTCGCTTTTGGCACGGGGCCAATCCTCTTCTTGTGAGGCATCCAAACGGTCTCACCATCAATACCTCTCGATAGGGAGGGGCATCGAAGCCTGTCCAATTCCACACCTATCGATACACATCGATATCCCTCGGAAGCGATAAGATCGCTACCGATGGATATCGATGGCTAGCGATAGGCAGCGGGAGCTGCCGATCTCGAGAGGCATGCAGAGCTTGCGGGCTGTGGGCCGTGTTGCTCCTGGGAGGCCCCGAGGCCTGTCGACATTGACCATTTTGGGGATCGAGGGCCCTTCTGGAGCATTGATTTCCATAGGCATGGTGCGGGAACGACACACAGAGAGAGCGAGCCCTCTCGCTCTGCCTCAGAAGCTGTCGATCTCCACAGCTCCGTAGCCAGCGGGAGGCATCAATAACGAGAGGCGTACCTAACTCTCAATGCCTAGCGATGGCTGTCGATCTCCACGGGCATTTTCGCTTTTGGCACGGGGCCGATCCTCTTCTTGTGAGGCATCCAAGCAGTCTTGCCATCGATACCTCTCGATAGGGAGGGGCATCGAAGCCTGTCCAATTCCACACCTATCGATACACATCGATATCCCTCGGAAGCGATAAGATTGCTACCGATGGATATCGATGGCTAGCGATAGGCAGCGGGAGCTGCCGATCTCGAGAGGCATGCAGAGCTTGCGGGCTGTGGGCCGTGTTGCTCTTGGGAGGCCCCGAGACCTCTCGACATTGACCATTTTGGGGATCGAGGGCCCTTCTGGAGCATTGATTTCCATAGGCATGGTGCGGGAACGACACGCAGAGAGAGCGAGCCCTCTCGCTCTGCCTCAGAAGCTGTTAATCTCCACAGCTCCGTAGCCAGCGGGAGGCATCGAGAGCGAGAGGCGTGCCTAACTCTCAATGCCTAGCGATGGCTGTCGATCTCCACGGGCATTTTCGCTTTTGGCACGGGGCCAATCCTCTTCTTGTGAGGCATCCAAACGGTCTCACCATCAATACCTCTCGATAGGGAGGGGCATCGAAGCCTGTCCAATTCCACACCTATCGATACACATCGATATCCCTCGGAAGCGAGAAGATCGCTACCGATGGATATCGATGGCTAGCGATAGGCAGCGGGAGCTGCCGATCTCGAGAGGCATGCAGAGCTTGCGGGCTGTGGGCCGTGTTGCTCTTGGGAGGCCCCGAGGCCTCTCGACATTGACCATTTTGGGGATCGAGGGCCCTTCTGGAGCATTGATTTCCATAGGCATGGTGCGGGAACGACACGCAGAGCGAGCGAGCCCTCTCGCTCTGCCTCAGAAGCTGTTGAGCTCCACAGCTCCGTAGCCAGCGGGAGGCATCGAGAGCGAGAGGCGTGCCTAACTCTCAATGCCTAGCGATGGCTGTCGATCTCCACGGGCATTTTCGCTTTTGGCACGGGGCCGATCCTCTTCTTGTGAGGCATCCAAGCAATCCCGCCATCGATACCTCTCGATAGGGAGGGGCATCGAAGCCTGTCCAATTCCACACCTATCGATACACATCGATATCCCTCGGAAGCGATAAGATTGCTACCGATGGATATCGATGGCTAGCGATAGGCAGCGGGAGCTGCCGATCTCGAGAGGCATGCAGAGCTTGCGGGCTGTGGGCCGTGTTGCTCTTGGGAGGCCCCGAGACCTCTCGACATTGACCATTTTGGGGATCGAGGGCCCTTCTGGAGCATTGATTTCCATAGGCATGGTGCGGGAACGACACGCAGAGAGAGCGAGCCCTCTCGCTCTGCCTCAGAAGCTGTTGAGCTCCACAGCTCCGTAGCCAGCGGGAGGCATCGAGAGCGAGAGGCGTGCCTAACTCTCGATGCCTAGCGATGGCTGTCGATCTCCACGGGCATTTTCGCTTTTGGCACGGGGCCGATCCTCTTCTTGTGAGGCATCCAAGCAGTCTTGCCATCAATACCTCTCGATAGGGAGGGGCATTGAAGCCTGTCCAATTCCACACCTATCGATACACATCGATATCCCTCGGAAGCGATAAGATTGCTACCGATGGATATCGATGGCTAGCGATAGGCAGCGGGAGCTGCCGATCTCGAGAGGCATGCAGAGCTTGCGGGCTGTGGGCCGTGTTGCTCTTGGGAGGCCCCGAGACCTCTCGACATTGACCATTTTGGGGATCGAGGGCCCTTCTGGAGCATTGATTTCCATAGGCATGGTGCGGGAACGACACGCAGAGAGAGCGAGCCCTCTCGCTCTGCCTCAGAAGCTGTTGAGCTCCACAGCTCCGTAGCCAGCGGGAGGCATCAATAACGAGAGGCGTACCTAACTCTCAATGCCTAGCGATGGCTGTCGATCTCCATGGGCATTTTCGCTTTTGGCACGGGGCCGATCCTCTTCTTGTGAGGCATCCAAGCAGTCTTGCCATCGATACCTCTCGATAGGGAGGGGCATCGAAGCCTGTCCAATTCCACACCTTTCAATACACATCGATATCCCTCGGAAGCGAGAAGATCGCTACCGATGGATATCGATGGCTAGCGATAGGCAGCGGGAGCTGCCGATCTCGAGAGGCATGCAGAGCTTGCGGGCTGTGGGCCGTGTTGCTCTTGGGAGGCCCCGAGGCCTCTCGACATTGACCATTTTGGGGATCAAGGGCCCTTCTGGAGCATTGATTTCCATAGGCATGGTGCGGGAACGACACGCAGAGAGAGCGAGCCCTCTCGCTCTGCCTCAGAAGCTGTTGAGCTCCACAGCTCCGTAGCCAGCGGGAGGCATCAATAACGAGAGGCGTACCTAACTCTCAATGCCTAGCGATGGCTGTCGATCTCCATGGGCATTTTCGCTTTTGGCACGGGGCCGATCCTCTTCTTGTGAGGCATCCAAGCAGTCTTGCCATCGATACCTCTCGATAGGGAGGGGCATCGAAGCCTGTCCAATTCCACACCTATCGATACACATCGATATCCCTCGGAAGCGATAAGATTGCTACCGATGGATATCGATGGCTAGCGATAGGCAGCGGGAGCTGCCGATCTCGAGAGGCATGCAGAGCTTGCGGGCTGTGGGCCGTGTTGCTCTTGGGAGGCCCCGAGACCTCTCGACATTGACCATTTTGGGGATCGAGGGCCCTTCTGGAGCATTGATTTCCATAGGCATGGTGCGGGAACGACACGCAGAGAGAGCGAGCCCTCTCGCTCTGCCTCAGAAGCTGTTGAGCTCCACAGCTCCGTAGCCAGCGGGAGGCATCGAGAGCGAGAGGCGTGCCTAACTCTCAATGCCTAGCGATGGCTGTCGATCTCCACGGGCATTTTCGCTTTTGGCACGGGGCCGATCCTCTTCTTGTGAGGCATCCAAGCAGTCTTGCCATCAATACCTCTCGATAGGGAGGGGCATTGAAGCCTGTCCAATTCCACACCTATCGATACACATCGATATCCCTCGGAAGCGATAAGATTGCTACCGATGGATATCGATGGCTAGCGATAGGCAGCGGGAGCTGCCGATCTCGAGAGGCATGCAGAGCTTGCGGGCTGTGGGCCGTGTTGCTCTTGGGAGGCCCCGAGACCTCTCGACATTGACCATTTTGGGGATCGAGGGCCCTTCTGGAGCATTGATTTCCATAGGCATGGTGCGGGAACGACACGCAGAGAGAGCGAGCCCTCTCGCTCTGCCTCAGAAGCTGTTGAGCTCCACAGCTCCGTAGCCAGCGGGAGGCATCAATAACGAGAGGCGTACCTAACTCTCAATGCCTAGCGATGGCTGTCGATCTCCATGGGCATTTTCGCTTTTGGCACGGGGCCGATCCTCTTCTTGTGAGGCATCCAAGCAGTCTTGCCATCGATACCTCTCGATAGGGAGGGGCATCGAAGCCTGTCCAATTCCACACCTTTCAATACACATCGATATCCCTCGGAAGCGAGAAGATCGCTACCGATGGATATCGATGGCTAGCGATAGGCAGCGGGAGCTGCCGATCTCGAGAGGCATGCAGAGCTTGCGGGCTGTGGGCCGTGTTGCTCTTGGGAGGCCCCGAGGCCTCTCGACATTGACCATTTTGGGGATCGAGGGCCCTTCTGGAGCATTGATTTCCATAGGCATGGTGCGGGAACGACACGCAGAGAGAGCGAGCCCTCTCGCTCTGCCTCAGAAGCTGTTGAGCTCCACAGCTCCGTAGCCAGCGGGAGGCATCAATAACGAGAGGCGTACCTAACTCTCAATGCCTAGCGATGGCTGTCGATCTCCATGGGCATTTTCGCTTTTGGCACGGGGCCGATCCTCTTCTTGTGAGGCATCCAAGCAGTCTTGCCATCGATACCTCTCGATAGGGAGGGGCATCGAAGCCTGTCCAATTCCACACCTATCGATACACATCGATATCCCTCGGAAGCGATAAGATTGCTACCGATGGATATCGATGGCTAGCGATAGGCAGCGGGAGCTGCCGATCTCGAGAGGCATGCAGAGCTTGCGGGCTGTGGGCCGTGTTGCTCTTGGGAGGCCCCGAGACCTCTCGACATTGACCATTTTGGGGATCGAGGGCCCTTCTGGAGCATTGATTTCCATAGGCATGGTGCGGGAACGACACGCAGAGAGAGCGAGCCCTCTCGCTCTGCCTCAGAAGCTGTTGAGCTCCACAGCTCCGTAGCCAGCGGGAGGCATCGAGAGCGAGAGGCGTGCCTAACTCTCAATGCCTAGCGATGGCTGTCGATCTCCACGGGCATTTTCGCTTTTGGCACGGGGCCGATCCTCTTCTTGTGAGGCATCCAAGCAGTCTTGCCATCAATACCTCTCGATAGGGAGGGGCATTGAAGCCTGTCCAATTCCACACCTATCGATACACATCGATATCCCTCGGAAGCGATAAGATTGCTACCGATGGATATCGATGGCTAGCGATAGGCAGCGGGAGCTGCCGATCTCGAGAGGCATGCAGAGCTTGCGGGCTGTGGGCCGTGTTGCTCTTGGGAGGCCCCGAGACCTCTCGACATTGACCATTTTGGGGATCGAGGGCCCTTCTGGAGCATTGATTTCCATAGGCATGGTGCGGGAACGACACGCAGAGAGAGCGAGCCCTCTCGCTCTGCCTCAGAAGCTGTTGAGCTCCACAGCTCCGTAGCCAGCGGGAGGCATCAATAACGAGAGGCGTACCTAACTCTCAATGCCTAGCGATGGCTGTCGATCTCCATGGGCATTTTCGCTTTTGGCACGGGGCCGATCCTCTTCTTGTGAGGCATCCAAGCAGTCTTGCCATCGATACCTCTCGATAGGGAGGGGCATCGAAGCCTGTCCAATTCCACACCTATCGATACACATCGATATCCCTCGGAAGCGATAAGATTGCTACCGATGGATATCGATGGCTAGCGATAGGCAGCGGGAGCTGCCGATCTCGAGAGGCATGCAGAGCTTGCGGGCTGTGGGCCGTGTTGCTCTTGGGAGGCCCCGAGACCTCTCGACATTGACCATTTTGGGGATCGAGGGCCCTTCTGGAGCATTGATTTCCATAGGCATGGTGCGGGAACGACACGCAGAGAGAGCGAGCCCTCTCGCTCTGCCTCAGAAGCTGTTGAGCTCCACAGCTCCGTAGCCAGCGGGAGGCATCGAGAGCGAGAGGCGTGCCTAACTCTCAATGCCTAGCGATGGCTGTCGATCTCCACGGGCATTTTCGCTTTTGGCACGGGGCCGATCCTCTTCTTGTGAGGCATCCAAGCAATCCCGCCATCGATACCTCTCGATAGGGAGGGGCATCGAAGCCTGTCCAATTCCACACCTATCGATACACATCGATATCCCTCGGAAGCGAGAAGATCGCTACCGATGGATATCGATGGCTAGCGATAGGCAGCGGGAGCTGCCGATCTCGAGAGGCATGCAGAGCTTGCAGGCTGTGGGCCGTGTTGCTCTTGGGAGGCCCCGAGACCTCTCGACATTGACCGTTTTGGGGATCGAGGGCCCTTCTGGAGCATTGATTTCCGTAGGCATGGTGCGGGAACGACACGCAGAGAGAGCGAGCCCTCTCGCTCTGCCTCAGAAGCTGTTGAGCTCCACAGCTCCGTAGCCAGCGGGAGGCATCGAGAGCGAGAGGCGTGCCTAACTCTCAATGCCTAGCGATGGCTGTCGATCTCCACGGGCATTTTCGCTTTTGGCACGGGGCCGATCCTCTTCTTGTGAGGCATCCAAGCAGTCTTGCCATCGATACCTCTCGATAGGGAGGGGCATCGAAGCCTGTCCAATTCCACACCTATCGATACACATCGATATCCCTCGGAAGCGATAAGATCGCTACCGATGGATATCGATGGCTAGCGATAGGCAGCGGGAGCTGCCAATCTCGAGAGGCATGCAGAGCTTGCGGGCTGTGGGCCATGTTGCTCCTGGGAGGCCCCGAGGCCTCTCGACATTGACCGTTTTGGGGATCGAGGGCCCTTCTGGAGCATTGATTTCCATAGGCATGGTGCGGGAACGACACACAGAAAGAGCGAGCCCTCTCGCTCTGCCTCAGAAGCTGTCGATCTCCACAGCTCCGTAGCCAGCGGGAGGCATCAATAACGAGAGGCGTACCTAACTCTCAATGCCTAGCAATGGCTGTCGATCTCCACGGGCATTTTCGCTTTTGGCACGGGGCCGATCCTCTTCTTGTGAGGCATCCAAGCAGTCTTGCCATCGATACCTCTCGATAGCGAGGGGCATCGAAGCCTGTCCAATTCCACACCTTTCAATACACATCGATATCCCTCGGAAGCGAGAAGATCGCTACCGATGGATATCGATGGCTAGCGATAGGCAGCGGGAGCTGCCGATCTCGAGAGGCATGCAGAGCTTGCGGGCTGTGGGCCGTGTTGCTCTTGGGAGGCCCCGAGACCTCTCGACATTGACCATTTTGGGGATCGAGGGCCCTTCTGGAGCATTGATTTCCATAGGCATGGTGCGGGAACGACACGCAGAGAGAGCGAGCCCTCTCGCTCTGCCTCAGAAGCTGTTGAGCTCCACAGCTCCGTAGCCAGCGGGAGGCATCAATAACGAGAGGCGTACCTAACTCTCAATGCCTAGCGATGGCTGTCGATCTCCATGGGCATTTTCGCTTTTGGCACGGGGCCGATCCTCTTCTTGTGAGGCATCCAAGCAGTCTTGCCATCGATACCTCTCGATAGGGAGGGGCATCGAAGCCTGTCCAATTCCACACCTATCGATACACATCGATATCCCTCGGAAGCGATAAGATTGCTACCGATGGATATCGATGGCTAGCGATAGGCAGCGGGAGCTGCCGATCTCGAGAGGCATGCAGAGCTTGCGGGCTGTGGGCCGTGTTGCTCTTGGGAGGCCCCGAGACCTCTCGACATTGACCATTTTGGGGATCGAGGGCCCTTCTGGAGCATTGATTTCCATAGGCATGGTGCGGGAACGACACGCAGAGAGAGCGAGCCCTCTCGCTCTGCCTCAGAAGCTGTTGAGCTCCACAGCTCCGTAGCCAGCGGGAGGCATCGAGAGCGAGAGGCGTGCCTAACTCTCAATGCCTAGCGATGGCTGTCGATCTCCACGGGCATTTTCGCTTTTGGCACGGGGCCGATCCTCTTCTTGTGAGGCATCCAAATGGTCTCACCATCAATACCTCTCGATAGGGAGGGGCATCGAAGCCTGTCCAATTCCACACCTATCGATACACATCGATATCCCTCGGAAGCGATAAGATTGCTACCGATGGATATCGATGGCTAGCGATAGGCAGCGGGAGCTGCCGATCTCGAGAGGCATGCAGAGCTTGCGGGCTGTGGGCCGTGTTGCTCTTGGGAGGCCCCGAGACCTCTCGACATTGACCATTTTGGGGATCGAGGGCCCTTCTGGAGCATTGATTTCCATAGGCATGGTGCGGGAACGACACGCAGAGAGCGCGAGCCCTCTCGCTCTGCCTCAGAAGCTGTTGAGCTCCACAGCTCCGTAGCCAGCGGGAGGCATCGAGAGCGAGAGGCGTGCCTAACTCTCAATGCCTAGCGATGGCTGTCGATCTCCACGGGCATTTTCGCTTTTGGCACGGGGCCGATCCTCTTCTTGTGAGGCATCCAAGCAGTCTTGCCATCGATACCTCTCGATAGCGAGGGGCATCGAAGCCTGTCCAATTCCACACCTATCGATACACATCGATATCCCTCGGAAGCGAGAAGATCGCTACCGATGGATATCGATGGCTAGCGATAGGCAGCGGGAGCTGCCGATCTCGAGAGGCATGCAGAGCTTGCAGGCTGTGGGCCGTGTTGCTCTTGGGAGGCCCCGAGACCTCTCGACATTGACCGTTTTGGGGATCGAGGGCCCTTCTGGAGCATTGATTTCCATAGGCATGGTGCGGGAACGACACGCAGAGAGAGCGAGCCCTCTCGCTCTGCCTCAGAAGCTGTCGATCTCCACAGCTCCGTAGCCAGTGGGAGGCATCGAGAGCGAGAGGCGTGCCTAACTCTCGATGCCTAGCGATGGCTGTCGATCTCCACGGGCATTTTCGCTTTTGGCACGGGGCCGATCCTCTTCTTGTGAGGCATCCAAGCAGTCTTGCCATCGATACCTCTCGATAGGGAGGGGCATCGAAGCCTGTCCAATTCCACACCTATCGATACACATCGATATCCCTCGGAAGCGATAAGATTGCTACCGATGGATATCGATGGCTAGCGATAGGCAGCGGGAGCTGCCGATCTCGAGAGGCATGCAGAGCTTGCGGGCTGTGGGCCGTGTTGCTCTTGGGAGGCCCCGAGACCTCTCGACATTGACCATTTTGGGGATCGAGGGCCCTTCTGGAGCATTGATTTCCATAGGCATGGTGCGGGAACGACACGCAGAGAGAGCGAGCCCTCTCGCTCTGCCTCAGCAGCTGTTGAGCTCCACAGCTCCGTAGCCAGCGGGAGGCATCGAGAGCGAGAGGCGTGCCTAACTCTCAATGCCTAGCGATGGCTGTCGATCTCCACGGGCATTTTCGCTTTTGGCACGGGGCCGATCCTCTTCTTGTGAGGCATCCAAGCAATCCCGCCATCGATACCTCTCGATAGGGAGGGGCATCGAAGCCTGTCCAATTCCACACCTATCGATACACATCGATATCCCTCGGAAGCGAGAAGATTGCTACCGATGGATATCGATGGCTAGCGATAGGCAGCGGGAGCTGCCGATCTCGAGAGGCATGCAGAGCTTGCGGGCTGTGGGCCGTGTTGCTCTTGGGAGGCCCCGAGACCTCTCGACATTGACCCTTTTGGGGATCGAGGGCCCTTCTGGAGCATTGATTTCCATAGGCATGGTGCGGGAACGACACGCAGAGAGCGCGAGCCCTCTCGCTCTGCCTCAGAAGCTGTTGAGCTCCACAGCTCCGTAGCCAGCGGGAGGCATCGAGAGCGAGAGGCGTGCCTAACTCTCAATGCCTAGCGATGGCTGTCGATCTCCACGGGCATTTTCGCTTTTGGCACGGGGCCGATCCTCTTCTTGTGAGGCATCCAAGCAATCCCGCCATCGATACCTCTCGATAGGGAGGGGCATCGAAGCCTGTCCAATTCCACACCTATCGATACACATCGATATCCCTCGGAAGCGATAAGATTGCTACCGATGGATATCGATGGCTAGTGATAGGCAGCGGGAGCTGCCGATCTCGAGAGGCATGCAGAGCTTGCGGGCTGTGGGCCGTGTTGCTCTTGGGAGGCCCCGAGACCTCTCGACATTGACCATTTTGGGGATCGAGGGCCCTTCTGGAGCATTGATTTCCATAGGCATGGTGCGGGAACGACACGCAGAGAGAGCGAGCCCTCTCGCTCTGCCTCAGCAGCTGTTGAGCTCCACAGCTCCGTAGCCAGCGGGAGGCATCGAGAGCGAGAGGCGTGCCTAACTCTCAATGCCTAGCGATGGCTGTCGATCTCCACGGGCATTTTCGCTTTTGGCACGGGGCCGATCCTCTTCTTGTGAGGCATCCAAGCAATCCCGCCATCGATACCTCTCGATAGGGAGGGGCATCGAAGCCTGTCCAATTCCACACCTATCGATACACATCGATATCCCTCGGAAGCGAGAAGATTGCTACCGATGGATATCGATGGCTAGCGATAGGCAGCGGGAGCTGCCGATCTCGAGAGGCATGCAGAGCTTGCGGGCTGTGGGCCGTGTTGCTCTTGGGAGGCCCCGAGACCTCTCGACATTGACCATTTTGGGGATCGAGGGCCCTTCTGGAGCATTGATTTCCATAGGCATGGTGCGGGAACGACACGCAGAGAGCGCGAGCCCTCTCGCTCTGCCTCAGAAGCTGTTGAGCTCCACAGCTCCGTAGCCAGCGGGAGGCATCGAGAGCGAGAGGCGTGCCTAACTCTCAATGCCTAGCGATGGCTGTCGATCTCCACGGGCATTTTCGCTTTTGGCACGGGGCCGATCCTCTTCTTGTGAGGCATCCAAGCAATCCCGCCATCGATACCTCTCGATAGGGAGGGGCATCGAAGCCTGTCCAATTCCACACCTATCGATACACATCGATATCCCTCGGAAGCGAGAAGATCGCTACCGATGGATATCGATGGCTAGCGATAGGCAGCGGGAGCTGCCGATCTCGAGAGGCATGCAGAGCTTGCAGGCTGTGGGCCGTGTTGCTCTTGGGAGGCCCCGAGACCTCTCGACATTGACCGTTTTGGGGATCGAGGGCCCTTCTGGAGCATTGATTTCCATAGGCATGGTGCGGGAACGACACGCAGAGAGAGCGAGCCCTCTCGCTCTGCCTCAGAAGCTGTCGATCTCCACAGCTCCGTAGCCAGTGGGAGGCATCGAGAGCGAGAGGCGTGCCTAACTCTCGATGCCTAGCGATGGCTGTCGATCTCCACGGGCATTTTCGCTTTTGGCACGGGGCCGATCCTCTTCTTGTGAGGCATCCAAGCAGTCTTGCCATCGATACCTCTTGATAGGGAGGGGCATCGAAGCCTGTCCAATTCCACACCTATCGATACACATCGATATCCCTCGGAAGCGAGAAGATTGCTACCGATGGATATCGATGGCTAGTGATAGGCAGCGGGAGCTGCCGATCTCGAGAGGCATGCAGAGCTTGCGGGCTGTGGGCCGTGTTGCTCTTGGGAGGCCCCGAGACCTCTCGACATTGACCATTTTGGGGATCGAGGGCCCTTCTGGAGCATTGATTTCCATAGGCATGGTGCGGGAACGACACGCAGAGAGAGCGAGCCCTCTCGCTCTGCCTCAGCAGCTGTTGAGCTCCACAGCTCCGTAGCCAGCGGGAGGCATCGAGAGCGAGAGGCGTGCCTAACTCTCAATGCCTAGCGATGGCTGTCGATCTCCACGGGCATTTTCGCTTTTGGCACGGGGCCGATCCTCTTCTTGTGAGGCATCCAAGCAATCCCGCCATCGATACCTCTCTTATAGGGAGGGGCATCGAAGCCTGTCCAATTCCACACCTATCAATACACATCGATATCCCTCGGAAGCGAGAAGATCGCTACCGATGGATATCGATGGCTAGCGATAGGCAGCGGGAGCTGCCGATCTCGAGAGGCATGCAGAGCTTGCGGGCTGTGGGCCGTGTTGCTCTTGGGAGGCCCCGAGACCTCTCGACATTGACCATTTTGGGGATCGAGGGCCCTTCTGGAGCATTGATTTCCATAGGCATGGTGCGGGAATGACACGCAGAGCGAGCGAGCCCTCTCGCTCTGCCTCAGAAGCTGTTGAGCTCCACAGCTCCGTAGCCAGCGGGAGGCATCGAGAGCGAGAGGCGTGCCTAACTCTCAATGCCTAGCGATGGCTGTCGATCTCCACGGGCATTTTCGCTTTTGGCACGGGGCCGATCCTCTTCTTGTGAGGCATCCAAGCAATCCCGCCATCGATACCTCTCGATAGGGAGGGGCATCGAAGCCTGTCCAATTCCACACCTATCGATACACATCGATATCCCTCGGAAGCGAGAAGATCGCTACCGATGGATATCGATGGCTAGCGATAGGCAGCGGGAGCTGCCGATCTTGAGAGGCATGCAGAGCTTGCGGGCTGTGGGCCGTGTTGCTCCTGGGAGGCCCCGAGGCCTGTCGACATTGACCGTTTTGGGGATCGAGGGCCCTTCTGGAGCATTGATTTCCATAGGCATGGTGCGGGAACGACACGCAGAGAGAGCGAGCCCTCTCGCTCTGCCTCAGAAGCTGTCGATCTCCACAGCTCCGTAGCCAGCGGGAGGCATCAATAACGAGAGGCGTACCTAACTCTCAATGCCTAGCGATGGCTGTCGATCTCCATGGGCATTTTCGCTTTTGGCACGGGGCCGATCCTCTTCTTGTGAGGCATCCAAGCAGTCTTGCCATCGATACCTCTCGATAGCGAGGGGCATCGAAGCCTCTCCAAATCCACACCTATCGATACACATCGATATCCCTCGGAAGCGATAAGATTGCTACCGATGGATATCGATGGCTAGCGATAGGCAGTGGGAGCCGCCGATCTCGAGAGGCATGCAGAGCTTGCGGGCTGTGGGCCGTGTTGCTCTTGGGAGGCCCCGAGACCTCTCGACATTGACCATTTTGGGGATCGAGGGCCCTTCTGGAGCATTGATTTCCATAGGCATGGTGCGGGAACGACACACAGAGAGAGCGAGCCCTCTCGCTCTGCCTCAGAAGCTGTTGAGCTCCACAGCTCCGTAGCCAGCGGGAGGCATCGAGAGCGAGAGGCGTGCCTAACTCTCAATGCCTAGCGATGGCTGTCGATCTCCACGGGCATTTTCGCTTTTGGCACGGGGCCGATCCTCTTCTTGTGAGGCATCCAAGCAATCCCGCCATCGATACCTCTCGATAGGGAGGGGCATCGAAGCCTGTCCAATTCCACACCTATCGATACACATCGATATCCCTCGGAAGCGATAAGATCGCTACCGATGGATATCGATGGCTAGCGATAGGCAGCGGGAGCTGCCGATCTCGAGAGGCATGCAGAGCTTGCGGGCTGTGGGCCGTGTTGCTCCTGGGAGGCCCCGAGGCCTGTCGACATTGACCATTTTGGGGATCGAGGGCCCTTCTGGAGCATTGATTTCCATAGGCATGGTGCGGGAACGACACGCAGAGAGAGCGAGCCCTCTCGCTCTGCCTCAGAAGCTGTTGAGCTCCACAGCTCCGTAGCCAGCGGGAGGCATCGAGAGCGAGAGGCGTGCCTAACTCTCAATGCCTAGCGATGGCTGTCGATCTCCACGGGCATTTTCGCTTTTGGCACGGGGCCGATCCTCTTCTTGTGAGGCATCCAAGCAGTCTTGCCATCGATACCTCTCGATAGGGAGGGCATCGAAGCCTGTCCAATTCCACACCTATCGATACACATCGATATCCCTCGGAAGCGATAAGATTGCTACCGATGGATATCGATGGCTAGCGATAGGCAGCGGGAGCTGCCGATCTCGAGAGGCATGCAGAGCTTGCGGGCTGTGGGCCGTGTTGCTCCTGGGAGGCCCCGAGACCTCTCGACATTGACCATTTTGGGGATCGAGGGCCCTTCTGGAGCATTGATTTCCATAGGCATGGTGCGGGAACGACACACAGAGAGAGCGAGCCCTCTCGCTCTGCCTCAGAAGCTGTCGATCTCCACAGCTCCGTAGCCAGTGGGAGGCATCGAGAGCGAGAGGCGTGCCTAACTCTCGATGCCTAGAGATGGCTGTCGATCTCCACGGGCATTTTCGCTTTTGGCACGGGGCCGATCCTCTTCTTGTGAGGCATCCAAGCAGTCTTGCCATCGATACCTCTTGATAGGGAGGGGCATCGAAGCCTGTCCAATTCCACACCTATCGATACACATCGATATCCCTCGGAAGCGAGAAGATTGCTACCGATGGATATCGATGGCTAGTGATAGGCAGCGGGAGCTGCCGATCTCGAGAGGCATGCAGAGCTTGCGGGCTGTGGGCCGTGTTGCTCTTGGGAGGCCCCGAGACCTCTCGACATTGACCATTTTGGGGATCGAGGGCCCTTCTGGAGCATTGATTTCCATAGGCATGGTGCGGGAACGACACGCAGAGAGAGCGAGCCCTCTCGCTCTGCCTCAGCAGCTGTTGAGCTCCACAGCTCCGTAGCCAGCGGGAGGCATCGAGAGCGAGAGGCGTGCCTAACTCTCAATGCCTAGCGATGGCTGTCGATCTCCACGGGCATTTTCGCTTTTGGCACGGGGCCGATCCTCTTCTTGTGAGGCATCCAAGCAATCCCGCCATCGATACCTCTCTTATAGGGAGGGGCATCGAAGCCTGTCCAATTCCACACCTATCAATACACATCGATATCCCTCGGAAGCGAGAAGATCGCTACCGATGGATATCGATGGCTAGCGATAGGCAGCGGGAGCTGCCGATCTCGAGAGGCATGCAGAGCTTGCGGGCTGTGGGCCGTGTTGCTCCTGGGAGGCCCCGAGGCCTGTCGACATTGACCGTTTTGGGGATCGAGGGCCCTTCTGGAGCATTGATTTCCATAGGCATGGTGCGGGAACGACACGCAGAGAGAGCGAGCCCTCTCGCTCTGCCTCAGAAGCTGTCGATCTCCACAGCTCCGTAGCCAGCGGGAGGCATCAATAACGAGAGGCGTACCTAACTCTCAATGCCTAGCGATGGCTGTCGATCTCCATGGGCATTTTCGCTTTTGGCACGGGGCCGATCCTCTTCTTGTGAGGCATCCAAGCAGTCTTGCCATCGATACCTCTCGATAGCGAGGGGCATCGAAGCCTCTCCAAATCCACACCTATCGATACACATCGATATCCCTCGGAAGCGATAAGATTGCTACCGATGGATATCGATGGCTAGCGATAGGCAGTGGGAGCCGCCGATCTCGAGAGGCATGCAGAGCTTGCGGGCTGTGGGCCGTGTTGCTCTTGGGAGGCCCCGAGACCTCTCGACATTGACCATTTTGGGGATCGAGGGCCCTTCTGGAGCATTGATTTCCATAGGCATGGTGCGGGAACGACACACAGAGAGAGCGAGCCCTCTCGCTCTGCCTCAGAAGCTGTTGAGCTCCACAGCTCCGTAGCCAGCGGGAGGCATCGAGAGCGAGAGGCGTGCCTAACTCTCAATGCCTAGCGATGGCTGTCGATCTCCACGGGCATTTTCGCTTTTGGCACGGGGCCGATCCTCTTCTTGTGAGGCATCCAAGCAGTCTTGCCATCGATACCTCTCGATAGGGAGGGGCATCGAAGCCTGTCCAATTCCAC
The DNA here is from genome assembly GCF_036370855.1 of Dromaius novaehollandiae. Taxonomy (NCBI): domain Eukaryota; kingdom Metazoa; phylum Chordata; class Aves; order Casuariiformes; family Dromaiidae; genus Dromaius; species Dromaius novaehollandiae. Next base: position 83,686,001 of record NC_088098.1, on the reverse strand, counting down.
ACCTATCGATACACATCGATATCCCTCGGAAGCGAGAAGATCGCTACCGATGGATATCGATGGCTAGCGATAGGCAGCGGGAGCTGCCGATCTCGAGAGGCATGCAGAGCTTGCGGGCTGTGGGCCGTGTTGCTCCTGGGAGGCCCCGAGGCCTGTCGACATTGACCATTTTGGGGATCGAGGGCCCTTCTGGAGCATTGATTTCCATAGGCATGGTGCGGGAACGACACGCAGAGAGAGCGAGCCCTCTCGCTCTGCCTCAGAAGCTGTTGAGCTCCACAGCTCCGTAGCCAGCGGGAGGCATCGAGAGCGAGAGGCGTGCCTAACTCTCAATGCCTAGCGATGGCTGTCGATCTCCACGGGCATTTTCGCTTTTGGCACGGGGCCGATCCTCTTCTTGTGAGGCATCCAAGCAGTCTTGCCATCGATACCTCTCGATAGGGAGGGGCATCGAAGCCTGTCCAATTCCACACCTATCGATACACATCGATATCCCTCGGAAGCGATAAGATTGCTACCGATGGATATCGATGGCTAGCGATAGGCAGCGGGAGCTGCCGATCTCGAGAGGCATGCAGAGCTTGCGGGCTGTGGGCCGTGTTGCTCCTGGGAGGCCCCGAGACCTCTCGACATTGACCATTTTGGGGATCGAGGGCCCTTCTGGAGCATTGATTTCCATAGGCATGGTGCGGGAACGACACACAGAGAGAGCGAGCCCTCTCGCTCTGCCTCAGAAGCTGTCGATCTCCACAGCTCCGTAGCCAGCGGGAGGCATCAATAACGAGAGGCGTACCTAACTCTCAATGCCTAGCGATGGCTGTCGATCTCCACGGGCATTTTCGCTTTTGGCACGGGGCCGATCCTCTTCTTGTGAGGCATCCAAGCAGTCTTGCCATCGAAACCTCTCGATAGGGAGGGGCATCGAAGCCTGTCCAATTCCACACCTATCGATACACATCGATATCCCTCGGAAGCGAGAAGATTGCTACCGATGGATATCGATGGCTAGCGATAGGCAGTGGGAGCTGCCGGTCTCGAGAGGCATGCAGAGCTTGCGGGCTGTGGGCCGTGTTGCTCTTGGGAGGCCCCGAGACCTCTCGACATTGACCATTTTGGGGATCGAGGGCCCTTCTGGAGCATTGATTTCCATAGGCATGGTGCGGGAACGACACGCAGAGAGAGCGAGCCCTCTCGCTCTGCCTCAGAAGCTGTTGAGCTCCACAGCTCCGTAGCCAGCGGGAGGCATCAAGAGCGAGAGGCGTGCCTAACTCTCAATGCCTAGCGATGGCTGTCGATCTCCACGGGCATTTTCGCTTTTGGCACGGGGCCGATCCTCTTCTTGTGAGGCATCCAAGCAATCCCGCCATCGATACCTCTCGATAGGGAGGGGCATCGAAGCCTGTCCAATTCCACACCTATCGATACACATCGATATCCCTCGGAAGCGAGAAGATCGCTACCGATGGATATCGATGGCTAGCGATAGGCAGCGGGAGCTGCTGATCTCGAGAGGCATGCAGAGCTTGCGGGCTGTGGGCCGTGTTGTTCCTGGGAGGCCCCGAGGCCTCTCGACATTGACCATTTTGGGGATCGAGGGCCCTTCTGGAGCATTGATTTCCATAGGCATGGTGCGGGAACGACACACAGAGAGAGCGAGCCCTCTCGCTCTGCCTCAGAAGCTGTCGATCTCCACAGCTCCGTAGCCAGCGGGAGGCATCGAGAGCGAGAGGCGTGCCTAACTCTCAATGCCTAGCGATGGCTGTCGATCTCCACGGGCATTTTCGCTTTTGGCACGGGGCCGATCCTCTTCTTGTGAGGCATCCAAGCAATCCCGCCATCGATACCTCTCTTATAGGGAGGGGCATCGAAGCCTGTCCAATTCCACACCTATCGATACACATCGATATCCCTCGGAAGCGAGAAGATCGCTACCGATGGATATCGATGGCTAGCGATAGGCAGCGGGAGCTGCCGATCTCGAGAGGCATGCAGAGCTTGCGGGCTGTGGGCCGTGTTGCTCTTGGGAGGCCCCGAGACCTCTCGACATTGACCATTTTGGGGATCGAGGGCCCTTCTGGAGCATTGATTTCCATAGGCATGGTGCGGGAACGACACACAGAGAGAGCGAGCCCTCTCGCTCTGCCTCAGAAGCTGTTAATCTCCACAGCTCCGTAGCCAGCGGGAGGCATCGAGAGCGAGAGGCGTGCCTAACTCTCAATGCCTAGCGATGGCTGTCGATCTCCACGGGCATTTTCGCTTTTGGCACGGGGCCGATCCTCTTCTTGTGAGGCATTCAAGCAGTCTTGCCATCGATACCTCTCTTATAGGGAGGGGCATCAAAGCCTGTCCAATTCCACACCTATCGGTACACATCGATATCCCTCAGAAGCGAGAAGATCGCTACCGATGGATATCGATGGCTAGCGATAGGCAGCGGGAGCTGCCGATCTCGAGAGGCATGCAGAGCTTGCGGGCTGTGGGCCGTGTTGCTCTTGGGAGGCCCCGAGACCTCTCGACATTGACCGTTTTGGGGATCGAGGGCCCTTCTGGAGCATTGATTTCCATAGGCATGGTGCGGGAACGACACACAGAGAGAGCGAGCCCTCTCGCTCTGCCTCAGAAGCTGTCGATCTCCACAGCTCCGTAGCCAGTGGGAGGCATCGAGAGCGAGAGGCGTGCCTAACTCTCAATGCCTAGCGATGGCTGTCGATCTCCATGGGCATTTTCGCTTTTGGCACGGGGCCGATCCTCTTCTTGTGAGGCATCCAAGCAGTCTTGCCATCGATACCTCTCGATCGCGAGGGGCATCGAAGCCTGTCCAATTCCACACCTATCGATACACATCGATATCCCTCGGAAGCGAGAAGATTGCTACCGATGGATATCGATGGCTAGCGATAGGCAGCGGGAGCTGCCGATCTCGAGAGGCATGCAGAGCTTGCGGGCTGTGGGCCGTGTTGCTCTTGGGAGGCCCCGAGACCTCTCGACATTGACCATTTTGGGGATCGAGGGCCCTTCTGGAGCATTGATTTCCATAGGCATGGTGCGGGAACGACACGCAGAGCGAGCGAGCCCTCTCGCTCTGGCTCAGAAGCTGTTGAGCTCCACAGCTCCGTAGCCAGCGGGAGGCATCGAGAGCGAGAGGCGTGCCTAACTCTCAATGCCTAGCGATGGCTGTCGATCTCCACGGGCATTTTCGCTTTTGGCACGGGGCCGATCCTCTTCTTGTGAGGCATCCAAATGGTCTCACCATCAATACCTCTCGATAGGGAGGGGCATCGAAGCCTGTCCAATTCCACACCTATCGATACACATCGATATCCCTCGGAAGCGATAAGATTGCTACCGATGGATATCGATGGCTAGCGATAGGCAGTGGGAGCTGCCGATCTCGAGAGGCATGCAGAGCTTGCGGGCTGTGGGCCGTGTTGCTCTTGGGAGGCCCCGAGACCTCTCGACATTGACCATTTTGGGGATCGAGGGCCCTTCTGGAGCATTGATTTCCATAGGCATGGTGCGGGAACGACACGCAGAGAGAGCGAGCCCTCTCGCTCTGCCTCAGAAGCTGTTGAGCTCCACAGCTCCGTAGCCAGCGGGAGGCATCGAGAGCGAGAGGCGTGCCTAACTCTCAATGCCTAGCGATGGCTGTCGATCTCCACGGGCATTTTCGCTTTTGGCACGGGGCCGATCCTCTTCTTGTGAGGCATCCAAGCAATCCCGCCATCGATACCTCTCGATAGGGAGGGGCATCGAAGCCTGTCCAATTCCACACCTATCGATACACATCGATATCCCTCGGAAGCGAGAAGATCGCTACCGATGGATATCGATGGCTAGCGATAGGCAGCGGGAGCTGCCGATCTCGAGAGGCATGCAGAGCTTGCGGGCTGTGGGCCGTGTTGCTCTTGGGAGGCCCCGAGACCTCTCGACATTGACCATTTTGGGGATCGAGGGCCCTTCTGGAGCATTGATTTCCATAGGCATGGTGCGGGAACGACACACAGAGAGAGCGAGCCCTCTCGCTCTGCCTCAGAAGCTGTCGATCTCCACAGCTCCGTAGCCAGCGGGAGGCATCAATAACGAGAGGCGTACCTAACTCTCGATGCCTAGCGATGGCTGTCGATCTCCATGGGCATTTTCGCTTTTGGCACGGGGCCGATCCTCTTCTTGTGAGGCATCCAAGCAGTCTTGCCATTGATAGCTCTCGATAGGGAGGGGCATCGAAGCCTGTCCAATTCCACACCTATCGATACACATCGATATCCCTCGGAAGCGATAAGATTGCTACCGATGGATATCGATGGCTAGCGATAGGCAGCGGGAGCTGCCGATCTCGAGAGGCATGCAGAGCTTGCGGGCTGTGGGCCGTGTTGCTCTTGGGAGGCCCCGAGACCTCTCGACATTGACCATTTTGGGGATCGAGGGCCCTTCTGGAGCATTGATTTCCATAGGCATGGTGCGGGAACGACACGCAGAGAGAGCGAGCCCTCTCGCTCTGCCTCAGAAGCTGTTGAGCTCCACAGCTCCGTAGCCAGCGGGAGGCATCGAGAGCGAGAGGCGTGCCTAACTCTCAATGCCTAGCGATGGCTGTCGATCTCCACGGGCATTTTCGCTTTTGGCACGGGGCCGATCCTCTTCTTGTGAGGCATCCAAGCAGTCTTGCCATCGATACCTCTCGATAGGGAGGGGCATCGAAGCCTGTCCAATTCCACACCTATCGATACACATCGATATCCCTCGGAAGCGAGAAGATTGCTACCGATGGATATCGATGGCTAGCGATAGGCAGTGGGAGCTGCCGATCTCGAGAGGCATGCAGAGCTTGCGGGCTGTGGGCCGTGTTGCTCTTGGGAGGCCCCGAGACCTCTCGACATTGACCATTTTGGGGATCGAGGGCCCTTCTGGAGCATTGATTTCCATAGGCATGGTGCGGGAACGACACACAGAGAGAGCGAGCCCTCTCGCTCTGCCTCAGAAGCTGTTGAGCTCCACAGCTCCGTAGCCAGCGGGAGGCATCAATAACGAGAGGCGTGCCTAACTCTCAATGCCTAGCGATGGCTGTCGATCTCCACGGGCATTTTCGCTTTTGGCACGGGGCCGATCCTCTTCTTGTGAGGCATCCAAGCAATCCCGCCATCGATACCTCTCGATAGGGAGGGGCATCGAAGCCTGTCCAATTCCACACCTATCGATACACATCGATATCCCTCGGAAGCGAGAAGATCGCTACCGATGGATATCGATGGCTAGCGATAGGCAGCGGGAGCTGCCGATCTCGAGAGGCATGCAGAGCTTGCGGGCTGTGGGCCGTGTTGCTCTTGGGAGGCCCCGAGACCTCTCGACATTGACCATTTTGGGGATCGAGGGCCCTTCTGGAGCATTGATTTCCATAGGCATGGTGCGGGAACGACACGCAGAGAGAGCGAGCCCTCTCGCTCTGCCTCAGAAGCTGTTAATCTCCACAGCTCCGTAGCCAGCGGGAGGCATCGAGAGCGAGAGGCGTGCCTAACTCTCAATGCCTAGCGATGGCTGTCGATCTCCACGGGCATTTTCGCTTTTGGCACGGGGCCGATCCTCTTCTTGTGAGGCATCCAAGCAATCCCGCCATCGATACCTCTCGATAGGGAGGGGCATCGAAGCCTGTCCAATTCCACACCTATCGATACACATCGATATCCCTCGGAAGCGAGAAGATCGCTACCGATGGATATCGATGGCTAGCGATAGGCAGCGGGAGCTGCCGATCTCGAGAGGCATGCAGAGCTTGCGGGCTGTGGGCCGTGTTGCTCCTGGGAGGCCCCGAGGCCTCTCGACATTGACCATTTTGGGGATCGAGGGCCCTTCTGGAGCATTGATTTCCATAGGCATGGTGCGGGAACGACACACAGAGAGAGCGAGCCCTCTCGCTCTGCCTCAGAAGCTGTCGATCTCCACAGCTCCGTAGCCAGCGGGAGGCATCAATAACGAGAGGCGTACCTAACTCTCAATGCCTAGCGATGGCTGTCGATCTCCACGGGCATTTTCGCTTTTGGCACGGGGCCGATCCTCTTCTTGTGAGGCATCCAAGCAATCCCGCCATCGATACCTCTCGATAGGGAGGGGCATCGAAGCCTGTCCAATTCCACACCTATCGATACACATCGATATCCCTCGGAAGCGAGAAGATCGCTACCGATGGATATCGATGGCTAGCGATAGGCAGCGGGAGCTGCCGATCTCGAGAGGCATGCAGAGCTTGCGGGCTGTGGGCCGTGTTGCTCCTGGGAGGCCCCGAGGCCTCTCGACATTGACCATTTTGGGGATCGAGGGCCCTTCTGGAGCATTGATTTCCATAGGCATGGTGCGGGAACGACACACAGAGAGAGCGAGCCCTCTCGCTCTGCCTCAGAAGCTGTCGATCTCCACAGCTCCGTAGCCAGCGGGAGGCATCAATAACGAGAGGCGTACCTAACTCTCAATGCCTAGCGATGGCTGTCGATCTCCACGGGCATTTTCGCTTTTGGCACGGGGCCGATCCTCTTCTTGTGAGGCATCCAAGCAGTCTTGCCATCGATACCTCTCTTATAGGGAGGGGCATCAAAGCCTGTCCAATTCCACACCTATCGATACACATCGATATCCCTCAGAAGCGAGAAGATCGCTACCGATGGATATCGATGGCTAGCGATAGGCAGTGGGAGCTGCCGATCTCGAGAGGCATGCAGAGCTTGCGGGCTGTGGGCCGTGTTGCTCTTGGGAGGCCCCGAGACCTCTCGACATTGACCATTTTGGGGATCGAGGGCCCTTCTGGAGCATTGATTTCCATAGGCATGGTGCGGGAATGACACACAGAGAGAGCGAGCCCTCTCGCTCTGCCTCAGAAGCTGTTAATCTCCACAGCTCCGTAGCCAGCGGGAGGCATCGAGAGCGAGAGGCGTGCCTAACTCTCAATGCCTAGCGATGGCTGTCGATCTCCACAGGCATTTTCGCTTTTGGCACGGGGCCGATCCTCTTCTTGTGAGGCATCCAAACGGTCTCACCATCAATACCTCTCGATAGGGAGGGGCATCGAAGCCTGTCCAATTCCACACCTATCGATACACATCGATATCCCTCGGAAGCGAGAAGATTGCTACCGATGGATATCGATGGCTAGCGATAGGCAGCGGGAGCTGCCGATCTCGAGAGGCATGCAGAGCTTGCGGGCTGTGGGCCGTGTTGCTCTTGGGAGGCCCCGAGACCTCTCGACATTGACCATTTTGGGGATCGAGGGCCCTTCTGGAGCATTGATTTCCATAGGCATGGTGCGGGAACGACACGCAGAGCGAGCGAGCCCTCTCGCTCTGCCTCAGAAGCTGTTGAGCTCCACAGCTCCGTAGCCAGCGGGAGGCATCGAGAGCGAGAGGCGTGCCTAACTCTCAATGCCTAGCGATGGCTGTCGATCTCCACGGGCATTTTCGCTTTTGGCACGGGGCCGATCCTCTTCTTGTGAGGCATCCAAGCAGTCTTGCCATCGATACCTCTCGATAGGGAGGGGCATCGAAGCCTGTCCAATTCCACACCTATCGATACACATCGATATCCCTCGGAAGCGATAAGATTGCTACCGATGGATATCGATGGCTAGCGATAGGCAGTGGGAGCTGCCGATCTCGAGAGGCATGCAGAGCTTGCGGGCTGTGGGCCGTGTTGCTCTTGGGAGGCCCCGAGACCTCTCGACATTGACCATTTTGGGGATCGAGGGCCCTTCTGGAGCATTGATTTCCATAGGCATGGTGCGGGAACGACACGCAGAGAGAGCGAGCCCTCTCGCTCTGCCTCAGAAGCTGTTGAGCTCCACAGCTCCGTAGCCAGCGGGAGGCATCAATAACGAGAGGCGTACCTAACTCTCGATGCCTAGCGATGGCTGTCGATCTCCATGGGCATTTTCGCTTTTGGCACGGGGCCGATCCTCTTCTTGTGAGGCATCCAAGCAGTCTTGCCATCGATACCTCTCGATAGCGAGGGGCATCGAAGCCTGTCCAATTCCACACCTATCGATACACATCGATATCCCTCGGAAGCGAGAAGATCGCTACCGATGGATATCGATGGCTAGCGATAGGCAGCGGGAGCTGCCGATCTCGAGAGGCATGCAGAGCTTGCGGGCTGTGGGCCGTGTTGCTCTTGGGAGGCCCCGAGACCTCTCGACATTGACCATTTTGGGGATCGAGGGCCCTTCTGGAGCATTGATTTCCATAGGCATGGTGCGGGAATGACACGCAGAGCGAGCGAGCCCTCTTGCTCTGCCTCAGAAGCTGTTGAGCTCCACAGCTCCGTAGCCAGCGGGAGGCATCAATAACGAGAGGCGTACCTAACTCTCGATGCCTAGCGATGGCTGTCGATCTCCACGGGCATTTTCGCTTTTGGCACGGGGCCAATCCTCTTCTTGTGAGGCATCCAAACGGTCTCACCATCAATACCTCTCGATAGGGAGGGGCATCGAAGCCTGTCCAATTCCACACCTATCGATACACATCGATATCCCTCGGAAGCGATAAGATTGCTACCGATGGATATCGATGGCTAGCGATAGGCAGCGGGAGCTGCCGATCTCGAGAGGCATGCAGAGCTTGCGGGCTGTGGGCCGTGTTGCTCTTGGGAGGCCCCGAGACCTCTCGACATTGACCATTTTGGGGATCGAGGGCCCTTCTGGAGCATTGATTTCCATAGGCATGGTGCGGGAACGACACGCAGAGAGAGCGAGCCCTCTCGCTCTGCCTCAGAAGCTGTTGAGCTCCACAGCTCCGTAGCCAGCGGGAGGCATCGAGAGCGAGAGGCGTGCCTAACTCTCAATGCCTAGCGATGGCTGTCGATCTCCACGGGCATTTTCGCTTTTGGCACGGGGCCGATCCTCTTCTTGTGAGGCATCCAAGCAGTCTTGCCATCGATACCTCTCGATAGGGAGGGGCATCGAAGCCTGTCCAATTCCACACCTATCGATACACATCGATATCCCTCGGAAGCGATAAGATTGCTACCGATGGATATCGATGGCTAGCGATAGGCAGTGGGAGCTGCCGATCTCGAGAGGCATGCAGAGCTTGCGGGCTGTGGGCCGTGTTGCTCTTGGGAGGCCCCGAGACCTCTCGACATTGACCATTTTGGGGATCGAGGGCCCTTCTGGAGCATTGATTTCCATAGGCATGGTGCGGGAACGACACACAGAGAGAGCGAGCCCTCTCGCTCTGCCTCAGAAGCTGTTGAGCTCCACAGCTCCGTAGCCAGCGGGAGGCATCAATAACGAGAGGCGTACCTAACTCTCGATGCCTAGCGATGGCTGTCGATCTCCATGGGCATTTTCGCTTTTGGCACGGGGCCGATCCTCTTCTTGTGAGGCATCCAAGCAGTCTTGCCATCGATACCTCTCGATAGCGAGGGGCATCGAAGCCTGTCCAATTCCACACCTATCGATACACATCGATATCCCTCGGAAGCGAGAAGATCGCTACCGATGGATATCGATGGCTAGCGATAGGCAGCGGGAGCTGCCGATCTCGAGAGGCATGCAGAGCTTGCGGGCTGTGGGCCGTGTTGCTCTTGGGAGGCCCCGAGACCTCTCGACATTGACCATTTTGGGGATCGAGGGCCCTTCTGGAGCATTGATTTCCATAGGCATGGTGCGGGAACGACACGCAGAGCGAGCGAGCCCTCTCGCTCTGCCTCAGAAGCTGTTGAGCTCCACAGCTCCGTAGCCAGCGGGAGGCATCGAGAGCGAGAGGCGTGCCTAACTCTCAATGCCTAGCGATGGCTGTCGATCTCCACGGGCATTTTCGCTTTTGGCACGGGGCCGATCCTCTTCTTGTGAGGCATCCAAGCAGTCTTGCCATCGATACCTCTCGATAGGGAGGGGCATCGAAGCCTGTCCAATTCCACACCTATCGATACACATCGATATCCCTCGGAAGCGAGAAGATTGCTACCGATGGATATCGATGGCTAGCGATAGGCAGTGGGAGCTGCCGATCTCGAGAGGCATGCAGAGCTTGCGGGCTGTGGGCCGTGTTGCTCTTGGGAGGCCCCGAGACCTCTCGACATTGACCATTTTGGGGATCGAGGGCCCTTCTGGAGCATTGATTTCCATAGGCATGGTGCGGGAACGACACGCAGAGAGAGCGAGTCCTCTCGCTCTGCCTCAGAAGCTGTTGATCTCCACAGCTCCGTAGCCAGCGGGAGGCATCAATAACGAGAGGCGTGCCTAACTCTCAATGCCTAGCGATGGCTGTCGATCTCCACGGGCATTTTCGCTTTTGGCACGGGGCCGATCCTCTTCTTGTGAGGCATCCAAGCAATCCCGCCATCGATACCTCTCGATAGGGAGGGGCATCGAAGCCTGTCCAATTCCACACCTATCGATACACATCGATATCCCTCGGAAGCGAGAAGATCGCTACCGATGGATATCGATGGCTAGCGATAGGCAGCGGGAGCTGCCGATCTCGAGAGGCATGCAGAGCTTGCGGGCTGTGGGCCGTGTTGCTCTTGGGAGGCCCCGAGACCTCTCGACATTGACCATTTTGGGGATCGAGGGCCCTTCTGGAGCATTGATTTCCATAGGCATGGTGCGGGAACGACACGCAGAGAGAGCGAGCCCTCTCGCTCTGCCTCAGAAGCTGTTAATCTCCACAGCTCCGTAGCCAGCGGGAGGCATCGAGAGCGAGAGGCGTGCCTAACTCTCAATGCCTAGCGATGGCTGTCGATCTCCACGGGCATTTTCGCTTTTGGCACGGGGCCGATCCTCTTCTTGTGAGGCATCCAAGCAGTCTTGCCATCGATACCTCTCTTATAGGGAGGGGCATCAAAGCCTGTCCAATTCCACACCTATCGATACACATCGATATCCCTCGGAAGCGAGAAGATCGCTACCGATGGATATCGATGGCTAGCGATAGGCAGTGGGAGCTGCCGATCTCGAGAGGCATGCAGAGCTTGCGGGCTGTGGGCCGTGTTGCTCTTGGGAGGCCCCGAGACCTCTCGACATTGACCATTTTGGGGATCGAGGGCCCTTCTGGAGCATTGATTTCCATAGGCATGGTGCGGGAATGACACACAGAGAGAGCGAGCCCTCTCGCTCTGCCTCAGAAGCTGTTAATCTCCACAGCTCCGTAGCCAGCGGGAGGCATCGAGAGCGAGAGGCGTGCCTAACTCTCAATGCCTAGCGATGGCTGTCGATCTCCACGGGCATTTTCGCTTTTGGCACGGGGCCGATCCTCTTCTTGTGAGGCATTCAAGCAGTCTTGCCATCGATACCTCTCGATAGGGAGGGGCATCAAAGCCTGTCCAATTCCACACCTATCGGTACACATCGATATCCCTCAGAAGCGAGAAGATCGCTACCGATGGATATCGATGGCTAGCGATAGGCAGCGGGAGCTGCCGATCTCGAGAGGCATGCAGAGCTTGCGGGCTGTGGGCCGTGTTGCTCTTGGGAGGCCCCGAGACCTCTCGACATTGACCGTTTTGGGGATCGAGGGCCCTTCTGGAGCATTGATTTCCATAGGCATGGTGCGGGAACGACACGCAGAGAGAGCGAGCCCTCTCGCTCTGCCTCAGAAGCTGTCGATCTCCACAGCTCCGTAGCCAGCGGGAGGCATCGAGAGCGAGAGGCGTGCCTAACTCTCAATGCCTAGCGATGGCTGTCGATCTCCACGGGCATTTTCGCTTTTGGCACGGGGCCGATCCTCTTCTTGTGAGGCATCCAAACGGTCTCACCATCAATACCTCTCGATAGGGAGGGGCATCGAAGCCTGTCCAATTCCACACCTATCGGTACACATCGATATCCCTCAGAAGCGAGAAGATCGCTACCGATGGATATCGATGGCTAGCGATAGGCAGCGGGAGCTGCTGATCTCGAGAGGCATGCAGAGCTTGCGGGCTGTGGGCCGTGTTGTTCCTGGGAGGCCCCGAGGCCTCTCGACATTGACCATTTTGGGGATCGAGGGCCCTTCTGGAGCATTGATTTCCATAGGCATGGTGCGGGAACGACACACAGAGAGAGCGAGCCCTCTCGCTCTGCCTCAGAAGCTGTTGAGCTCCACAGCTCCGTAGCCAGCGGGAGGCATCAATAACGAGAGGCGTACCTAACTCTCGATGCCTAGCGATGGCTGTCGATCTCCATGGGCATTTTCGCTTTTGGCACGGGGCCGATCCTCTTCTTGTGAGGCATCCAAGCAGTCTTGCCATCGATACCTCTCGATCGCGAGGGGCATCGAAGCCTGTCCAATTCCACACCTATCGATACACATCGATATCCCTCGGAAGCGATAAGATTGCTACCGATGGATATCGATGGCTAGCGATAGGCAGCGGGAGCTGCCGATCTCGAGAGGCATGCAGAGCTTGCGGGCTGTGGGCCGTGTTGCTCTTGGGAGGCCCCGAGACCTCTCGACATTGACCATTTTGGGGATCGAGGGCCCTTCTGGAGCATTGATTTCCATAGGCATGGTGCGGGAACGACACGCAGAGCGAGCGAGCCCTCTCGCTCTGCCTCAGAAGCTGTTGAGCTCCACAGCTCCGTAGCCAGCGGGAGGCATCGAGAGCGAGAGGCGTGCCTAACTCTCAATGCCTAGCGATGGCTGTCGATCTCCACGGGCATTTTCGCTTTTGGCACGGGGCCGATCCTCTTCTTGTGAGGCATCCAAACGGTCTCACCATCAATACCTCTCGATAGGGAGGGGCATCGAAGCCTGTCCAATTCCACACCTATCGATACACATCGATATCCCTCGGAAGCGAGAAGATTGCTACCGATGGATATCGATGGCTAGCGATAGGCAGCGGGAGCTGCCGATCTCGAGAGGCATGCAGAGCTTGCGGGCTGTGGGCCGTGTTGCTCTTGGGAGGCCCCGAGACCTCTCGACATTGACCATTTTGGGGATCGAGGGCCCTTCTGGAGCATTGATTTCCATAGGCATGGTGCGGGAACGACACGCAGAGAGAGCGAGCCCTCTCGCTCTGCCTCAGAAGCTGTTGAGCTCCACAGCTCCGTAGCCAGCGGGAGGCATCGAGAGCGAGAGGCGTGCCTAACTCTCAATGCCTAGCGATGGCTGTCGATCTCCACGGGCATTTTCGCTTTTGGCACGGGGCCGATCCTCTTCTTGTGAGGCATCCAAGCAGTCTTGCCATCGATACCTCTCGATAGGGAGGGGCATCGAAGCCTGTCCAATTCCACACCTATCGATACACATCGATATCCCTCGGAAGCGATAAGATTGCTACCGATGGATATCGATGGCTAGCGATAGGCAGTGGGAGCTGCCGATCTCGAGAGGCATGCAGAGCTTGCGGGCTGTGGGCCGTGTTGCTCTTGGGAGGCCCCGAGACCTCTCGACATTGACCATTTTGGGGATCGAGGGCCCTTCTGGAGCATTGATTTCCATAGGCATGGTGCGGGAACGACACACAGAGAGAGCGAGCCCTCTCGCTCTGCCTCAGAAGCTGTTGAGCTCCACAGCTCCGTAGCCAGCGGGAGGCATCAATAACGAGAGGCGTACCTAACTCTCGATGCCTAGCGATGGCTGTCGATCTCCATGGGCATTTTCGCTTTTGGCACGGGGCCGATCCTCTTCTTGTGAGGCATCCAAGCAGTCTTGCCATCGATACCTCTCGATAGCGAGGGGCATCGAAGCCTGTCCAATTCCACACCTATCGATACACATCGATATCCCTCGGAAGCGAGAAGATCGCTACCGATGGATATCGATGGCTAGCGATAGGCAGCGGGAGCTGCCGATCTCGAGAGGCATGCAGAGCTTGCGGGCTGTGGGCCGTGTTGCTCTTGGGAGGCCCCGAGACCTCTCGACATTGACCATTTTGGGGATCGAGGGCCCTTCTGGAGCATTGATTTCCATAGGCATGGTGCGGGAACGACACGCAGAGCGAGCGAGCCCTCTCGCTCTGCCTCAGAAGCTGTTGAGCTCCACAGCTCCGTAGCCAGCGGGAGGCATCGAGAGCGAGAGGCGTGCCTAACTCTCAATGCCTAGCGATGGCTGTCGATCTCCACGGGCATTTTCGCTTTTGGCACGGGGCCGATCCTCTTCTTGTGAGGCATCCAAGCAGTCTTGCCATTGATACCTCTCGATAGGGAGGGGCATCGAAGCCTGTCCAATTCCACACCTATCGATACACATCGATATCCCTCGGAAGCGAGAAGATTGCTACCGATGGATATCGATGGCTAGCGATAGGCAGCGGGAGCTGCCGATCTCGAGAGGCATGCAGAGCTTGCGGGCTGTGGGCCGTGTTGCTCTTGGGAGGCCCCGAGACCTCTCGACATTGACCATTTTGGGGATCGAGGGCCCTTCTGGAGCATTGATTTCCATAGGCATGGTGCGGGAACGACACGCAGAGAGAGCGAGCCCTCTCGCTCTGCCTCAGAAGCTGTTGAGCTCCACAGCTCCGTAGCCAGCGGGAGGCATCGAGAGCGAGAGGCGTGCCTAACTCTCAATGCCTAGCGATGGCTGTCGATCTCCACGGGCATTTTCGCTTTTGGCACGGGGCCGATCCTCTTCTTGTGAGGCATCCAAGCAGTCTCGCCATCGATACCTCTCGATAGGGAGGGGCATCGAAGCCTGTCCAATTCCACACCTATCGATACACATCGATATCCCTCGGAAGCGAGAAGATCGCTACCGATGGATATCGATGGCTAGCGATAGGCAGCGGGAGCTGCCGATCTCGAGAGGCATGCAGAGCTTGCGGGCTGTGGGCCGTGTTGCTCTTGGGAGGCCCCGAGACCTCTCGACATTGACCATTTTGGGGATCGAGGGCCCTTCTGGAGCATTGATTTCCATAGGCATGGTGCGGGAACGACACGCAGAGCGAGCGAGCCCTCTTGCTCTGCCTCAGAAGCTGTTGAGCTCCACAGCTCCGTAGCCAGCGGGAGGCATCGAGAGCGAGAGGCGTGCCTAACTCTCAATGCCTAGCGATGGCTGTCGATCTCCACGGGCATTTTCGCTTTTGGCACGGGGCCGATCCTCTTCTTGTGAGGCATCCAAGCAGTCTTGCCATCGATACCTCTCTTATAGGGAGGGGCATCAAAGCCTGTCCAATTCCACACCTATCGATACACATCGATATCCCTCGGAAGCGAGAAGATCGCTACCGATGGATATCGATGGCTAGCGATAGGCAGCGGGAGCTGCCGATCTCGAGAGGCATGCAGAGCTTGCGGGCTGTGGGCCGTGTTGCTCTTGGGAGGCCCCGAGACCTCTCGACATTGACCATTTTGGGGATCGAGGGCCCTTCTGGAGCATTGATTTCCATAGGCATGGTGCGGGAATGACATGCAGAGAGAGCGAGCCCTCTCGCTCTGCCTCAGAAGCTGTTAATCTCCACAGCTCCGTAGCCAGCGGGAGGCATCGAGAGCGAGAGGCGTGCCTAACTCTCAATGCCTAGCGATGGCTGTCGATCTCCACGGGCATTTTCGCTTTTGGCACGGGGCCGATCCTCTTCTTGTGAGGCATTCAAGCAGTCTCGCCATCGATACCTCTCGATAGGGAGGGGCATCGAAGCCTGTCCAATTCCACACCTATCGATACACATCGATATCCCTCGGAAGCGAGAAGATCGCTACCGATGGATATCGATGGCTAGCGATAGGCAGCGGGAGCTGCCGATCTCGAGAGGCATGCAGAGCTTGCGGGCTGTGGGCCGTGTTGCTCTTGGGAGGCCCCGAGACCTCTCGACATTGACCATTTTGGGGATCGAGGGCCCTTCTGGAGCATTGATTTCCATAGGCATGGTGCGGGAACGACACGCAGAGCGAGCGAGCCCTCTCGCTCTGCCTCAGAAGCTGTCGATCTCCACAGCTCCGTAGCCAGCGGGAGGCATCGAGAGCGAGAGGCGTGCCTAACTCTCAATGCCTAGCGATGGCTGTCGATCTCCACGGGCATTTTCGCTTTTGGCACGGGGCCGATCCTCTTCTTGTGAGGCATCCAAGCAGTCTTGCCATCGATACCTCTCGATAGCGAGGGGCATCGAAGCCTGTCCAATTCCACACCTATCGATACACATCGATATCCCTCGGAAGCGAGAAGATTGCTACCGATGGATATCGATGGCTAGCGATAGGCAGTGGGAGCTGCCGATCTCGAGAGGCATGCAGAGCTTGCGGGCTGTGGGCCGTGTTGCTCTTGGGAGGCCCCGAGACCTCTCGACATTGACCATTTTGGGGATCGAGGGCCCTTCTGGAGCATTGATTTCCATAGGCATGGTGCGGGAACGACACGCAGAGAGAGCGAGCCCTCTCGCTCTGCCTCAGAAGCTGTTGAGCTCCACAGCTCCGTAGCCAGCGGGAGGCATCGAGAGCGAGAGGCGTGCCTAACTCTCGATGCCTAGCGATGGCTGTCGATCTCCACGGGCATTTTCGCTTTTGGCACGGGGCCGATCCTCTTCTTGTGAGGCATCCAAGCAATCCCGCCATCGATACCTCTCGATAGGGAGGGGCATCGAAGCCTGTCCAATTCCACACCTATCGATACACATCGATATCCCTCGGAAGCGAGAAGATCGCTACCGATGGATATCGATGGCTAGCGATAGGCAGCGGGAGCTGCCGATCTCGAGAGGCATGCAGAGCTTGCGGGCTGTGGGCCGTGTTGCTCCTGGGAGGCCCCGAGACCTCTCGACATTGACCATTTTGGGGATCGAGGGCCCTTCTGGAGCATTGATTTCCATAGGCATGGTGCGGGAACGACACGCAGAGAGAGCGAGCCCTCTCGCTGTGCCTCAGAAGCTGTTAATCTCCACAGCTCCGTAGCCAGCGGGAGGCATCGAGAGCGAGAGGCGTGCCTAACTCTCGATGCCTAGCGATGGCTGTCGATCTCCACGGGCATTTTCGCTTTTGGCACGGGGCCGATCCTCTTCTTGTGAGGCATCCAAGCAGTCTTGCCATCGATACCTCTCGATAGGGAGGGGCATCAAAGCCTGTCCAATTCCACACCTATCGATACACATCGATATCCCTCAGAAGCGAGAAGATCGCTACCGATGGATATCGATGGCTAGCGATAGGCAGCGGGAGCTGCCGATCTCGAGAGGCATGCAGAGCTTGCGGGCTGTGGGCCGTGTTGCTCTTGGGAGGCCCCGAGACCTCTCGACATTGACCATTTTGGGGATCGAGGGCCCTTCTGGAGCATTGATTTCCATAGGCATGGTGCGGGAACGACACGCAGAGAGAGCGAGCCCTCTCGCTCTGCCTCAGAAGCTGTTAATCTCCACAGCTCCGTAGCCAGCGGGAGGCATCGAGAGCGAGAGGCGTGCCTAACTCTCAATGCCTAGCGATGGCTGTCGATCTCCACGGGCATTTTCGCTTTTGGCACGGGGCCGATCCTCTTCTTGTGAGGCATTCAAGCAGTCTTGCCATCGATACCTCTCTTATAGGGAGGGGCATCAAAGCCTGTCCAATTCCACACCTATCGGTACACATCGATATCCCTCAGAAGCGAGAAGATCGCTACCGATGGATATCGATGGCTAGCGATAGGCAGCGGGAGCTGCCGATCTCGAGAGGCATGCAGAGCTTGCGGGCTGTGGGCCGTGTTGCTCTTGGGAGGCCCCGAGACCTCTCGACATTGACCATTTTGGGGATCGAGGGCCCTTCTGGAGCATTGATTTCCATAGGCATGGTGCGGGAACGACACACAGAAAGAGCGAGCCCTCTCGCTCTGCCTCAGAAGCTGTCGATCTCCACAGCTCCGTAGCCAGCGGGAGGCATCGAGAGCGAGAGGCGTGCCTAACTCTCAATGCCTAGCGATGGCTGTCGATCTCCACGGGCATTTTCGCTTTTGGCACGGGGCCGATCCTCTTCTTGTGAGGCATCCAAACGGTCTCACCATCAATACCTCTCGATAGGGAGGGGCATCGAAGCCTGTCCAATTCCACACCTATCGGTACACATCGATATCCCTCGGAAGCGAGAAGATCGCTACCGATGGATATCGATGGCTAGCGATAGGCAGCGGGAGCTGCTGATCTCGAGAGGCATGCAGAGCTTGCGGGCTGTGGGCCGTGTTGCTCCTGGGAGGCCCCGAGGCCTCTCGACATTGACCATTTTGGGGATCGAGGGCCCTTCTGGAGCATTGATTTCCATAGGCATGGTGCGGGAACGACACACAGAGAGAGCGAGCCCTCTCGCTCTGCCTCAGAAGCTGTCGATCTCCACAGCTCCGTAGCCAGCGGGAGGCATCAATAACGAGAGGCGTACCTAACTCTCGATGCCTAGCGATGGCTGTCGATCTCCATGGGCATTTTCGCTTTTGGCACGGGGCCGATCCTCTTCTTGTGAGGCATCCAAGCAGTCTTGCCATCGATACCTCTCGATAGGGAGGGGCATCGAAGCCTGTCCAATTCCACACCTATCGATACACATCGATATCCCTCGGAAGCGATAAGATTGCTACCGATGGATATCGATGGCTAGCGATAGGCAGCGGGAGCTGCCGATCTCGAGAGGCATGCAGAGCTTGCGGGCTGTGGGCCGTGTTGCTCTTGGGAGGCCCCGAGACCTCTCGACATTGACCATTTTGGGGATCGAGGGCCCTTCTGGAGCATTGATTTCCATAGGCATGGTGCGGGAACGACACGCAGAGAGAGCGAGCCCTCTCGCTCTGGCTCAGAAGCTGTCGATCTCCACAGCTCCGTAGCCAGCGGGAGGCATCGAGAGCGAGAGGCGTGCCTAACTCTCAATGCCTAGCGATGGCTGTCGATCTCCACGGGCATTTTCGCTTTTGGCACGGGGCCGATCCTCTTCTTGCGAGGCATCCAAATGGTCTCACCATCAATACCTCTCGATAGGGAGGGGCATCGAAGCCTGTCCAATTCCACACCTATCGATACACATCGATATCCCTCGGAAGCGATAAGATTGCTACCGATGGATATCGATGGCTAGCGATAGGCAGCGGGAGCTGCCGATCTCGAGAGGCATGCAGAGCTTGCGGGCTGTGGGCCGTGTTGCTCTTGGGAGGCCCCGAGACCTCTCGACATTGACCATTTTGGGGATCGAGGGCCCTTCTGGAGCATTGATTTCCATAGGCATGGTGCGGGAACGACACGCAGAGCGAGCGAGCCCTCTCGCTCTGCCTCAGAAGCTGTTGAGCTCCACAGCTCCGTAGCCAGCGGGAGGCATCGAGAGCGAGAGGCGTGCCTAACTCTCAATGCCTAGCGATGGCTGTCGATCTCCACGGGCATTTTCGCTTTTGGCACGGGGCCGATCCTCTTCTTGTGAGGCATCCAAGCAGTCTTGCCATCGATACCTCTCGATAGCGAGGGGCATCGAAGCCTGTCCAATTCCACACCTATCGATACACATCGATATCCCTCGGAAGCGATAAGATTGCTACCGATGGATATCGATGGCTAGCGATAGGCAGTGGGAGCTGCCGATCTCGAGAGGCATGCAGAGCTTGCGGGCTGTGGGCCGTGTTGCTCTTGGGAGGCCCCGAGACCTCTCGACATTGACCATTTTGGGGATCGAGGGCCCTTCTGGAGCATTGATTTCCATAGGCATGGTGCGGGAACGACACACAGAGAGAGCGAGCCCTCTCGCTCTGCCTCAGAAGCTGTTGAGCTCCACAGCTCCGTAGCCAGCGGGAGGCATCGAGAGCGAGAGGCGTGCCTAACTCTCAATGCCTAGCGATGGCTGTCGATCTCCACGGGCATTTTCGCTTTTGGCACGGGGCCGATCCTCTTCTTGTGAGGCATCCAAGCAATCCCGCCATCGATACCTCTCGATAGGGAGGGGCATCGAAGCCTGTCCAATTCCACACCTATCGATACACATCGATATCCCTCGGAAGCGAGAAGATCGCTACCGATGGATATCGATGGCTAGCGATAGGCAGCGGGAGCTGCCGATCTCGAGAGGCATGCAGAGCTTGCGGGCTGTGGGCCGTGTTGCTCTTGGGAGGCCCCGAGGCCTGTCGACATTGACCATTTTGGGGATCGAGGGCCCTTCTGGAGCATTGATTTCCATAGGCATGGTGCGGGAACGACATGCAGAGAGAGCGAGCCCTCTCGCTCTGCCTCAGAAGCTGTTAATCTCCACAGCTCCGTAGCCAGCGGGAGGCATCGAGAGCGAGAGGCGTGCCTAACTCTCGATGCCTAGCGATGGCTGTCGATCTCCACGGGCATTTTCGCTTTTGGCACGGGGCCGATCCTCTTCTTGTGAGGCATCCAAGCAGTCTTGCCATCGATACCTCTCTTATAGGGAGGGGCATCAAAGCCTGTCCAATTCCACACCTATCGGTACACATCGATATCCCTCAGAAGCGAGAAGATCGCTACCGATGGATATCGATGGCTAGCGATAGGCAGCGGGAGCTGCCGATCTCGAGAGGCATGCAGAGCTTGCGGGCTGTGGGCCGTGTTGCTCTTGGGAGGCCCCGAGACCTCTCGACATTGACCATTTTGGGGATCGAGGGCCCTTCTGGAGCATTGATTTCCATAGGCATGGTGCGGGAACGACACGCAGAGCGAGCGAGCCCTCTCGCTCTTCCTCAGAAGCTGTTGAGCTCCACAGCTCCGTAGCCAGCGGGAGGCATCGAGAGCGAGAGGCGTGCCTAACTCTCAATGCCTAGCGATGGCTGTCGATCTCCACGGGCATTTTCGCTTTTGGCACGGGGCCGATCCTCTTCTTGCGAGGCATCCAAGCAGTCTTGCCATCGATACCTCTCGATAGGGAGGGGCATCGAAGCCTGTCCAATTCCACACCTATCGATACACATCGATATCCCTCGGAAGCGATAAGATTGCTACCGATGGATATCGATGGCTAGCGATAGGCAGCGGGAGCTGCCGATCTCGAGAGGCATGCAGAGCTTGCGGGCTGTGGGCCGTGTTGCTCTTGGGAGGCCCCGAGACCTCTCGACATTGACCGTTTTGGGGATCGAGGGCCCTTCTGGAGCATTGATTTCCATAGGCATGGTGCGGGAATGACACGCAGAGAGAGCGAGCCCTCTCGCTCTGGCTCAGAAGCTGTCTATCTCCACAGCTCCGTAGCCAGCGGGAGGCATCGAGAGCGAGAGGCGTGCCTAACTCTCAATGCCTAGCGATGGCTGTCGATCTCCACGGGCATTTTCGCTTTTGGCACGGGGCCGATCCTCTTCTTGCGAGGCATCCAAGCAGTCTTGCCATCGATACCTCTCGATAGCGAGGGGCATCGAAGCCTGTCCAATTCCACACCTATCGATACACATCGATATCCCTCGGAAGCGAGAAGATTGCTACCGATGGATATCGATGGCTAGCGATAGGCAGTGGGAGCTGCCGATCTCGAGAGGCATGCAGAGCTTGCGGGCTGTGGGCCGTGTTGCTCTTGGGAGGCCCCGAGACCTCTCGACATTGACCATTTTGGGGATCGAGGGCCCTTCTGGAGCATTGATTTCCATAGGCATGGTGCGGGAACGACACACAGAGAGAGCGAGCCCTCTCGCTCTGCCTCAGAAGCTGTTGAGCTCCACAGCTCCGTAGCCAGCGGGAGGCATCGAGAGCGAGAGGCGTGCCTAACTCTCGATGCCTAGCGATGGCTGTCGATCTCCACGGGCATTTTCGCTTTTGGCACGGGGCCGATCCTCTTCTTGTGAGGCATCCAAGCAATCCCGCCATCGATACCTCTCGATAGGGAGGGGCATCGAAGCCTGTCCAATTCCACACCTATCGATACACATCGATATCCCTCAGAAGCGAGAAGATCGCTACCGATGGATATCGATGGCTAGCGATAGGCAGCGGGAGCTGCCGATCTCGAGAGGCATGCAGAGCTTGCGGGCTGTGGGCCGTGTTGCTCTTGGGAGGCCCCGAGGCCTGTCGACATTGACCATTTTGGGGATCGAGGGCCCTTCTGGAGCATTGATTTCCATAGGCATGGTGCGGGAACGACATGCAGAGAGAGCGAGCCCTCTCGCTGTGCCTCAGAAGCTGTTAATCTCCACAGCTCCGTAGCCAGCGGGAGGCATCGAGAGCGAGAGGCGTGCCTAACTCTCGATGCCTAGCGATGGCTGTCGATCTCCACGGGCATTTTCGCTTTTGGCACGGGGCCGATCCTCTTCTTGTGAGGCATCCAAGCAGTCTTGCCATCGATACCTCTCTTATAGGGAGGGGCATCAAAGCCTGTCCAATTCCACACCTATCGGTACACATCGATATCCCTCAGAAGCGAGAAGATCGCTACCGATGGATATTGATGGCTAGCGATAGGCAGCGGGAGCTGCCGATCTCGAGAGGCATGCAGAGCTTGCGGGCTGTGGGCCGTGTTGCTCTTGGGAGGCCCCGAGACCTCTCGACATTGACCATTTTGGGGATCGAGGGCCCTTCTGGAGCATTGATTTCCATAGGCATGGTGCGGGAACGACACGCAGAGCGAGCGAGCCCTCTCGCTCTTCCTCAGAAGCTGTTGAGCTCCACAGCTCCGTAGCCAGCGGGAGGCATCGAGAGCGAGAGGCGTGCCTAACTCTCAATGCCTAGCGATGGCTGTCGATCTCCACGGGCATTTTCGCTTTTGGCACGGGGACGATCCTCTTCTTGTGAGGCATCCAAACGGTCTCACCATCAATACCTCTCGATAGGGAGGGGCATCGAAGCCTGTCCAATTCCACACCTATCGGTACACATCGATATCCCTCAGAAGCGAGAAGATCGCTACCGATGGATATCGATGGCTAGCGATAGGCAGCAGGAGCTGCTGATCTCGAGAGGCATGCAGAGCTTGCGGGCTGTGGGCCGTGTTGCTCCTGGGAGGCCCCGAGACCTGTCGACATTGACCGTTTTGGGGATCGAGGGCCCTTCTGGAGCATTGATTTCCATAGGCATGGTGCGGGAACGACACACAGAGAGAGCGAGCCCTCTCGCTCTGCCTCAGAAGCTGTCGATCTCCACAGCTCCGTAGCCAGCGGGAGGCATCAATAACGAGAGGCGTACCTAACTCTCGATGCCTAGCGATGGCTGTCGATCTCCACGGGCATTTTCGCTTTTGGCACGGGGCCGATCCTCTTCTTGTGAGGCATCCAAGCAGTCTTGCCATCGATACCTCTCGATAGGGAGGGGCATCGAAGCCTGTCCAATTCCACACCTATCGATACACATCGATATCCCTCAGAAGCGAGAAGATCGCTACCGATGGATATCGATGGCTAGCGATAGGCAGCGGGAGCTGCCGATCTCGAGAGGCATGCAGAGCTTGCGGGCTGTGGGCCGTGTTGCTCTTGGGAGGCCCCGAGACCTCTCGACATTGACCATTTTGGGGATCGAGGGCCCTTCTGGAGCATTGATTTCCATAGGCATGGTGCGGGAACGACACGCAGAGCGAGCGAGCCCTCTCGCTCTTCCTCAGAAGCTGTTGAGCTCCACAGCTCCGTAGCCAGTGGGAGGCATCGAGAGCGAGAGGCGTGCCTAACTCTCAATGCCTAGCGATGGCTGTCGATCTCCACGGGCATTTTCGCTTTTGGCACGGGGCCGATCCTCTTCTTGCGAGGCATCCAAGCAGTCTTGCCATCGATACCTCTCGATAGGGAGGGGCATCGAAGCCTGTCCAATTCCACACCTATCGATACACATCGATATCCCTCGGAAGCGATAAGATTGCTACCGATGGATATCGATGGCTAGCGATAGGCAGCGGGAGCTGCCGATCTCGAGAGGCATGCAGAGCTTGCGGGCTGTGGGCCGTGTTGCTCTTGGGAGGCCCCGAGACCTCTCGACATTGACCATTTTGGGGATCGAGGGCCCTTCTGGAGCATTGATTTCCATAGGCATGGTGCGGGAATGACACGCAGAGAGAGCGAGCCCTCTCGCTCTGGCTCAGAAGCTGTCGATCTCCACAGCTCCGTAGCCAGCGGGAGGCATCGAGAGCGAGAGGCGTGCCTAACTCTCAATGCCTAGCGATGGCTGTCGATCTCCACGGGCATTTTCGCTTTTGGCACGGGGCCGATCCTCTTCTTGCGAGGCATCCAAATGGTCTCACCATCAATACCTCTCGATAGGGAGGGGCATCGAAGCCTGTCCAATTCCACACCTATCGATACACATCGATATCCCTCGGAAGCGATAAGATTGCTACCGATGGATATCGATGGCTAGCGATAGGCAGCGGGAGCTGCCGATCTCGAGAGGCATGCAGAGCTTGCGGGCTGTGGGCCGTGTTGCTCTTGGGAGGCCCCGAGACCTCTCGACATTGACCATTTTGGGGATCGAGGGCCCTTCTGGAGCATTGATTTCCATAGGCATGGTGCGGGAACGACACGCAGAGCGAGCGAGCCCTCTCGCTCTGCCTCAGAAGCTGTTGAGCTCCACAGCTCCGTAGCCAGCGGGAGGCATCGAGAGCGAGAGGCGTGCCTAACTCTCAATGCCTAGCGATGGCTGTCGATCTCCACGGGCATTTTCGCTTTTGGCACGGGGCCGATCCTCTTCTTGTGAGGCATCCAAGCAGTCTTGCCATCGATACCTCTCGATAGCGAGGGGCATCGAAGCCTGTCCAATTCCACACCTATCGATACACATCGATATCCCTCGGAAGCGAGAAGATTGCTACCGATGGATATCGATGGCTAGCGATAGGCAGTGGGAGCTGCCGATCTCGAGAGGCATGCAGAGCTTGCGGGCTGTGGGCCGTGTTGCTCTTGGGAGGCCCCGAGACCTCTCGACATTGACCATTTTGGGGATCGAGGGCCCTTCTGGAGCATTGATTTCCATAGGCATGGTGCGGGAACGACACACAGAGAGAGCGAGCCCTCTCGCTCTGCCTCAGAAGCTGTTGAGCTCCACAGCTCCGTAGCCAGCGGGAGGCATCGAGAGCGAGAGGCGTGCCTAACTCTCGATGCCTAGCGATGGCTGTCGATCTCCACGGGCATTTTCGCTTTTGGCACGGGGCCGATCCTCTTCTTGTGAGGCATCCAAGCAATCCCGCCATCGATACCTCTCGATAGGGAGGGGCATCGAAGCCTGTCCAATTCCACACCTATCGATACACATCGATATCCCTCGGAAGCGAGAAGATCGCTACCGATGGATATCGATGGCTAGCGATAGGCAGCGGGAGCTGCCGATCTCGAGAGGCATGCAGAGCTTGCGGGCTGTGGGCCGTGTTGCTCTTGGGAGGCCCCGAGGCCTGTCGACATTGACCATTTTGGGGATCGAGGGCCCTTCTGGAGCATTGATTTCCATAGGCATGGTGCGGGAACGACATGCAGAGAGAGCGAGCCCTCTCGCTCTGCCTCAGAAGCTGTTAATCTCCACAGCTCCGTAGCCAGCGGGAGGCATCGAGAGCGAGAGGCGTGCCTAACTCTCGATGCCTAGCGATGGCTGTCGATCTCCACGGGCATTTTCGCTTTTGGCACGGGGCCGATCCTCTTCTTGTGAGGCATCCAAGCAGTCTTGCCATCGATACCTCTCTTATAGGGAGGGGCATCAAAGCCTGTCCAATTCCACACCTATCGATACACATCGATATCCCTCAGAAGCGAGATGATCGCTACCGATGGATATCGATGGCTAGCGATAGGCAGCGGGAGCTGCCGATCTCGAGAGGCATGCAGAGCTTGCGGGCTGTGGGCCGTGTTGCTCTTGGGAGGCCCCGAGACCTCTCGACATTGACCATTTTGGGGATCGAGGGCCCTTCTGGAGCATTGATTTCCATAGGCATGGTGCGGGAATGACACGCAGAGAGAGCGAGCCCTCTCGCTCTGCCTCAGAAGCTGTTAATCTCCACAGCTCCGTAGCCAGCGGGAGGCATCGAGAGCGAGAGGCGTGCCTAACTCTCGATGCCTAGCGATGGCTGTCGATCTCCACGGGCATTTTCGCTTTTGGCACGGGGCCGATCCTCTTCTTGTGAGGCATCCAAGCAGTCTTGCCATCGATACCTCTCTTATAGGGAGGGGCATCAAAGCCTGTCCAATTCCACACCTATCGGTACACATCGATATCCCTCAGAAGCGAGAAGATCGCTACCGATGGATATCGATGGCTAGCGATAGGCAGCGGGAGCTGCCGATCTCGAGAGGCATGCAGAGCTTGCGGGCTGTGGGCCGTGTTGCTCTTGGGAGGCCCCGAGACCTCTCGACATTGACCATTTTGGGGATCGAGGGCCCTTCTGGAGCATTGATTTCCATAGGCATGGTGCGGGAACGACACGCAGAGCGAGCGAGCCCTCTCGCTCTTCCTCAGAAGCTGTTGAGCTCCACAGCTCCGTAGCCAGCGGGAGGCATCGAGAGCGAGAGGCGTGCCTAACTCTCAATGCCTAGCGATGGCTGTCGATCTCCACGGGCATTTTCGCTTTTGGCACGGGGACGATCCTCTTCTTGTGAGGCATCCAAACGGTCTCACCATCAATACCTCTCGATAGGGAGGGGCATCGAAGCCTGTCCAATTCCACACCTATCGGTACACATCGATATCCCTCAGAAGCGAGAAGATCGCTACCGATGGATATCGATGGCTAGCGATAGGCAGCAGGAGCTGCTGATCTCGAGAGGCATGCAGAGCTTGCGGGCTGTGGGCCGTGTTGCTCCTGGGAGGCCCCGAGACCTGTCGACATTGACCGTTTTGGGGATCGAGGGCCCTTCTGGAGCATTGATTTCCATAGGCATGGTGCGGGAACGACACACAGAGAGAGCGAGCCCTCTCGCTCTGCCTCAGAAGCTGTCGATCTCCACAGCTCCGTAGCCAGCGGGAGGCATCAATAACGAGAGGCGTACCTAACTCTCGATGCCTAGCGATGGCTGTCGATCTCCACGGGCATTTTCGCTTTTGGCACGGGGCCGATCCTCTTCTTGTGAGGCATCCAAGCAGTCTTGCCATCGATACCTCTCGATAGGGAGGGGCATCGAAGCCTGTCCAATTCCACACCTATCGATACACATCGATATCCCTCGGAAGCGATAAGATTGCTACCGATGGATATCGATGGCTAGCGATAGGCAGCGGGAGCTGCCGATCTCGAGAGGCATGCAGAGCTTGCGGGCTGTGGGCCGTGTTGCTCTTGGGAGGCCCCGAGACCTCTCGACATTGACCATTTTGGGGATCGAGGGCCCTTCTGGAGCATTGATTTCCATAGGCATGGTGCGGGAACGACACGCAGAGAGAGCGAGCCCTCTCGCTCTGGCTCAGAAGCTGTTGAGCTCCACAGCTCCGTAGCCAGCGGGAGGCATCGAGAGCGAGAGGCGTGCCTAACTCTCAATGCCTAGCGATGGCTGTCGATCTCCACGGGCATTTTCGCTTTTGGCACGGGGCCGATCCTCTTCTTGTGAGGCATCCAAACGGTCTCACCATCAATACCTCTCGATAGGGAGGGGCATCGAAGCCTGTCCAATTCCACACCTATCGGTACACATCGATATCCCTCAGAAGCGAGAAGATCGCTACCGATGGATATCGATGGCTAGCGATAGGCAGCAGGAGCTGCTGATCTCGAGAGGCATGCAGAGCTTGCGGGCTGTGGGCCGTGTTGCTCCTGGGAGGCCCCGAGACCTGTCGACATTGACCGTTTTGGGGATCGAGGGCCCTTCTGGAGCATTGATTTCCATAGGCATGGTGCGGGAACGACACGCAGAGAGAGCGAGCCCTCTCGCTCTGCCTCAGAAGCTGTTAATCTCCACAGCTCCGTAGCCAGCGGGAGGCATCAATAACGAGAGGCGTACCTAACTCTCGATGCCTAGCGATGGCTGTCGATCTCCACGGGCATTTTCGCTTTTGGCACGGGGCCGATCCTCTTCTTGTGAGGCATCCAAGCAGTCTTGCCATCGATACCTCTCTTATAGGGAGGGGCATCAAAGCCTGTCCAATTCCACACCTATCGGTACACATCGATATCCCTCAGAAGCGAGAAGATCGCTACCGATGGATATCGATGGCTAGCGATAGGCAGCGGGAGCTGCCGATCTCGAGAGGCATGCAGAGCTTGCGGGCTGTGGGCCGTGTTGCTCTTGGGAGGCCCCGAGACCTCTCGACATTGACCATTTTGGGGATCGAGGGCCCTTCTGGAGCATTGATTTCCATAGGCATGGTGCGGGAACGACACGCAGAGAGAGCGAGCCCTCTCGCTCTGGCTCAGAAGCTGTTGAGCTCCACAGCTCCGTAGCCAGCGGGAGGCATCGAGAGCGAGAGGCGTGCCTAACTCTCAATGCCTAGCGATGGCTGTCGATCTCCACGGGCATTTTCGCTTTTGGCACGGGGCCGATCCTCTTCTTGTGAGGCATCCAAACGGTCTCACCATCAATACCTCTCGATAGGGAGGGGCATCGAAGCCTGTCCAATTCCACACCTATCGGTACACATCGATATCCCTCAGAAGCGAGAAGATCGCTACCGATGGATATCGATGGCTAGCGATAGGCAGCAGGAGCTGCTGATCTCGAGAGGCATGCAGAGCTTGCGGGCTGTGGGCCGTGTTGCTCCTGGGAGGCCCCGAGACCTCTCGACATTGACCGTTTTGGGGATCGAGGGCCCTTCTGGAGCATTGATTTCCATAGGCATGGTGCGGGAACGACACGCAGAGAGAGCGAGCCCTCTCGCTCTGCCTCAGAAGCTGTCGATCTCCACAGCTCCGTAGCCAGCGGGAGGCATCAATAACGAGAGGCGTACCTAACTCTCGATGCCTAGCGATGGCTGTCGATCTCCACGGGCATTTTCGCTTTTGGCACGGGGCCGATCCTCTTCTTGTGAGGCATCCAAGCAGTCTTGCCATCGATACCTCTCTTATAGGGAGGGGCATCGAAGCCTGTCCAATTCCACACCTATCGGTACACATCGATATCCCTCAGAAGCGAGAAGATCGCTACCGATGGATATCGATGGCTAGCGATAGGCAGCGGGAGCTGCCGATCTCGAGAGGCATGCAGAGCTTGCGGGCTGTGGGCCGTGTTGCTCTTGGGAGGCCCCGAGACCTCTCGACATTGACCATTTTGGGGATCGAGGGCCCTTCTGGAGCATTGATTTCCATAGGCATGGTGCGGGAACGACACGCAGAGCGAGCGAGCCCTCTCGCTCTTCCTCAGAAGCTGTTGAGCTCCACAGCTCCGTAGCCAGCGGGAGGCATCGAGAGCGAGAGGCGTGCCTAACTCTCAATGCCTAGCGATGGCTGTCGATCTCCACGGGCATTTTCGCTTTTGGCACGGGGCCGATCCTCTTCTTGTGAGGCATCCAAACGGTCTCACCATCAATACCTCTCGATAGGGAGGGGCATCGAAGCCTGTCCAATTCCACACCTATCGGTACACATCGATATCCCTCAGAAGCGAGAAGATCGCTACCGATGGATATCGATGGCTAGCGATAGGCAGCAGGAGCTGCTGATCTCGAGAGGCATGCAGAGCTTGCGGGCTGTGGGCCGTGTTGCTCCTGGGAGGCCCCGAGACCTGTCGACATTGACCGTTTTGGGGATCGAGGGCCCTTCTGGAGCATTGATTTCCATAGGCATGGTGCGGGAACGACACACAGAGAGAGCGAGCCCTCTCGCTCTGCCTCAGAAGCTGTCGATCTCCACAGCTCCGTAGCCAGCGGGAGGCATCAATAACGAGAGGCGTACCTAACTCTCGATGCCTAGCGATGGCTGTCGATCTCCACGGGCATTTTCGCTTTTGGCACGGGGCCGATCCTCTTCTTGTGAGGCATCCAAGCAGTCTTGCCATCGATACCTCTCGATAGGGAGGGGCATCGAAGCCTGTCCAATTCCACACCTATCGATACACATCGATATCCCTCGGAAGCGATAAGATTGCTACCGATGGATATCGATGGCTAGCGATAGGCAGCGGGAGCTGCCGATCTCGAGAGGCATGCAGAGCTTGCGGGCTGTGGGCCGTGTTGCTCCTGGGAGGCCCCGAGGCCTCTCGACATTGACCATTTTGGGGATCGAGGGCCCTTCTGGAGCATTGATTTCCATAGGCATGGTGCGGGAACGACACGCAGAGAGAGCGAGCCCTCTCGCTCTGCCTCAGAAGCTGTTGAGCTCCACAGCTCCGTAGCCAGCGGGAGGCATCGAGAGCGAGAGGCGTGCCTAACTCTCAATGCCTAGCGATGGCTGTCGATCTCCACGGGCATTTTCGCTTTTGGCACGGGGCCGATCCTCTTCTTGTGAGGCATCCAAGCAATCCCGCCATCGATACCTCTCGATAGGGAGGGGCATCGAAGCCTGTCCAATTCCACACCTATCAATACACATCGATATCCCTCGGAAGCGAGAAGATCGCTACCGATGGATATCGATGGCTAGCGATAGGCAGCGGGAGCTGCCGATCTCGAGAGGCATGCAGAGCTTGCGGGCTGTGGGCCGTGTTGCTCTTGGGAGGCCCCGAGACCTCTCGACATTGACCATTTTGGGGATCGAGGGCCCTTCTGGAGCATTGATTTCCATAGGCATGGTGCGGGAATGACACGCAGAGAGAGCGAGCCCTCTCGCTCTGCCTCAGAAGCTGTTAATCTCCACAGCTCCGTAGCCAGCGGGAGGCATCGAGAGCGAGAGGCGTGCCTAACTCTCAATGCCTAGCGATGGCTGTCGATCTCCACGGGCATTTTCGCTTTTGGCACGGGGCCGATCCTCTTCTTGTGAGGCATCCAAGCAGTCTTGCCATCGATACCTCTCTTATAGGGAGGGGCATCAAAGCCTGTCCAATTCCACACCTATCGGTACACATCGATATCCCTCAGAAGCGATAAGATCGCTACCGATGGATATCGATGGCTAGCGATAGGCAGCGGGAGCTGCCGATCTCGAGAGGCATGCAGAGCTTGCGGGCTGTGGGCCGTGTTGCTCTTGGGAGGCCCCGAGGCCTCTCGACATTGACCATTTTGGGGATCGAGGGCCCTTCTGGAGCATTGATTTCCATAGGCATGGTGCGGGAACGACACGCAGAGAGAGCGAGCCCTCTCGCTCTGGCTCAGAAGCTGTTGAGCTCCACAGCTCCGTAGCCAGCGGGAGGCATCGAGAGCGAGAGGCGTGCCTAACTCTCAATGCCTAGCGATGGCTGTCGATCTCCACGGGCATTTTCGCTTTTGGCACGGGGCCGATCCTCTTCTTGTGAGGCATCCAAACGGTCTCACCATCAATACCTCTCGATAGGGAGGGGCATCGAAGCCTGTCCAATTCCACACCTATCGGTACACATCGATATCCCTCAGAAGCGAGAAGATCGCTACCGATGGATATCGATGGCTAGCGATAGGCAGCGGGAGCTGCTGATCTCGAGAGGCATGCAGAGCTTGCGGGCTGTGGGCCGTGTTGCTCCTGGGAGGCCCCGAGACCTGTCGACATTGACCGTTTTGGGGATCGAGGGCCCTTCTGGAGCATTGATTTCCATAGGCATGGTGCGGGAACGACACGCAGAGAGAGCGAGCCCTCTCGCTCTGCCTCAGAAGCTGTCGATCTCCACAGCTCCGTAGCCAGCGGGAGGCATCAATAACGAGAGGCGTACCTAACTCTCGATGCCTAGCGATGGCTGTCGATCTCCACGGGCATTTTCGCTTTTGGCACGGGGCCGATCCTCTTCTTGTGAGGCATCCAAGCAGTCTTGCCATCGATACCTCTCGATAGGGAGGGGCATCGAAGCCTGTCCAATTCCACACCTATCGATACACATCGATATCCCTCGGAAGCGATAAGATTGCTACCGATGGATATCGATGGCTAGCGATAGGCAGCGGGAGCTGCCGATCTCGAGAGGCATGCAGAGCTTGCGGGCTGTGGGCCGTGTTGCTCTTGGGAGGCCCCGAGACCTCTCGACATTGACCATTTTGGGGATCGAGGGCCCTTCTGGAGCATTGATTTCCATAGGCATGGTGCGGGAATGACACGCAGAGAGAGCGAGCCCTCTCGCTCTGCCTCAGAAGCTGTTAATCTCCACAGCTCCGTAGCCAGCGGGAGGCATCGAGAGCGAGAGGCGTGCCTAACTCTCAATGCCTAGCGATGGCTGTCGATCTCCACGGGCATTTTCGCTTTTGGCACGGGGCCGATCCTCTTCTTCTGAGGCATCCAAGCAGTCTTGCCATCGATACCTCTCTTATAGGGAGGGGCATCAAAGCCTGTCCAATTCCACACCTATCGGTACACATCGATATCCCTCAGAAGCGAGAAGATCGCTACCGATGGATATCGATGGCTAGCGATAGGCAGCGGGAGCTGCCGATCTCGAGAGGCATGCAGAGCTTGCGGGCTGTGGGCCGTGTTGCTCTTGGGAGGCCCCGAGACCTCTCGACATTGACCATTTTGGGGATCGAGTGCCCTTCTGGAGCATTGATTTCCATAGGCATGGTGCGGGAACGACACGCAGAGAGAGCGAGCCCTCTCGCTCTGGCTCAGAAGCTGTTGAGCTCCACAGCTCCGTAGCCAGCGGGAGGCATCGAGAGCGAGAGGCGTGCCTAACTCTCAATGCCTAGCGATGGCTGTCGATCTCCACGGGCATTTTCGCTTTTGGCACGGGGCCGATCCTCTTCTTGTGAGGCATCCAAACGGTCTCACCATCAATACCTCTCGATAGGGAGGGGCATCGAAGCCTGTCCAATTCCACACCTATCGGTACACATCGATATCCCTCAGAAGCGAGAAGATCGCTACCGATGGATATCGATGGCTAGCGATAGGCAGCAGGAGCTGCTGATCTCGAGAGGCATGCAGAGCTTGCGGGCTGTGGGCCGTGTTGCTCCTGGGAGGCCCCGAGACCTGTCGACATTGACCGTTTTGGGGATCGAGGGCCCTTCTGGAGCATTGATTTCCATAGGCATGGTGCGGGAACGACACGCAGAGAGAGCGAGCCCTCTCGCTCTGCCTCAGAAGCTGTCGATCTCCACAGCTCCGTAGCCAGCGGGAGGCATCAATAACGAGAGGCGTACCTAACTCTCGATGCCTAGCGATGGCTGTCGATCTCCACGGGCATTTTCGCTTTTGGCACGGGGCCGATCCTCTTCTTGTGAGGCATCCAAGCAGTCTTGCCATCGATACCTCTCGATAGGGAGGGGCATCGAAGCCTGTCCAATTCCACACCTATCGATACACATCGATATCCCTCGGAAGCGAGAAGATTGCTACCGATGGATATCGATGGCTAGCGATAGGCAGCGGGAGCTGCCGATCTCGAGAGGCATGCAGAGCTTGCGGGCTGTGGGCCGTGTTGCTCTTGGGAGGCCCCGAGACCTCTCGACATTGACCATTTTGGGGATCGAGGGCCCTTCTGGAGCATTGATTTCCATAGGCATGGTGCGGGAACGACACGCAGAGAGAGCGAGCCCTCTCGCTCTGCCTCAGAAGCTGTTGAGCTCCACAGCTCCGTAGCCAGCGGGAGGCATCGAGAGCGAGAGGCGTGCCTAACTCTCAATGCCTAGCGATGGCTGTCGATCTCCACGGGCATTTTCGCTTTTGGCACGGGGCCGATCCTCTTCTTGTGAGGCATCCAAGCAGTCTTGCCATCGATACCTCTCGATAGGGAGGGGCATCGAAGCCTGTCCAATTCCACACCTATCAATACACATCGATATCCCTCGGAAGCGAGAAGATCGCTACCGATGGATATCGATGGCTAGCGATAGGCAGCGGGAGCTGCCGATCTCGAGAGGCATGCAGAGCTTGCGGGCTGTGGGCCGTGTTGCTCTTGGGAGGCCCCGAGACCTCTCGACATTGACCATTTTGGGGATCGAGGGCCCTTCTGGAGCATTGATTTCCATAGGCATGGTGCGGGAACGACACGCAGAGAGAGCGAGCCCTCTCGCTCTGGCTCAGAAGCTGTTGAGCTCCACAGCTCCGTAGCCAGCGGGAGGCATCGAGAGCGAGAGGCGTGCCTAACTCTCAATGCCTAGCGATGGCTGTCGATCTCCACGGGCATTTTCGCTTTTGGCACGGGGCCGATCCTCTTCTTGTGAGGCATCCAAACGGTCTCACCATCAATACCTCTCGATAGGGAGGGGCATCGAAGCCTGTCCAATTCCACACCTATCGGTACACATCGATATCCCTCAGAAGCGAGAAGATCGCTACCGATGGATATCGATGGCTAGCGATAGGCAGCAGGAGCTGCTGATCTCGAGAGGCATGCAGAGCTTGCGGGCTGTGGGCCGTGTTGCTCCTGGGAGGCCCCGAGACCTGTCGACATTGACCGTTTTGGGGATCGAGGGCCCTTCTGGAGCATTGATTTCCATAGGCATGGTGCGGGAACGACACGCAGAGAGAGCGAGCCCTCTCGCTCTGCCTCAGAAGCTGTCGATCTCCACAGCTCCGTAGCCAGCGGGAGGCATCAATAACGAGAGGCGTACCTAACTCTCGATGCCTAGCGATGGCTGTCGATCTCCACGGGCATTTTCGCTTTTGGCACGGGGCCGATCCTCTTCTTGTGAGGCATCCAAGCAGTCTTGCCATCGATACCTCTCGATAGGGAGGGGCATCGAAGCCTGTCCAATTCCACACCTATCGATACACATCGATATCCCTCGGAAGCGATAAGATTGCTACCGATGGATATCGATGGCTAGCGATAGGCAGCGGGAGCTGCCGATCTCGAGAGGCATGCAGAGCTTGCGGGCTGTGGGCCGTGTTGCTCTTGGGAGGCCCCGAGACCTCTCGACATTGACCATTTTGGGGATCGAGGGCCCTTCTGGAGCATTGATTTCCATAGGCATGGTGCGGGAACGACACGCAGAGAGAGCGAGCCCTCTCGCTCTGCCTCAGAAGCTGTTGAGCTCCACAGCTCCGTAGCCAGCGGGAGGCATCGAGAGCGAGAGGCGTGCCTAACTCTCAATGCCTAGCGATGGCTGTCGATCTCCACGGGCATTTTCGCTTTTGGCACGGGGCCGATCCTCTTCTTGTGAGGCATCCAAGCAATCCCGCCATCGATACCTCTCGATAGGGAGGGGCATCGAAGCCTGTCCAATTCCACACCTATCAATACACATCGATATCCCTCGGAAGCGATAAGATCGCTACCGATGGATATCGATGGCTAGCGATAGGCAGCGGGAGCTGCCGATCTCGAGAGGCATGCAGAGCTTGCGGGCTGTGGGCCGTGTTGCTCTTGGGAGGCCCCGAGACCTCTCGACATTGACCATTTTGGGGATCGAGGGCCCTTCTGGAGCATTGATTTCCATAGGCATGGTGCGGGAATGACACGCAGAGAGAGCGAGCCCTCTCGCTCTGCCTCAGAAGCTGTTAATCTCCACAGCTCCGTAGCCAGCGGGAGGCATCGAGAGCGAGAGGCGTGCCTAACTCTCGATGCCTAGCGATGGCTGTCGATCTCCACGGGCATTTTCGCTTTTGGCACGGGGCCGATCCTCTTCTTGTGAGGCATCCAAGCAGTCTTGCCATCGATACCTCTCTTATAGGGAGGGGCATCAAAGCCTGTCCAATTCCACACCTATCGGTACACATCGATATCCCTCAGAAGCGAGAAGATCGCTACCGATGGATATCGATGGCTAGCGATAGGCAGCGGGAGCTGCCGATCTCGAGAGGCATGCAGAGCTTGCGGGCTGTGGGCCGTGTTGCTCTTGGGAGGCCCCGAGACCTCTCGACATTGACCATTTTGGGGATCGAGGGCCCTTCTGGAGCATTGATTTCCATAGGCATGGTGCGGGAACGACACGCAGAGAGAGCGAGCCCTCTCGCTCTGCCTCAGAAGCTGTTGAGCTCCACAGCTCCGTAGCCAGCGGGAGGCATCGAGAGCGAGAGGCGTGCCTAACTCTCGATGCCTAGCGATGGCTGTCGATCTCCACGGGCATTTTCGCTTTTGGCACGGGGCCGATCCTCTTCTTGTGAGGCATCCAAGCAGTCTTGCCATCGATACCTCTCTTATAGGGAGGGGCATCAAAGCCTGTCCAATTCCACACCTATCGGTACACATCGATATCCCTCAGAAGCGAGAAGATCGCTACCGATGGATATCGATGGCTAGCGATAGGCAGCGGGAGCTGCCGATCTCGAGAGGCATGCAGAGCTTGCGGGCTGTGGGCCGTGTTGCTCTTGGGAGGCCCCGAGACCTCTCGACATTGACCATTTTGGGGATCGAGGGCCCTTCTGGAGCATTGATTTCCATAGGCATGGTGCGGGAACGACACGCAGAGAGAGCGAGCCCTCTCGCTCTGCCTCAGAAGCTGTTGAGCTCCACAGCTCCGTAGCCAGCGGGAGGCATCGAGAGCGAGAGGCGTGCCTAACTCTCAATGCCTAGCGATGGCTGTCGATCTCCACGGGCATTTTCGCTTTTGGCACGGGGCCGATCCTCTTCTTGTGAGGCATCCAAGCAATCCCGCCATCGATACCTCTCGATAGGGAGGGGCATCAAAGCCTGTCCAATTCCACACCTATCGATACACATCGATATCCCTCGGAAGCGAGAAGATCGCTAGCGATGGATATCGATGGCTAGCGATAGGCAGCGGGAGCTGCCGATCTCGAGAGGCATGCAGAGCTTGCGGGCTGTGGGCCGTGTTGCTCTTGGGAGGCCCCGAGACCTCTCGACATTGACCATTTTGGGGATCGAGGGCCCTTCTGGAGCATTGATTTCCATAGGCATGGTGCGGGAACGACACGCAGAGAGAGCGAGCCCTCTCGCTCTGCCTCAGAAGCTGTTGAGCTCCACAGCTCCGTAGCCAGCGGGAGGCATCGAGAGCGAGAGGCGTGCCTAACTCTCAATGCCTAGCGATGGCTGTCGATCTCCACGGGCATTTTCGCTTTTGGCACGGGGCCGATCCTCTTCTTGTGAGGCATCCAAGCAATCCCGCCATCGATACCTCTCGATAGGGAGGGGCATCGAAGCCTGTCCAATTCCACACCTATCAATACACATCGATATCCCTCGGAAGCGAGAAGATCGATACCGATGGATATCGATGGCTAGCGATAGGCAGCGGGAGCTGCCGATCTCGAGAGGCATGCAGAGCTTGCGGGCTGTGGGCCGTGTTGCTCTTGGGAGGCCCCGAGACCTCTCGACATTGACCATTTTGGGGATCGAGGGCCCTTCTGGAGCATTGATTTCCATAGGCATGGTGCGGGAACGACACGCAGAGCGAGCGAGCCCTCTCGCTCTTCCTCAGAAGCTGTTGAGCTCCACAGCTCCGTAGCCAGCGGGAGGCATCGAGAGCGAGAGGCGTGCCTAACTCTCAATGCCTAGCGATGGCTGTCGATCTCCACGGGCATTTTCGCTTTTGGCACGGGGCCGATCCTCTTCTTGTGAGGCATCCAAACGGTCTCACCATCAATACCTCTCGATAGGGAGGGGCATCGAAGCCTGTCCAATTCCACACCTATCGGTACACATCGATATCCCTCAGAAGCGAGAAGATCGCTACCGATGGATATCGATGGCTAGCGACAGGCAGCAGGAGCTGCTGATCTCGAGAGGCATGCAGAGCTTGCGGGCTGTGGGCCGTGTTGCTCCTGGGAGGCCCCGAGACCTGTCGACATTGACCGTTTTGGGGATCGAGGGCCCTTCTGGAGCATTGATTTCCATAGGCATGGTGCGGGAACGACACGCAGAGAGAGCGAGCCCTCTCGCTGTGCCTCAGAAGCTGTCGATCTCCACAGCTCCGTAGCCAGCGGGAGGCATCAATAACGAGAGGCGTACCTAACTCTCGATGCCTAGCGATGGCTGTCGATCTCCACGGGCATTTTCGCTTTTGGCACGGGGCCGATCCTCTTCTTGTGAGGCATCCAAGCAGTCTTGCCATCGATACCTCTCGATAGGGAGGGGCATCGAAGCCTGTCCAATTCCACACCTATCGATACACATCGATATCCCTCGGAAGCGATAAGATTGCTACCGATGGATATCGATGGCTAGCGATAGGCAGCGGGAGCTGCCGATCTCGAGAGGCATGCAGAGCTTGCGGGCTGTGGGCCGTGTTGCTCTTGGGAGGCCCCGAGACCTCTCGACATTGACCATTTTGGGGATCGAGGGCCCTTCTGGAGCATTGATTTCCATAGGCATGGTGCGGGAACGACACGCAGAGAGAGCGAGCCCTCTCGCTCTGCCTCAGAAGCTGTTGAGCTCCACAGCTCCGTAGCCAGCGGGAGGCATCGAGAGCGAGAGGCGTGCCTAACTCTCAATGCCTAGCGATGGCTGTCGATCTCCACGGGCATTTTCGCTTTTGGCACGGGGCCGATCCTCTTCTTGTGAGGCATCCAAGCAGTCTTGCCATCGATACCTCTCGATAGGGAGGGGCATCGAAGCCTGTCCAATTCCACACCTATCGATACACATCGATATCCCTCGGAAGCGAGAAGATCGCTACCGATGGATATCGATGGCTAGCGATAGGCAGCGGGAGCTGCCGATCTCGAGAGGCATGCAGAGCTTGCGGGCTGTGGGCCGTGTTGCTCCTGGGAGGCCCCGAGGCCTCTCGACATTGACCATTTTGGGGATCGAGGGCCCTTCTGGAGCATTGATTTCCATAGGCATGGTGCGGGAACGGCACACAGAGAGAGCGAGCCCTCTCGCTCTGCCTCAGAAGCTGTTGAGCTCCACAGCTCCGTAGCCAGCGGGAGGCATCAATAACGAGAGGCGTACCTAACTCTCAATGCCTAGCGATGGCTGTCGATCTCCACGGGCATTTTCGCTTTTGGCACGGGGCCGATCCTCTTCTTGTGAGGCATCCAAGCAGTCTTGCCATCGATACCTCTCGATAGGGAGGGGCATCGAAGCCTGTCCAATTCCACACCTATCGATACACATCGATATCCCTCGGAAGCGAGAAGATCGCTACCGATGGATATCGATGGCTAGCGATAGGCAGCGGGAGCTGCCGATCTTGAGAGGCATGCAGAGCTTGCGGGCTGTGGGCCGTGTTGCTCCTGGGAGGCCCTGAGGCCTGTCGACATTGACCATTTTGGGGATCGAGGGCCCTTCTGGAGCATTGATTTCCATAGGCATGGTGCGGGAACGACACACAGAGAGAGTGAGCCCTCTCGCTCTGCCTCAGAAGCTGTCGATCTCCACAGCTCCGTAGCCAGCGGGAGGCATCAATAACGAGAGGCGTACCTAACTCTCGATGCCTAGCGATGGCTGTCGATCTCCACGGGCATTTTCGCTTTTGGCACGGGGCCGATCCTCTTCTTGTGAGGCATCCAAACGGTCTCACCATCAATACCTCTCGATAGGGAGGGGCATCGAAGCCTGTCCAATTCCACACCTATCGATACACATCGATATCCCTCGGAAGCGATAAGATCGCTACCGATGGATATCGATGGCTAGCGATAGGCAGCGGGAGCTGTCGATCTCGAGAGGCATGCAGAGCTTGCGGGCTGTGGGCCGTGTTGCTCCTGGGAGGCCCCGAGACCTCTCGACATTGACCATTTTGGGGATCGAGGGCCCTTCTGGAGCATTGATTTCCATAGGCATGGTGCGGGAACGACACGCAGAGAGAGCGAGCCCTCTCGCTCTGCCTCAGAAGCTGTTAATCTCCACAGCTCCGTAGCCAGCGGGAGGCATCGAGAGCGAGAGGCGTGCCTAACTCTCGATGCCTAGCGATGGCTGTCGATCTCCACAGGCATTTTCGCTTTTGGCACGGGGCCGATCCTCTTCTTGTGAGGCATCCAAGCAGTCTTGCCATCGATACCTCTCGATAGGGAGGGGCATCGAAGCCTGTCCAATTCCACACCTATCGATACACATCGATATCCCTCGGAAGCGATAAGATCGCTACCGATGGATATCGATGGCTAGCGATAGGCAGCGGGAGCTGCCGATCTTGAGAGGCATGCAGAGCTTGCGGGCTGTGGGCCGTGTTGCTCTTGGGAGGCCCCGAGACCTCTCGACATTAACCGTTTTGGGGATCGAGGGCCCTTCTGGAGCATTGATTTCCATAGGCATGGTGCGGGAACGACACGCAGAGAGAGGGAGCCCTCTCGCTCTGCCTCAGAAGCTGTTAATCTCCACAGCTCCGTAGCCAGCGGGAGGCATCGAGAGCGAGAGGCGTGCCTAACTCTCAATGCCTAGCGATGGCTGTCGATCTCCACGGGCATTTTCGCTTTTGGCACGGGGCCAATCCTCTTCTTGTGAGGCATCCAAACGGTCTCACCATCAATACCTCTCGATAGGGAGGGGCATCGAAGCCTGTCCAATTCCACACCTATCGATACACATCGATATCCCTCGGAAGCGAGAAGATCGCTACCGATGGATATCGATGGCTAGCGATAGGCAGCGGGAGCTGCCGATCTCGAGAGGCATGCAGAGCTTGCGGGCTGTGGGCCGTGTTGCTCTTGGGAGGCCCCGAGACCTCTCGACATTGACCATTTTGGGGATCGAGGGCCCTTCTGGAGCATTGATTTCCATAGGCATGGTGCGGGAACGACACGCAGAGAGAGCGAGCCCTCTTGCTCTGCCTCAGAAGCTGTTGATCTCCACAGCTCCGTAGCCAGCGGGAGGCATCGAGAGCGAGAGGCGTGCCTTACTCTCAATGCCTAGCGATGGCTGTCGATCTCCACGGGCATTTTCGCTTTTGGCACGGGGCCGATCCTCTTCTTGTGAGGCATCCAAACGGTCTCACCATCAATACCTCTCGATAGGGAGGGGCATCGAAGCCTGTCCAATTCCACACCTATCGATACACATCGATATCCCTCGGAAGCGAGAAGATCGCTACCGATGGATATCGATGGCTAGCGATAGGCAGCGGGAGCTGCCGATCTCGAGAGGCATGCAGAGCTTGCGGGCTGTGGGCCGTGTTGCTCTTGGGAGGCCCCGAGACCTCTCGACATTGACCATTTTGGGGATCGAGGGCCCTTCTGGAGCATTGATTTCCATAGGCATGGTGCGGGAACGACACGCAGAGAGAGCGAGCCCTCTCGCTCTGCCTCAGAAGCTGTCGATCTCCACAGCTCCGTAGCCAGCGGGAGGCATCGAGAGCGAGAGGCGTGCCTAACTCTCAATGCCTAGCGATGGCTGTCGATCTCCACGGGCATTTTCGCTTTTGGCACGGGGCCGATCCTCTTCTTGTGAGGCATCCAAGCAGTCTTGCCATCGATACCTCTCGATAGCGAGGGGCATCGAAGCCTGTCCAATTCCACACCTATCGATACACATCGATATCCCTCGGAAGCGAGAAGATTGCTACCGATGGATATCGATGGCTAGCGATAGGCAGCGGGAGCTGCCGATCTCGAGAGGCATGCAGAGCTTGCGGGCTGTGGGCCGTGTTGCTCTTGGGAGGCCCCGAGACCTCTCGACATTGACCATTTTGGGGATCGAGGGCCCTTCTGGAGCATTGATTTCCATAGGCATGGTGCGGGAACGACACGCAGAGAGAGCGAGCCCTCTCGCTCTGCCTCAGAAGCTGTTGAGCTCCACAGCTCCGTAGCCAGCGGGAGGCATCGAGAGCGAGAGGCGTGCCTAACTCTCAATGCCTAGCGATGGCTGTCGATCTCCACGGGCATTTTCGCTTTTGGCACGGGGCCGATCCTCTTCTTGTGAGGCATCCAAGCAATCCCGCCATCGATACCTCTCGATAGGGAGGGGCATCGAAGCCTGTCCAATTCCACACCTATCGATACACATCGATATCCCTCGGAAGCGAGAAGATCGCTACCGATGGATATCGATGGCTAGCGATAGGCAGCGGGAGCTGCCGATCTCGAGAGGCATGCAGAGCTTGCGGGCTGTGGGCCGTGTTGCTCCTGGGAGGCCCCGAGGCCTCTCGACATTGACCATTTTGGGGATCGAGGGCCCTTCTGGAGCATTGATTTCCATAGGCATGGTGCGGGAACGACACACAGAGAGAGCGAGCCCTCTCGCTCTGCCTCAGAAGCTGTTGAGCTCCACAGCTCCGTAGCCAGCGGGAGGCATCAATAACGAGAGGCGTACCTAACTCTCAATGCCTAGCGATGGCTGTCGATCTCCACGGGCATTTTCGCTTTTGGCACGGGGCCGATCCTCTTCTTGTGAGGCATCCAAGCAGTCTTGCCATCGATACCTCTCGATAGGGAGGGGCATCGAAGCCTGTCCAATTCCACACCTATCGATACACATCGATATCCCTCGGAAGCGAGAAGATCGCTACCGATGGATATCGATGGCTAGCGATAGGCAGCGGGAGCTGCCGATCTCGAGAGGCATGCAGAGCTTGCGGGCTGTGGGCCGTGTTGCTCTTGGGAGGCCCCGAGACCTCTCGACATTGACCATTTTGGGGATCGAGGGCCCTTCTGGAGCATTGATTTCCATAGGCATGGTGCGGGAACGACACGCAGAGAGCGCGAGCCCTCTCGCTCTGCCTCAGAAGCTGTTGAGCTCCACAGCTCCGTAGCCAGCGGGAGGCATCGAGAGCGAGAGGCGTGCCTAACTCTCAATGCCTAGCGATGGCTGTCGATCTCCACGGGCATTTTCGCTTTTGGCACGGGGCCGATCCTCTTCTTGTGAGGCATCCAAGCAGTCTTGCCATCGATACCTCTCGATAGGGAGGGGCATCGAAGCCTGTCCAATTCCACACCTATCGGTACACATCGATATCCCTCAGAAGCGAGAAGATCGCTACCGATGGATATCGATGGCTAGCGATAGGCAGCGGGAGCTGCCGATCTCGAGAGGCATGCAGAGCTTGCGGGCTGTGGGCCGTGTTGCTCCTGGGAGGCACCGAGGCCTGTCGACATTGACCATTTTGGGGATCGAGGGCCCTTCTGGAGCATTGATTTCCATAGGCATGGTGCGGGAACGACACACAGAGAGAGTGCGCCCTCTCGCTCTGCCTCAGAAGCTGTCGATCTCCACAGCTCCGTAGCCAGCGGGAGGCATCAATAACGAGAGGCGTACCTAACTCTCGATGCCTAGCGATGGCTGTCGATCTCCACGGGCATTTTCGCTTTTGGCACGGGGCCGATCCTCTTCTTGTGAGGCATCCAAACGGTCTCACCATCAATACCTCTCGATAGGGAGGGGCATCAAAGCCTGTCCAATTCCACACCTATCGATACACATCGATATCCCTCGGAAGCGAGAAGATCGCTACCGATGGATATCGATGGCTAGCGATAGGCAGCGGGAGCTGCCGATCTCGAGAGGCATGCAGAGCTTGCGGGCTGTGGGCCGTGTTGCTCTTGGGAGGCCCCGAGACCTCTCGACATTGACCGTTTTGGGGATCGAGGGCCCTTCTGGAGCATTGATTTCCATAGGCATGGTGCGGGAACGACACGCAGAGAGAGCGAGCCCTCTCGCTCTGCCTCAGAAGCTGTTAATCTCCACAGCTCCGTAGCCAGCGGGAGGCATCGAGAGCGAGAGGCGTGCCTAACTCTCAATGCCTAGCGATGGCTGTCGATCTCCACGGGCATTTTCGCTTTTGGCACGGGGCCAATCCTCTTCTTGTGAGGCATCCAAACGGTCTCACCATCAATACCTCTCGATAGGGAGGGGCATCGAAGCCTGTCCAATTCCACACCTATCGGTACACATCGATATCCCTCGGAAGCGATAAGATCGCTACCGATGGATATCGATGGCTAGCGATAGGCAGCGGGAGCTGCCGATCTCGAGAGGCATGCAGAGCTTGCGGGCTGTGGGCCGTGTTGCTCTTGGGAGGCCCCGAGACCTCTCGACATTGACCATTTTGGGGATCGAGGGCCCTTCTGGAGCATTGATTTCCATAGGCATGGTGCGGGAACGACACGCAGAGAGAGCGAGCCCTCTCGCTCTGCCTCAGAAGCTGTTGAGCTCCACAGCTCCGTAGCCAGCGGGAGGCATCGAGAGCGAGAGGCGTGCCTAACTCTCAATGCCTAGCGATGGCTGTCGATCTCCACGGGCATTTTCGCTTTTGGCACGGGGCCGATCCTCTTCTTGTGAGGCATCCAAACGGTCTCACCATCAATACCTCTCGATAGGGAGGGGCATCGAAGCCTGTCCAATTCCACACCTATCGATACACATCGATATCCCTCGGAAGCGAGAA
Organism: Dromaius novaehollandiae; assembly: GCF_036370855.1. Lineage (NCBI taxonomy): Eukaryota > Metazoa > Chordata > Aves > Casuariiformes > Dromaiidae > Dromaius > Dromaius novaehollandiae. The sequence continues at coordinate 83,642,144 of NC_088098.1, read as the reverse complement.
GATCGCTACCGATGGATATCGATGGCTAGCGATAGGCAGCGGGAGCTGCCGATCTCGAGAGGCATGCAGAGCTTGCGGGCTGTGGGCCGTGTTGCTCCTGGGAGGCCCCGAGACCTCTCGACATTGACCATTTTGGGGATCGAGGGCCCTTCTGGAGCATTGATTTCCATAGGCATGGTGCGGGAACGACACGCAGAGAGAGTGAGCCCTCTCGCTCTGCCTCAGAAGCTGTTAATCTCCACAGCTCCGTAGCCAGCGGGAGGCATCGAGAGCGAGAGGCGTGCCTAACTCTCAATGCCTAGCGATGGCTGTCGATCTCCACGGGCATTTTCGCTTTTGGCACGGGGCCAATCCTCTTCTTGTGAGGCATCCAAACGGTCTCACCATCAATACCTCTCGATAGGGAGGGGCATCGAAGCCTGTCCAATTCCACACCTATCGATACACATCGATATCCCTCGGAAGCGATAAGATCGCTACCGATGGATATCGATGGCTAGCGATAGGCAGCGGGAGCTGCCGATCTTGAGAGGCATGCAGAGCTTGCGGGCTGTGGGCCGTGTTGCTCTTGGGAGGCCCCGAGACCTCTCGACATTGACCATTTTGGGGATCGAGGGCCCTTCTGGAGCATTGATTTCCATAGGCATGGTGCGGGAACGACACGCAGAGAGAGCGAGCCCTCTCGCTCTGCCTCAGAAGCTGTTGAGCTCCACAGCTCCGTAGCCAGCGGGAGGCATCGAGCGCGAGAGGCGTGCCTAACTCTCGATGCCTAGCGATGGCTGTCGATCTCCACGGGCATTTTCGCTTTTGGCACGGGGCCGATCCTCTTCTTGTGAGGCATCCAAGCAGTCTTGCCATCGATACCTCTCGATAGCGAGGGGCATCGAAGCCTGTCCAATTCCACACCTATCGATACACATCGATATCCCTCGGAAGCGATAAGATTGCTACCGATGGATATCGATGGCTAGCGATAGGCAGCGGGAGCTGCCGATCTCGAGAGGCATGCAGAGCTTGCGGGCTGTGGGCCGTGTTGCTCCTGGGAGGCCCCGAGGCCTCTCGACATTGACCGTTTTGGGGATCGAGGGCCCTTCTGGAGCATTGATTTCCATAGGCATGGTGCGGGAACGACACGCAGAGAGAGCGAGCCCTCTCGCTCTGCCTCAGAAGCTGTTGATCTCCACAGCTCCGTAGCCAGCGGGAGGCATCGAGAGCGAGAGGCGTGCCTTACTCTCAATGCCTAGCGATGGCTGTCGATCTCCACAGGCATTTTCGCTTTTGGCACGGGGCCGATCCTCTTCTTGTGAGGCATCCAAGCAGTCTTGCCATCGATACCTCTCTTATAGGGAGGGGCATCAAAGCCTGTCCAATTCCACACCTATCGGTACACATCGATATCCCTCAGAAGCGAGAAGATCGCTACCGATGGATATCGATGGCTAGCGATAGGCAGCGGGAGCTGCCGATCTCGAGAGGCATGCAGAGCTTGCGGGCTGTGGGCCGTGTTGCTCCTGGGAGGCCCCGAGACCTCTCGACATTGACCGTTTTGGGGATCGAGGGCCCTTCTGGAGCATTGATTTCCATAGGCATGGTGCGGGAACGACACGCAGAGAGAGCGAGCCCTCTCGCTCTGCCTCAGAAGCTGTCGATCTCCACAGCTCCGTAGCCAGCGGGAGGCATCAATAACGAGAGGCGTACCTAACTCTCGATGCCTAGCGATGGCTGTCGATCTCCACGGGCATTTTCGCTTTTGGCACGGGGCCGATCCTCTTCTTGTGAGGCATCCAAGCAGTCTTGCCATCGATACCTCTCGATAGGGAGGGGCATCGAAGCCTGTCCAATTCCACACCTATCGATACACATCGATATCCCTCGGAAGCGAGAAGATTGCTACCGATGGATATCGATGGCTAGCGATAGGCAGCGGGAGCTGCCGATCTCGAGAGGCATGCAGAGCTTGCGGGCTGTGGGCCGTGTTGCTCTTGGGAGGCCCCGAGACCTCTCGACATTGACCATTTTGGGGATCGAGGGCCCTTCTGGAGCATTGATTTCCATAGGCATGGTGCGGGAACGACACGCAGAGAGAGCGAGCCCTCTCGCTCTGCCTCAGAAGCTGTTGAGCTCCACAGCTCCGTAGCCAGCGGGAGGCATCGAGAGCGAGAGGCGTGCCTAACTCTCAATGCCTAGCGATGGCTGTCGATCTCCACGGGCATTTTCGCTTTTGGCACGGGGCCGATCCTCTTCTTGTGAGGCATCCAAGCAATCCCGCCATCGATACCTCTCGATAGGGAGGGGCATCGAAGCCTGTCCAATTCCACACCTATCGATACACATCGATATCCCTCGGAAGCGATAAGATCGCTACCGATGGATATCGATGGCTAGCGATAGGCAGCGGGAGCTGCCGATCTCGAGAGGCATGCAGAGCTTGCGGGCTGTGGGCCGTGTTGCTCCTGGGAGGCCCCGAGGCCTCTCGACATTGACCATTTTGGGGATTGAGGGCCCTTCTGGAGCATTGATTTCCATAGGCATGGTGCGGGAACGACACACAGAGAGAGCGAGCCCTCTCGCTCTGCCTCAGAAGCTGTTGAGCTCCACAGCTCCGTAGCCAGCGGGAGGCATCAATAACGAGAGGCGTACCTAACTCTCAATGCCTAGCGATGGCTGTCGATCTCCACGGGCATTTTCGCTTTTGGCACGGGGCCGATCCTCTTCTTGTGAGGCATCCAAGCAGTCTTGCCATCGATACCTCTCGATAGGGAGGGGCATCGAAGCCTGTCCAATTCCACACCTATCAATACACATCGATATCCCTCGGAAGCGAGAAGATCGCTACCGATGGATATCGATGGCTAGCGATAGGCAGCGGGAGCTGCCGATCTCGAGAGGCATGCAGAGCTTGCGGGCTGTGGGCCGTGTTGCTCTTGGGAGGCCCCGAGACCTCTCGACATTGACCATTTTGGGGATCGAGGGCCCTTCTGGAGCATTGATTTCCATAGGCATGGTGCGGGAACGACACGCAGAGAGCGCGAGCCCTCTCGCTCTGCCTCAGAAGCTGTTGAGCTCCACAGCTCCGTAGCCAGCGGGAGGCATCGAGAGCGAGAGGCGTGCCTAACTCTCAATGCCTAGCGATGGCTGTCGATCTCCACGGGCATTTTCGCTTTTGGCACGGGGCCGATCCTCTTCTTGTGAGGCATCCAAGCAGTCTTGCCATCGATACCTCTCGATAGGGAGGGGCATCGAAGCCTGTCCAATTCCACACCTATCGGTACACATCGATATCCCTCAGAAGCGAGAAGATCGCTACCGATGGATATCGATGGCTAGCGATAGGCAGCGGGAGCTGCCGATCTCGAGAGGCATGCAGAGCTTGCGGGCTGTGGGCCGTGTTGCTCCTGGGAGGCCCCGAGGCCTGTCGACATTGACCATTTTGGGGATCGAGGGCCCTTCTGGAGCATTGATTTCCATAGGCATGGTGCGGGAACGACACGCAGAGAGAGTGAGCCCTCTCGCTCTGCCTCAGAAGCTGTCGATCTCCACAGCTCCGTAGCCAGCGGGAGGCATCGAGAGCGAGAGGCGTACCTAACTCTCGATGCCTAGCGATGGCTGTCGATCTCCACGGGCATTTTCGCTTTTGGCACGGGGCCGATCCTCTTCTTGTGAGGCATCCAAACGGTCTCACCATCAATACCTCTCGATAGGGAGGGGCATCGAAGCCTGTCCAATTCCACACCTATCGATACACATCGATATCCCTCGGAAGCGAGAAGATCGCTACCGATGGATATCGATGGCTAGCGATAGGCAGCGGGAGCTGCCGATCTCGAGAGGCATGCAGAGCTTGCGGGCTGTGGGCCGTGTTGCTCTTGGGAGGCCCCGAGACCTCTCGACATTGACCGTTTTGGGGATCGAGGGCCCTTCTGGAGCATTGATTTCCATAGGCATGGTGCGGGAACGACACACAGAGAGAGCGAGCCCTCTCGCTCTGCCTCAGAAGCTGTTAATCTCCACAGCTCCGTAGCCAGCGGGAGGCATCGAGAGCGAGAGGCGTGCCTAACTCTCAATGCCTAGCGATGGCTGTCGATCTCCACGGGCATTTTCGCTTTTGGCACGGGGCCAATCCTCTTCTTGTGAGGCATCCAAACGGTCTCACCATCAATACCTCTCGATAGGGAGGGGCATCGAAGCCTGTCCAATTCCACACCTATCGATACACATCGATATCCCTCGGAAGCGATAAGATCGCTACCGATGGATATCGATGGCTAGCGATAGGCAGCGGGAGCTGCCGATCTCGAGAGGCATGCAGAGCTTGCGGGCTGTGGGCCGTGTTGCTCTTGGGAGGCCCCGAGACCTCTCGACATTGACCGTTTTGGGGATCGAGGGCCCTTCTGGAGCATTGATTTCCATAGGCATGGTGCGGGAACGACACGCAGAGAGAGCGAGCCCTCTCGCTCTGCCTCAGAAGCTGTTGAGCTCCACAGCTCCGTAGCCAGCGGGAGGCATCGAGAGCGAGAGGCGTGCCTTACTCTCAATGCCTAGCGATGGCTGTCGATCTCCACGGGCATTTTCGCTTTTGGCACGGGGCCGATCCTCTTCTTGTGAGGCATCCAAACGGTCTCACCATCAATACCTCTCGATAGGGAGGGGCATCGAAGCCTGTCCAATTCCACACCTATCGATACACATCGATATCCCTCGGAAGCGAGAAGATCGCTACCGATGGATATCGATGGCTAGCGATAGGCAGCGGGAGCTGCCGATCTCGAGAGGCATGCAGAGCTTGCGGGCTGTGGGCCGTGTTGCTCCTGGGAGGCCCCGAGGCCTCTCGACATTGACCATTTTGGGGATCGAGGGCCCTTCTGGAGCATTGATTTCCATAGGCATGGTGCGGGAACGACACGCAGAGAGAGCGAGCCCTCTCGCTCTGCCTCAGAAGCTGTCGATCTCCACAGCTCCGTAGCCAGCGGGAGGCATCGAGAGCGAGAGGCGTGCCTAACTCTCAATGCCTAGCGATGGCTGTCGATCTCCACGGGCATTTTCGCTTTTGGCACGGGGCCGATCCTCTTCTTGTGAGGCATCCAAGCAGTCTTGCCATCGATACCTCTCGATAGCGAGGGGCATCGAAGCCTGTCCAATTCCACACCTATCGATACACATCGATATCCCTCGGAAGCGATAAGATTGCTACCGATGGATATCGATGGCTAGCGATAGGCAGCGGGAGCTGCCGATCTCGAGAGGCATGCAGAGCTTGCGGGCTGTGGGCCGTGTTGCTCCTGGGAGGCCCCGAGGCCTCTCGACATTGACCGTTTTGGGGATCGAGGGCCCTTCTGGAGCATTGATTTCCATAGGCATGGTGCGGGAACGACACGCAGAGAGAGCGAGCCCTCTCGCTCTGCCTCAGAAGCTGTTGATCTCCACAGCTCCGTAGCCAGCGGGAGGCATCGAGAGCGAGAGGCGTGCCTTACTCTCAATGCCTAGCGATGGCTGTCGATCTCCACAGGCATTTTCGCTTTTGGCACGGGGCCGATCCTCTTCTTGTGAGGCATCCAAGCAGTCTTGCCATCGATACCTCTCTTATAGGGAGGGGCATCAAAGCCTGTCCAATTCCACACCAATCGGTACACATCGATATCCCTCAGAAGCGAGAAGATCGCTACCGATGGATATCGATGGCTAGCGATAGGCAGCGGGAGCTGCCGATCTCGAGAGGCATGCAGAGCTTGCGGGCTGTGGGCCGTGTTGCTCTTGGGAGGCCCCGAGACCTCTCGACATTGACCGTTTTGGGGATCGAGGGCCCTTCTGGAGCATTGATTTCCATAGGCATGGTGCGGGAACGACACGCAGAGAGAGCGAGCCCTCTCGCTCTGCCTCAGAAGCTGTCGATCTCCACAGCTCCGTAGCCAGCGGGAGGCATCGATAACGAGAGGCGTACCTAACTCTCGATGCCTAGCGATGGCTGTCGATCTCCACGGGCATTTTCGCTTTTGGCACGGGGCCGATCCTCTTCTTGTGAGGCATCCAAGCAGTCTTGCCATCGATACCTCTCGATAGGGAGGGGCATCGAAGCCTGTCCAATTCCACACCTATCAATACACATCGATATCCCTCGGAAGCGATAAGATTGCTACCGATGGATATCGATGGCTAGCGATAGGCAGCGGGAGCTGCCGATCTCGAGAGGCATGCAGAGCTTGCGGGCTGTGGGCCGTGTTGCTCCTGGGAGGCCCCGAGGCCTCTCGACATTGACCATTTTGGGGATCGAGGGCCCTTCTGGAGCATTGATTTCCATAGGCATGGTGCGGGAACGACACACAGAGAGAGCGAGCCCTCTCGCTCTGCCTCAGAAGCTGTTGAGCTCCACAGCTCCGTAGCCAGCGGGAGGCATCAATAACGAGAGGCGTACCTAACTCTCAATGCCTAGCGATGGCTGTCGATCTCCACGGGCATTTTCGCTTTTGGCACGGGGCCGATCCTCTTCTTGTGAGGCATCCAAGCAGTCTTGCCATCGATACCTCTCGATAGGGAGGGGCATCGAAGCCTGTCCAATTCCACACCTATCGATACACATCGATATCCCTCGGAAGCGAGAAGATCGCTACCGATGGATATCGATGGCTAGCGATAGGCAGCGGGAGCTGCCGATCTCGAGAGGCATGCAGAGCTTGCGGGCTGTGGGCCGTGTTGCTCTTGGGAGGCCCCGAGACCTCTCGACATTGACCATTTTGGGGATCGAGGGCCCTTCTGGAGCATTGATTTCCATAGGCATGGTGCGGGAACGACACGCAGAGAGCGCGAGCCCTCTCGCTCTGCCTCAGAAGCTGTTGAGCTCCACAGCTCCGTAGCCAGCGGGAGGCATCGAGAGCGAGAGGCGTGCCTAACACTCGATGCCTAGCGATGGCTGTCGATCTCCACGGGCATTTTCGCTTTTGGCACGGGGCCGATCCTCTTCTTGTGAGGCATCCAAACGGTCTCACCATCAATACCTCTCGATAGGGAGGGGCATCGAAGCCTGTCCAATTCCACACCTATCGATACACATCGATATCCCTCGGAAGCGAGAAGATCGCTACCGATGGATATCGATGGCTAGCGATAGGCAGCGGGAGCTGCCGATCTCGAGAGGCATGCAGAGCTTGCGGGCTGTGGGCCGTGTTGCTCTTGGGAGGCCCCGAGGCCTCTCGACATTGACCATTTTGGGGATCGAGGGCCCTTCTGGAGCATTGATTTCCATAGGCATGGTGCGGGAACGACACGCAGAGAGAGCGAGCCCTCTTGCTCTGCCTCAGAAGCTGTTGATCTCCACAGCTCCGTAGCCAGCGGGAGGCATCGAGAGCGAGAGGCGTGCCTTACTCTCAATGCCTAGCGATGGCTGTCGATCTCCACGGGCATTTTCGCTTTTGGCACGGGGCCGATCCTCTTCTTGTGAGGCATCCAAACGGTCTCACCATCAATACCTCTCGATAGGGAGGGGCATCGAAGCCTGTCCAATTCCACACCTATCGATACACATCGATATCCCTCGGAAGCGATAAGATCGCTACCGATGGATATCGATGGCTAGCGATAGGCAGCGGGAGCTGCCGATCTCGAGAGGCATGCAGAGCTTGCGGGCTGTGGGCCGTGTTGCTCCTGGGAGGCCCCGAGACCTCTCGACATTGACCATTTTGGGGATCGAGGGCCCTTCTGGAGCATTGATTTCCATAGGCATGGTGCGGGAACGACACGCAGAGAGAGCGAGCCCTCTCGCTCTGCCTCAGAAGCTGTTGAGCTCCACAGCTCCGTAGCCAGCGGGAGGCATCGAGAGCGAGAGGCGTGCCTAACTCTCGATGCCTAGCGATGGCTGTCGATCTCCACAGGCATTTTCGCTTTTGGCACGGGGCCGATCCTCTTCTTGTGAGGCATCCAAGCAGTCTTGCCATCGATACCTCTCTTATAGGGAGGGGCATCAAAGCCTGTCCAATTCCACACCTATCGGTACACATCGATATCCCTCAGAAGCGATAAGATCGCTACCGATGGATATCGATGGCTAGCGATAGGCAGCGGGAGCTGCCGATCTCGAGAGGCATGCAGAGCTTGCGGGCTGTGGGCCGTGTTGCTCTTGGGAGGCCCCGAGACCTCTCGACATTGACCGTTTTGGGGATCGAGGGCCCTTCTGGAGCATTGATTTCCATAGGCATGGTGCGGGAACGACACGCAGAGAGAGCGAGCCCTCTCGCTCTGCCTCAGAAGCTGTTGAGCTCCACAGCTCCGTAGCCAGCGGGAGGCATCGAGAGCGAGAGGCGTGCCTAACTCTCAATGCCTAGCGATGGCTGTCGATCTCCACGGGCATTTTCGCTTTTGGCACGGGGCCGATCCTCTTCTTGTGAGGCATCCAAGCAGTCTTGCCATCGATACCTCTCGATAGGGAGGGGCATCGAAGCCTGTCCAATTCCACACCTATCGGTACACATCGATATCCCTCAGAAGCGAGAAGATCGCTACCGATGGATATCGATGGCTAGCGATAGGCAGCGGGAGCTGCCGATCTCGAGAGGCATGCAGAGCTTGCGGGCTGTGGGCCGTGTTGCTCTTGGGAGGCCCCGAGACCTCTCGACATTGACCGTTTTGGGGATCGAGGGCCCTTCTGGAGCATTGATTTCCATAGGCATGGTGCGGGAACGACACGCAGAGAGAGCGAGCCCTCTCGCTCTGCCTCAGAAGCTGTTGAGCTCCACAGCTCCGTAGCCAGCGGGAGGCATCGAGAGCGAGAGGCGTGCCTAACTCTCAATGCCTAGCGATGGCTGTCGATCTCCACGGGCATTTTCGCTTTTGGCACGGGGCCGATCCTCTTCTTGTGAGGCATCCAAGCAGTCTTGCCATCGATACCTCTCGATAGGGAGGGGCATCGAAGCCTGTCCAATTCCACACCTATCGATACACATCGATATCCCTCGGAAGCGAGAAGATCGCTACCGATGGATATCGATGGCTAGCGATAGGCAGCGGGAGCTGCCGATCTCGAGAGGCATGCAGAGCTTGCGGGCTGTGGGCCGTGTTGCTCTTGGGAGGCCCCGAGGCCTCTCGACATTGACCATTTTGGGGATCGAGGGCCCTTCTGGAGCATTGATTTCCATAGGCATGGTGCGGGAACGACACGCAGAGAGAGCGAGCCCTCTTGCTCTGCCTCAGAAGCTGTTGATCTCCACAGCTCCGTAGCCAGCGGGAGGCATCGAGAGCGAGAGGCGTGCCTTACTCTCAATGCCTAGCGATGGCTGTCGATCTCCACGGGCATTTTCGCTTTTGGCACGGGGCCGATCCTCTTCTTGTGAGGCATCCAAACGGTCTCACCATCAATACCTCTCGATAGGGAGGGGCATCGAAGCCTGTCCAATTCCACACCTATCGATACACATCGATATCCCTCGGAAGCGAGAAGATCGCTACCGATGGATATCGATGGCTAGCGATAGGCAGCGGGAGCTGCCGATCTCGAGAGGCATGCAGAGCTTGCGGGCTGTGGGCCGTGTTGCTCCTGGGAGGCCCCGAGGCCTCTCGACATTGACCATTTTGGGGATCGAGGGCCCTTCTGGAGCATTGATTTCCATAGGCATGGTGCGGGAACGACACGCAGAGAGAGCGAGCCCTCTCGCTCTGCCTCAGAAGCTGTTAATCTCCACAGCTCGGTAGCCAGCGGGAGGCATCGAGAGCGAGAGGCGTGCCTAACTCTCGATGCCTAGCGATGGCTGTCGATCTCCACAGGCATTTTCGCTTTTGGCACGGGGCCGATCCTCTTCTTGTGAGGCATCCAAGCAGTCTTGCCATCGATACCTCTCTTATAGGGAGGGGCATCAAAGCCTGTCCAATTCCACACCTATCGGTACACATCGATATCCCTCAGAAGCGAGAAGATCGCTACCGATGGATATCGATGGCTAGCGATAGGCAGCGGGAGCTGCCGATCTCGAGAGGCATGCAGAGCTTGCGGGCTGTGGGCCGTGTTGCTCTTGGGAGGCCCCGAGACCTCTCGACATTGACCGTTTTGGGGATCGAGGGCCCTTCTGGAGCATTGATTTCCATAGGCATGGTGCGGGAACGACACGCAGAGAGAGCGAGCCCTCTCGCTCTGCCTCAGAAGCTGTTAATCTCCACAGCTCCGTAGCCAGCGGGAGGCATCGAGCGCGAGAGGCGTGCCTAACTCTCGATGCCTAGCGATGGCTGTCGATCTCCACGGGCATTTTCGCTTTTGGCACGGGGCCGATCCTCTTCTTGTGAGGCATCCAAGCAGTCTTGCCATCGATACCTCTCGATAGGGAGGGGCATCGAAGCCTGTCCAATTCCACACCTATCGATACACATCGATATCCCTCGGAAGCGAGAAGATCGCTACCGATGGATATCGATGGGTAGCGATAGGCAGCGGGAGCTGCCGATCTTGAGAGGCATGCAGAGCTTGCGGGCTGTGGGCCGTGTTGCTCTTGGGAGGCCCCGAGACCTCTCGACATTGACCATTTTGGGGATCGAGGGCCCTTCTGGAGCATTGATTTCCATAGGCATGGTGCGGGAACGACACGCAGAGAGAGTGAGCCCTCTCGCTCTGCCTCAGAAGCTGTTAATCTCCACAGCTCCGTAGCCAGCGGGAGGCATCGAGAGCGAGAGGCGTGCCTAACTCTCAATGCCTAGCGATGGCTGTCGATCTCCACGGGCATTTTCGCTTTTGGCACGGGGCCAATCCTCTTCTTGTGAGGCATCCAAACGGTCTCACCATCAATACCTCTCGATAGGGAGGGGCATCGAAGCCTGTCCAATTCCACACCTATCGATACACATCGATATCCCTCGGAAGCGAGAAGATCGCTACCGATGGATATCGATGGCTAGCGATAGGCAGCGGGAGCTGCCGATCTCGAGAGGCATGCAGAGCTTGCGGGCTGTGGGCCGTGTTGCTCCTGGGAGGCCCCGAGGCCTCTCGACATTGACCGTTTTGGGGATCGAGGGCCCTTCTGGAGCATTGATTTCCATAGGCATGGTGCGGGAACGACACGCAGAGAGAGCGAGCCCTCTCGCTCTGCCTCAGAAGCTGTTAATCTCCACAGCTCCGTAGCCAGCGGGAGGCATCGAGAGCGAGAGGCGTGCCTAACTCTCGATGCCTAGCGATGGCTGTCGATCTCCACAGGCATTTTCGCTTTTGGCACGGGGCCGATCCTCTTCTTGTGAGGCATCCAAGCAGTCTTGCCATCGATACCTCTCTTATAGGGAGGGGCATCAAAGCCTGTCCAATTCCACACCTATCGGTACACATCGATATCCCTCAGAAGCGAGAAGATCGCTACCGATGGATATCGATGGCTAGCGATAGGCAGCGGGAGCTGCCGATCTCGAGAGGCATGCAGAGCTTGCGGGCTGTGGGCCGTGTTGCTCTTGGGAGGCCCCGAGACCTCTCGACATTGACCGTTTTGGGGATCGAGGGCCCTTCTGGAGCATTGATTTCCATAGGCATGGTGCGGGAACGACACGCAGAGAGAGCGAGCCCTCTCGCTCTGCCTCAGAAGCTGTTAATCTCCACAGCTCCGTAGCCAGCGGGAGGCATCGAGCGCGAGAGGCGTGCCTAACTCTCAATGCCTAGCGATGGCTGTCGATCTCCACGGGCATTTTCGCTTTTGGCACGGGGCCGATCCTCTTCTTGTGAGGCATCCAAGCAGTCTTGCCATCGATACCTCTCGATAGGGAGGGGCATCGAAGCCTGTCCAATTCCACACCTATCGATACACATCGATATCCCTCGGAAGCGATAAGATCGCTACCGATGGATATCGATGGCTAGCGATAGGCAGCGGGAGCTGCCGATCTTGAGAGGCATGCAGAGCTTGCGGGCTGTGGGCCGTGTTGCTCTTGGGAGGCTCCGAGACCTCTCGACATTGACCATTTTGGGGATCGAGGGCCCTTCTGGAGCATTGATTTCCATAGGCATGGTGCGGGAACGACACGCAGAGCGAGTGAGCCCTCTCGCTCTGCCTCAGAAGCTGTTAATCTCCACAGCTCCGTAGCCAGCGGGAGGCATCGAGAGCGAGAGGCGTGCCTAGCTCTCAATGCCTAGCGATGGCTGTCGATCTCCACGGGCATTTTCGCTTTTGGCACGGGGCCAATCCTCTTCTTGTGAGGCATCCAAACGGTCTCACCATCAATACCTCTCGATAGGGAGGGGCATCGAAGCCTGTCCAATTCCACACCTATCGATACACATCGATATCCCTCGGAAGCGAGAAGATCGCTACCGATGGATATCGATGGCTAGCGATAGGCAGCGGGAGCTGCCGATCTCGAGAGGCATGCAGAGCTTGCGGGCTGTGGGCCGTGTTGCTCTTGGGAGGCCCCGAGACCTCTCGACATTGACCATTTTGGGGATCGAGGGCCCTTCTGGAGCATTGATTTCCATAGGCATGGTGCGGGAACGACACGCAGAGAGAGCGAGCCCTCTCGCTCTGCCTCAGAAGCTGTTGAGCTCCACAGCTCCGTAGCCAGCGGGAGGCATCAATAACGAGAGGCGTACCTAACTCTCAATGCCTAGCGATGGCTGTCGATCTCCACGGGCATTTTCGCTTTTGGCACGGGGCCGATCCTCTTCTTGTGAGGCATCCAAACGGTCTCACCATCAATACCTCTCGATAGGGAGGGGCATCGAAGCCTGTCCAATTCCACACCTATCGATACACATCGATATCCCTCGGAAGCGATAAGATCGCTACCGATGGATATCGATGGCTAGCGATAGGCAGCGGGAGCTGCCGATCTCGAGAGGCATGCAGAGCTTGCGGGCTGTGGGCCGTGTTGCTCCTGGGAGGCCCCGAGGCCTCTCGACATTGACCATTTTGGGGATCGAGGGCCCTTCTGGAGCATTGATTTCCATAGGCATGGTGCGGGAACGACACGCAGAGAGAGCGAGCCCTCTCGCTCTGCCTCAGAAGCTGTTGAGCTCCACAGCTCCGTAGCCAGCGGGAGGCATCGAGAGCGAGAGGCGTGCCTAACTCTCAATGCCTAGCGATGGCTGTCGATCTCCACGGGCATTTTCGCTTTTGGCACGGGGCCGATCCTCTTCTTGTGAGGCATCCAAGCAGTCTTGCCATCGATACCTCTCGATAGGGAGGGGCATCGAAGCCTGTCCAATTCCACACCTATCGATACACATCGATATCCCTCGGAAGCGAGAAGATCGCTACCAATGGATATCGATGGCTAGCGATAGGCAGCGGGAGCTGCCGATCTCGAGAGGCATGCAGAGCTTGCGGGCTGTGGGCCGTGTTGCTCTTGGGAGGCCCCGAGGCCTCTCGACATTGACCATTTTGGGGATCGAGGGCCCTTCTGGAGCATTGATTTCCATAGGCATGGTGCGGGAACGACACGCAGAGAGAGCGAGCCCTCTTGCTCTGCCTCAGAAGCTGTTGATCTCCACAGCTCCGTAGCCAGCGGGAGGCATCGAGAGCGAGAGGCGTGCCTTACTCTCAATGCCTAGCGATGGCTGTCGATCTCCACGGGCATTTTCGCTTTTGGCACGGGGCCGATCCTCTTCTTGTGAGGCATCCAAACGGTCTCACCATCAATACCTCTCGATAGGGAGGGGCATCGAAGCCTGTCCAATTCCACACCTATCGATACACATCGATATCCCTCGGAAGCGAGAAGATCGCTACCGATGGATATCGATGGCTAGCGATAGGCAGCGGGAGCTGCCGATCTCGAGAGGCATGCAGAGCTTGCGGGCTGTGGGCCGTGTTGCTCCTGGGAGGCCCCGAGGCCTCTCGACATTGACCATTTTGGGGATCGAGGGCCCTTCTGGAGCATTGATTTCCATAGGCATGGTGCGGGAACGACACGCAGAGAGAGCGAGCCCTCTCGCTCTGCCTCAGAAGCTGTTAATCTCCACAGCTCGGTAGCCAGCGGGAGGCATCGAGAGCGAGAGGCGTGCCTAACTCTCGATGCCTAGCGATGGCTGTCGATCTCCACAGGCATTTTCGCTTTTGGCACGGGGCCGATCCTCTTCTTGTGAGGCATCCAAGCAGTCTTGCCATCGATACCTCTCTTATAGGGAGGGGCATCAAAGCCTGTCCAATTCCACACCTATCGGTACACATCGATATCCCTCAGAAGCGAGAAGATCGCTACCGATGGATATCGATGGCTAGCGATAGGCAGCGGGAGCTGCCGATCTCGAGAGGCATGCAGAGCTTGCGGGCTGTGGGCCGTGTTGCTCTTGGGAGGCCCCGAGACCTCTCGACATTGACCGTTTTGGGGATCGAGGGCCCTTCTGGAGCATTGATTTCCATAGGCATGGTGCGGGAACGACACGCAGAGAGAGCGAGCCCTCTCGCTCTGCCTCAGAAGCTGTTAATCTCCACAGCTCCGTAGCCAGCGGGAGGCATCGAGCGCGAGAGGCGTGCCTAACTCTCGATGCCTAGCGATGGCTGTCGATCTCCACGGGCATTTTCGCTTTTGGCACGGGGCCGATCCTCTTCTTGTGAGGCATCCAAGCAATCCCGCCATCGATACCTCTCGATAGGGAGGGGCATCGAAGCCTGTCCAATTCCACACCTATCGATACACATCGATATCCCTCGGAAGCGAGAAGATCGCTACCGATGGATATCGATGGGTAGCGATAGGCAGCGGGAGCTGCCGATCTTGAGAGGCATGCAGAGCTTGCGGGCTGTGGGCCGTGTTGCTCTTGGGAGGCCCCGAGACCTCTCGACATTGACCATTTTGGGGATCGAGGGCCCTTCTGGAGCATTGATTTCCATAGGCATGGTGCGGGAACGACACGCAGAGAGAGTGAGCCCTCTCGCTCTGCCTCAGAAGCTGTTAATCTCCACAGCTCCGTAGCCAGCGGGAGGCATCGAGAGCGAGAGGCGTGCCTAACTCTCAATGCCTAGCGATGGCTGTCGATCTCCACGGGCATTTTCGCTTTTGGCACGGGGCCAATCCTCTTCTTGTGAGGCATCCAAACGGTCTCACCATCAATACCTCTCGATAGGGAGGGGCATCGAAGCCTGTCCAATTCCACACCTATCGATACACATCGATATCCCTCGGAAGCGAGAAGATCGCTACCGATGGATATCGATGGCTAGCGATAGGCAGCGGGAGCTGCCGATCTCGAGAGGCATGCAGAGCTTGCGGGCTGTGGGCCGTGTTGCTCCTGGGAGGCCCCGAGGCCTCTCGACATTGACCGTTTTGGGGATCGAGGGCCCTTCTGGAGCATTGATTTCCATAGGCATGGTGCGGGAACGACACGCAGAGAGAGCGAGCCCTCTCGCTCTGCCTCAGAAGCTGTTAATCTCCACAGCTCCGTAGCCAGCGGGAGGCATCGAGAGCGAGAGGCGTGCCTAACTCTCGATGCCTAGCGATGGCTGTCGATCTCCACAGGCATTTTCGCTTTTGGCACGGGGCCGATCCTCTTCTTGTGAGGCATCCAAGCAGTCTTGCCATCGATACCTCTCTTATAGGGAGGGGCATCAAAGCCTGTCCAATTCCACACCTATCGGTACACATCGATATCCCTCAGAAGCGAGAAGATCGCTACCGATGGATATCGATGGCTAGCGATAGGCAGCGGGAGCTGCCGATCTCGAGAGGCATGCAGAGCTTGCGGGCTGTGGGCCGTGTTGCTCTTGGGAGGCCCCGAGACCTCTCGACATTGACCGTTTTGGGGATCGAGGGCCCTTCTGGAGCATTGATTTCCATAGGCATGGTGCGGGAACGACACGCAGAGAGAGCGAGCCCTCTCGCTCTGCCTCAGAAGCTGTTAATCTCCACAGCTCCGTAGCCAGCGGGAGGCATCGAGCGCGAGAGGCGTGCCTAACTCTCAATGCCTAGCGATGGCTGTCGATCTCCACGGGCATTTTCGCTTTTGGCACGGGGCCGATCCTCTTCTTGTGAGGCATCCAAGCAGTCTTGCCATCGATACCTCTCGATAGGGAGGGGCATCGAAGCCTGTCCAATTCCACACCTATCGATACACATCGATATCCCTCGGAAGCGATAAGATCGCTACCGATGGATATCGATGGCTAGCGATAGGCAGCGGGAGCTGCCGATCTTGAGAGGCATGCAGAGCTTGCGGGCTGTGGGCCGTGTTGCTCTTGGGAGGCTCCGAGACCTCTCGACATTGACCATTTTGGGGATCGAGGGCCCTTCTGGAGCATTGATTTCCATAGGCATGGTGCGGGAACGACACGCAGAGCGAGTGAGCCCTCTCGCTCTGCCTCAGAAGCTGTTAATCTCCACAGCTCCGTAGCCAGCGGGAGGCATCGAGAGCGAGAGGCGTGCCTAGCTCTCAATGCCTAGCGATGGCTGTCGATCTCCACGGGCATTTTCGCTTTTGGCACGGGGCCAATCCTCTTCTTGTGAGGCATCCAAACGGTCTCACCATCAATACCTCTCGATAGGGAGGGGCATCGAAGCCTGTCCAATTCCACACCTATCGATACACATCGATATCCCTCGGAAGCGAGAAGATCGCTACCGATGGATATCGATGGCTAGCGATAGGCAGCGGGAGCTGCCGATCTCGAGAGGCATGCAGAGCTTGCGGGCTGTGGGCCGTGTTGCTCTTGGGAGGCCCCGAGACCTCTCGACATTGACCATTTTGGGGATCGAGGGCCCTTCTGGAGCATTGATTTCCATAGGCATGGTGCGGGAACGACACGCAGAGAGAGCGAGCCCTCTCGCTCTGCCTCAGAAGCTGTTGAGCTCCACAGCTCCGTAGCCAGCGGGAGGCATCAATAACGAGAGGCGTACCTAACTCTCAATGCCTAGCGATGGCTGTCGATCTCCACGGGCATTTTCGCTTTTGGCACGGGGCCGATCCTCTTCTTGTGAGGCATCCAAACGGTCTCACCATCAATACCTCTCGATAGGGAGGGGCATCGAAGCCTGTCCAATTCCACACCTATCGATACACATCGATATCCCTCGGAAGCGAGAAGATCGCTACCGATGGATATCGATGGCTAGCGATAGGCAGCGGGAGCTGCCGATCTCGAGAGGCATGCAGAGCTTGCGGGCTGTGGGCCATGTTGCTCCTGGGAGGCCCCGAGGCCTCTCGACATTGACCATTTTGGGGATCGAGGGCCCTTCTGGAGCATTGATTTCCATAGGCATGGTGCGGGAACGACACGCAGAGAGAGCGAGCCCTCTCGCTCTGCCTCAGAAGCTGTCGATCTCCACAGCTCCGTAGCCAGCGGGAGGCATCGAGAGCGAGAGGCGTGCCTAACTCTCAATGCCTAGCGATGGCTGTCGATCTCCACGGGCATTTTCGCTTTTGGCACGGGGCCGATCCTCTTCTTGTGAGGCATCCAAGCAATCCCGCCATCGATACCTCTCGATAGGGAGGGGCATCGAAGCCTGTCCAATTCCACACCTATCGATACACATCGATATCCCTCGGAAGCGATAAGATTGCTACCGATGGATATCGATGGCTAGCGATAGGCAGCGGGAGCTGCCGATCTCGAGAGGCATGCAGAGCTTGCGGGCTGTGGGCCGTGTTGCTCCTGGGAGGCCCCGAGGCCTCTCGACATTGACCATTTTGGGGATCGAGGGCCCTTCTGGAGCATTGATTTCCATAGGCATGGTGCGGGAACGACACACAGAGAGAGCGAGCCCTCTCGCTCTGCCTCAGAAGCTGTCGATCTCCACAGCTCCGTAGCCAGCGGGAGGCATCGAGAGCGAGAGGCGTGCCTAACTCTCAATGCCTAGCGATGGCTGTCGATCTCCACGGGCATTTTCGCTTTTGGCACGGGGCCGATCCTCTTCTTGTGAGGCATCCAAGCAGTCTTGCCATCGATACCTCTCGATAGCGAGGGGCATCGAAGCCTGTCCAATTCCACACCTATCGATACACATCGATATCCCTCGGAAGCGATAAGATTGCTACCGATGGATATCGATGGCTAGCGATAGGCAGCGGGAGCTGCCGATCTCGAGAGGCATGCAGAGCTTGCGGGCTGTGGGCCGTGTTGCTCCTGGGAGGCCCCGAGGCCTCTCGACATTGACCGTTTTGGGGATCGAGGGCCCTTCTGGAGCATTGATTTCCATAGGCATGGTGCGGGAACGACACGCAGAGAGAGCGAGCCCTCTCGCTGTGCCTCAGAAGCTGTTAATCTCCACAGCTCCGTAGCCAGCGGGAGGCATCGAGAGCGAGAGGCGTGCCTAACTCTCAATGCCTAGCGATGGCTGTCGATCTCCACGGGCATTTTCGCTTTTGGCACGGGGCCGATCCTCTTCTTGTGAGGCATCCAAGCAGTCTCGCCATCGATACCTCTCGATAGGGAGGGGCATCGAAGCCTGTCCAATTCCACACCTATCGATACACATTGATATCCCTCGGAAGCGATAAGATCGCTACCGATGGATATCGATGGCTAGCGATAGGCAGCGGGAGCTGCCGATCTCGAGAGGCATGCAGAGCTTGCGGGCTGTGGGCCGTGTTGCTCTTGGGAGGCCCCGAGGCCTCTCGACATTGACCGTTTTGGGGATCGAGGGCCCTTCTGGAGCATTGATTTCCATAGGCATGGTGCGGGAACGACACGCAGAGAGAGCGAGCCCTCTCGCTCTGCCTCAGAAGCTGTTGAGCTCCACATCTCCGTAGCCAGCGGGAGGCATCGAGAGCGAGAGGCGTGCCTAACTCTCGATGCCTAGCGATGGCTGTCGATCTCCACGGGCATTTTCGCTTTTGGCACGGGGCCAATCCTCTTCTTGTGAGGCATCCAAACGGTCTCACCATCAATACCTCTCGATAGGGAGGGGCATCGAAGCCTGTCCAATTCCACACCTATCGATACACATCGATATCCCTCGGAAGCGAGAAGATCGCTACCGATGGATATCGATGGCTAGCGATAGGCAGCGGGAGCTGCCGATCTCGAGAGGCATGCAGAGTTTGCGGGCTGTGGGCCGTGTTGCTCCTGGGAGGCCCCGAGGCCTCTCGACATTGACCGTTTTGGGGATCGAGGGCCCTTCTGGAGCATTGATTTCCATAGGCATGGTGCGGGAACGACACGCAGAGAGAGCGAGCCCTCTCGCTCTGCCTCAGAAGCTGTCGATCTCCACAGCTCCGTAGCCAGCGGGAGGCATCGAGAGCGAGAGGCGTGCCTAACTCTCAATGCCTAGCGATGGCTGTCGATCTCCACGGGCATTTTCGCTTTTGGCACGGGGCCGATCCTCTTCTTGTGAGGCATCCAAGCAGTCTTGCCATCGATACCTCTCGATAGGGAGGGGCATCGAAGCCTGTCCAATTCCACACCTATCGATACACATCGATATCCCTCGGAAGCGAGAAGATCGCTACCGATGGATATCGATGGCTAGCGATAGGCAGCGGGAGCTGCCGATCTCGAGAGGCATGCAGAGCTTGCGGGCTGTGGGCCGTGTTGCTCTTGGGAGGCCCCGAGACCTCTTGACATTGACCATTTTGGGGATCGAGGGCCCTTCTGGAGCATTGATTTCCATAGGCATGGTGCGGGAACGACACGCAGAGAGAGCGAGCCCTCTCGCTCTGCCTCAGAAGCTGTTGAGCTCCACAGCTCCGTAGCCAGCGGGAGGCATCGAGAGCGAGAGGCGTGCCTAACTCTCAATGCCTAGCGATGGCTGTCGATCTCCACGGGCATTTTCGCTTTTGGCACGGGGCCGATCCTCTTCTTGTGAGGCATCCAAACGGTCTCACCATCAATACCTCTCGATAGGGAGGGGCATCGAAGCCTGTCCAATTCCACACCTATCGATACACATCGATATCCCTCGGAAGCGAGAAGATCGCTACCGATGGATATCGATGGCTAGCGATAGGCAGCGGGAGCTGCCGATCTCGAGAGGCATGCAGAGCTTGCGGGCTGTGGGCCGTGTTGCTCTTGGGAGGCCCCGAGGCCTCTCGACATTGACCATTTTGGGGATCGAGGGCCCTTCTGGAGCATTGATTTCCATAGGCATGGTGCGGGAACGACACGCAGAGAGAGCGAGCCCTCTCGCTCTGCCTCAGAAGCTGTCGATCTCCACAGCTCCGTAGCCAGCGGGAGGCATCGAGAGCGAGAGGCGTGCCTAACTCTCAATGCCTAGCGATGGCTGTCGATCTCCACGGGCATTTTCGCTTTTGGCACGGGGCCGATCCTCTTCTTGTGAGGCATCCAAGCAATCCCGCCATCGATACCTCTCGATAGGGAGGGGCATCGAAGCCTGTCCAATTCCACACCTATCGATACACATCGATATCCCTCGGAAGCGATAAGATTGCTACCGATGGATATCGATGGCTAGCGATAGGCAGCGGGAGCTGCCGATCTCGAGAGGCATGCAGAGCTTGCGGGCTGTGGGCCGTGTTGCTCCTGGGAGGCCCCGAGGCCTCTCGACATTGACCATTTTGGGGATCGAGGGCCCTTCTGGAGCATTGATTTCCATAGGCATGGTGCGGGAACGACACACAGAGAGAGCGAGCCCTCTCGCTCTGCCTCAGAAGCTGTCGATCTCCACAGCTCCGTAGCCAGCGGGAGGCATCGAGAGCGAGAGGCGTGCCTAACTCTCAATGCCTAGCGATGGCTGTCGATCTCCACGGGCATTTTCGCTTTTGGCACGGGGCCGATCCTCTTCTTGTGAGGCATCCAAGCAGTCTTGCCATCGATACCTCTCGATAGCGAGGGGCATCGAAGCCTGTCCAATTCCACACCTATCGATACACATCGATATCCCTCGGAAGCGAGAAGATTGCTACCGATGGATATCGATGGCTAGCGATAGGCAGCGGGAGCTGCCGATCTCGAGAGGCATGCAGAGCTTGCGGGCTGTGGGCCGTGTTGCTCCTGGGAGGCCCCGAGGCCTCTCGACATTGACCGTTTTGGGGATCGAGGGCCCTTCTGGAGCATTGATTTCCATAGGCATGGTGCGGGAACGACACGCAGAGAGAGCGAGCCCTCTCGCTCTGCCTCAGAAGCTGTTAATCTCCACAGCTCCGTAGCCAGCGGGAGGCATCGAGAGCGAGAGGCGTGCCTAACTCTCAATGCCTAGCGATGGCTGTCGATCTCCACGGGCATTTTCGCTTTTGGCACGGGGCCGATCCTCTTCTTGTGAGGCATCCAAGCAGTCTCGCCATCGATACCTCTCGATAGGGAGGGGCATCGAAGCCTGTCCAATTCCACACCTATCGATACACATTGATATCCCTCGGAAGCGATAAGATCGCTACCGATGGATATCGATGGCTAGCGATAGGCAGCGGGAGCTGCCGATCTCGAGAGGCATGCAGAGCTTGCGGGCTGTGGGCCGTGTTGCTCTTGGGAGGCCCCGAGGCCTCTCGACATTGACCGTTTTGGGGATCGAGGGCCCTTCTGGAGCATTGATTTCCATAGGCATGGTGCGGGAACGACACGCAGAGAGAGCGAGCCCTCTCGCTCTGCCTCAGAAGCTGTTGAGCTCCACATCTCCGTAGCCAGCGGGAGGCATCGAGAGCGAGAGGCGTGCCTAACTCTCGATGCCTAGCGATGGCTGTCGATCTCCACGGGCATTTTCGCTTTTGGCACGGGGCCAATCCTCTTCTTGTGAGGCATCCAAACGGTCTCACCATCAATACCTCTCGATAGGGAGGGGCATCGAAGCCTGTCCAATTCCACACCTATCGATACACATCGATATCCCTCGGAAGCGATAAGATCGCTACCGATGGATATCGATGGCTAGCGATAGGCAGCGGGAGCTGCCGATCTCGAGAGGCATGCAGAGTTTGCGGGCTGTGGGCCGTGTTGCTCCTGGGAGGCCCCGAGGCCTCTCGACATTGACCATTTTGGGGATCGAGGGCCCTTCTGGAGCATTGATTTCCATAGGCATGGTGCGGGAACGACACGCAGAGAGAGCGAGCCCTCTCGCTCTGCCTCAGAAGCTGTCGATCGCCACAGCTCCGTAGCCAGCGGGAGGCATCGAGAGCGAGAGGCGTGCCTAACTCTCAATGCCTAGCGATGGCTGTCGATCTCCACGGGCATTTTCGCTTTTGGCACGGGGCCGATCCTCTTCTTGTGAGGCATCCAAACGGTCTCACCATCAATACCTCTCGATAGGGAGGGGCATCGAAGCCTGTCCAATTCCACACCTATCGATACACATCGATATCCCTCGGAAGCGAGAAGATCGCTACCGATGGATATCGATGGCTAGCGATAGGCAGCGGGAGCTGCCGATCTCGAGAGGCATGCAGAGTTTGCGGGCTGTGGGCCGTGTTGCTCCTGGGAGGCCCCGAGGCCTCTCGACATTGACCGTTTTGGGGATCGAGGGCCCTTCTGGAGCATTGATTTCCATAGGCATGGTGCGGGAACGACACGCAGAGAGAGCGAGCCCTCTCGCTCTGCCTCAGAAGCTGTCGATCTCCACAGCTCCGTAGCCAGCGGGAGGCATCGAGAGCGAGAGGCGTGCCTAACTCTCAATGCCTAGCGATGGCTGTCGATCTCCACGGGCATTTTCGCTTTTGGCACGGGGCCGATCCTCTTCTTGTGAGGCATCCAAGCAGTCTTGCCATCGATACCTCTCGATAGGGAGGGGCATCGAAGCCTGTCCAATTCCACACCTATCGATACACATCGATATCCCTCGGAAGCGATAAGATCGCTACCGATGGATATCGATGGCTAGCGATAGGCAGCGGGAGCTGCCGATCTCGAGAGGCATGCAGAGCTTGCGGGCTGTGGGCCGTGTTGCTCTTGGGAGGCCCCGAGACCTCTCGACATTGACCATTTTGGGGATCGAGGGCCCTTCTGGAGCATTGATTTCCATAGGCATGGTGCGGGAACGACACGCAGAGAGAGCGAGCCCTCTCGCTCTGCCTCAGAAGCTGTCGATCTCCACAGCTCCGTAGCCAGCGGGAGGCATCGAGAGCGAGAGGCGTGCCTAACTCTCGATGCCTAGCGATGGCTGTCGATCTCCACGGGCATTTTCGCTTTTGGCACGGGGCCGATCCTCTTCTTGTGAGGCATCCAAGCAGTCTTGCCATCGATACCTCTCGATAGGGAGGGGCATCGAAGCCTGTCCAATTCCACACCTATCGATACACATCGATATCCCTCGGAAGCGAGAAGATCGCTACCGATGGATATCGATGGCTAGCGATAGGCAGCGGGAGCTGCCGATCTCGAGAGGCATGCAGAGTTTGCGGGCTGTGGGCCATGTTGCTCCTGGGAGGCCCCGAGGCCTCTCGACATTGACCGTTTTGGGGATCGAGGGCCCTTCTGGAGCATTGATTTCCATAGGCATGGTGCGGGAACGACACACAGAGAGAGCGAGCCCTCTCGCTCTGCCTCAGAAGCTGTCGATCTCCACAGCTCCGTAGCCAGCGGGAGGCATCGAGAGCGAGAGGCGTGCCTAACTCTCGATGCCTAGCGATGGCTGTCGATCTCCACGGGCATTTTCGCTTTTGGCACGGGGCCGATCCTCTTCTTGTGAGGCATCCAAGCAATCCCGCCATCGATACCTCTCGATAGGGAGGGGCATCGAAGCCTGTCCAATTCCACACCTATCGATACACATCGATATCCCTCGGAAGCGATAAGATTGCTACCGATGGATATCGATGGCTAGCGATAGGCAGCGGGAGCTGCCGATCTCGAGAGGCATGCAGAGCTTGCGGGCTGTGGGCCGTGTTGCTCCTGGGAGGCCCCAAGGCCTCTCGACATTGACCGTTTTGGGGATCGAGGGCCCTTCTGGAGCATTGATTTCCATAGGCATGGTGCGGGAACGACACGCAGAGAGCGCGAGCCCTTTCGCTCTGCCTCAGAAGCTGTTGAGCTCCACAGCTCCGTAGCCAGCGGGAGGCATCGAGAGCGAGAGGCGTGCCTAACTCTCAATGCCTAGCGATGGCTGTCGATCTCCACGGGCATTTTCGCTTTTGGCACGGGGCCGATCCTCTTCTTGTGAGGCATCCAAACGGTCTCACCATCAATACCTCTCGATAGGGAGGGGCATCGAAGCCTGTCCAATTCCACACCTATCGATACACATCGATATCCCTCGGAAGCGAGAAGATCGCTACCGATGGATATCGATGGCTAGCGATAGGCAGCGGGAGCTGCCGATCTCGAGAGGCATGCAGAGCTTGCGGGCTGTGGGCCGTGTTGCTCCTGGGAGGCCCCGAGACCTCTCGACATTGACCATTTTGGGGATCGAGGGCCCTTCTGGAGCATTGATTTCCATAGGCATGGTGCGGGAACGACACGCAGAGAGAGCGAGCCCTCTCGCTCTGCCTCAGAAGCTGTTGAGCTCCACAGCTCCGTAGCCAGCGGGAGGCATCGAGAGCGAGAGGCGTGCCTAACTCTCAATGCCTAGCGATGGCTGTCGATCTCCACGGGCATTTTCGCTTTTGGCACGGGGCCGATCCTCTTCTTGTGAGGCATCCAAGCAATCCCGCCATCGATACCTCTCGATAGGGAGGGGCATCGAAGCCTGTCCAATTCCACACCTATCGATACACATCGATATCCCTCGGAAGCGATAAGATTGCTACCGATGGATATCGATGGCTAGCGATAGGCAGCGGGAGCTGCCGATCTCGAGAGGCATGCAGAGCTTGCGGGCTGTGGGCCGTGTTGCTCCTGGGAGGCCCCAAGGCCTCTCGACATTGACCGTTTTGGGGATCGAGGGCCCTTCTGGAGCATTGATTTCCATAGGCATGGTGCGGGAACGACACGCAGAGAGAGCGAGCCCTCTCGCTCTGCCTCAGAAGCTGTTGAGCTCCACAGCTCCGTAGCCAGCGGGAGGCATTGAGAGCGAGAGGCGTGCCTAACTCTCGATGCCTAGCGATGGCTGTCGATCTCCACGGGCATTTTCGCTTTTGGCACGGGGCCGATCCTCTTCTTGTGAGGCATCCAAGCAGTCTTGCCATCGATACCTCTCGATAGCGAGGGGCATCGAAGCCTGTCCAATTCCACACCTATCGATACACATCGATATCCCTCGGAAGCGATAAGATTGCTACCGATGGATATCGATGGCTAGCGATAGGCAGCGGGAGCTGCCGATCTCGAGAGGCATGCAGAGCTTGCGGGCTGTGGGCCGTGTTGCTCTTGGGAGGCCCCGAGACCTCTCGACATTGACCATTTTGGGGATCGAGAGCCCTTCTGGAGCATTGATTTCCATAGGCATGGTGCGGGAACGACACGCAGAGAGCGCGAGCCCTTTCGCTCTGCCTCAGAAGCTGTTGAGCTCCACAGCTCCGTAGCCAGCGGGAGGCATCGAGAGCGAGAGGCGTGCCTAACTCTCAATGCCTAGCGATGGCTGTCGATCTCCACGGGCATTTTCGCTTTTGGCACGGGGCCGATCCTCTTCTTGTGAGGCATCCAAACGGTCTCACCATCAATACCTCTCGATAGGGAGGGGCATCGAAGCCTGTCCAATTCCACACCTATCGATACACATCGATATCCCTCGGAAGCGATAAGATCGCTACCGATGGATATCGATGGCTAGCGATAGGCAGCGGGAGCTGCCGATCTCGAGAGGCATGCAGAGCTTGCGGGCTGTGGGCCGTGTTGCTCTTGGGAGGCCCCGAGACCTCTCGACATTGACCATTTTGGGGATCGAGGGCCCTTCTGGAGCATTGATTTCCATAGGCATGGTGCGGGAACGACACGCAGAGAGAGCGAGCCCTCTCGCTCTGCCTCAGAAGCTGTTGAGCTCCACAGCTCCGTAGCCAGCGGGAGGCATCGAGAGCGAGAGGCATGCCTAACTCTCAATGCCTAGCGATGGCTGTCGATCTCCACGGGCATTTTCGCTTTTGGCACGGGGCCGATCCTCTTCTTGTGAGGCATCCAAGCAGTCTTGCCATCGATACCTCTCGATAGGGAGGGGCATCGAAGCCTGTCCAATTCCACACCTATCGATACACATCGATATCCCTCGGAAGCGATAAGATCGCTACCGATGGATATCGATGGCTAGCGATAGGCAGCGGGAGCTGCCGATCTCGAGAGGCATGCAGAGCTTGCGGGCTGTGGGCCGTGTTGCTCCTGGGAGGCCCCGAGGCCTGTCGACATTGACCATTTTGGGGATCGAGGGCCCTTCTGGAGCATTGATTTCCATAGGCATGGTGCGGGAACGACACACAGAGAGAGCGAGCCCTTTCGCTCTGCCTCAGAAGCTGTCGATCTCCACAGCTCCGTAGCCAGCGGGAGGCATCGAGAGCGAGAGGCGTGCCTAACTCTCGATGCCTAGCGATGGCTGTCGATCTCCACGGGCATTTTCGCTTTTGGCACGGGGCCGATCCTCTTCTTGTGAGGCATCCAAGCAGTCTTGCCATCGATACCTCTCGATAGGGAGGGGCATCGAAGCCTGTCCAATTCCACACCTATCGATACACATCGATATCCCTCGGAAGCGATAAGATTGCTACCGATGGATATCGATGGCTAGCGATAGGCAGCGGGAGCTGCCGATCTCGAGAGGCATGCAGAGCTTGCGGGCTGTGGGCCGTGTTGCTCTTGGGAGGCCCCGAGACCTCTCGACATTGACCATTTTGGGGATCGAGGGCCCTTCTGGAGCATTGATTTCCATAGGCATGGTGCGGGAACGACACGCAGAGAGCGCGAGCCCTCTCGCTCTGCCTCAGAAGCTGTTGAGCTCCACAGCTCCGTAGCCAGCGGGAGGCATCGAGAGCGAGAGGCGTGCCTAACTCTCAATGCCTAGCGATGGCTGTCGATCTCCACGGGCATTTTCGCTTTTGGCACGGGGCCAATCCTCTTCTTGTGAGGCATCCAAACGGTCTCACCATCAATACCTCTCGATAGGGAGGGGCATCGAAGCCTGTCCAATTCCACACCTATCGATACACATTGATATCCCTCGGAAGCGATAAGATCGCTACCGATGGATATCGATGGCTAGCGATAGGCAGCGGGAGCTGCCGATCTCGAGAGGCATGCAGAGCTTGCGGGCTGTGGGCCGTGTTGCTCTTGGGAGGCCCCGAGACCTCTCGACATTGACCATTTTGGGGATCGAGGGCCCTTCTGGAGCATTGATTTCCATAGGCATGGTGCGGGAACGACACGCAGAGAGAGCGAGCCCTCTCGCTGTGCCTCAGAAGCTGTTAATCTCCACAGCTCCGTAGCCAGCGGGAGGCATCGAGAGCGAGAGGCGTGCCTAACTCTCGATGCCTAGCGATGGCTGTCGATCTCCACGGGCATTTTCGCTTTTGGCACGGGGCCGATCCTCTTCTTGTGAGGCATCCAAACGGTCTCGCCATCGATACCTCTCGATAGGGAGGGGCATCGAAGCCTGTCCAATTCCACACCTATCGATACACATTGATATCCCTCGGAAGCGATAAGATCGCTACCGATGGATATCGATGGCTAGCGATAGGCAGCGGGAGCTGCCGATCTCGAGAGGCATGCAGAGCTTGCGGGCTGTGGGCCGTGTTGCTCTTGGGAGGCCCTGAGGCCTCTCGACATTGACCATTTTGGGGATCGAGGGCCCTTCTGGAGCATTGATTTCCATAGGCATGGTGCGGGAACGACACACAGAGAGAGCGAGCCCTCTCGCTCTGCCTCAGAAGCTGTTGAGCTCCACAGCTCCGTAGCCAGCGGGAGGCATCGAGAGCGAGAGGCATGCCTAACTCTCAATGCCTAGCGATGGCTGTCGATCTCCACGGGCATTTTCGCTTTTGGCACGGGGCCGATCCTCTTCTTGTGAGGCATCCAAGCAGTCTTGCCATCGATACCTCTCGATAGGGAGGGGCATCGAAGCCTGTCCAATTCCACACCTATCGATACACATCGATATCCCTCGGAAGCGATAAGATCGCTACCGATGGATATCGATGGCTAGCGATAGGCAGCGGGAGCTGCCGATCTCGAGAGGCATGCAGAGCTTGCGGGCTGTGGGCCGTGTTGCTCCTGGGAGGCCCCGAGGCCTGTCGACATTGACCATTTTGGGGATCGAGGGCCCTTCTGGAGCATTGATTTCCATAGGCATGGTGCGGGAACGACACACAGAGAGAGCAAGCCCTCTCGCTCTGCCTCAGAAGCTGTCGATCTCCACAGCTCCGTAGCCAGCGGGAGGCATCGAGAGCGAGAGGCGTGCCTAACTCTCGATGCCTAGCGATGGCTGTCGATCTCCACGGGCATTTTCGCTTTTGGCACGGGGCCGATCCTCTTCTTGTGAGGCATCCAAATGGTCTCACCATCAATACCTCTCGATAGGGAGGGGCATCGAAGCCTGTCCAATTCCACACCTATCGATACACATCGATATCCCTCGGAAGCGATAAGATCGCTACCGATGGATATCGATGGCTAGCGATAGGCAGCGGGAGCTGCCGATCTCGAGAGGCATGCAGAGCTTGCGGGCTGTGGGCCGTGTTGCTCCTGGGAGGCCCCGAGGCCTCTCGACATTGACCATTTTGGGGATCGAGGGCCCTTCTGGAGCATTGATTTCCATAGGCATGGTGCGGGAACGACACACAGAGAGAGCGAGCCCTCTTGCTCTGCCTCAGAAGCTGTCGATCTCCACAGCTCCGTAGCCAGCGGGAGGCATCGAGAGCGAGAGGCGTGCCTAACTCTCAATGCCTAGCGATGGCTGTCGATCTCCACGGGCATTTTCGCTTTTGGCACGGGGCCGATCCTCTTCTTGTGAGGCATCCAAGCAGTCTTGCCATCGATACCTCTCGATAGGGAGGGGCATCGAAGCCTGTCCAATTCCACACCTATCGATACACATCGATATCCCTCGGAAGCGATAAGATTGCTACCGATGGATATCGATGGCTAGCGATAGGCAGCGGGAGCTGCCGATCTCGAGAGGCATGCAGAGCTTGCGGGCTGTGGGCCGTGTTGCTCTTGGGAGGCCCCGAGACCTCTCGACATTGACCATTTTGGGGATCGAGAGCCCTTCTGGAGCATTGATTTCCATAGGCATGGTGCGGGAACGACACGCAGAGAGCGCGAGCCCTCTCGCTCTGCCTCAGAAGCTGTTGAGCTCCACAGCTCCGTAGCCAGCGGGAGGCATCGAGAGCGAGAGGCGTGCCTAACTCTCAATGCCTAGCGATGGCTGTCGATCTCCACGGGCATTTTCGCTTTTGGCACGGGGCCGATCCTCTTCTTGTGAGGCATCCAAACGGTCTCACCATCAATACCTCTCGATAGGGAGGGGCATCGAAGCCTGTCCAATTCCACACCTATCGATACACATCGATATCCCTCGGAAGCGAGAAGATCGCTACCGATGGATATCGATGGCTAGCGATAGGCAGCGGGAGCTGCCGATCTCGAGAGGCATGCAGAGCTTGCGGGCTGTGGGCCGTGTTGCTCTTGGGAGGCCCCGAGACCTCTCGACATTGACCATTTTGGGGATCGAGGGCCCTTCTGGAGCATTGATTTCCATAGGCATGGTGCGGGAACGACACGCAGAGAGAGCGAGCCCTCTCGCTGTGCCTCAGAAGCTGTTAATCTCCACAGCTCCGTAGCCAGCGGGAGGCATCGAGAGCGAGAGGCGTGCCTAACTCTCAATGCCTAGCGATGGCTGTCGATCTCCACGGGCATTTTCGCTTTTGGCACGGGGCCGATCCTCTTCTTGTGAGGCATCCAAGCAGTCTTGCCATCGATACCTCTCGATAGGGAGGGGCATCGAAGCCTGTCCAATTCCACACCTATCGATACACATCGATATCCCTCGGAAGCGATAAGATTGCTACCGATGGATATCGATGGCTAGCGATAGGCAGCGGGAGCTGCCGATCTCAAGAGGCATGCAGAGCTTGCGGGCTGTGGGCCGTGTTGCTCCTGGGAGGCCCCAAGGCCTCTCGACATTGACCGTTTTGGGGATCGAGGGCCCTTCTGGAGCATTGATTTCCATAGGCATGGTGCGGGAACGACACGCAGAGAGAGCGAGCCCTCTCGCTCTGCCTCAGAAGCTGTTGAGCTCCACAGCTCCGTAGCCAGCGGGAGGCATCGAGAGCGAGAGGCGTGCCTAACTCTCGATGCCTAGCGATGGCTGTCGATCTCCACGGGCATTTTCGCTTTTGGCACGGGGCCGATCCTCTTCTTGTGAGACATCCAAGCAGTCTTGCCATCGATACCTCTCGATAGGGAGGGGCATCGAAGCCTGTCCAATTCCACACCTATCGATACACATCGATATCCCTCGGAAGCGATAAGATTGCTACCGATGGATATCGATGGCTAGCGATAGGCAGCGGGAGCTGCCGATCTCGAGAGGCATGCAGAGCTTGCGGGCTGTGGGCCGTGTTGCTCTTGGGAGGCCCCGAGACCTCTCGACATTGACCATTTTGGGGATCGAGGGCCCTTCTGGAGCATTGATTTCCATAGGCATGGTGCGGGAACGACACGCAGAGAGCGCGAGCCCTCTCGCTCTGCCTCAGAAGCTGTTAATCTCCACAGCTCCGTAGCCAGCGGGAGGCATTGAGAGCGAGAGGCGTGCCTAACTCTCAATGCCTAGCGATGGCTGTCGATCTCCACGGGCATTTTCGCTTTTGGCACGGGGCCGATCCTCTTCTTGTGAGGCATCCAAACGGTCTCGCCATCGATACCTCTCGATAGGGAGGGGCATCGAAGCCTGTCCAATTCCACACCTATCGATACACATTGATATCCCTCGGAAGCGATAAGATCGCTACCGATGGATATCGATGGCTAGCGATAGGCAGCGGGAGCTGCCGATCTCGAGAGGCATGCAGAGCTTGCGGGCTGTGGGCCGTGTTGCTCTTGGGAGGCCCTGAGGCCTCTCGACATTGACCATTTTGGGGATCGAGGGCCCTTCTGGAGCATTGATTTCCATAGGCATGGTGCGGGAACGACACACAGAGAGAGCGAGCCCTCTCGCTCTGCCTCAGAAGCTGTCGATCTCCACAGCTCCGTAGCCAGCGGGAGGCATCAATAACGAGAGACGTACCTAACTCTCGATGCCTAGCGATGGCTGTCGATCTCCACGGGCATTTTCGCTTTTGGCACGGGGCCGATCCTCTTCTTGTGAGGCATCCAAACGGTCTCACCATCAATACCTCTCGATAGGGAGGGGCATCGAAGCCTGTCCAATTCCACACCTATCGATACACATCGATATCCCTCGGAAGCGAGAAGATCGCTACCGATGGATATCGATGGCTAGCGATAGGCAGCGGGAGCTGCCGATCTCGAGAGGCATGCAGAGTTTGCGGGCTGTGGGCCGTGTTGCTCCTGGGAGGCCCCGAGGCCTCTCGACATTGACCGTTTTGGGGATCGAGGGCCCTTCTGGAGCATTGATTTCCATAGGCATGGTGCGGGAACGACACGCAGAGAGAGCGAGCCCTCTCGCTGTGCCTCAGAAGCTGTCGATCTCCACAGCTCCGTAGCCAGCGGGAGGCATCGAGAGCGAGAGGCGTGCCTAACTCTCAATGCCTAGCGATGGCTGTCGATCTCCACGGGCATTTTCGCTTTTGGCACGGGGCCAATCCTCTTCTTGTGAGGCATCCAAGCAGTCTTGCCATCGATACCTCTCGATAGGGAGGGGCATCGAAGCCTGTCCAATTCCACACCTATCGATACACATCGATATCCCTCGGAAGCGATAAGATCGCTACCGATGGATATCGATGGCTAGCGATAGGCAGCGGGAGCTGCCGATCTCGAGAGGCATGCAGAGCTTGCGGGCTGTGGGCCGTGTTGCTCCTGGGAGGCCCCGAGGCCTGTCGACATTGACCATTCTGGGGATCGAGGGCCCTTCTGGAGCATTGATTTCCATAGGCATGGTGCGGGAATGACACGCAGAGAGCGCGAGCCCTCTCGCTCTGCCTCAGAAGCTGTTGAGCTCCACAGCTCCGTAGCCAGCGGGAGGCATTGAGAGCGAGAGGCGTGCCTAACTCTCAATGCCTAGCGATGGCTGTCGATCTCCACGGGCATTTTCGCTTTTGGCACGGGGCCGATCCTCTTCTTGTGAGGCATCCAAACGGTCTCGCCATCGATACCTCTCGATAGGGAGGGGCATCGAAGCCTGTCCAATTCCACACCTATCGATACACATTGATATCCCTCGGAAGCGATAAGATCGCTACCGATGGATATCGATGGCTAGCGATAGGCAGCGGGAGCTGCCGATCTCGAGAGGCATGCAGAGCTTGCGGGCTGTGGGCCGTGTTGCTCTTGGGAGGCCCTGAGGCCTCTCGACATTGACCATTTTGGGGATCGAGGGCCCTTCTGGAGCATTGATTTCCATAGGCATGGTGCGGGAACGACACACAGAGAGAGCGAGCCCTCTCGCTCTGCCTCAGAAGCTGTTGAGCTCCACAGCTCCGTAGCCAGCGGGAGGCATCGAGAGCGAGAGGCATGCCTAACTCTCAATGCCTAGCGATGGCTGTCGATCTCCACGGGCATTTTCGCTTTTGGCACGGGGCCGATCCTCTTCTTGTGAGGCATCCAAGCAGTCTTGCCATCGATACCTCTCGATAGGGAGGGGCATCGAAGCCTGTCCAATTCCACACCTATCGATACACATCGATATCCCTCGGAAGCGATAAGATCGCTACCGATGGATATCGATGGCTAGCGATAGGCAGCGGGAGCTGCCGATCTCGAGAGGCATGCAGAGCTTGCGGGCTGTGGGCCGTGTTGCTCCTGGGAGGCCCCGAGGCCTGTCGACATTGACCATTTTGGGGATCGAGGGCCCTTCTGGAGCATTGATTTCCATAGGCATGGTGCGGGAACGACACACAGAGAGAGCAAGCCCTCTCGCTCTGCCTCAGAAGCTGTCGATCTCCACAGCTCCGTAGCCAGCGGGAGGCATCGAGAGCGAGAGGCGTGCCTAACTCTCGATGCCTAGCGATGGCTGTCGATCTCCACGGGCATTTTCGCTTTTGGCACGGGGCCGATCCTCTTCTTGTGAGGCATCCAAATGGTCTCACCATCAATACCTCTCGATAGGGAGGGGCATCGAAGCCTGTCCAATTCCACACCTATCGATACACATCGATATCCCTCGGAAGCGATAAGATCGCTACCGATGGATATCGATGGCTAGCGATAGGCAGCGGGAGCTGCCGATCTCGAGAGGCATGCAGAGCTTGCGGGCTGTGGGCCGTGTTGCTCCTGGGAGGCCCCGAGGCCTCTCGACATTGACCATTTTGGGGATCGAGGGCCCTTCTGGAGCATTGATTTCCATAGGCATGGTGCGGGAACGACACACAGAGAGAGCGAGCCCTCTTGCTCTGCCTCAGAAGCTGTCGATCTCCACAGCTCCGTAGCCAGCGGGAGGCATCGAGAGCGAGAGGCGTGCCTAACTCTCAATGCCTAGCGATGGCTGTCGATCTCCACGGGCATTTTCGCTTTTGGCACGGGGCCGATCCTCTTCTTGTGAGGCATCCAAGCAGTCTTGCCATCGATACCTCTCGATAGGGAGGGGCATCGAAGCCTGTCCAATTCCACACCTATCGATACACATCGATATCCCTCGGAAGCGATAAGATTGCTACCGATGGATATCGATGGCTAGCGATAGGCAGCGGGAGCTGCCGATCTCGAGAGGCATGCAGAGCTTGCGGGCTGTGGGCCGTGTTGCTCTTGGGAGGCCCCGAGACCTCTCGACATTGACCATTTTGGGGATCGAGAGCCCTTCTGGAGCATTGATTTCCATAGGCATGGTGCGGGAACGACACGCAGAGAGCGCGAGCCCTCTCGCTCTGCCTCAGAAGCTGTTGAGCTCCACAGCTCCGTAGCCAGCGGGAGGCATCGAGAGCGAGAGGCGTGCCTAACTCTCAATGCCTAGCGATGGCTGTCGATCTCCACGGGCATTTTCGCTTTTGGCACGGGGCCGATCCTCTTCTTGTGAGGCATCCAAACGGTCTCACCATCAATACCTCTCGATAGGGAGGGGCATCGAAGCCTGTCCAATTCCACACCTATCGATACACATCGATATCCCTCGGAAGCGAGAAGATCGCTACCGATGGATATCGATGGCTAGCGATAGGCAGCGGGAGCTGCCGATCTCGAGAGGCATGCAGAGCTTGCGGGCTGTGGGCCGTGTTGCTCTTGGGAGGCCCCGAGACCTCTCGACATTGACCATTTTGGGGATCGAGGGCCCTTCTGGAGCATTGATTTCCATAGGCATGGTGCGGGAACGACACGCAGAGAGAGCGAGCCCTCTCGCTGTGCCTCAGAAGCTGTTAATCTCCACAGCTCCGTAGCCAGCGGGAGGCATCGAGAGCGAGAGGCGTGCCTAACTCTCAATGCCTAGCGATGGCTGTCGATCTCCACGGGCATTTTCGCTTTTGGCACGGGGCCGATCCTCTTCTTGTGAGGCATCCAAGCAGTCTTGCCATCGATACCTCTCGATAGGGAGGGGCATCGAAGCCTGTCCAATTCCACACCTATCGATACACATCGATATCCCTCGGAAGCGATAAGATTGCTACCGATGGATATCGATGGCTAGCGATAGGCAGCGGGAGCTGCCGATCTCAAGAGGCATGCAGAGCTTGCGGGCTGTGGGCCGTGTTGCTCCTGGGAGGCCCCAAGGCCTCTCGACATTGACCGTTTTGGGGATCGAGGGCCCTTCTGGAGCATTGATTTCCATAGGCATGGTGCGGGAACGACACGCAGAGAGAGCGAGCCCTCTCGCTCTGCCTCAGAAGCTGTTGAGCTCCACAGCTCCGTAGCCAGCGGGAGGCATTGAGAGCGAGAGGCGTGCCTAACTCTCAATGCCTAGCGATGGCTGTCGATCTCCACGGGCATTTTCGCTTTTGGCACGGGGCCGATCCTCTTCTTGTGAGGCATCCAAACGGTCTCGCCATCGATACCTCTCGATAGGGAGGGGCATCGAAGCCTGTCCAATTCCACACCTATCGATACACATTGATATCCCTCGGAAGCGATAAGATCGCTACCGATGGATATCGATGGCTAGCGATAGGCAGCGGGAGCTGCCGATCTCGAGAGGCATGCAGAGCTTGCGGGCTGTGGGCCGTGTTGCTCTTGGGAGGCCCTGAGGCCTCTCGACATTGACCATTTTGGGGATCGAGGGCCCTTCTGGAGCATTGATTTCCATAGGCATGGTGCGGGAACGACACACAGAGAGAGCGAGCCCTCTCGCTCTGCCTCAGAAGCTGTCGATCTCCACAGCTCCGTAGCCAGCGGGAGGCATCAATAACGAGAGACGTACCTAACTCTCGATGCCTAGCGATGGCTGTCGATCTCCACGGGCATTTTCGCTTTTGGCACGGGGCCGATCCTCTTCTTGTGAGGCATCCAAACGGTCTCACCATCAATACCTCTCGATAGGGAGGGGCATCGAAGCCTGTCCAATTCCACACCTATCGATACACATCGATATCCCTCGGAAGCGAGAAGATCGCTACCGATGGATATCGATGGCTAGCGATAGGCAGCGGGAGCTGCCGATCTCGAGAGGCATGCAGAGTTTGCGGGCTGTGGGCCGTGTTGCTCCTGGGAGGCCCCGAGGCCTCTCGACATTGACCGTTTTGGGGATCGAGGGCCCTTCTGGAGCATTGATTTCCATAGGCATGGTGCGGGAACGACACGCAGAGAGAGCGAGCCCTCTCGCTGTGCCTCAGAAGCTGTCGATCTCCACAGCTCCGTAGCCAGCGGGAGGCATCGAGAGCGAGAGGCGTGCCTAACTCTCAATGCCTAGCGATGGCTGTCGATCTCCACGGGCATTTTCGCTTTTGGCACGGGGCCGATCCTCTTCTTGTGAGGCATCCAAGCAGTCTTGCCATCGATACCTCTCGATAGGGAGGGGCATCGAAGCCTGTCCAATTCCACACCTATCGATACACATCGATATCCCTCGGAAGCGATAAGATCGCTACCGATGGATATCGATGGCTAGCGATAGGCAGCGGGAGCTGCCGATCTCGAGAGGCATGCAGAGCTTGCGGGCTGTGGGCCGTGTTGCTCCTGGGAGGCCCCGAGGCCTGTCGACATTGACCATTCTGGGGATCGAGGGCCCTTCTGGAGCATTGATTTCCATAGGCATGGTGCGGGAATGACACGCAGAGAGCGCGAGCCCTCTCGCTCTGCCTCAGAAGCTGTTGAGCTCCACAGCTCCGTAGCCAGCGGGAGGCATTGAGAGCGAGAGGCGTGCCTAACTCTCAATGCCTAGCGATGGCTGTCGATCTCCACGGGCATTTTCGCTTTTGGCACGGGGCCGATCCTCTTCTTGTGAGGCATCCAAACGGTCTCGCCATCGATACCTCTCGATAGGGAGGGGCATCGAAGCCTGTCCAATTCCACACCTATCGATACACATTGATATCCCTCGGAAGCGATAAGATCGCTACCGATGGATATCGATGGCTAGCGATAGGCAGCGGGAGCTGCCGATCTCGAGAGGCATGCAGAGCTTGCGGGCTGTGGGCCGTGTTGCTCTTGGGAGGCCCTGAGGCCTCTCGACATTGACCATTTTGGGGATCGAGGGCCCTTCTGGAGCATTGATTTCCATAGGCATGGTGCGGGAACGACACACAGAGAGAGCGAGCCCTCTCGCTCTGCCTCAGAAGCTGTCGATCTCCACAGCTCCGTAGCCAGCGGGAGGCATCAATAACGAGAGACGTACCTAACTCTCGATGCCTAGCGATGGCTGTCGATCTCCACGGGCATTTTCGCTTTTGGCACGGGGCCGATCCTCTTCTTGTGAGGCATCCAAACGGTCTCACCATCAATACCTCTCGATAGGGAGGGGCATCGAAGCCTGTCCAATTCCACACCTATCGATACACATCGATATCCCTCGGAAGCGAGAAGATCGCTACCGATGGATATCGATGGCTAGCGATAGGCAGCGGGAGCTGCCGATCTCGAGAGGCATGCAGAGTTTGCGGGCTGTGGGCCGTGTTGCTCCTGGGAGGCCCCGAGGCCTCTCGACATTGACCGTTTTGGGGATCGAGGGCCCTTCTGGAGCATTGATTTCCATAGGCATGGTGCGGGAACGACACGCAGAGAGAGCGAGCCCTCTCGCTGTGCCTCAGAAGCTGTCGATCTCCACAGCTCCGTAGCCAGCGGGAGGCATCGAGAGCGAGAGGCGTGCCTAACTCTCAATGCCTAGCGATGGCTGTCGATCTCCACGGGCATTTTCGCTTTTGGCACGGGGCCGATCCTCTTCTTGTGAGGCATCCAAGCAGTCTTGCCATCGATACCTCTCGATAGGGAGGGGCATCGAAGCCTGTCCAATTCCACACCTATCGATACACATCGATATCCCTCGGAAGCGATAAGATCGCTACCGATGGATATCGATGGCTAGCGATAGGCAGCGGGAGCTGCCGATCTCGAGAGGCATGCAGAGCTTGCGGGCTGTGGGCCGTGTTGCTCCTGGGAGGCCCCGAGGCCTGTCGACATTGACCATTCTGGGGATCGAGGGCCCTTCTGGAGCATTGATTTCCATAGGCATGGTGCGGGAATGACACGCAGAGAGCGCGAGCCCTCTCGCTCTGCCTCAGAAGCTGTTGAGCTCCACAGCTCCGTAGCCAGCGGGAGGCATCGAGAGCGAGAGGCGTGCCTAACTCTCAATGCCTAGCGATGGCTGTCGATCTCCACGGGCATTTTCGCTTTTGGCACGGGGCCAATCCTCTTCTTGTGAGGCATCCAAACGGTCTCACCATCAATACCTCTCGATAGGGAGGGGCATCGAAGCCTGTCCAATTCCACACCTATCGATACACATCGATATCCCTCGGAAGCGAGAAGATCGCTACCGATGGATATCGATGGCTAGCGATAGGCAGCGGGAGCTGCCGATCTCGAGAGGCATGCAGAGCTTGCGGGCTGTGGGCCGTGTTGCTCTTGGGAGGCCCCGAGACCTCTCGACATTGACCATTTTGGGGATCGAGGGCCCTTCTGGAGCATTGATTTCCATAGGCATGGTGCGGGAACGACACGCAGAGAGAGCGAGCCCTCTCGCTGTGCCTCAGAAGCTGTTAATCTCCACAGCTCCGTAGCCAGCGGGAGGCATCGAGAGCGAGAGGCGTGCCTAACTCTCGATGCCTAGCGATGGCTGTCGATCTCCACGGGCATTTTCGCTTTTGGCACGGGGCCGATCCTCTTCTTGTGAGGCATCCAAGCAGTCTTGCCATCGATACCTCTCGATAGGGAGGGGCATCGAAGCCTGTCCAATTCCACACCTATCGATACACATCGATATCCCTCGGAAGCGATAAGATTGCTACTGATGGATATCGATGGCTAGCGATAGGCAGCGGGAGCTGCCGATCTCAAGAGGCATGCAGAGCTTGCGGGCTGTGGGCCGTGTTGCTCCTGGGAGGCCCCAAGGCCTCTCGACATTGACCGTTTTGGGGATCGAGGGCCCTTCTGGAGCATTGATTTCCATAGGCATGGTGCGGGAACGACACGCAGAGAGAGCGAGCCCTCTCGCTCTGCCTCAGAAGCTGTTGAGCTCCACAGCTCCGTAGCCAGCGGGAGGCATCGAGAGCGAGAGGCGTGCCTAACTCTCGATGCCTAGCGATGGCTGTCGATCTCCACGGGCATTTTCGCTTTTGGCACGGGGCCGATCCTCTTCTTGTGAGACATCCAAGCAGTCTTGCCATCGATACCTCTCGATAGCGAGGGGCATCGAAGCCTGTCCAATTCCACACCTATCGATACACATCGGTATCCCTCGGAAGCGATAAGATTGCTACCGATGGATATCGATGGCTAGCGATAGGCAGCGGGAGCTGCCGATCTCGAGAGGCATGCAGAGCTTGCGGGCTGTGGGCCGTGTTGCTCTTGGGAGGCCCCGAGACCTCTCGACATTGACCGTTTTGGGGATCGAGGGCCCTTCTGGAGCATTGATTTCCATAGGCATGGTGCGGGAACGACACGCAGAGAGCGCGAGCCCTCTCGCTCTGCCTCAGAAGCTGTTAATCTCCACAGCTCCGTAGCCAGCGGGAGGCATTGAGAGCGAGAGGCGTGCCTAACTCTCAATGCCTAGCGATGGCTGTCGATCTCCACGGGCATTTTCGCTTTTGGCACGGGGCCGATCCTCTTCTTGTGAGGCATCCAAACGGTCTCGCCATCGATACCTCTCGATAGGGAGGGGCATCGAAGCCTGTCCAATTCCACACCTATCGATACACATTGATATCCCTCGGAAGCGATAAGATCGCTACCGATGGATATCGATGGCTAGCGATAGGCAGCGGGAGCTGCCGATCTCGAGAGGCATGCAGAGCTTGCGGGCTGTGGGCCGTGTTGCTCTTGGGAGGCCCTGAGGCCTCTCGACATTGACCATTTTGGGGATCGAGGGCCCTTCTGGAGCATTGATTTCCATAGGCATGGTGCGGGAACGACACACAGAGAGAGCGAGCCCTCTCGCTCTGCCTCAGAAGCTGTCGATCTCCACAGCTCCGTAGCCAGCGGGAGGCATCAATAACGAGAGACGTACCTAACTCTCGATGCCTAGCGATGGCTGTCGATCTCCACGGGCATTTTCGCTTTTGGCACGGGGCCGATCCTCTTCTTGTGAGGCATCCAAACGGTCTCACCATCAATACCTCTCGATAGGGAGGGGCATCGAAGCCTGTCCAATTCCACACCTATCGATACACATCGATATCCCTCGGAAGCGAGAAGATCGCTACCGATGGATATCGATGGCTAGCGATAGGCAGCGGGAGCTGCCGATCTCGAGAGGCATGCAGAGTTTGCGGGCTGTGGGCCGTGTTGCTCCTGGGAGGCCCCGAGGCCTCTCGACATTGACCCTTTTGGGGATCGAGGGCCCTTCTGGAGCATTGATTTCCATAGGCATGGTGCGGGAACGACACGCAGAGAGAGCGAGCCCTCTCGCTGTGCCTCAGAAGCTGTCGATCTCCACAGCTCCGTAGCCAGCGGGAGGCATCGAGAGCGAGAGGCGTGCCTAACTCTCAATGCCTAGCGATGGCTGTCGATCTCCACGGGCATTTTCGCTTTTGGCACGGGGCCGATCCTCTTCTTGTGAGGCATCCAAGCAGTCTTGCCATCGATACCTCTCGATAGGGAGGGGCATCGAAGCCTGTCCAATTCCACACCTATCGATACACATCGATATCCCTCGGAAGCGATAAGATCGCTACCGATGGATATCGATGGCTAGCGATAGGCAGCGGGAGCTGCCGATCTCGAGAGGCATGCAGAGCTTGCGGGCTGTGGGCCGTGTTGCTCCTGGGAGGCCCCGAGGCCTCTCGACATTGACCATTTTGGGGATCGAGGGCCCTTCTGGAGCATTGATTTCCATAGGCATGGTGCGGGAACGACACACAGAGAGAGCGAGCCCTCTCGCTCTGCCTCAGAAGCTGTTAATCTCCACAGCTCCGTAGCCAGCGGGAGGCATCGAGAGCGAGAGGCGTGCCTAACTCTCAATGCCTAGCGATGGCTGTCGATCTCCACGGGCATTTTCGCTTTTGGCACGGGGCCGATCCTCTTCTTGTGAGGCATCCAAACGGTCTCACCATCGATACCTCTCGATAGGGAGGGGCATCGAAGCCTGTCCAATTCCACACCTATCGATACACATCGATATCCCTCGGAAGCGAGAAGATCGCTACCGATGGATATCGATGGCTAGCGATAGGCAGCGGGAGCTGCCGATCTCGAGAGGCATGCAGAGCTTGCGGGCTGTGGGCCGTGTTGCTCTTGGGAGGCCCCGAGACCTCTCGACATTGACCGTTTTGGGGATCGAGGGCCCTTCTGGAGCATTGATTTCCATAGGCATGGTGCGGGAACGACACGCAGAGAGAGTGAGCCCTCTCGCTCTGCCTCAGAAGCTGTTAATCTCCACAGCTCCGTAGCCAGCGGGAGGCATCGAGAGCGAGAGGCGTGCCTAACTCTCAATGCCTAGCGATGGCTGTCGATCTCCACGGGCATTTTCGCTTTTGGCACGGGGCCGATCCTCTTCTTGTGAGGCATCCAAGCAGTCTTGCCATCGATACCTCTCGATAGCGAGGGGCATCGAAGCCTGTCCAATTCCACACCTATCGATACACATCGATATCCCTCGGAAGCGAGAAGATCGCTACCGATGGATATCGATGGCTAGCGATAGGCAGCAGGAGCTGCCGATCTCGAGAGGCATGCAGAGCTTGCGGGCTGTGGGCCGTGTTGCTCTTGGGAGGCCCCGAGACCTCTCGACATTGACCATTTTGGGGATCGAGGGCCCTTCTGGAGCATTGATTTCCATAGGCATGGTGCGGGAACGACACGCAGAGAGAGCGAGCCCTCTCGCTGTGCCTCAGAAGCTGTTAATCTCCACAGCTCCGTAGCCAGCGGGAGGCATCGAGAGCGAGAGGCGTGCCTAACTCTCGATGCCTAGCGATGGCTGTCGATCTCCACGGGCATTTTTGCTTTTGGCACGGGGCCGATCCTCTTCTTGTGAGGCATCCAAGCAGTCTTGCCATCGATACCTCTCGATAGGGAGGGGCATCGAAGCCTGTCCAATTCCACACCTATCGATACACATCGATATCCCTCGGAAGCGATAAGATCGCTACCGATGGATATCGATGGCTAGCGATAGGCAGCGGGAGCTGCCGATCTTGAGAGGCATGCAGAGCTTGCGGGCTGTGGGCCGTGTTGCTCTTGGGAGGCCCCGAGGCCTCTCGACATTGACCATTTTGGGGATCGAGGGCCCTTCTGGAGCATTGATTTCCATAGGCATGGTGCGGGAACGACACGCAGAGAGCGCGAGCCCTCTCGCTCTGCCTCAGAAGCTGTTGAGCTCCACAGCTCCGTAGCCAGCGGGAGGCATCGAGAGCGAGAGGCGTGCCTAACTCTCGATGCCTAGCGATGGCTGTCGATCTCCACGGGCATTTTCGCTTTTGGCACGGGGCCAATCCTCTTCTTGTGAGGCATCCAAACGGTCTCACCATCAATACCTCTCGATAGGGAGGGGCATCGAAGCCTGTCCAATTCCACACCTATCGATACACATCGATATCCCTCGGAAGCGAGAAGATCGCTACCGATGGATATCGATGGCTAGCGATAGGCAGCGGGAGCTGCCGATCTCGAGAGGCATGCAGAGCTTGCGGGCTGTGGGCCGTGTTGCTCTTGGGAGGCCCCGAGACCTCTCGACATTGACCATTTTGGGGATCGAGGGCCCTTCTGGAGCATTGATTTCCATAGGCATGGTGCGGGAACGACACGCAGAGAGAGCGAGCCCTCTCGCTCTGCCTCAGAAGCTGTTAATCTCCACAGCTCCGTAGCCAGCGGGAGGCATCGAGAGCGAGAAGCGTGCCTAACTCTCAATGCCTAGCGATGGCTGTCGATCTCCACGGGCATTTTTGCTTTTGGCACGGGGCCGATCCTCTTCTTGTGAGGCATCCAAACGGTCTCACCATCAATACCTCTCGATAGGGAGGGGCATCGAAGCCTGTCCAATTCCACACCTATCGATACACATCGATATCCCTCGGAAGCGATAAGATCGCTACCGATGGATATCGATGGCTAGCGATAGGCAGCGGGAGCTGCCGATCTCGAGAGGCATGCAGAGCTTGCGGGGTGTGGGCCGTGTTGCTCCTGGGAGGCCCCGAGGCCTCTCGACATTGACCATTTTGGGGATCGAGGGCCCTTCTGGAGCATTGATTTCCATAGGCATGGTGCGGGAACGACACACAGAGAGAGCGAGCCCTCTCGCTCTGCCTCAGAAGCTGTCGATCTCCACAGCTCCGTAGCCAGCGGGAGGCATCGAGAGCGAGAGGCGTGCCTAACTCTCAATGCCTAGCGATGGCTGTCGATCTCCACGGGCATTTTCGCTTTTGGCACGGGGCCGATCCTCTTCTTGTGAGGCATCCAAGCAGTCTTGCCATCGATACCTCTCGATAGGGAGGGGCATCGAAGCCTGTCCAATTCCACACCTATCGATACACATCGATATCCCTCGGAAGCGAGAAGATTGCTACCGATGGATATCGATGGCTAGCGATAGGCAGCGGGAGCTGCCGATCTCGAGAGGCATGCAGAGCTTGCGGGCTGTGGGCCGTGTTGCTCCTGGGAGGCCCCGAGGCCTCTCGACATTGACCGTTTTGGGGATCGAGGGCCCTTCTGGAGCATTGATTTCCATAGGCATGGTGCGGGAACGACACGCAGAGAGCGCGAGCCCTCTCGCTCTGCCTCAGAAGCTGTTGAGCTCCACAGCTCCGTAGCCAGCGGGAGGCATCGAGAGCGAGAGGCGTACCTAACTCTCAATGCCTAGCGATGGCTGTCGATCTCCACGGGCATTTTTGCTTTTGGCACGGGGCCGATCCTCTTCTTGTGAGGCATCCAAACGGTCTCACCATCAATACCTCTCGATAGGGAGGGGCATCGAAGCCTGTCCAATTCCACACCTATCGATACACATTGATATCCCTCGGAAGCGATAAGATCGCTACCGATGGATATCGATGGCTAGCGATAGGCAGCGGGAGCTGCCGATCTCGAGAGGCATGCAGAGCTTGCGGGCTGTGGGCCGTGTTGCTCTTGGGAGGCCCCGAGGCCTCTCGACATTGACCATTTTGGGGATCGAGGGCCCTTCTGGAGCATTGATTTCCATAGGCATGGTGCGGGAACGACACGCAGAGAGAGCGAGCCCTCTCGCTCTGCCTCAGAAGCTGTCGATCTCCACAGCTCCGTAGCCAGCGGGAGGCATCAATAACGAGAGACGTA
Organism: Dromaius novaehollandiae; assembly: GCF_036370855.1. NCBI lineage: Eukaryota > Metazoa > Chordata > Aves > Casuariiformes > Dromaiidae > Dromaius > Dromaius novaehollandiae. The sequence goes on along the minus strand of NC_088098.1, from coordinate 83,598,522 downwards.
CCTAACTCTCGATGCCTAGCGATGGCTGTCGATCTCCACGGGCATTTTCGCTTTTGGCACGGGGCCGATCCTCTTCTTGTGAGGCATCCAAGCAATCCCGCCATCGATACCTCTCGATAGGGAGGGGCATCGAAGCCTGTCCAATTCCACACCTATCGATACACATCGATATCCCTCGGAAGCGATAAGATCGCTACCGATGGATATCGATGGCTAGCGATAGGCAGCGGGAGCTGCCGATCTCGAGAGGCATGCAGAGCTTGCGGGCTGTGGGCCGTGTTGCTCTTGGGAGGCCCCGAGACCTCTCGACATTGACCATTTTGGGGATCGAGGGCCCTTCTGGAGCATTGATTTCCATAGGCATGGTGCGGGAACGACACGCAGAGAGAGCGAGCCCTCTCGCTCTGCCTCAGAAGCTGTTAATCTCCACAGCTCCGTAGCCAGCGGGAGGCATCGAGAGCGAGAGGCGTGCCTAACTCTCGATGCCTAGCGATGGCTGTCGATCTCCACGGGCATTTTCGCTTTTGGCACGGGGCCGATCCTCTTCTTGTGAGGCATCCAAACGGTCTCACCATCAATACCTCTCGATAGGGAGGGGCATCGAAGCCTGTCCAATTCCACACCTATCGATACACATCGATATCCCTCGGAAGCGAGAAGATCGCTACCGATGGATATCGATGGCTAGCGATAGGCAGCGGGAGCTGCCGATCTCGAGAGGCATGCAGAGCTTGCGGGCTGTGGGCCGTGTTGCTCTTGGGAGGCCCCGAGACCTCTCGACATTGACCATTTTGGGGATCGAGGGCCCTTCTGGAGCATTGATTTCCATAGGCATGGTGCGGGAACGACACGCAGAGAGAGCGAGCCCTCTCGCTCTGCCTCAGAAGCTGTTGAGCTCCACAGCTCCGTAGCCAGCGGGAGGCATCGAGAGCGAGAAGCGTGCCTAACTCTCAATGCCTAGCGATGGCTGTCGATCTCCACGGGCATTTTCGCTTTTGGCACGGGGCCGATCCTCTTCTTGTGAGGCATCCAAGCAGTCTTGCCATCGATACCTCTCGATAGGGAGGGGCATCGAAGCCTGTCCAATTCCACACCTATCGATACACATCGATATCCCTCGGAAGCGATAAGATCGCTACCGATGGATATCGATGGCTAGCGATAGGCAGCGGGAGCTGCCGATCTCGAGAGGCATGCAGAGTTTGCGGGCTGTGGGCCGTGTTGCTCCTGGGAGGCCCCGAGGCCTCTCGACATTGACCGTTTTGGGGATCGAGGGCCCTTCTGGAGCATTGATTTCCATAGGCATGGTGCGGGAACGACACGCAGAGAGAGCGAGCCCTCTCGCTCTGCCTCAGAAGCTGTCGATCTCCACAGCTCCGTAGCCAGCGGGAGGCATCGAGAGCGAGAGGCGTGCCTAACTCTCAATGCCTAGCGATGGCTGTCGATCTCCACGGGCATTTTCGCTTTTGGCACGGGGCCGATCCTCTTTTTGTGAGGCATCCAAGCAGTCTTGCCATCGATACCTCTCGATAGCGAGGGGCATCGAAGCCTGTCCAATTCCACACCTATCGATACACATCGATATCCCTCGGAAGCGATAAGATTGCTACCGATGGATATCGATGGCTAGCGATAGGCAGCGGGAGCTGCCGATCTCGAGAGGCATGCAGAGCTTGCGGGCTGTGGGCCGTGTTGCTCCTGGGAGGCCCCGAGGCCTCTCGACATTGACCCTTTTGGGGATCGAGGGCCCTTCTGGAGCATTGATTTCCATAGGCATGGTGCGGGAACGACACGCAGAGAGCGCGAGCCCTCTCGCTCTGCCTCAGAAGCTGTTGAGCTCCACAGCTCCGTAGCCAGCGGGAGGCATCGAGAGCGAGAGGCGTGCCTAACTCTCAATGCCTAGCGATGGCTGTCGATCTCCACGGGCATTTTCGCTTTAGGCACGGGGCCGATCCTCTTCTTGTGAGGCATCCAAGCAATCCCGCCATCGATACCTCTCGATAGGGAGGGGCATCGAAGCCTGTCCAATTCCACACCTATCGATACACATCGATATCCCTCGGAAGCGAGAAGATTGCTACCGATGGATATCGATGGCTAGCGATAGGCAGCGGGAGCTGCCGATCTCGAGAGGCATGCAGAGCTTGCGGGCTGTGGGCCGTGTTGCTCTTGGGAGGCCCCGAGACCTCTCGACATTGACCGTTTTGGGGATCGAAGGCCCTTCTGGAGCATTGATTTCCATAGGCATGGTGCGGGAACGACACGCAGAGAGAGCGAGCCCTCTCGCTCTGCCTCAGAAGCTGTCGATCTCCACAGCTCCGTAGCCAGCGGGAGGCATCAATAACGAGAGACGTACCTAACTCTCGATGCCTAGCGATGGCTGTCGATCTCCACGGGCATTTTCGCTTTTGGCACGGGGCCGATCCTCTTCTTGTGAGGCATCCAAACGGTCTCACCATCAATACCTCTCGATAGGGAGGGGCATCGAAGCCTGTCCAATTCCACACCTATCGATACACATCGATATCCCTCGGAAGCGATAAGATCGCTACCGATGGATATCGATGGCTAGCGATAGGCAGCGGGAGCTGCCGATCTCGAGAGGCATGCAGAGCTTGCGGGCTGTGGGCCGTGTTGCTCTTGGGAGGCCCCGAGACCTCTCGACATTGACCATTTTGGGGATCGAGGGCCCTTCTGGAGCATTGATTTCCATAGGCATGGTGCGGGAACGACACGCAGAGAGAGTGAGCCCTCTCGCTCTGCCTCAGAAGCTGTTAATCTCCACAGCTCCGTAGCCAGCGGGAGGCATCGAGAGCGAGAGGCGTGCCTAACTCTCAATGCCTAGCGATGGCTGTCGATCTCCACGGGCATTTTCGCTTTTGGCACGGGGCCGATCCTCTTCTTGTGAGGCATCCAAGCAGTCTTGCCATCGATACCTCTCGATAGCGAGGGGCATCGAAGCCTGTCCAATTCCACACCTATCGATACACATCGATATCCCTCGGAAGCGATAAGATTGCTACCGATGGATATCGATGGCTAGCGATAGGCAGCGGGAGCTGCCGATCTCGAGAGGCATGCAGAGCTTGCGGGCTGTGGGCCGTGTTGCTCCTGGGAGGCCCCGAGGCCTCTCGACATTGACCCTTTTGGGGATCGAGGGCCCTTCTGGAGCATTGATTTCCATAGGCATGGTGCGGGAACGACACGCAGAGAGCGCGAGCCCTCTCGCTCTGCCTCAGAAGCTGTTGAGCTCCACAGCTCCGTAGCCAGCGGGAGGCATTGAGAGCGAGAGGCGTGCCTAACTCTCAATGCCTAGCGATGGCTGTCGATCTCCATGGGCATTTTCGCTTTTGGCACGGGGCCGATCCTCTTCTTGTGAGGCATCCAAGCAGTCTTGCCATCGATACCTCTCGATAGGGAGGGGCATCGAAGCCTGTCCAATTCCACACCTATCGATACACATCGATATCCCTCGGAAGCGATAAGATCGCTACCGATGGATATCGATGGCTAGCGATAGGCAGCGGGAGCTGCCGATCTCGAGAGGCATGCAGAGTTTGCGGGCTGTGGGCCGTGTTGCTCCTGGGAGGCCCCGAGGCCTCTCGACATTGACCGTTTTGGGGATCGAGGGCCCTTCTGGAGCATTGATTTCCATAGGCATGGTGCGGGAACGACACACAGAGAGAGCGAGCCCTCTCGCTCTGCCTCAGAAGCTGTCGATCTCCACAGCTCCGTAGCCAGCGGGAGGCATCGAGAGCGAGAGGCGTGCCTAACTCTCAATGCCTAGCGATGGCTGTCGATCTCCACGGGCATTTTCGCTTTTGGCACGGGGCCGATCCTCTTTTTGTGAGGCATCCAAGCAGTCTTGCCATCGATACCTCTCGATAGCGAGGGGCATCGAAGCCTGTCCAATTCCACACCTATCGATACACATCGATATCCCTCGGAAGCGATAAGATTGCTACCGATGGATATCGATGGCTAGCGATAGGCAGCGGGAGCTGCCGATCTCGAGAGGCATGCAGAGCTTGCGGGCTGTGGGCCGTGTTGCTCCTGGGAGGCCCCGAGGCCTCTCGACATTGACCCTTTTGGGGATCGAGGGCCCTTCTGGAGCATTGATTTCCATAGGCATGGTGCGGGAACGACACGCAGAGAGCGCGAGCCCTCTCGCTCTGCCTCAGAAGCTGTTGAGCTCCACAGCTCCGTAGCCAGCGGGAGGCATCGAGAGCGAGAGGCGTGCCTAACTCTCAATGCCTAGCGATGGCTGTCGATCTCCACGGGCATTTTCGCTTTTGGCACGGGGCCGATCCTCTTCTTGTGAGGCATCCAAGCAATCCCGCCATCGATACCTCTCGATAGGGAGGGGCATCGAAGCCTGTCCAATTCCACACCTATCGATACACATCGATATCCCTCGGAAGCGAGAAGATTGCTACCGATGGATATCGATGGCTAGCGATAGGCAGCGGGAGCTGCCGATCTCGAGAGGCATGCAGAGCTTGCGGGCTGTGGGCCGTGTTGCTCTTGGGAGGCCCCGAGACCTCTCGACATTGACCGTTTTGGGGATCGAAGGCCCTTCTGGAGCATTGATTTCCATAGGCATGGTGCGGGAACGACACGCAGAGAGAGCGAGCCCTCTCGCTCTGCCTCAGAAGCTGTCGATCTCCACAGCTCCGTAGCCAGCGGGAGGCATCAATAACGAGAGACGTACCTAACTCTCGATGCCTAGCGATGGCTGTCGATCTCCACGGGCATTTTCGCTTTTGGCACGGGGCCGATCCTCTTCTTGTGAGGCATCCAAACGGTCTCACCATCAATACCTCTCGATAGGGAGGGGCATCGAAGCCTGTCCAATTCCACACCTATTGATACACATCGATATCCCTCGGAAGCGATAAGATTGCTACCGATGGATATCGATGGCTAGCGATAGGCAGCGGGAGCTGCCGATCTCGAGAGGCATGCAGAGCTTGCGGGCTGTGGGCCGTGTTGCTCCTGGGAGGCCCCGAGGCCTCTCGACATTGACCCTTTTGGGGATCGAGGGCCCTTCTGGAGCATTGATTTCCATAGGCATGGTGCGGGAACGACACGCAGAGAGAGCGAGCCCTCTCGCTCTGCCTCAGAAGCTGTTGAGCTCCACAGCTCCGTAGCCAGCGGGAGGCATCGAGAGCGAGAGGCGTGCCTAACTCTCAATGCCTAGCGATGGCTGTCGATCTCCACGGGCATTTTCGCTTTTGGCACGGGGCCGATCCTCTTCTTGTGAGGCATCCAAGCAATCCCACCATCGATACCTCTCGATAGGGAGGGGCATCGAAGCCTGTCCAATTCCACACCTATCGATACACATCGATATCCCTCGGAAGCGAGAAGATTGCTACCGATGGATATCGATGGCTAGCGATAGGCAGCGGGAGCTGCCGATCTCGAGAGGCATGCAGAGCTTGCGGGCTGTGGGCCGTGTTGCTCTTGGGAGGCCCCGAGACCTCTCGACATTGACCGTTTTGGGGATCGAAGGCCCTTCTGGAGCATTGATTTCCATAGGCATGGTGCGGGAACGACACGCAGAGAGAGCGAGCCCTCTCGCTCTGCCTCAGAAGCTGTCGATCTCCACAGCTCCGTAGCCAGCGGGAGGCATCAATAACGAGAGACGTACCTAACTCTCGATGCCTAGCGATGGCTGTCGATCTCCACGGGCATTTTCGCTTTTGGCACGGGGCCGATCCTCTTCTTGTGAGGCATCCAAACGGTCTCACCATCAATACCTCTCGATAGGGAGGGGCATCGAAGCCTGTCCAATTCCACACCTATCGATACACATCGATATCCCTCGGAAGCGATAAGATCGCTACCGATGGATATCGATGGCTAGCGATAGGCAGCGGGAGCTGCCGATCTCGAGAGGCATGCAGAGCTTGCGGGCTGTGGGCCGTGTTGCTCTTGGGAGGCCCCGAGACCTCTCGACATTGACCATTTTGGGGATCGAGGGCCCTTCTGGAGCATTGATTTCCATAGGCATGGTGCGGGAACGACACGCAGAGAGAGTGAGCCCTCTCGCTCTGCCTCAGAAGCTGTTAATCTCCACAGCTCCGTAGCCAGCGGGAGGCATCGAGAGCGAGAGGCGTGCCTAACTCTCAATGCCTAGCGATGGCTGTCGATCTCCACGGGCATTTTCGCTTTTGGCACGGGGCCGATCCTCTTCTTGTGAGGCATCCAAGCAGTCTTGCCATCGATACCTCTCGATAGCGAGGGGCATCGAAGCCTGTCCAATTCCACACCTATCGATACACATCGATATCCCTCGGAAGCGATAAGATTGCTACCGATGGATATCGATGGCTAGCGATAGGCAGCGGGAGCTGCCGATCTCGAGAGGCATGCAGAGCTTGCGGGCTGTGGGCCGTGTTGCTCCTGGGAGGCCCCGAGGCCTCTCGACATTGACCCTTTTGGGGATCGAGGGCCCTTCTGGAGCATTGATTTCCATAGGCATGGTGCGGGAACGACACGCAGAGAGCGCGAGCCCTCTCGCTCTGCCTCAGAAGCTGTTGAGCTCCACAGCTCCGTAGCCAGCGGGAGGCATCGAGAGCGAGAGGCGTGCCTAACTCTCAATGCCTAGCGATGGCTGTCGATCTCCATGGGCATTTTCGCTTTTGGCACGGGGCCGATCCTCTTCTTGTGAGGCATCCAAGCAGTCTTGCCATCGATACCTCTCGATAGGGAGGGGCATCGAAGCCTGTCCAATTCCACACCTATCGATACACATCGATATCCCTCGGAAGCGATAAGATCGCTACCGATGGATATCGATGGCTAGCGATAGGCAGCGGGAGCTGCCGATCTCGAGAGGCATGCAGAGTTTGCGGGCTGTGGGCCGTGTTGCTCCTGGGAGGCCCCGAGGCCTCTCGACATTGACCGTTTTGGGGATCGAGGGCCCTTCTGGAGCATTGATTTCCATAGGCATGGTGCGGGAACGACACACAGAGAGAGCGAGCCCTCTCGCTCTGCCTCAGAAGCTGTCGATCTCCACAGCTCCGTAGCCAGCGGGAGGCATCGAGAGCGAGAGGCGTGCCTAACTCTCAATGCCTAGCGATGGCTGTCGATCTCCACGGGCATTTTCGCTTTTGGCACGGGGCCGATCCTCTTTTTGTGAGGCATCCAAGCAGTCTTGCCATCGATACCTCTCGATAGCGAGGGGCATCGAAGCCTGTCCAATTCCACACCTATCGATACACATCGATATCCCTCGGAAGCGATAAGATTGCTACCGATGGATATCGATGGCTAGCGATAGGCAGCGGGAGCTGCCGATCTCGAGAGGCATGCAGAGCTTGCGGGCTGTGGGCCGTGTTGCTCCTGGGAGGCCCCGAGGCCTCTCGACATTGACCCTTTTGGGGATCGAGGGCCCTTCTGGAGCATTGATTTCCATAGGCATGGTGCGGGAACGACACGCAGAGAGCGCGAGCCCTCTCGCTCTGCCTCAGAAGCTGTTGAGCTCCACAGCTCCGTAGCCAGCGGGAGGCATCGAGAGCGAGAGGCGTGCCTAACTCTCAATGCCTAGCGATGGCTGTCGATCTCCACGGGCATTTTCGCTTTTGGCACGGGGCCGATCCTCTTCTTGTGAGGCATCCAAGCAATCCCGCCATCGATACCTCTCGATAGGGAGGGGCATCGAAGCCTGTCCAATTCCACACCTATCGATACACATCGATATCCCTCGGAAGCGAGAAGATTGCTACCGATGGATATCGATGGCTAGCGATAGGCAGCGGGAGCTGCCGATCTCGAGAGGCATGCAGAGCTTGCGGGCTGTGGGCCGTGTTGCTCTTGGGAGGCCCCGAGACCTCTCGACATTGACCGTTTTGGGGATCGAAGGCCCTTCTGGAGCATTGATTTCCATAGGCATGGTGCGGGAACGACACGCAGAGAGAGCGAGCCCTCTCGCTCTGCCTCAGAAGCTGTCGATCTCCACAGCTCCGTAGCCAGCGGGAGGCATCAATAACGAGAGACGTACCTAACTCTCGATGCCTAGCGATGGCTGTCGATCTCCACGGGCATTTTCGCTTTTGGCACGGGGCCGATCCTCTTCTTGTGAGGCATCCAAACGGTCTCACCATCAATACCTCTCGATAGGGAGGGGCATCGAAGCCTGTCCAATTCCACACCTATTGATACACATCGATATCCCTCGGAAGCGATAAGATTGCTACCGATGGATATCGATGGCTAGCGATAGGCAGCGGGAGCTGCCGATCTCGAGAGGCATGCAGAGCTTGCGGGCTGTGGGCCGTGTTGCTCCTGGGAGGCCCCGAGGCCTCTCGACATTGACCCTTTTGGGGATCGAGGGCCCTTCTGGAGCATTGATTTCCATAGGCATGGTGCGGGAACGACACGCAGAGAGAGCGAGCCCTCTCGCTCTGCCTCAGAAGCTGTTGAGCTCCACAGCTCCGTAGCCAGCGGGAGGCATCGAGAGCGAGAGGCGTGCCTAACTCTCAATGCCTAGCGATGGCTGTCGATCTCCACGGGCATTTTCGCTTTTGGCACGGGGCCGATCCTCTTCTTGTGAGGCATCCAAGCAATCCCACCATCGATACCTCTCGATAGGGAGGGGCATCGAAGCCTGTCCAATTCCACACCTATCGATACACATCGATATCCCTTGGAAGCGATAAGATCGCTACCAATGGATATCGATGGCTAGCGATAGGCAGCGGGAGCTGCCGATCTCGAGAGGCATGCAGAGCTTGCGGGCTGTGGGCCGTGTTGCTCCTGGGAGGCCCCGAGGCCTCTCGACATTGACCATTTTGGGGATCGAGGGCCCTTCTGGAGCATTGATTTCCATAGGCATGGTGCGGGAACGACATGCAGAGAGAGCGAGCCCTCTCGCTCTGCCTCAGAAGCTGTCGATCTCCACAGCTCCGTAGCCAGCGGGAGGCATCAATAACGAGAGACGTACCTAACTCTCGATGCCTAGCGATGGCTGTCGATCTCCACGGGCATTTTCGCTTTTGGCACGGGGCCGATCCTCTTCTTGTGAGGCATCCAAACGGTCTCACCATCAATACCTCTCGATAGGGAGGGGCATCGAAGCCTGTCCAATTCCACACCTATCGATACACATCGATATCCCTCGGAAGCGATAAGATCGCTACCGATGGATATCGATGGCTAGCGATAGGCAGCGGGAGCTGCCGATCTCGAGAGGCATGCAGAGCTTGCGGGCTGTGGGCCGTGTTGCTCCTGGGAGGCCCCAAGGCCTCTCGACATTGACCGTTTTGGGGATCGAGGGCCCTTCTGGAGCATTGATTTCCATAGGCATGGTGCGGGAACGACACGCAGAGAGAGCGAGCCCTCTCGCTCTGCCTCAGAAGCTGTTGAGCTCCACAGCTCCGTAGCCAGCGGGAGGCATCGAGAGCGAGAAGCGTGCCTAACTCTCAATGCCTAGCGATGGCTGTCGATCTCCACGGGCATTTTCGCTTTTGGCACGGGGCCGATCCTCTTCTTGTGAGGCATCCAAGCAGTCTCGCCATCGATACCTCTCGATAGGGAGGGGCATCGAAGCCTGTCCAATTCCACACCTATCGGTACACATTGATATCCCTCGGAAGCGATAAGATCGCTACCGATGGATATCGATGGCTAGCGATAGGCAGCGGGAGCTGCCGATCTCGAGAGGCATGCAGAGCTTGCGGGCTGTGGGCCGTGTTGCTCTTGGGAGGCCCCGAGGCCTCTCGACATTGACCATTTTGGGGATCGAGGGCCCTTCTGGAGCATTGATTTCCATAGGCATGGTGCGGGAACGACACGCAGAGAGAGCGAGCCCTCTCGCTCTGCCTCAGAAGCTGTCGATCTCCACAGCTCCGTAGCCAGCGGGAGGCATCAATAACGAGAGACGTACCTAACTCTCGATGCCTAGCGATGGCTGTCGATCTCCACGGGCATTTTCGCTTTTGGCACGGGGCCGATCCTCTTCTTGTGAGGCATCCAAACGGTCTCACCATCAATACCTCTCGATAGGGAGGGGCATCGAAGCCTGTCCAATTCCACACCTATCGATACACATCGATATCCCTCGGAAGCGATAAGATCGCTACCGATGGATATCGATGGCTAGCGATAGGCAGCGGGAGCTGCCGATCTCGAGAGGCATGCAGAGTTTGCGGGCTGTGGGCCGTGTTGCTCCTGGGAGGCCCCGAGGCCTCTCGACATTGACCGTTTTGGGGATCGAGGGCCCTTCTGGAGCATTGATTTCCATAGGCATGGTGCGGGAACGACACGCAGAGAGAGCGAGCCCTCTCGCTCTGCCTCAGAAGCTGTCGATCTCCACAGCTCCGTAGCCAGCGGGAGGCATCGAGAGCGAGAGGCGTGCCTAACTCTCAATGCCTAGCGATGGCTGTCGATCTCCACGGGCATTTTCGCTTTTGGCACGGGGCCGATCCTCTTCTTGTGAGGCATCCAAGCAGTCTTGCCATCGATACCTCTCGATAGCGAGGGGCATCGAAGCCTGTCCAATTCCACACCTATCGATACACATCGATATCCCTCGGAAGCGATAAGATCGCTACCGATGGATATCGATGGCTAGCGATAGGCAGCGGGAGCTGCCGATCTCGAGAGGCATGCAGAGCTTGCGGGCTGTGGGCCGTGTTGCTCTTGGGAGGCCCCGAGACCTCTCGACATTGACCATTTTGGGGATCGAGGGCCCTTCTGGAGCATTGATTTCCATAGGCATGGTGCGGGAACGACACACAGAGAGAGCGAGCCCTCTCGCTCTGCCTCAGAAGCTGTCGATCTCCACAGCTCCGTAGCCAGCGGGAGGCATCGAGAGCGAGAGGCGTGCCTAACTCTCGATGCCTAGCGATGGCTGTCGATCTCCACGGGCATTTTCGCTTTTGGCACGGGGCCGATCCTCTTCTTGTGAGGCATCCAAGTGGTCTCACCATCAATACCTCTCGATAGGGAGGGGCATCGAAGCCTGTCCAATTCCACACCTATCGATACACATCGATATCCCTCGGAAGCGAGAAGATCGCTACCGATGGATATCGATGGCTAGCGATAGGCAGCGGGAGCTGCCGATCTCGAGAGGCATGCAGAGCTTGCGGGCTGTGGGCCGTGTTGCTCCTGGGAGGCCCCGAGGCCTCTCGACATTGACCATTTTGGGGATCGAGGGCCCTTCTGGAGCATTGATTTCCATAGGCATGGTGCGGGAACGACACGCAGAGAGAGCGAGCCCTCTCGCTCTGCCTCAGAAGCTGTCGATCTCCACAGCTCCATAGCCAGCGGGAGGCATCGAGAGCGAGAGGCGTGCCTAACTCTCAATGCCTAGCGATGGCTGTCGATCTCCACGGGCATTTTCGCTTTTGGCACGGGGCCGATCCTCTTCTTGTGAGGCATCCAAGCAGTCTCGCCATCGATACCTCTCGATAGGGAGGGGCATCGAAGCCTGTCCAATTCCACACCTATCGATACACATCGATATCCCTCGGAAGCGATAAGATCGCTACCGATGGATATCGATGGCTAGCGATAGGCAGCGGGAGCTGCCGATCTCGAGAGGCATGCAGAGCTTGCGGGCTGTGGGCCGTGTTGCTCTTGGGAGGCCCCGAGACCTCTCGACATTGACCATTTTGGGGATCGAGAGCCCTTCTGGAGCATTGATTTCCATAGGCATGGTGCGGGAACGACACGCAGAGAGAGCGAGCCCTCTCGCTGTGCCTCAGAAGCTGTCGAGCTCCACAGCTCCGTAGCCAGCGGGAGGCATCGAGAGCGAGAGGCGTGCCTAACTCTCAATGCCTAGCGATGGCTGTCGATCTCCACGGGCATTTTCGCTTTTGGCACGGGGCCGATCCTCTTCTTGTGAGGCATCCAAGCAGTCTCGCCATCGATACCTCTCGATAGGGAGGGGCATCGAAGCCTGTCCAATTCCACACCTATCGATACACATTGATATCCCTCGGAAGCGATAAGATCGCTACCGATGGATATCGATGGCTAGCGATAGGCAGCGGGAGCTGCCGATCTCGAGAGGCATGCAGAGCTTGCGGGCTGTGGGCCGTGTTGCTCTTGGGAGGCCCCGAGACCTCTCGACATTGACCATTTTGGGGATCGAGGGCCCTTCTGGAGCATTGATTTCCATAGGCATGGTGCGGGAACGACACGCAGAGAGAGCGAGCCCTCTCGCTCTGCCTCAGAAGCTGTCGATCTCCACAGCTCCGTAGCCAGCGGGAGGCATCAATAACGAGAGACGTACCTAACTCTCGATGCCTAGCGATGGCTGTCGATCTCCACGGGCATTTTCGCTTTTGGCACGGGGCCGATCCTCTTCTTGTGAGGCATCCAAACGGTCTCACCATCAATACCTCTCGATAGGGAGGGGCATCGAAGCCTGTCCAATTCCACACCTATCGATACACATCGATATCCCTCGGAAGCGAGAAGATCGCTACCGATGGATATCGATGGCTAGCGATAGGCAGCGGGAGCTGCCGATCTCGAGAGGCATGCAGAGCTTGCGGGCTGTGGGCCGTGTTGCTCCTGGGAGGCCCCGAGGCCTCTCGACATTGACCGTTTTGGGGATCGAGGGCCCTTCTGGAGCATTGATTTCCATAGGCATGGTGCGGGAACGACACGCAGAGAGCGCGAGCCCTCTCGCTCTGCCTCAGAAGCTGTTGAGCTCCACAGCTCCGTAGCCAGCGGGAGGCATCGAGAGCGAGAGGCGTGCCTAACTCTCAATGCCTAGCGATGGCTGTCGATCTCCACGGGCATTTTCGCTTTTGGCACGGGGCCGATCCTCTTCTTGTGAGGCATCCAAGCAATCCCGCCATCGATACCTCTCAATAGGGAGGGGCATCGAAGCCTGTCCAATTCCACACCTATCGATACACATCGATATCCCTCGGAAGCGAGAAGATTGCTACCGATGGATATCGATGGCTAGCGATAGGCAGCGGGAGCTGCCGATCTCGAGAGGCATGCAGAGCTTGCGGGCTGTGGGCCGTGTTGCTCTTGGGAGGCCCCGAGACCTCTCGACATTGACCGTTTTGGGGATCGAGGGCCCTTCTGGAGCATTGATTTCCGTAGGCATGGTGCGGGAACGACACACAGAGAGAGCGAGCCCTCTCGCTCTGCCTCAGAAGCTGTTAATCTCCACAGCTCCGTAGCCAGCGGGAGGCATCGAGAGCGAGAGGCGTGCCTAACTCTCGATGCCTAGCGATGGCTGTCGATCTCCACGGGCATTTTCGCTTTTGGCACGGGGCCGATCCTCTTCTTGTGAGGCATCCAAACGGTCTCGCCATCAATACCTCTCGATAGGGAGGGGCATCGAAGCCTGTCCAATTCCACACCTATCGATACACATCGATATCCCTCGGAAGCGATAAGATCGCTACCGATGGATATCGATGGCTAGCGATAGGCAGCGGGAGCTGCCGATCTCGAGAGGCATGCAGAGCTTGCGGGCTGTGGGCCGTGTTGCTCCTGGGAGGCCCCGAGGCCTCTCGACATTGACCATTTTGGGGATCAAGGGCCCTTCTGGAGCATTGATTTCCATAGGCATGGTGCGGGAACGACACACAGAGAGAGCGAGCCCTCTCGCTCTGCCTCAGAAGCTGTCGATCTCCACAGCTCCGTAGCCAGCGGGAGGCATCGAGAGCGAGAGGCGTGCCTAACTCTCAATGCCTAGCGATGGCTGTCGATCTCCACGGGCATTTTCGCTTTTGGCACGGGGCCGATCCTCTTCTTGTGAGGCATCCAAGCAGTCTTGCCATCGATACCTCTCGATAGCGAGGGGCATCGAAGCCTGTCCAATTCCACACCTATTGATACACATCGATATCCCTCGGAAGCGATAAGATTGCTACCGATGGATATCGATGGCTAGCGATAGGCAGCGGGAGCTGCCGATCTCGAGAGGCATGCAGAGCTTGCGGGCTGTGGGCCGTGTTGCTCCTGGGAGGCCCCGAGGCCTCTCGACATTGACCCTTTTGGGGATCGAGGGCCCTTCTGGAGCATTGATTTCCATAGGCATGGTGCGGGAACGACACGCAGAGAGCGCGAGCCCTCTCGCTCTGCCTCAGAAGCTGTTGAGCTCCACAGCTCCGTAGCCAGCGGGAGGCATCGAGAGCGAGAGGCGTGCCTAACTCTCAATGCCTAGCGATGGCTGTCGATCTCCACGGGCATTTTCGCTTTTGGCACGGGGCCGATCCTCTTCTTGTGAGGCATCCAAACGGTCTCACCATCAATACCTCTCGATAGGGAGGGGCATCGAAGCCTGTCCAATTCCACACCTATCGATACACATCGATATCCCTCGGAAGCGATAAGATCGCTACCGATGGATATCGATGGCTAGCGATAGGCAGCGGGAGCTGCCGATCTCGAGAGGCATGCAGAGCTTGCGGGCTGTGGGCCGTGTTGCTCCTGGGAGGCCCCGAGGCCTCTCGACATTGACCATTTTGGGGATCAAGGGCCCTTCTGGAGCATTGATTTCCATAGGCATGGTGCGGGAACGACACACAGAGAGAGCGAGCCCTCTCGCTCTGCCTCAGAAGCTGTCGATCTCCACAGCTCCGTAGCCAGCGGGAGGCATCGAGAGCGAGAGGCGTGCCTAACTCTCAATGCCTAGCGATGGCTGTCGATCTCCACGGGCATTTTCGCTTTTGGCACGGGGCCGATCCTCTTCTTGTGAGGCATCCAAGCAGTCTTGCCATCGATACCTCTCGATAGCGAGGGGCATCGAAGCCTGTCCAATTCCACACCTATTGATACACATCGATATCCCTCGGAAGCGATAAGATTGCTACCGATGGATATCGATGGCTAGCGATAGGCAGCGGGAGCTGCCGATCTCGAGAGGCATGCAGAGCTTGCGGGCTGTGGGCCGTGTTGCTCCTGGGAGGCCCCGAGGCCTCTCGACATTGACCCTTTTGGGGATCGAGGGCCCTTCTGGAGCATTGATTTCCATAGGCATGGTGCGGGAACGACACGCAGAGAGCGCGAGCCCTCTCGCTCTGCCTCAGAAGCTGTTGAGCTCCACAGCTCCGTAGCCAGCGGGAGGCATCGAGAGCGAGAGGCGTGCCTAACTCTCAATGCCTAGCGATGGCTGTCGATCTCCACGGGCATTTTCGCTTTTGGCACGGGGCCGATCCTCTTCTTGTGAGGCATCCAAACGGTCTCACCATCAATACCTCTCGATAGGGAGGGGCATCGAAGCCTGTCCAATTCCACACCTATCGATACACATCGATATCCCTCGGAAGCGATAAGATCGCTACCGATGGATATCGATGGCTAGCGATAGGCAGCGGGAGCTGCCGATCTCGAGAGGCATGCAGAGCTTGCGGGCTGTGGGCCGTGTTGCTCCTGGGAGGCCCCAAGGCCTCTCGACATTGACCGTTTTGGGGATCGAGGGCCCTTCTGGAGCATTGATTTCCATAGGCATGGTGCGGGAACGACACGCAGAGAGAGCGAGCCCTCTCGCTCTGCCTCAGAAGCTGTTGAGCTCCACAGCTCCGTAGCCAGCGGGAGGCATCGAGAGCGAGAAGCGTGCCTAACTCTCAATGCCTAGCGATGGCTGTCGATCTCCACGGGCATTTTCGCTTTTGGCACGGGGCCGATCCTCTTCTTGTGAGGCATCCAAGCAGTCTCGCCATCGATACCTCTCGATAGGGAGGGGCATCGAAGCCTGTCCAATTCCACACCTATCGGTACACATTGATATCCCTCGGAAGCGATAAGATCGCTACCGATGGATATCGATGGCTAGCGATAGGCAGCGGGAGCTGCCGATCTCGAGAGGCATGCAGAGCTTGCGGGCTGTGGGCCGTGTTGCTCTTGGGAGGCCCCGAGGCCTCTCGACATTGACCATTTTGGGGATCGAGGGCCCTTCTGGAGCATTGATTTCCATAGGCATGGTGCGGGAACGACACGCAGAGAGAGCGAGCCCTCTCGCTCTGCCTCAGAAGCTGTCGATCTCCACAGCTCCGTAGCCAGCGGGAGGCATCAATAACGAGAGACGTACCTAACTCTCGATGCCTAGCGATGGCTGTCGATCTCCACGGGCATTTTTGCTTTTGGCACGGGGCCGATCCTCTTCTTGTGAGGCATCCAAACGGTCTCACCATCAATACCTCTCGATAGGGAGGGGCATCGAAGCCTGTCCAATTCCACACCTATCGATACACATCGATATCCCTCGGAAGCGATAAGATCGCTACCGATGGATATCGATGGCTAGCGATAGGCAGCGGGAGCTGCCGATCTCGAGAGGCATGCAGAGCTTGCGGGCTGTGGGCCGTGTTGCTCCTGGGAGGCCCCGAGGCCTCTCGACATTGACCGTTTTGGGGATCGAGGGCCCTTCTGGAGCATTGATTTCCATAGGCATGGTGCGGGAACGACACGCAGAGAGAGCGAGCCCTCTCGCTCTGCCTCAGAAGCTGTCGATCTCCACAGCTCCGTAGCCAGCGGGAGGCATCGAGAGCGAGAGGCGTGCCTAACTCTCAATGCCTAGCGATGGCTGTCGATCTCCACGGGCATTTTCGCTTTTGGCACGGGGCCGATCCTCTTCTTGTGAGGCATCCAAGCAGTCTTGCCATCGATACCTCTCGATAGCGAGGGGCATCGAAGCCTGTCCAATTCCACACCTATCGATACACATCGATATCCCTCGGAAGCGATAAGATCGCTACCGATGGATATCGATGGCTAGCGATAGGCAGCGGGAGCTGCCGATCTCGAGAGGCATGCAGAGCTTGCGGGCTGTGGGCCGTGTTGCTCTTGGGAGGCCCCGAGACCTCTCGACATTGACCATTTTGGGGATCGAGGGCCCTTCTGGAGCATTGATTTCCATAGGCATGGTGCGGGAACGACACGCAGAGAGAGCGAGCCCTCTCGCTCTGCCTCAGAAGCTGTTACTCTCCACAGCTCCGTAGCCAGCGGGAGGCATCGAGAGCGAGAGGCATGCCTAACTCTCGATGCCTAGCAATGGCTGTCGATCTCCACGGGCATTTTCGCTTTTGGCACGGGGCCGATCCTCTTCTTGTGAGGCATCCAAGCAGTCTTGCCATCGATACCTCTCGATAGGGAGGGGCATCGAAGCCTGTCCAATTCCACACCTATCGATACACATCGATATCCCTCGGAAGCGATAAGATCGCTACCGATGGATATCGATGGCTAGCGATAGGCAGCGGGAGCTGCCGATCTCGAGAGGCATGCAGAGCTTGCGGGCTGTGGGCCGTGTTGCTCCTGGGAGGCCCCGAGGCCTGTCGACATTGACCATTTTGGGGATCGAGGGCCCTTCTGGAGCATTGATTTCCATAGGCATGGTGCGGGAACGACACACAGAGAGAGCGAGCCCTCTCGCTCTGCCTCAGAAGCTGTCGATCTCCACAGCTCCGTAGCCAGCGGGAGGCATCGAGAGCGAGAGGCGTGCCTAACTCTCGATGCCTAGCGATGGCTGTCGATCTCCACGGGCATTTTCGCTTTTGGCACGGGGCCGATCCTCTTCTTGTGAGGCATCCAAGTGGTCTCACCATCAATACCTCTCGATAGGGAGGGGCATCGAAGCCTGTCCAATTCCACACCTATCGATACACATCGATATCCCTCGGAAGCGAGAAGATCGCTACCGATGGATATCGATGGCTAGCGATAGGCAGCGGGAGCTGCCGATCTCGAGAGGCATGCAGAGCTTGCGGGCTGTGGGCCGTGTTGCTCTTGGGAGGCCCCGAGACCTCTCGACATTGACCATTTTGGGGATCGAGAGCCCTTCTGGAGCATTGATTTCCATAGGCATGGTGCGGGAACGACACGCAGAGAGAGCGAGCCCTCTCGCTGTGCCTCAGAAGCTGTCGAGCTCCACAGCTCCGTAGCCAGCGGGAGGCATCGAGAGCGAGAGGCGTGCCTAACTCTCAATGCCTAGCGATGGCTGTCGATCTCCACGGGCATTTTCGCTTTTGGCACGGGGCCGATCCTCTTCTTGTGAGGCATCCAAGCAGTCTCGCCATCGATACCTCTCGATAGGGAGGGGCATCGAAGCCTGTCCAATTCCACACCTATCGATACACATTGATATCCCTCGGAAGCGATAAGATCGCTACCGATGGATATCGATGGCTAGCGATAGGCAGCGGGAGCTGCCGATCTCGAGAGGCATGCAGAGCTTGCGGGCTGTGGGCCGTGTTGCTCTTGGGAGGCCCCGAGACCTCTCGACATTGACCATTTTGGGGATCGAGGGCCCTTCTGGAGCATTGATTTCCATAGGCATGGTGCGGGAACGACACGCAGAGAGAGCGAGCCCTCTCGCTCTGCCTCAGAAGCTGTCGATCTCCACAGCTCCGTAGCCAGCGGGAGGCATCAATAACGAGAGACGTACCTAACTCTCGATGCCTAGCGATGGCTGTCGATCTCCACGGGCATTTTCGCTTTTGGCACGGGGCCGATCCTCTTCTTGTGAGGCATCCAAACGGTCTCACCATCAATACCTCTCGATAGGGAGGGGCATCGAAGCCTGTCCAATTCCACACCTATCGATACACATCGATATCCCTCGGAAGCGAGAAGATCGCTACCGATGGATATCGATGGCTAGCGATAGGCAGCGGGAGCTGCCGATCTCGAGAGGCATGCAGAGTTTGCGGGCTGTGGGCCGTGTTGCTCCTGGGAGGCCCCGAGGCCTCTCGACATTGACCGTTTTGGGGATCGAGGGCCCTTCTGGAGCATTGATTTCCATAGGCATGGTGCGGGAACGACACACAGAGAGAGCGAGCCCTCTCGCTCTGCCTCAGAAGCTGTCGATCTCCACAGCTCCGTAGCCAGCGGGAGGCATCGAGAGCGAGAGGCGTGCCTAACTCTCAATGCCTAGCGATGGCTGTCGATCTCCACGGGCATTTTCGCTTTTGGCACGGGGCCGATCCTC
This sequence comes from Dromaius novaehollandiae, assembly GCF_036370855.1. Classification (NCBI taxonomy): domain Eukaryota; kingdom Metazoa; phylum Chordata; class Aves; order Casuariiformes; family Dromaiidae; genus Dromaius; species Dromaius novaehollandiae. The sequence goes on along the minus strand of NC_088098.1, from coordinate 83,579,609 downwards.
TTCTTGTGAGGCATCCAAGCAGTCTTGCCATCGATACCTCTCGATAGGGAGGGGCATCGAAGCCTGTCCAATTCCACACCTATCGATACACATCGATATCCCTCGGAAGCGAGAAGATCGCTACCGATGGATATCGATGGCTAGCGATAGGCAGCGGGAGCTGCCGATCTCGAGAGGCATGCAGAGCTTGCGGGCTGTGGGCCGTGTTGCTCTTGGGAGGCCCCAAGACCTCTCGACATTGACCATTTTGGGGATCGAGGGCCCTTCTGGAGCATTGATTTCCATAGGCATGGTGCGGGAACGACACGCAGAGAGAGCGAGCCCTCTCGCTGTGCCTCAGAAGCTGTTGAGCTCCACAGCTCCGTAGCCAGCGGGAGGCATCGAGAGCGAGAGGCATGCCTAACTCTCAATGCCTAGCGATGGCTGTCGATCTCCACGGGCATTTTCGCTTTTGGCACGGGGCCGATCCTCTTCTTGTGAGGCATCCAAGCAGTCTTGCCATCGATACCTCTCGATAGGGAGGGGCATCGAAGCCTGTCCAATTCCACACCTATCGATACACATCGATATCCCTCGGAAGCGAGAAGATCGCTACCGATGGATATCGATGGCTAGCGATAGGCAGCGGGAGCTGCCGATCTCGAGAGGCATGCAGAGCTTGCGGGCTGTGGGCCGTGTTGCTCTTGGGAGGCCCCGAGACCTCTCGACATTGACCATTTTGGGGATCGAGGGCCCTTCTGGAGCATTGATTTCCATAGGCATGGTGCGGGAACGACACGCAGAGAGAGCGAGCCCTCTCGCTCTGCCTCAGAAGCTGTTAATCTCCACAGCTCCGTAGCCAGCGGGAGGCATCGAGAGCGAGAGGCGTGCCTAACTCTCAATGCCTAGCGATGGCTGTCGATCTCCACGGGCATTTTCGCTTTTGGCACGGGGCCGATCCTCTTCTTGTGAGGCATCCAAACGGTCTCACCATCAATACCTCTCGATAGGGAGGGGCATCGAAGCCTGTCCAATTCCACACATATCGATACACATCGATATCCCTCGGAAGCGAGAAGATCGCTACCGATGGATATCGATGGCTAGCGATAGGCAGCGGGAGCTGCCGATCTCGAGAGGCATGCAGAGCTTGCGGGCTGTGGGCCGTGTTGCTCTTGGGAGGCCCCGAGACCTCTCGACATTGACCGTTTTGGGGATCGAGGGCCCTTCTGGAGCATTGATTTCCATAGGCATGGTGCGGGAACGGCACGCAGAGAGAGCGAGCCCTCTCGCTCTGCCTCAGAAGCTGTCGATCTCCACAGCTCCGTAGCCAGCGGGAGGCATCAATAACGAGAGACGTACCTAACTCTCGATGCCTAGCGATGGCTGTCGATCTCCACGGGCATTTTCGCTTTTGGCACGGGGCCGATCCTCTTCTTGTGAGGCATCCAAACGGTCTCACCATCGATACCTCTCGATAGGGAGGGGCATCGAAGCCTGTCCAATTCCACACCTATCGATACACATCGATATCCCTCGGAAGCGATAAGATCGCTACCGATGGATATCGATGGCTAGCGATAGGCAGCGGGAGCTGCCGATCTCGAGAGGCATGCAGAGTTTGCGGGCTGTGGGCCGTGTTGCTCCTGGGAGGCCCCGAGGCCTCTCGACATTGACCGTTTTGGGGATCGAGGGCCCTTCTGGAGCATTGATTTCCATAGGCATGGTGCGGGAACGACACGCAGAGAGAGCGAGCCCTCTCGCTCTGCCTCAGAAGCTGTCGAACTCCACAGCTCCGTAGCCAGCGGGAGGCATCGAGAGCGAGAGGCGTGCCTAACTCTCGATGCCTAGCGATGGCTGTCGATCTCCACGGGCATTTTCGCTTTTGGCACGGGGCCGATCCTCTTCTTGTGAGGCATCCAAGCAGTCTTGCCATCGATACCTCTCGATAGGGAGGGGCATCGAAGCCTGTCCAATTCCACACCTATCGATACACATCGATATCCCTCGGAAGCGATAAGATCGCTACCGATGGATATCGATGGCTAGCGATAGGCAGCGGGAGCTGCCGATCTCGAGAGGCATGCAGAGCTTGTGGGCTGTGGGCCGTGTTGCTCTTGGGAGGCCCCGAGGCCTCTCGACATTGACCATTTTGGGGATCGAGGGCCCTTCTGGAGCATTGATTTCCATAGGCATGGTGCGGGAACGACACGCAGAGAGAGCGAGCCCTCTCGCTGTGCCTCAGAAGCTGTTAATCTCCACAGCTCCGTAGCCAGCGGGAGGCATCGAGAGCGAGAGGCATGCCTAACTCTCGATGCCTAGCAATGGCTGTCGATCTCCACGGGCATTTTCGCTTTTGGCACGGGGCCGATCCTCTTCTTGTGAGGCATCCAAGCAGTCTTGCCATCGATACCTCTCGATAGGGAGGGGCATCGAAGCCTGTCCAATTCCACACCTATCGATACACATCGATATCCCTCGGAAGCGATAAGATCGCTACCGATGGATATCGATGGCTAGCGATAGGCAGCGGGAGCTGCCGATCTCGAGAGGCATGCAGAGCTTGCGGGCTGTGGGCCGTGTTGCTCCTGGGAGGCCCCGAGGCCTCTCGACATTGACCGTTTTGGGGATCGAGGGCCCTTCTGGAGCATTGATTTCCATAGGCATGGTGCGGGAACGACACACAGAGAGAGCGAGCCCTCTCGCTCTGCCTCAGAAGCTGTTGAGCTCCACAGCTCCGTAGCCAGCGGGAGGCATCGAGAGCGAGAGGCGTGCCTAACTCTCAATGCCTAGCGATGGCTGTCGATCTCCACGGGCATTTTCGCTTTTGGCACGGGGCCGATCCTCTTCTTGTGAGGCATCCAAGCAATCCCGCCATCGATACCTCTCGATAGGGAGGGGCATCGAAGCCTGTCCAATTCCACACCTATCGATACACATCGATATCCCTCGGAAGCGATAAGATCGCTACCGATGGATATCGATGGCTAGCGATAGGCAGCGGGAGCTGCCGATCTCGAGAGGCATGCAGAGCTTGTGGGCTGTGGGCCGTGTTGCTCTTGGGAGGCCCCGAGACCTCTCGACATTGACCATTTTGGGGATCGAGGGCCCTTCTGGAGCATTGATTTCCATAGGCATGGTGCGGGAACGACACGCAGAGAGAGCGAGCCCTCTCGCTGTGCCTCAGAAGCTGTTAATCTCCACAGCTCCGTAGCCAGCGGGAGGCATCGAGAGCGAGAGGCATGCCTAACTCTCGATGCCTAGCAATGGCTGTCGATCTCCACGGGCATTTTCGCTTTTGGCACGGGGCCGATCCTCTTCTTGTGAGGCATCCAAGCAGTCTTGCCATCGATACCTCTCGATAGGGAGGGGCATCGAAGCCTGTCCAATTCCACACCTATCGATACACATCGATATCCCTCGGAAGCGATAAGATCGCTACCGATGGATATCGATGGCTAGCGATAGGCAGCGGGAGCTGCCGATCTCGAGAGGCATGCAGAGCTTGCGGGCTGTGGGCCGTGTTGCTCCTGGGAGGCCCCGAGGCCTCTCGACATTGACCGTTTTGGGGATCGAGGGCCCTTCTGGAGCATTGATTTCCATAGGCATGGTGCGGGAACGACACACAGAGAGAGCGAGCCCTCTCGCTCTGCCTCAGAAGCTGTTGAGCTCCACAGCTCCGTAGCCAGCGGGAGGCATCGAGAGCGAGAGGCGTGCCTAACTCTCAATGCCTAGCGATGGCTGTCGATCTCCACGGGCATTTTCGCTTTTGGCACGGGGCCGATCCTCTTCTTGTGAGGCATCCAAGCAATCCCGCCATCGATACCTCTCGATAGGGAGGGGCATCGAAGCCTGTCCAATTCCACACCTATCGATACACATCGATATCCCTCGGAAGCGATAAGATTGCTACCGATGGATATCGATGGCTAGCGATAGGCAGCGGGAGCTGCCGATCTCGAGAGGCATGCAGAGCTTGCGGGCTGTGGGCCGTGTTGCTCTTGGGAGGCCCCGAGACCTCTCGACATTGACCGTTTTGGGGATCGAGGGCCCTTCTGGAGCATTGATTTCCGTAGGCATGGTGCGGGAACGACACGCAGAGAGAGCGAGCCCTCTCGCTCTGCCTCAGAAGCTGTTAATCTCCACAGCTCCGTAGCCAGCGGGAGGCATTGAGAGCGAGAGGCGTGCCTAACTCTCAATGCCTAGCGATGGCTGTCGATCTCCACGGGCATTTTCGCTTTTGGCACGGGGCCGATCCTCTTCTTGTGAGGCATCCAAGCAGTCTCGCCATCGATACCTCTCGATAGGGAGGGGCATCGAAGCCTGTCCAATTCCACACCTATCGATACACATTGATATCCCTCGGAAGCGATAAGATCGCTACCGATGGATATCGATGGCTAGCGATAGGCAGCGGGAGCTGCCGATCTCGAGAGGCATGCAGAGCTTGCGGGCTGTGGGCCGTGTTGCTCTTGGGAGGCCCCGAGGCCTCTCGACATTGACCATTTTGGGGATCGAGGGCCCTTCTGGAGCATTGATTTCCATAGGCATGGTGCGGGAACGACACGCAGAGAGAGCGAGCCCTCTCGCTCTGCCTCAGAAGCTGTCGATCTCCACAGCTCCGTAGCCAGCGGGAGGCATCAATAACGGGAGACGTACCTAACTCTCGATGCCTAGCGATGGCTGTCGATCTCCACGGGCATTTTCGCTTTTGGCACGGGGCCGATCCTCTTCTTGTGAGGCATCCAAACGGTCTCACCATCAATACCTCTCGATAGGGAGGGGCATCGAAGCCTGTCCAATTCCACACCTATTGATACACATCGATATCCCTCGGAAGCGAGAAGATCGCTACCGATGGATATCGATGGCTAGCGATAGGCAGCGGGAGCTGCCGATCTCGAGAGGCATGCAGAGCTTGCGGGCTGTGGGCCGTGTTGCTCTTGGGAGGCCCCGAGACCTCTCGACATTGACCATTTTGGGGATCGAGGGCCCTTCTGGAGCATTGATTTCCATAGGCATGGTGCGGGAACGACACGCAGAGAGAGTGAGCCCTCTCGCTCTGCCTCAGAAGCTGTCGATCTCCACAGCTCCGTAGCCAGCGGGAGGCATCGAGAGCGAGAGGCGTGCCTAACTCTCGATGCCTAGCGATGGCTGTCGATCTCCACGGGCATTTTCGCTTTTGGCACGGGGCCGATCCTCTTCTTGTGAGGCATCCAAGCAATCCCGCCATCGATACCTCTCGATAGGGAGGGGCATCGAAGCCTGTCCAATTCCACACCTATCGATACACATCGATATCCCTCGGAAGCGAGAAGATTGCTACCGATGGATATCGATGGCTAGCGATAGGCAGCGGGAGCTGCCGATCTCGAGAGGCATGCAGAGCTTGCGGGCTGTGGGCCGTGTTGCTCCTGGGAGGCCCCAAGGCCTCTCGACATTGACCGTTTTGGGGATCGAGGGCCCTTCTGGAGCATTGATTTCCATAGGCATGGTGCGGGAACGACACGCAGAGAGAGCGAGCCCTCTCGCTCTGCCTCAGAAGCTGTTGAGCTCCACAGCTCCGTAGCCAGCGGGAGGCATCGAGAGCGAGAAGCGTGCCTAACTCTCAATGCCTAGCGATGGCTGTCGATCTCCACGGGCATTTTCGCTTTTGGCACGGGGCCGATCCTCTTCTTGTGAGGCATCCAAGCAGTCTCGCCATCGATACCTCTCGATAGGGAGGGGCATCGAAGCCTGTCCAATTCCACACCTATCGATACACATCGATATCCCTCGGAAGCGATAAGATCGCTACCGATGGATATCGATGGCTAGCGATAGGCAGCGGGAGCTGCCGATCTCGAGAGGCATGCAGAGCTTGTGGGCTGTGGGCCGTGTTGCTCTTGGGAGGCCCCGAGACCTCTCGACATTGACCATTTTGGGGATCGAGGGCCCTTCTGGAGCATTGATTTCCATAGGCATGGTGCGGGAACGACACGCAGAGAGAGCGAGCCCTCTCGCTGTGCCTCAGAAGCTGTTAATCTCCACAGCTCCGTAGCCAGCGGGAGGCATCGAGAGCGAGAGGCATGCCTAACTCTCGATGCCTAGCAATGGCTGTCGATCTCCACGGGCATTTTCGCTTTTGGCACGGGGCCGATCCTCTTCTTGTGAGGCATCCAAGCAGTCTTGCCATCGATACCTCTCGATAGGGAGGGGCATCGAAGCCTGTCCAATTCCACACCTATCGATACACATCGATATCCCTCGGAAGCGATAAGATCGCTACCGATGGATATCGATGGCTAGCGATAGGCAGCGGGAGCTGCCGATCTCGAGAGGCATGCAGAGCTTGCGGGCTGTGGGCCGTGTTGCTCCTGGGAGGCCCCGAGGCCTCTCGACATTGACCGTTTTGGGGATCGAGGGCCCTTCTGGAGCATTGATTTCCATAGGCATGGTGCGGGAACGACACACAGAGAGAGCGAGCCCTCTCGCTCTGCCTCAGAAGCTGTTGAGCTCCACAGCTCCGTAGCCAGCGGGAGGCATCGAGAGCGAGAGGCGTGCCTAACTCTCAATGCCTAGCGATGGCTGTCGATCTCCACGGGCATTTTCGCTTTTGGCACGGGGCCGATCCTCTTCTTGTGAGGCATCCAAGCAATCCCGCCATCGATACCTCTCGATAGGGAGGGGCATCGAAGCCTGTCCAATTCCACACCTATCGATACACATCGATATCCCTCGGAAGCGATAAGATTGCTACCGATGGATATCGATGGCTAGCGATAGGCAGCGGGAGCTGCCGATCTCGAGAGGCATGCAGAGCTTGCGGGCTGTGGGCCGTGTTGCTCTTGGGAGGCCCCGAGACCTCTCGACATTGACCGTTTTGGGGATCGAGGGCCCTTCTGGAGCATTGATTTCCGTAGGCATGGTGCGGGAACGACACGCAGAGAGAGCGAGCCCTCTCGCTCTGCCTCAGAAGCTGTTAATCTCCACAGCTCCGTAGCCAGCGGGAGGCATTGAGAGCGAGAGGCGTGCCTAACTCTCAATGCCTAGCGATGGCTGTCGATCTCCACGGGCATTTTCGCTTTTGGCACGGGGCCGATCCTCTTCTTGTGAGGCATCCAAGCAGTCTCGCCATCGATACCTCTCGATAGGGAGGGGCATCGAAGCCTGTCCAATTCCACACCTATCGATACACATTGATATCCCTCGGAAGCGATAAGATCGCTACCGATGGATATCGATGGCTAGCGATAGGCAGCGGGAGCTGCCGATCTCGAGAGGCATGCAGAGCTTGCGGGCTGTGGGCCGTGTTGCTCTTGGGAGGCCCCGAGGCCTCTCGACATTGACCATTTTGGGGATCGAGGGCCCTTCTGGAGCATTGATTTCCATAGGCATGGTGCGGGAACGACACGCAGAGAGAGCGAGCCCTCTCGCTCTGCCTCAGAAGCTGTCGATCTCCACAGCTCCGTAGCCAGCGGGAGGCATCAATAACGGGAGACGTACCTAACTCTCGATGCCTAGCGATGGCTGTCGATCTCCACGGGCATTTTCGCTTTTGGCACGGGGCCGATCCTCTTCTTGTGAGGCATCCAAACGGTCTCACCATCAATACCTCTCGATAGGGAGGGGCATCGAAGCCTGTCCAATTCCACACCTATTGATACACATCGATATCCCTCGGAAGCGAGAAGATCGCTACCGATGGATATCGATGGCTAGCGATAGGCAGCGGGAGCTGCCGATCTCGAGAGGCATGCAGAGCTTGCGGGCTGTGGGCCGTGTTGCTCTTGGGAGGCCCCGAGACCTCTCGACATTGACCATTTTGGGGATCGAGGGCCCTTCTGGAGCATTGATTTCCATAGGCATGGTGCGGGAACGACACGCAGAGAGAGTGAGCCCTCTCGCTCTGCCTCAGAAGCTGTCGATCTCCACAGCTCCGTAGCCAGCGGGAGGCATCGAGAGCGAGAGGCGTGCCTAACTCTCGATGCCTAGCGATGGCTGTCGATCTCCACGGGCATTTTCGCTTTTGGCACGGGGCCGATCCTCTTCTTGTGAGGCATCCAAGCAATCCCGCCATCGATACCTCTCGATAGGGAGGGGCATCGAAGCCTGTCCAATTCCACACCTATCGATACACATCGATATCCCTCGGAAGCGAGAAGATTGCTACCGATGGATATCGATGGCTAGCGATAGGCAGCGGGAGCTGCCGATCTCGAGAGGCATGCAGAGCTTGCGGGCTGTGGGCCGTGTTGCTCCTGGGAGGCCCCAAGGCCTCTCGACATTGACCGTTTTGGGGATCGAGGGCCCTTCTGGAGCATTGATTTCCATAGGCATGGTGCGGGAACGACACGCAGAGAGAGCGAGCCCTCTCGCTCTGCCTCAGAAGCTGTTGAGCTCCACAGCTCCGTAGCCAGCGGGAGGCATCGAGAGCGAGAAGCGTGCCTAACTCTCAATGCCTAGCGATGGCTGTCGATCTCCACGGGCATTTTCGCTTTTGGCACGGGGCCGATCCTCTTCTTGTGAGGCATCCAAGCAGTCTCGCCATCGATACCTCTCGATAGGGAGGGGCATCGAAGCCTGTCCAATTCCACACCTATCGATACACATTGATATCCCTCGGAAGCGATAAGATCGCTACCGATGGATATCGATGGCTAGCGATAGGCAGCGGGAGCTGCCGATCTCGAGAGGCATGCAGAGCTTGCGGGCTGTGGGCCGTGTTGCTCTTGGGAGGCCCCGAGGCCTCTCGACCTTGACCATTTTGGGGATCGAGGGCCCTTCTGGAGCATTGATTTCCATAGGCATGGTGCGGGAACGACACGCAGAGAGAGCGAGCCCTCTCGCTCTGCCTCAGAAGCTGTCGATCTCCACAGCTCCGTAGCCAGCGGGAGGCATCAATAACGAGAGACGTACCTAACTCTCGATGCCTAGCGATGGCTGTCGATCTCCACGGGCATTTTCGCTTTTGGCACGGGGCCGATCCTCTTCTTGTGAGGCATCCAAACGGTCTCACCATCAATACCTCTCGATAGGGAGGGGCATCGAAGCCTGTCCAATTCCACACCTATTGATACACATCGATATCCCTCGGAAGCGAGAAGATCGCTACCGATGGATATCGATGGCTAGCGATAGGCAGCGGGAGCTGCCGATCTCGAGAGGCATGCAGAGCTTGCGGGCTGTGGGCCGTGTTGCTCTTGGGAGGCCCCGAGACCTCTCGACATTGACCATTTTGGGGATCGAGGGCCCTTCTGGAGCATTGATTTCCATAGGCATGGTGCGGGAACGACACGCAGAGAGAGTGAGCCCTCTCGCTCTGCCTCAGAAGCTGTCGATCTCCACAGCTCCGTAGCCAGTGGGAGGCATCGAGAGCGAGAGGCGTGCCTAACTCTCGATGCCTAGCGATGGCTGTCGATCTCCACGGGCATTTTCGCTTTTGGCACGGGGCCGATCCTCTTCTTGTGAGGCATCCAAGCAATCCCGCCATCGATACCTCTCGATAGGGAGGGGCATCGAAGCCTGTCCAATTCCACACCTATCGATACACATCGATATCCCTCGGAAGCGAGAAGATTGCTACCGATGGATATCGATGGCTAGCGATAGGCAGCGGGAGCTGCCGATCTCGAGAGGCATGCAGAGCTTGCGGGCTGTGGGCCGTGTTGCTCCTGGGAGGCCCCAAGGCCTCTCGACATTGACCGTTTTGGGGATCGAGGGCCCTTCTGGAGCATTGATTTCCATAGGCATGGTGCGGGAACGACACGCAGAGAGAGCGAGCCCTCTCGCTCTGCCTCAGAAGCTGTTGAGCTCCACAGCTCCGTAGCCAGCGGGAGGCATCGAGAGCGAGAAGCGTGCCTAACTCTCAATGCCTAGCGATGGCTGTCGATCTCCACGGGCATTTTCGCTTTTGGCACGGGGCCGATCCTCTTCTTGTGAGGCATCCAAACGGTCTCACCATCAATACCTCTCGATAGGGAGGGGCATCGAAGCCTGTCCAATTCCACACCTATCGATACACATCGATATCCCTCGGAAGCGATAAGATCGCTACCGATGGATATCGATGGCTAGCGATAGGCAGCGGGAGCTGCCGATCTCGAGAGGCATGCAGAGCTTGCGGGCTGTGGGCCGTGTTGCTCCTGGGAGGCCCCGAGGCCTCTCGACATTGACCATTTTGGGGATCGAGGGCCCTTCTGGAGCATTGATTTCCATAGGCATGGTGCGGGAACGACACGCAGAGAGAGCGAGCCCTCTCGCTCTGCCTCAGAAGCTGTTGATCTCCACAGCTCCGTAGCCAGCGGGAGGCATCGAGAGCGAGAAGCGTGCCTAACTCTCAATGCCTAGCGATGGCTGTCGATCTCCACGGGCATTTTCGCTTTTGGCACGGGGCCGATCCTCTTCTTGTGAGGCATCCAAACGGTCTCACCATCAATACCTCTCGATAGGGAGGGGCATCGAAGCCTGTCCAATTCCACACCTATCGATACACATCGATATCCCTCGGAAGCGAGAAGATCGCTACCGATGGATATCGATGGCTAGCGATAGGCAGCGGGAGCTGCCGATCTCGAGAGGCATGCAGAGCTTGCGGGCTGTGGGCCGTGTTGCTCTTGGGAGGCCCCGAGGCCTCTCGACATTGACCATTTTGGGGATCGAGGGCCCTTCTGGAGCATTGATTTCCATAGGCATGGTGCGGGAACGACACACAGAGAGCGCGAGCCCTCTCGCTCTGCCTCAGAAGCTGTCGATCTCCACAGCTCCGTAGCCAGCGGGAGGCATCGAGAGCGAGAGGCGTGCCTAACTCTCAATGCCTAGCGATGGCTGTCGATCTCCACGGGCATTTTCGCTTTTGGCACGGGGCCGATCCTCTTCTTGTGAGGCATCCAAGCAATCCCGCCATCGATACCTCTCGATAGGGAGGGGCATCGAAGCCTGTCCAATTCCACACCTATCGATACACATCGATATCCCTCGGAAGCGAGAAGATTGCTACCGATGGATATCGATGGCTAGCGATAGGCAGCGGGAGCTGCCGATCTCGAGAGGCATGCAGAGCTTGCGGGCTGTGGGCCGTGTTGCTCTTGGGAGGCCCCGAGACCTCTCGACATTGACCCTTTTGGGGATCGAGGGCCCTTCTGGAGCATTGATTTCCGTAGGCATGGTGCGGGAACGACACACAGAGAGAGCGAGCCCTCTCGCTCTGCCTCAGAAGCTGTTAATCTCCACAGCTCCGTAGCCAGCGGGAGGCATCAATAACGAGAGACGTACCTAACTCTCGATGCCTAGCAATGGCTGTCGATCTCCACGGGCATTTTCGCTTTTGGCACGGGGCCGATCCTCTTCTTGTGAGGCATCCAAGCAGTCTTGCCATCGATACCTCTCGATAGGGAGGGGCATCGAAGCCTGTCCAATTCCACACCTATCGATACACATCGATATCCCTCGGAAGCGATAAGATCGCTACCGATGGATATCGATGGCTAGCGATAGGCAGCGGGAGCTGCCGATCTCGAGAGGCATGCAGAGCTTGCGGGCTGTGGGCCGTGTTGCTCCTGGGAGGCCCCGAGGCCTCTCGACATTGACCATTTTGGGGATCGAGGGCCCTTCTGGAGCATTGATTTCCATAGGCATGGTGCGGGAACGACACACAGAGAGCGCGAGCCCTCTCGCTCTGCCTCAGAAGCTGTCGATCTCCACAGCTCCGTAGCCAGCGGGAGGCATCGAGAGCGAGAGGCGTGCCTAACTCTCAATGCCTAGCAATGGCTGTCGATCTCCACGGGCATTTTCGCTTTTGGCACGGGGCCGATCCTCTTCTTGTGAGGCATCCAAGCAGTCTTGCCATCGATACCTCTCGATAGGGAGGGGCATCGAAGCCTGTCCAATTCCACACCTATCGATACACATCGATATCCCTCGGAAGCGATAAGATCGCTACCGATGGATATCGATGGCTAGCGATAGGCAGCGGGAGCTGCCGATCTCGAGAGGCATGCAGAGCTTGCGGGCTGTGGGCCGTGTTGCTCCTGGGAGGCCCCGAGGCCTGTCGACATTGACCATTTTGGGGATCGAGGGCCCTTCTGGAGCATTGATTTCCATAGGCATGGTGCGGGAACGACACACAGAGAGAGCGAGCCCTCTCGCTCTGCCTCAGAAGCTGTCGATCTCCACAGCTCCGTAGCCAGCGGGAGGCATCGAGAGCGAGAGGCGTGCCTAACTCTCGATGCCTAGCGATGGCTGTCGATCTCCACGGGCATTTTCGCTTTTGGCACGGGGCCGATCCTCTTCTTGTGAGGCATCCAAATGGTCTCACCATCAATACCTCTCGATAGGGAGGGGCATCGAAGCCTGTCCAATTCCACACCTATCGATACACATCGATATCCCTCGGAAGCGAGAAGATCGCTACCGATGGATATCGATGGCTAGCGATAGGCAGCGGGAGCTGCCGATCTCGAGAGGCATGCAGAGCTTGCGGGCTGTGGGCCGTGTTGCTCCTGGGAGGCCCCGAGACCTCTCGACATTGACCATTTTGGGGATCGAGGGCCCTTCTGGAGCATTGATTTCCATAGGCATGGTGCGGGAACGACACGCAGAGAGAGCGAGCCCTCTCGCTCTGCCTCAGAAGCTGTCGATCTCCACAGCTCCGTAGCCAGCGGGAGGCATCGAGAGCGAGAGGCGTGCCTAACTCTCAATGCCTAGCGATGGCTGTCGATCTCCACGGGCATTTTCGCTTTTGGCACGGGGCCGATCCTCTTCTTGTGAGGCATCCAAGCAGTCTTGCCATCGATACCTCTCGATAGGGAGGGGCATCGAAGCCTGTCCAATTCCACACCTATCGATACACATCGATATCCCTCGGAAGCGATAAGATTGCTACCGATGGATATCGATGGCTAGCGATAGGCAGCGGGAGCTGCCGATCTCGAGAGGCATGCAGAGCTTGCGGGCTGTGGGCCGTGTTGCTCTTGGGAGGCCCCGAGACCTCTCGACATTGACCATTTTGGGGATCGAGAGCCCTTCTGGAGCATTGATTTCCATAGGCATGGTGCGGGAACGACACGCAGAGAGAGCGAGCCCTCTCGCTGTGCCTCAGAAGCTGTTGAGCTCCACAGCTCCGTAGCCAGCGGGAGGCATCGAGAGCGAGAGGCGTGCCTAACTCTCAATGCCTAGCGATGGCTGTCGATCTCCACGGGCATTTTCGCTTTTGGCACGGGGCCGATCCTCTTCTTGTGAGGCATCCAAGCAATCCCGCCATCGATACCTCTCGATAGGGAGGGGCATCGAAGCCTGTCCAATTCCACACCTATCGATACACATCGATATCCCTCGGAAGCGATAAGATCGCTACCGATGGATATCGATGGCTAGCGATAGGCAGCGGGAGCTGCCGATCTCGAGAGGCATGCAGAGCTTGCGGGCTGTGGGCCGTGTTGCTCTTGGGAGGCCCCGAGACCTCTCGACATTGACCATTTTGGGGATCGAGAGCCCTTCTGGAGCATTGATTTCCATAGGCATGGTGCGGGAACGACACGCAGAGAGCGCGAGCCCTCTCGCTCTGCCTCAGAAGCTGTTGAGCTCCACAGCTCCGTAGCCAGCGGGAGGCATCGAGAGCGAGAGGCGTGCCTAACTCTCAATGCCTAGCGATGGCTGTCGATCTCCACGGGCATTTTCGCTTTTGGCACGGGGCCGATCCTCTTCTTGTGAGGCATCCAAGCAGTCTCGCCATCGATACCTCTCGATAGGGAGGGGCATCGAAGCCTGTCCAATTCCACACCTATCGATACACATTGATATCCCTCGGAAGCGATAAGATCGCTACCGATGGATATCGATGGCTAGCGATAGGCAGCGGGAGCTGCCGATCTCGAGAGGCATGCAGAGCTTGCGGGCTGTGGGCCGTGTTGCTCTTGGGAGGCCCCGAGACCTCTCGACATTGACCATTTTGGGGATCGAGGGCCCTTCTGGAGCATTGATTTCCATAGGCATGGTGCGGGAACGACACGCAGAGAGAGCGAGCCCTCTCGCTCTGCCTCAGAAGCTGTCGATCTCCACAGCTCCGTAGCCAGCGGGAGGCATCAATAACGAGAGACGTACCTAACTCTCGATGCCTAGCGATGGCTGTCGATCTCCACGGGCATTTTCGCTTTTGGCACGGGGCCAATCCTCTTCTTGTGAGGCATCCAAACGGTCTCACCATCAATACCTCTCGATAGGGAGGGGCATCGAAGCCTGTCCAATTCCACACCTATCGATACACATCGATATCCCTCGGAAGCGATAAGATCGCTACCGATGGATATCGATGGCTAGCGATAGGCAGCGGGAGCTGCCGATCTCGAGAGGCATGCAGAGTTTGCGGGCTGTGGGCCGTGTTGCTCCTGGGAGGCCCCGAGGCCTCTCGACATTGACCGTTTTGGGGATCGAGGGCCCTTCTGGAGCATTGATTTCCATAGGCATGGTGCGGGAACGACACGCAGAGAGAGCGAGCCCTCTCGCTCTGCCTCAGAAGCTGTCGATCTCCACAGCTCCGTAGCCAGCGGGAGGCATCGAGAGCGAGAGGCGTGCCTAACTCTCAATGCCTAGCGATGGCTGTCGATCTCCACGGGCATTTTCGCTTTTGGCACGGGGCCGATCCTCTTCTTGTGAGGCATCCAAGCAGTCTTGCCATCGATACCTCTCGATAGGGAGGGGCATCGAAGCCTGTCCAATTCCACACCTATCGATACACATCGATATCCCTCGGAAGCGAGAAGATCGCTACCGATGGATATCGATGGCTAGCGATAGGCAGCGGGAGCTGCCGATCTCGAGAGGCATGCAGAGCTTGCGGGCTGTGGGCCGTGTTGCTCTTGGGAGGCCCCGAGACCTCTCGACATTGACCATTTTGGGGATCGAGGGCCCTTCTGGAGCATTGATTTCCATAGGCATGGTGCGGGAACGACACGCAGAGAGAGCGAGCCCTCTCGCTGTGCCTCAGAAGCTGTTGAGCTCCACAGCTCCGTAGCCAGCGGGAGGCATCGAGAGCGAGAGGCATGCCTAACTCTCAATGCCTAGCGATGGCTGTCGATCTCCACGGGCATTTTCGCTTTTGGCACGGGGCCGATCCTCTTCTTGTGAGGCATCCAAGCAGTCTTGCCATTGATACCTCTCGATAGGGAGGGGCATCGAAGCCTGTCCAATTCCACACCTATCGATACACATCGATATCCCTCGGAAGCGATAAGATCGCTACCGATGGATATCGATGGCTAGCGATAGGCAGCGGGAGCTGCCGATCTCGAGAGGCATGCAGAGTTTGCGGGCTGTGGGCCGTGTTGCTCCTGGGAGGCCCCGAGGCCTCTCGACATTGACCGTTTTGGGGATCGAGGGCCCTTCTGGAGCATTGATTTCCATAGGCATGGTGCGGGAACGACACACAGAGAGAGCGAGCCCTCTCGCTCTGCCTCAGAAGCTGTCGATCTCCACAGCTCCGTAGCCAGCGGGAGGCATCGAGAGCGAGAGGCGTGCCTAACTCTCAATGCCTAGCGATGGCTGTCGATCTCCACGGGCATTTTCGCTTTTGGCACGGGGCCGATCCTCTTCTTGTGAGGCATCCAAGCAGTCTTGCCATCGATACCTCTCGATAGGGAGGGGCATCGAAGCCTGTCCAATTCCACACCTATCGATACACATCGATATCCCTCGGAAGCGAGAAGATCGCTACCGATGGATATCGATGGCTAGCGATAGGCAGCGGGAGCTGCCGATCTCGAGAGGCATGCAGAGCTTGCGGGCTGTGGGCCGTGTTGCTCTTGGGAGGCCCCGAGACCTCTCGACATTGACCATTTTGGGGATCGAGGGCCCTTCTGGAGCATTGATTTCCATAGGCATGGTGCGGGAACGACACGCAGAGAGAGCGAGCCCTCTCGCTGTGCCTCAGAAGCTGTTGAGCTCCACAGCTCCGTAGCCAGCGGGAGGCATCGAGAGCGAGAGGCATGCCTAACTCTCAATGCCTAGCGATGGCTGTCGATCTCCACGGGCATTTTCGCTTTTGGCACGGGGCCGATCCTCTTCTTGTGAGGCATCCAAGCAGTCTTGCCATCGATACCTCTCGATAGGGAGGGGCATCGAAGCCTGTCCAATTCCACACCTATCGATACACATCGATATCCCTTGGAAGCGATAAGATCGCTACCGATGGATATCGATGGCTAGCGATAGGCAGCGGGAGCTGCCGATCTCGAGAGGCATGCAGAGCTTGCGGGCTGTGGGCCGTGTTGCTCTTGGGAGGCCCCGAGACCTCTCGACATTGACCATTTTGGGGATCGAGGGCCCTTCTGGAGCATTGATTTCCATAGGCATGGTGCGGGAACGACACGCAGAGAGAGCGAGCCCTCTCGCTCTGCCTCAGAAGCTGTCGATCTCCACAGCTCCGTAGCCAGCGGGAGGCATCGAGAGCGAGAGGCGTGCCTAACTCTCGATGCCTAGCGATGGCTGTCGATCTCCACGGGCATTTTCGCTTTTGGCACGGGGCCGATCCTCTTCTTGTGAGGCATCCAAGCAGTCTTGCCATCGATACCTCTCGATAGCGAGGGGCATCGAAGCCTGTCCAATTCCACACCTATCGATACACATCGATATCCCTCGGAAGCGAGAAGATCGCTACCGATGGATATCGATGGCTAGCGATAGGCAGCGGGAGCTGTCGATCTCGAGAGGCATGCAGAGCTTGCGGGCTGTGGGCCGTGTTGCTCTTGGGAGGCCCCGAGACCTCTCGACATTGACCATTTTGGGGATCGAGGGCCCTTCTGGAGCATTGATTTCCATAGGCATGGTGCGGGAACGACACGCAGAGAGCGCGAGCCCTCTCGCTCTGCCTCAGAAGATGTTGAGCTCCACAGCTCCGTAGCCAGCGGGAGGCATCGAGAGCGAGAGGCGTGCCTAACTCTCAATGCCTAGCGATGGCTGTCGATCTCCACGGGCATTTTCGCTTTTGGCACGGGGCCGATCCTCTTCTTGTGAGGTATCCAAGCAATCCCGCCATCGATACCTCTCGATAGGGAGGGGCATCGAAGCCTGTCCAATTCCACACCTATCGATACACATCGATATCCCTCGGAAGCGAGAAGATCGCTACCGATGGATATCGATGGCTAGCGATAGGCAGCGGGAGCTGCCGATCTCGAGAGGCATGCAGAGCTTGCGGGCTGTGGGCCGTGTTGCTCTTGGGAGGCCCCGAGACCTCTCGACATTGACCGTTTTGGGGATCGAGGGCCCTTCTGGAGCATTGATTTCCATAGGCATGGTGCGGGAACGACACGCAGAGAGAGCGAGCCCTCTCGCTCTGCCTCAGAAGCTGTTAATCTCCACAGCTCCGTAGCCAGGGGGAGGCATTGAGAGCGAGAGGCGTGCCTAACTCTCGATGCCTAGCGATGGCTGTCGATCTCCACGGGCATTTTCGCTTTTGGCACGGGGCCGATCCTCTTCTTGTGAGGCATCCAAGCAGTCTCGCCATCGATACCTCTCGATAGGGAGGGGCATCGAAGCCTGTCCAATTCCACACCTATCGATACACATTGATATCCCTCGGAAGCGATAAGATCGCTACCGATGGATATCGATGGCTAGCGATAGGCAGCGGGAGCTGTCGATCTCGAGAGGCATGCAGAGCTTGCGGGCTGTGGGCCGTGTTGCTCTTGGGAGGCCCCGAGGCCTCTCGACATTGACCATTTTGGGGATCGAGGGCCCTTCTGGAGCATTGATTTCCATAGGCATGGTGCGGGAACGACACGCAGAGAGAGCGAGCCCTCTCGCTCTGCCTCAGAAGCTGTTAATCTCCACAGCTCCGTAGCCAGGGGGAGGCATTGAGAGCGAGAGGCGTGCCTAACTCTCGATGCCTAGCGATGGCTGTCGATCTCCACGGGCATTTTCGCTTTTGGCACGGGGCCGATCCTCTTCTTGTGAGGCA
This sequence comes from Dromaius novaehollandiae, assembly GCF_036370855.1. Lineage (NCBI taxonomy): Eukaryota > Metazoa > Chordata > Aves > Casuariiformes > Dromaiidae > Dromaius > Dromaius novaehollandiae. The sequence goes on along the minus strand of NC_088098.1, from coordinate 83,561,698 downwards.
TCCAAGCAGTCTCGCCATCGATACCTCTCGATAGGGAGGGGCATCGAAGCCTGTCCAATTCCACACCTATCGATACACATTGATATCCCTCGGAAGCGATAAGATCGCTACCGATGGATATCGATGGCTAGCGATAGGCAGCGGGAGCTGTCGATCTCGAGAGGCATGCAGAGCTTGCGGGCTGTGGGCCGTGTTGCTCTTGGGAGGCCCCGAGGCCTCTCGACATTGACCATTTTGGGGATCGAGGGCCCTTCTGGAGCATTGATTTCCATAGGCATGGTGCGGGAACGACACGCAGAGAGAGCGAGCCCTCTCGCTCTGCCTCAGAAGCTGTTGAGCTCCACAGCTCCGTAGCCAGCGGGAGGCATCGAGAGCGAGAGGCATGCCTAACTCTCAATGCCTAGCGATGGCTGTCGATCTCCACGGGCATTTTCGCTTTTGGCACGGGGCCGATCCTCTTCTTGTGAGGCATCCAAGCAGTCTTGCCATCGATACCTCTCGATAGGGAGGGGCATCGAAGCCTGTCCAATTCCACACCTATCGATACACATCGATATCCCTTGGAAGCGATAAGATCGCTACCGATGGATATCGATGGCTAGCGATAGGCAGCGGGAGCTGCCGATCTCGAGAGGCATGCAGAGCTTGCGGGCTGTGGGCCGTGTTGCTCTTGGGAGGCCCCGAGGCCTCTCGACATTGACCATTTTGGGGATCGAGGGCCCTTCTGGAGCATTGATTTCCATAGGCATGGTGCGGGAACGACACGCAGAGAGCGCGAGCCCTCTCGCTCTGCCTCAGAAGATGTTGAGCTCCACAGCTCCGTAGCCAGCGGGAGGCATCGAGAGCGAGAGGCGTGCCTAACTCTCAATGCCTAGCGATGGCTGTCGATCTCCACGGGCATTTTCGCTTTTGGCACGGGGCCGATCCTCTTCTTGTGAGGTATCCAAGCAATCCCGCCATCGATACCTCTCGATAGGGAGGGGCATCGAAGCCTGTCCAATTCCACACCTATCGATACACATCGATATCCCTCGGAAGCGATAAGATCGCTACCGATGGATATCGATGGCTAGCGATAGGCAGCGGGAGCTGCCGATCTCGAGAGGCATGCAGAGCTTGCGGGCTGTGGGCCGTGTTGCTCTTGGGAGGCCCCGAGACCTCTCGACATTGACCGTTTTGGGGATCGAGGGCCCTTCTGGAGCATTGATTTCCATAGGCATGGTGCGGGAACGACACGCAGAGAGAGCGAGCCCTCTCGCTCTGCCTCAGAAGCTGTTAATCTCCACAGCTCCGTAGCCAGGGGGAGGCATTGAGAGCGAGAGGCGTGCCTAACTCTCGATGCCTAGCGATGGCTGTCGATCTCCACGGGCATTTTCGCTTTTGGCACGGGGCCGATCCTCTTCTTGTGAGGCATCCAAGCAGTCTCGCCATCGATACCTCTCGATAGGGAGGGGCATCGAAGCCTGTCCAATTCCACACCTATCGATACACATCGATATCCCTTGGAAGCGATAAGATCGCTACCGATGGATATCGATGGCTAGCGATAGGCAGCGGGAGCTGCCGATCTCGAGAGGCATGCAGAGCTTGCGGGCTGTGGGCCGTGTTGCTCTTGGGAGGCCCCGAGGCCTCTCGACATTGACCATTTTGGGGATCGAGGGCCCTTCTGGAGCATTGATTTCCATAGGCATGGTGCGGGAACGACACGCAGAGAGAGCGAGCCCTCTCGCTCTGCCTCAGAAGCTGTTAATCTCCACAGCTCCGTAGCCAGCGGGAGGCATCGAGAGCGAGAGGCGTGCCTAACTCTCAATGCCTAGCGATGGCTGTCGATCTCCACGGGCATTTTCGCTTTTGGCACGGGGCCGATCCTCTTCTTGTGAGGCATCCAAACGGTCTCACCATCAATACCTCTCGATAGGGAGGGGCATCGAAGCCTGTCCAATTCCACACATATCGATACACATCGATATCCCTCGGAAGCGATAAGATCGCTACCGATGGATATCGATGGCTAGCGATGGGCAGCGGGAGCTGCCGATCTCGAGAGGCATGCAGAGCTTGCGGGCTGTGGGCCGTGTTGCTCCTGGGAGGCCCCGAGGCCTCTCGACATTGACCGTTTTGGGGATCGAGGGCCCTTCTGGAGCATTGATTTCCATAGGCATGGTGCAGGAACGACACGCAGAGAGCGCGAGCCCTCTCGCTGTGCCTCAGAAGCTGTTGAGCTCCACAGCTCCGTAGCCAGCGGGAGGCATCGAGAGCGAGAGGCGTGCCTAACTCTCAATGCCTAGCGATGGCTGTCGATCTCCACGGGCATTTTCGCTTTTGGCACGGGGCCGATCCTCTTCTTGTGAGGCATCCAAGCAGTCTTGCCATCGATACCTCTCGATAGCGAGGGGCATCGAAGCCTGTCCAATTCCACACCTATCGATACACATCGATATCCCTCGGAAGCGAGAAGATTGCTACCGATGGATATCGATGGCTAGCGATAGGCAGCGGGAGCTGCCGATCTCGAGAGGCATGCAGAGCTTGCGGGCTGTGGGCCGTGTTGCTCTTGGGAGGCCCCGAGACCTCTCGACATTGACCGTTTGGGGGATCGAGGGCCCTTCTGGAGCATTGATTTCCATAGGCATGGTGCGGGAACGACACGCAGAGAGAGCGAGCCCTCTCGCTCTGCCTCAGAAGCTGTTAATCTCCACAGCTCCGTAGCCAGCGGGAGGCATCGAGAGCGAGAGGCGTGCCTAACTCTCAATGCCTAGCGATGGCTGTCGATCTCCACGGGCATTTTCGCTTTTGGCACGGGGCCGATCCTCTTCTTGTGAGGCATCCAAGCAGTCTTGCCATCGATACCTCTCGATAGGGAGGGGCATCGAAGCCTGTCCAATTCCACACCTATCGATACACATCGATATCCCTCGGAAGCGATAAGATCGCTACCGATGGATATCGATGGCTAGCGATAGGCAGCGGGAGCTGCCGATCTCGAGAGGCATGCAGAGCTTGCGGGCTGTGGGCCGTGTTGCTCTTGGGAGGCCCCGAGACCTCTCGACATTGACCATTTTGGGGATCGAGGGCCCTTCTGGAGCATTGATTTCCATAGGCATGGTGCGGGAACGACACGCAGAGAGAGCGAGCCCTCTCGCTCTGCCTCAGAAGCTGTTGAGCTCCACAGCTCCGTAGCCAGCGGGAGGCATCGAGAGCGAGAGGCGTGCCTAACTCTCAATGCCTAGCGATGGCTGTCGATCTCCACGGGCATTTTCGCTTTTGGCACGGGGCCAATCCTCTTCTTGTGAGGCATCCAAGCAGTCTTGCCATCGATACCTCTCGATAGGGAGGGGCATCGAAGCCTGTCCAATTCCACACCTATCGATACACATCGATATCCCTCGGAAGCGATAAGATCGCTACCGATGGATATCGATGGCTAGCGATAGGCAGCGGGAGCTGCCGATCTCGAGAGGCATGCAGAGCTTGCGGGCTGTGGGCCGTGTTGCTCTTGGGAGGCCCCGAGGCCTCTCGACATTGACCATTTTGGGGATCGAGGGCCCTTCTGGAGCATTGATTTCCATAGGCATGGTGCGGGAACGACACACAGAGAGAGCGAGCCCTCTCGCTCTGCCTCAGAAGCTGTCGATCTCCACAGCTCCGTAGCCAGCGGGAGGCATCGAGAGCGAGAGGCGTGCCTAACTCTCAATGCCTAGCGATGGCTGTCGATCTCCACGGGCATTTTCGCTTTTGGCACGGGGCCGATCCTCTTCTTGTGAGGCATCCAAGCAGTCTTGCCATCGATACCTCTCGATAGGGAGGGGCATCGAAGCCTGTCCAATTCCACACCTATCGATACACATCGATATCCCTCGGAAGCGATAAGATTGCTACCGATGGATATCGATGGCTAGCGATAGGCAGCGGGAGCTGCCGATCTCGAGAGGCATGCAGAGCTTGCGGGCTGTGGGCCGTGTTGCTCTTGGGAGGCCCCGAGACCTCTCGACATTGACCGTTTGGGGGATCGAGGGCCCTTCTGGAGCATTGATTTCCATAGGCATGGTGCGGGAACGACACGCAGAGAGAGCGAGCCCTCTCGCTCTGCCTCAGAAGCTGTCGATCGCCACAGCTCCGTAGCCAGTGGGAGGCATCGAGAGCGAGAGGCGTGCCTAACTCTCGATGCCTAGCGATGGCTGTCGATCTCCACGGGCATTTTCGCTTTTGGCACGGGGCCGATCCTCTTCTTGTGAGGCATCCAAGCAGTCTTGCCATCGATACCTCTCGATAGCGAGGGGCATCGAAGCCTGTCCAATTCCACACCTATCGATACACATCGATATCCCTCGGAAGCGATAAGATTGCTACCGATGGATATCGATGGCTAGCGATAGGCAGCGGGAGCTGCCGATCTCGAGAGGCATGCAGAGCTTGCGGGCTGTGGGCCGTGTTGCTCTTGGGAGGCCCCGAGACCTCTCGACATTGACCGTTTGGGGGATCGAGGGCCCTTCTGGAGCATTGATTTCCATAGGCATGGTGCGGGAACGACACGCAGAGAGAGCGAGCCCTCTCGCTCTGCCTCAGAAGCTGTTAATCTCCACAGCTCCGTAGCCAGCGGGAGGCATCGAGAGCGAGAGGCGTGCCTAACTCTCAATGCCTAGCGATGGCTGTCGATCTCCACGGGCATTTTCGCTTTTGGCACGGGGCCGATCCTCTTCTTGTGAGGCATCCAAGCAGTCTTGCCATCGATACCTCTCGATAGGGAGGGGCATCGAAGCCTGTCCAATTCCACACCTATCGATACACATCGATATCCCTCGGAAGCGATAAGATCGCTACCGATGGATATCGATGGCTAGCGATAGGCAGCGGGAGCTGCCGATCTTGAGAGGCATGCAGAGCTTGCGGGCTGTGGGCCGTGTTGCTCTTGGGAGGCCCCGAGGCCTCTCGACCTTGACCATTTTGGGGATCGAGGGCCCTTCTGGAGCATTGATTTCCATAGGCATGGTGCGGGAACGACACGCAGAGAGAGCGAGCCCTCTCGCTCTGCCTCAGAAGCTGTCGATCTCCACAGCTCCGTAGCCAGTGGGAGGCATCGAGAGCGAGAGGCGTGCCTAACTCTCAATGCCTAGCGATGGCTGTCGATCTCCACGGGCATTTTCGCTTTTGGCACGGGGCCGATCCTCTTCTTGTGAGGCATCCAAACGGTCTCACCACCAATACCTCTCGATAGGGAGGGGCATCGAAGCCTGTCCAATTCCACACCTATCGATACACATCGATATCCCTCGGAAGCGATAAGATCGCTACCGATGGGTATCGATGGCTAGCGATAGGCAGCGGGAGCTGCCGATCTCGAGAGGCATGCAGAGCTTGCGGGCTGTGGGCCGTGTTGCTCCTGGGAGGCCCCGAGGCCTCTCGACATTGACCATTTTGGGGATCGAGGGCCCTTCTGGAGCATTGATTTCCATAGGCATGGTGCGGGAACGACACACAGAGAGAGCGAGCCCTCTCGCTCTGCCTCAGAAGCTGTCGATCTCCACAGCTCCGTAGCCAGCGGGAGGCATCGAGAGCGAGAGGCGTGCCTAACTCTCAATGCCTAGCGATGGCTGTCGATCTCCACGGGCATTTTCGCTTTTGGCACGGGGCCGATCCTCTTCTTGTGAGGCATCCAAGCAGTCTTGCCATCGATACCTCTCGATAGCGAGGGGCATCGAAGCCTGTCCAATTCCACACCTATCGATACACATCGATATCCCTCGGAAGCGATAAGATCGCTACCGATGGATATCGATGGCTAGCGATAGGCAGCGGGAGCTGCCGATCTCGAGAGGCATGCAGAGCTTGCGGGCTGTGGGCCGTGTTGCTCTTGGGAGGCCCCGAGACCTCTCGACCTTGACCATTTTGGGGATCGAGGGCCCTTCTGGAGCATTGATTTCCATAGGCATGGTGCGGGAACGACACGCAGAGAGAGCGAGCCCTCTCGCTGTGCCTCAGAAGCTGTTAATCTCCACAGCTCCGTAGCCAGCGGGAGGCATCGAGAGCGAGAGGCGTGCCTAACTCTCAATGCCTAGCGATGGCTGTCGATCTCCACGGGCATTTTCGCTTTTGGCACGGGGCCGATCCTCTTCTTGTGAGGCATCCAAGCAGTCTTGCCATCGATACCTCTCGATAGGGAGGGGCATCGAAGCCTGTCCAATTCCACACCTATCGATACACATCGATATCCCTCGGAAGCGAGAAGATCGCTACCGATGGATATCGATGGCTAGCGATAGGCAGCGGGAGCTGCCGATCTCGAGAGGCATGCAGAGCTTGCGGGCTGTGGGCCGTGTTGCTCTTGGGAGGCCCCGAGACCTCTCGACATTGACCATTTTGGGGATTGAGGGCCCTTCTGGAGCATTGATTTCCATAGGCATGGTGCGGGAACGACACGCAGAGAGAGCGAGCCCTCTCGCTCTGCCTCAGAAGCTGTCGATCTCCACAGCTCCGTAGCCAGTGGGAGGCATCGAGAGCGAGAGGCGTGCCTAACTCTCGATGCCTAGCGATGGCTGTCGATCTCCACGGGCATTTTCGCTTTTGGCACGGGGCCGATCCTCTTCTTGTGAGGCATCCAAGCAGTCTTGCCATCGATACCTCTCGATAGGGAGGGGCATCGAAGCCTGTCCAATTCCACACCTATCGATACACATCGATATCCCTCGGAAGCGATAAGATTGCTACCGATGGATATCGATGGCTAGCGATAGGCAGCGGGAGCTGCCGATCTCGAGAGGCATGCAGAGCTTGCGGGCTGTGGGCCGTGTTGCTCTTGGGAGGCCCCGAGACCTCTCGACATTGACCGTTTGGGGGATCGAGGGCCCTTCTGGAGCATTGATTTCCATAGGCATGGTGCGGGAACGACACGCAGAGAGAGCGAGCCCTCTCGCTCTGCCTCAGAAGCTGTTAATCTCCACAGCTCCGTAGCCAGCGGGAGGCATCGAGAGCGAGAGGCGTGCCTAACTCTCAATGCCTAGCGATGGCTGTCGATCTCCACGGGCATTTTCGCTTTTGGCACGGGGCCGATCCTCTTCTTGTGAGGCATCCAAGCAGTCTTGCCATCGATACCTCTCGATAGGGAGGGGCATCGAAGCCTGTCCAATTCCACACCTATCGATACACATCGATATCCCTCGGAAGCGATAAGATCGCTACCAATGGATATCGATGGCTAGCGATAGGCAGCGGGAGCTGCCGATCTCGAGAGGCATGCAGAGCTTGCGGGCTGTGGGCCGTGTTGCTCCGGGGAGGCCCCGAGGCCTCTCGACATTGACCATTTTGGGGATCGAGGGCCCTTCTGGAGCATTGATTTCCATAGGCATGGTGCGGGAACGACACACAGAGAGAGCGAGCCCTCTCGCTCTGCCTCAGAAGCTGTCGATCTCCACAGCTCCGTAGCCAGCGGGAGGCATCGAGAGCGAGAGGCGTGCCTAACTCTCAATGCCTAGCGATGGCTGTCGATCTCCACGGGCATTTTCGCTTTTGGCACGGGGCCGATCCTCTTCTTGTGAGGCATCCAAGCAGTCTTGCCATCGATACCTCTCGATAGGGAGGGGCATCGAAGCCTGTCCAATTCCACACCTATCGATACACATCGATATCCCTCGGAAGCGATAAGATCGCTACCGATGGATATGGATGGCTAGCGATAGGCAGCGGGAGCTGCCGATCTCGAGAGGCATGCAGAGCTTGCGGGCTGTGGGCCGTGTTGCTCTTGGGAGGCCCCGAGACCTCTCGACATTGACCGTTTGGGGGATCGAGGGCCCTTCTGGAGCATTGATTTCCATAGGCATGGTGCGGGAACGACACGCAGAGAGAGCGAGCCCTCTCGCTGTGCCTCAGAAGCTGTTAATCTCCACAGCTCCGTAGCCAGCGGGAGGCATCGAGAGCGAGAGGCGTGCCTAACTCTCAATGCCTAGCGATGGCTGTCGATCTCCACGGGCATTTTCGCTTTTGGCACGGGGCCGATCCTCTTCTTGTGAGGCATCCAAGCAGTCTTGCCATCGATACCTCTCGATAGGGAGGGGCATCGAAGCCTGTCCAATTCCACACCTATCGATACACATCGATATCCCTCGGAAGCGAGAAGATCGCTACCGATGGATATCGATGGCTAGCGATAGGCAGCGGGAGCTGCCGATCTTGAGAGGCATGCAGAGCTTGCGGGCTGTGGGCCGTGTTGCTCTTGGGAGGCCCCGAGGCCTCTCGACCTTGACCATTTTGGGGATCGAGGGCCCTTCTGGAGCATTGATTTCCATAGGCATGGTGCGGGAACGACACGCAGAGAGAGCGAGCCCTCTCGCTGTGCCTCAGAAGCTGTTAATCTCCACAGCTCCGTAGCCAGCGGGAGGCATCGAGAGCGAGAGGCGTGCCTAACTCTCAATGCCTAGCGATGGCTGTCGATCTCCACGGGCATTTTCGCTTTTGGCACGGGGCCGATCCTCTTCTTGTGAGGCATCCAAGCAGTCTTGCCATCGATACCTCTCGATAGGGAGGGGCATCGAAGCCTGTCCAATTCCACACCTATCGATACACATCGATATCCCTCGGAAGCGAGAAGATCGCTACCGATGGATATCGATGGCTAGCGATAGGCAGCGGGAGCTGCCGATCTCGAGAGGCATGCAGAGCTTGCGGGCTGTGGGCCGTGTTGCTCTTGGGAGGCCCCGAGACCTCTCGACATTGACCATTTTGGGGATCGAGGGCCCTTCTGGAGCATTGATTTCCATAGGCATGGTGCGGGAACGACACGCAGAGAGAGCGAGCCCTCTCGCTCTGCCTCAGAAGCTGTCGATCTCCACAGCTCCGTAGCCAGTGGGAGGCATCGAGAGCGAGAGGCGTGCCTAACTCTCGATGCCTAGCGATGGCTGTCGATCTCCACGGGCATTTTCGCTTTTGGCACGGGGCCGATCCTCTTCTTGTGAGGCATCCAAGCAGTCTTGCCATCGATACCTCTCGATAGCGAGGGGCATCGAAGCCTGTCCAATTCCACACCTATCGATACACATCGATATCCCTCGGAAGCGATAAGATTGCTACCGATGGATATCGATGGCTAGCGATAGGCAGCGGGAGCTGCCGATCTCGAGAGGCATGCAGAGCTTGCGGGCTGTGGGCCGTGTTGCTCTTGGGAGGCCCCGAGACCTCTCGACATTGACCGTTTTGGGGATCGAGGGCCCTTCTGGAGCATTGATTTCCATAGGCATGGTGCGGGAACGACACGCAGAGAGAGCGAGCCCTCTCGCTGTGCCTCAGAAGCTGTTAATCTCCACAGCTCCGTAGCCAGCGGGAGGCATCGAGAGCGAGAGGCGTGCCTAACTCTCAATGCCTAGCGATGGCTGTCGATCTCCACGGGCATTTTCGCTTTTGGCACGGGGCCGATCCTCTTCTTGTGAGGCATCCAAGCAGTCTTGCCATCGATACCTCTCGATAGGGAGGGGCATCGAAGCCTGTCCAATTCCACACCTATCGATACACATCGATATCCCTCGGAAGCGATAAGATCGCTACCAATGGATATCGATGGCTAGCGATAGGCAGCGGGAGCTGCCGATCTTGAGAGGCATGCAGAGCTTGCGGGCTGTGGGCCGTGTTGCTCTTGGGAGGCCCCGAGGCCTCTCGACCTTGACCATTTTGGGGATCGAGGGCCCTTCTGGAGCATTGATTTCCATAGGCATGGTGCGGGAACGACACGCAGAGAGAGCGAGCCCTCTCGCTCTGCCTCAGAAGCTGTCGATCTCCACAGCTCCGTAGCCAGTGGGAGGCATCGAGAGCGAGAGGCGTGCCTAACTCTCAATGCCTAGCGATGGCTGTCGATCTCCACGGGCATTTTCGCTTTTGGCACGGGGCCGATCCTCTTCTTGTGAGGCATCCAAACGGTCTCACCACCAATACCTCTCGATAGGGAGGGGCATCGAAGCCTGTCCAATTCCACACCTATCGATACACATCGATATCCCTCGGAAGCGATAAGATCGCTACCGATGGATATCGATGGCTAGCGATAGGCAGCGGGAGCTGCCGATCTCGAGAGGCATGCAGAGCTTGCGGGCTGTGGGCCGTGTTGCTCCTGGGAGGCCCCGAGGCCTCTCGACATTGACCATTTTGGGGATCGAGGGCCCTTCTGGAGCATTGATTTCCATAGGCATGGTGCGGGAACGACACACAGAGAGAGCGAGCCCTCTCGCTCTGCCTCAGAAGCTGTCAATCTCCACAGCTCCGTAGCCAGCGGGAGGCATCGAGAGCGAGAGGCGTGCCTAACTCTCAATGCCTAGCGATGGCTGTCGATCTCCACGGGCATTTTCGCTTTTGGCACGGGGCCGATCCTCTTCTTGTGAGGCATCCAAGCAGTCTTGCCATCGATACCTCTCGATAGGGAGGGGCATCGAAGCCTGTCCAATTCCACACCTATCGATACACATCGATATCCCTCGGAAGCGATAAGATCGCTACCGATGGATATCGATGGCTAGCGATAGGCAGCGGGAGCTGCCGATCTCGAGAGGCATGCAGAGCTTGCGGGCTGTGGGCCGTGTTGCTCTTGGGAGGCCCCGAGACCTCTCGACATTGACCGTTTGGGGGATCGAGGGCCCTTCTGGAGCATTGATTTCCATAGGCATGGTGCGGGAACGACACGCAGAGAGAGCGAGCCCTCTCGCTCTGCCTCAGAAGCTGTCGATCTCCACAGCTCCGTAGCCAGCGGGAGGCATCGAGAGCGAGAGGCGTGCCTAACTCTCGATGCCTAGCGATGGCTGTCGATCTCCACGGGCATTTTCGCTTTTGGCACGGGGCCAATCCTCTTCTTGTGAGGCATCCAAACGGTCTCACCATCAATACCTCTCGATAGGGAGGGGCATCGAAGCCTGTCCAATTCCACACCTATCGATACACATCGATATCCCTCGGAAGCGATAAGATCGCTACCGATGGATATCGATGGCTAGCGATAGGCAGCGGGAGCTGCCGATCTCGAGAGGCATGCAGAGCTTGCGGGCTGTGGGCCGTGTTGCTCTTGGGAGGCCCCGAGGCCTCTCGACCTTGACCATTTTGGGGATCGAGGGCCCTTCTGGAGCATTGATTTCCATAGGCATGGTGCGGGAACGACACGCAGAGAGAGCGAGCCCTCTCGCTGTGCCTCAGAAGCTGTTAATCTCCACAGCTCCGTAGCCAGCGGGAGGCATCGAGAGCGAGAGGCGTGCCTAACTCTCAATGCCTAGCGATGGCTGTCGATCTCCACGGGCATTTTCGCTTTTGGCACGGGGCCGATCCTCTTCTTGTGAGGCATCCAAGCAGTCTTGCCATCGATACCTCTCGATAGGGAGGGGCATCGAAGCCTGTCCAATTCCACACCTATCGATACACATCGATATCCCTCGGAAGCGAGAAGATCGCTACCGATGGATATCGATGGCTAGCGATAGGCAGCGGGAGCTGCCGATCTCGAGAGGCATGCAGAGCTTGCGGGCTGTGGGCCGTGTTGCTCTTGGGAGGCCCCGAGACCTCTCGACATTGACCATTTTGGGGATCGAGGGCCCTTCTGGAGCATTGATTTCCATAGGCATGGTGCGGGAACGACACGCAGAGAGAGCGAGCCCTCTCGCTCTGCCTCAGAAGCTGTCGATCTCCACAGCTCCGTAGCCAGCGGGAGGCATCGAGAGCGAGAGGCGTGCCTAACTCTCGATGCCTAGCGATGGCTGTCGATCTCCACGGGCATTTTCGCTTTTGGCACGGGGCCGATCCTCTTCTTGTGAGGCATCCAAGCAGTCTTGCCATCGATACCTCTCGATAGCGAGGGGCATCGAAGCCTGTCCAATTCCACACCTATCGATACACATCGATATCCCTCGGAAGCGATAAGATTGCTACCGATGGATATCGATGGCTAGCGATAGGCAGCGGGAGCTGCCGATCTCGAGAGGCATGCAGAGCTTGCGGGCTGTGGGCCGTGTTGCTCTTGGGAGGCCCCGAGACCTCTCGACATTGACCGTTTGGGGGATCGAGGGCCCTTCTGGAGCATTGATTTCCATAGGCATGGTGCGGGAACGACACGCAGAGAGAGCGAGCCCTCTCGCTCTGCCTCAGAAGCTGTTAATCTCCACAGCTCCGTAGCCAGCGGGAGGCATCGAGAGCGAGAGGCGTGCCTAACTCTCAATGCCTAGCGATGGCTGTCGATCTCCACGGGCATTTTCGCTTTTGGCACGGGGCCGATCCTCTTCTTGTGAGGCATCCAAGCAGTCTTGCCATCGATACCTCTCGATAGCGAGGGGCATCGAAGCCTGTCCAATTCCACACCTATCGATACACATCGATATCCCTCGGAAGCGATAAGATCGCTACCAATGGATATCGATGGCTAGCGATAGGCAGCGGGAGCTGCCGATCTTGAGAGGCATGCAGAGCTTGCGGGCTGTGGGCCGTGTTGCTCTTGGGAGGCCCCGAGGCCTCTCGACCTTGACCATTTTGGGGATCGAGGGCCCTTCTGGAGCATTGATTTCCATAGGCATGGTGCGGGAACGACACGCAGAGAGAGCGAGCCCTCTCGCTCTGCCTCAGAAGCTGTCGATCTCCACAGCTCCGTAGCCAGTGGGAGGCATCGAGAGCGAGAGGCGTGCCTAACTCTCGATGCCTAGCGATGGCTGTCGATCTCCACGGGCATTTTCGCTTTTGGCACGGGGCCGATCCTCTTCTTGTGAGGCATCCAAACGGTCTCACCATCAATACCTCTCGATAGGGAGGGGCATCGAAGCCTGTCCAATTCCACACCTATCGATACACATCGATATCCCTCGGAAGCGATAAGATCGCTACCGATGGATATCGATGGCTAGCGATAGGCAGCGGGAGCTGCCGATCTCGAGAGGCATGCAGAGCTTGCGGGCTGTGGGCCGTGTTGCTCCTGGGAGGCCCCGAGGCCTCTCGACATTGACCATTTTGGGGATCGAGGGCCCTTCTGGAGCATTGATTTCCATAGGCATGGTGCGGGAACGACACACAGAGAGAGCGAGCCCTCTCGCTCTGCCTCAGAAGCTGTCGATCTCCACAGCTCCGTAGCCAGCGGGAGGCATCGAGAGCGAGAGGCGTGCCTAACTCTCAATGCCTAGCGATGGCTGTCGATCTCCACGGGCATTTTCGCTTTTGGCACGGGGCCGATCCTCTTCTTGTGAGGCATCCAAGCAGTCTTGCCATCGATACCTCTCGATAGCGAGGGGCATCGAAGCCTGTCCAATTCCACACCTATCGATACACATCGATACCCCTCGGAAGCGATAAGATCGCTACCGATGGATATCGATGGCTAGCGATAGGCAGCGGGAGCTGCCGATCTCGAGAGGCATGCAGAGCTTGCGGGCTGTGGGCCGTGTTGCTCTTGGGAGGCCCCGAGACCTCTCGACATTGACCGTTTGGGGGATCGAGGGCCCTTCTGGAGCATTGATTTCCATAGGCATGGTGCGGGAACGACACGCAGAGAGAGCGAGCCCTCTCGCTGTGCCTCAGAAGCTGTTAATCTCCACAGCTCCGTAGCCAGCGGGAGGCATCGAGAGCGAGAGGCGTGCCTAACTCTCAATGCCTAGCGATGGCTGTCGATCTCCACGGGCATTTTCGCTTTTGGCACGGGGCCGATCCTCTTCTTGTGAGGCATCCAAGCAGTCTTGCCATCGATACCTCTCGATAGGGAGGGGCATCGAAGCCTGTCCAATTCCACACCTATCGATACACATCGATATCCCTCGGAAGCGATAAGATCGCTACCGATGGATATCGATGGCTAGCGATAGGCAGCGGGAGCTGCCGATCTCGAGAGGCATGCAGAGCTTGCGGGCTGTGGGCCGTGTTGCTCCTGGGAGGCCCCGAGGCCTCTCGACATTGACCATTTTGGGGATCGAGGGCCCTTCTGGAGCATTGATTTCCATAGGCATGGTGCGGGAACGACACACAGAGAGAGCGAGCCCTCTCGCTCTGCCTCAGAAGCTGTCGATCTCCACAGCTCCGTAGCCAGCGGGAGGCATCGAGAGCGAGAGGCGTGCCTAACTCTCAATGCCTAGCGATGGCTGTCGATCTCCACGGGCATTTTCGCTTTTGGCACGGGGCCGATCCTCTTCTTGTGAGGCATCCAAGCAGTCTTGCCATCGATACCTCTCGATAGCGAGGGGCATCGAAGCCTGTCCAATTCCACACCTATCGATACACATCGATACCCCTCGGAAGCGAGAAGATCGCTACCGATGGATATCGATGGCTAGCGATAGGCAGCGGGAGCTGCCGATCTCGAGAGGCATGCAGAGCTTGCGGGCTGTGGGCCGTGTTGCTCTTGGGAGGCCCCGAGACCTCTCGACATTGACCGTTTGGGGGATCGAGGGCCCTTCTGGAGCATTGATTTCCATAGGCATGGTGCGGGAACGACACGCAGAGAGAGCGAGCCCTCTCGCTGTGCCTCAGAAGCTGTTAATCTCCACAGCTCCGTAGCCAGCGGGAGGCATCGAGAGCGAGAGGCGTGCCTAACTCTCAATGCCTAGCGATGGCTGTCGATCTCCACGGGCATTTTCGCTTTTGGCACGGGGCCGATCCTCTTCTTGTGAGGCATCCAAGCAGTCTTGCCATCGATACCTCTCGATAGGGAGGGGCATCGAAGCCTGTCCAATTCCACACCTATCGATACACATCGATATCCCTCGGAAGCGATAAGATCGCTACCGATGGATATCGATGGCTAGCGATAGGCAGCGGGAGCTGCCGATCTTGAGAGGCATGCAGAGCTTGCGGGCTGTGGGCCGTGTTGCTCTTGGGAGGCCCCGAGGCCTCTCGACCTTGACCATTTTGGGGATCGAGGGCCCTTCTGGAGCATTGATTTCCATAGGCATGGTGCGGGAACGACACGCAGAGAGAGCGAGCCCTCTCGCTCTGCCTCAGAAGCTGTCGATCTCCACAGCTCCGTAACCAGCGGGAGGCATCGAGAGCGAGAGGCGTGCCTAACTCTCGATGCCTAGCGATGGCTGTCGATCTCCACGGGCATTTTCGCTTTTGGCACGGGGCCAATCCTCTTCTTGTGAGGCATCCAAACGGTCTCACCATCAATACCTCTCGATAGGGAGGGGCATCGAAGCCTGTCCAATTCCACACCTATCGATACACATCGATATCCCTCGGAAGCGAGAAGATCGCTACCGATGGATATCGATGGCTAGCGATAGGCAGCGGGAGCTGCCGATCTCGAGAGGCATGCAGAGCTTGCGGGCTGTGGGCCGTGTTGCTCCTGGGAGGCCCCGAGGCCTCTCGACATTGACCATTTTGGGGATCGAGGGCCCTTCTGGAGCATTGATTTCCATAGGCATGGTGCGGGAACGACACACAGAGAGAGCGAGCCCTCTCGCTGTGCCTCAGAAGCTGTCGATCTCCACAGCTCCGTAGCCAGCGGGAGGCATCGAGAGCGAGAGGCGTGCCTAACTCTCAATGCCTAGCGATGGCTGTCGATCTCCACGGGCATTTTCGCTTTTGGCACGGGGCCGATCCTCTTCTTGTGAGGCATCCAAGCAGTCTTGCCATCGATACCTCTCGATAGGGAGGGGCATCGAAGCCTGTCCAATTCCACACCTATCGATACACATCGATATCCCTCGGAAGCGAGAAGATCGCTACCGATGGATATCGATGGCTAGCGATAGGCAGCGGGAGCTGCCGATCTCGAGAGGCATGCAGAGCTTGCGGGCTGTGGGCCGTGTTGCTCTTGGGAGGCCCCGAGACCTCTCGACATTGACCGTTTGGGGGATCGAGGGCCCTTCTGGAGCATTGATTTCCATAGGCATGGTGCGGGAACGACACGCAGAGAGAGCGAGCCCTCTCGCTCTGCCTCAGAAGCTGTCGATCTCCACAGCTCCGTAGCCAGCGGGAGGCATCAATAACGAGAGACGTACCTAACTCTCGATGCCTAGCGATGGCTGTCGATCTCCACGGGCATTTTCGCTTTTGGCACGGGGCCAATCCTCTTCTTGTGAGGCATCCAAACGGTCTCACCATCAATACCTCTCGATAGGGAGGGGCATCGAAGCCTGTCCAATTCCACACCTATCGATACACATCGATATCCCTCGGAAGCAAGAAGATCGCTACCGATGGATATCGATGGCTAGCGATAGGCAGCGGGAGCTGCCGATCTCGAGAGGCATGCAGAGCTTGCGGGCTGTGGGCCGTGTTGCTCTTGGGAGGCCCCGAGGCCTCTCGACCTTGACCATTTTGGGGATCGAGGGCCCTTCTGGAGCATTGATTTCCATAGGCATGGTGCGGGAACGACACGCAGAGAGAGCGAGCCCTCTCGCTGTGCCTCAGAAGCTGTTAATCTCCACAGCTCCGTAGCCAGCGGGAGGCATCGAGAGCGAGAGGCGTGCCTAACTCTCAATGCCTAGCGATGGCTGTCGATCTCCACGGGCATTTTCGCTTTTGGCACGGGGCCGATCCTCTTCTTGTGAGGCATCCAAGCAGTCTTGCCATCGATACCTCTCGATAGGGAGGGGCATCGAAGCCTGTCCAATTCCACACCTATCGATACACATCGATATCCCTCGGAAGCGATAAGATCGCTACCGATGGATATCGATGGCTAGCGATAGGCAGCGGGAGCTGCCGATCTCGAGAGGCATGCAGAGCTTGCGGGCTGTGGGCCGTGTTGCTCTTGGGAGGCCCCGAGACCTCTCGACATTGACCATTTTGGGGATCGAGGGCCCTTCTGGAGCATTGATTTCCATAGGCATGGTGCGGGAACGACACGCAGAGAGAGCGAGCCCTCTCGCTCTGCCTCAGAAGCTGTCGATCTCCACAGCTCCGTAGCCAGTGGGAGGCATCGAGAGCGAGAGGCGTGCCTAACTCTCGATGCCTAGCGATGGCTGTCGATCTCCACGGGCATTTTCGCTTTTGGCACGGGGCCGATCCTCTTCTTGTGAGGCATCCAAGCAGTCTTGCCATCGATACCTCTCGATAGGGAGGGGCATCGAAGCCTGTCCAATTCCACACCTATCGATACACATCGATATCCCTCGGAAGCGATAAGATTGCTACCGATGGATATCGATGGCTAGCGATAGGCAGCGGGAGCTGCCGATCTCGAGAGGCATGCAGAGCTTGCGGGCTGTGGGCCGTGTTGCTCTTGGGAGGCCCCGAGACCTCTCGACATTGACCGTTTGGGGGATCGAGGGCCCTTCTGGAGCATTGATTTCCATAGGCATGGTGCGGGAACGACACGCAGAGAGAGCGAGCCCTCTCGCTGTGCCTCAGAAGCTGTTAATCTCCACAGCTCCGTAGCCAGCGGGAGGCATCGAGAGCGAGAGGCGTGCCTAACTCTCAATGCCTAGCGATGGCTGTCGATCTCCACGGGCATTTTCGCTTTTGGCACGGGGCCGATCCTCTTCTTGTGAGGCATCCAAGCAGTCTTGCCATCGATACCTCTCGATAGGGAGGGGCATCGAAGCCTGTCCAATTCCACACCTATCGATACACATCGATATCCCTCGGAAGCAATAAGATCGCTACCAATGGATATCGATGGCTAGCGATAGGCAGCGGGAGCTGCCGATCTTGAGAGGCATGCAGAGCTTGCGGGCTGTGGGCCGTGTTGCTCTTGGGAGGCCCCGAGGCCTCTCGACCTTGACCATTTTGGGGATCGAGGGCCCTTCTGGAGCATTGATTTCCATAGGCATGGTGCGGGAACGACACGCAGAGAGAGCGAGCCCTCTCGCTCTGCCTCAGAAGCTGTCGATCTCCACAGCTCCGTAGCCAGTGGGAGGCATCGAGAGCGAGAGGCGTGCCTAACTCTCAATGCCTAGCGATGGCTGTCGATCTCCACGGGCATTTTCGCTTTTGGCACGGGGCCGATCCTCTTCTTGTGAGGCATCCAAACGGTCTCACCACCAATACCTCTCGATAGGGAGGGGCATCGAAGCCTGTCCAATTCCACACCTATCGATACACATCGATATCCCTCGGAAGCGATAAGATCGCTACCGATGGATATCGATGGCTAGCGATAGGCAGCGGGAGCTGCCGATCTCGAGAGGCATGCAGAGCTTGCGGGCTGTGGGCCGTGTTGCTCCTGGGAGGCCCCGAGGCCTCTCGACATTGACCATTTTGGGGATCGAGGGCCCTTCTGGAGCATTGATTTCCATAGGCATGGTGCGGGAACGACACACAGAGAGAGCGAGCCCTCTCGCTCTGCCTCAGAAGCTGTCGATCTCCACAGCTCCGTAGCCAGCGGGAGGCATCGAGAGCGAGAGGCGTGCCTAACTCTCAATGCCTAGCGATGGCTGTCGATCTCCACGGGCATTTTCGCTTTTGGCACGGGGCCGATCCTCTTCTTGTGAGGCATCCAAGCAGTCTTGCCATCGATACCTCTCGATAGCGAGGGGCATCGAAGCCTGTCCAATTCCACACCTATCGATACACATCGATATCCCTCGGAAGCGATAAGATCGCTACCGATGGATATCGATGGCTAGCGATAGGCAGCGGGAGCTGCCGATCTCGAGAGGCATGCAGAGCTTGCGGGCTGTGGGCCGTGTTGCTCTTGGGAGGCCCCGAGACCTCTCGACATTGACCGTTTGGGGGATCGAGGGCCCTTCTGGAGCATTGATTTCCATAGGCATGGTGCGGGAACGACACGCAGAGAGAGCGAGCCCTCTCGCTCTGCCTCAGAAGCTGTCGATCTCCACAGCTCCGTAGCCAGCGGGAGGCATCGAGAGCGAGAGGCGTGCCTAACTCTCGATGCCTAGCGATGGCTGTCGATCTCCACGGGCATTTTCGCTTTTGGCACGGGGCCAATCCTCTTCTTGTGAGGCATCCAAACGGTCTCACCATCAATACCTCTCGATAGGGAGGGGCATCGAAGCCTGTCCAATTCCACACCTATCGATACACATCGATATCCCTCGGAAGCGATAAGATCGCTACCGATGGATATCGATGGCTAGCGATAGGCAGCGGGAGCTGCCGATCTCGAGAGGCATGCAGAGCTTGCGGGCTGTGGGCCGTGTTGCTCTTGGGAGGCCCCGAGGCCTCTCGACCTTGACCATTTTGGGGATCGAGGGCCCTTCTGGAGCATTGATTTCCATAGGCATGGTGCGGGAACGACACGCAGAGAGAGCGAGCCCTCTCGCTGTGCCTCCGAAGCTGTTAATCTCCACAGCTCCGTAGCCAGCGGGAGGCATCGAGAGCGAGAGGCGTGCCTAACTCTCAATGCCTAGCGATGGCTGTCGATCTCCACGGGCATTTTCGCTTTTGGCACGGGGCCGATCCTCTTCTTGTGAGGCATCCAAGCAGTCTTGCCATCGATACCTCTCGATAGGGAGGGGCATCGAAGCCTGTCCAATTCCACACCTATCGATACACATCGATATCCCTCGGAAGCGAGAAGATCGCTACCGATGGATATCGATGGCTAGCGATAGGCAGCGGGAGCTGCCGATCTCGAGAGGCATGCAGAGCTTGCGGGCTGTGGGCCGTGTTGCTCTTGGGAGGCCCCGAGACCTCTCGACATTGACCATTTTGGGGATCGAGGGCCCTTCTGGAGCATTGATTTCCATAGGCATGGTGCGGGAACGACACGCAGAGAGAGCGAGCCCTCTCGCTCTGCCTCAGAAGCTGTCGATCTCCACAGCTCCGTAGCCAGTGGGAGGCATCGAGAGCGAGAGGCGTGCCTAACTCTCGATGCCTAGCGATGGCTGTCGATCTCCACGGGCATTTTCGCTTTTGGCACGGGGCCGATCCTCTTCTTGTGAGGCATCCAAGCAGTCTTGCCATCGATACCTCTCGATAGCGAGGGGCATCGAAGCCTGTCCAATTCCACACCTATCGATACACATCGA
Source organism: Dromaius novaehollandiae (assembly GCF_036370855.1). NCBI lineage: Eukaryota > Metazoa > Chordata > Aves > Casuariiformes > Dromaiidae > Dromaius > Dromaius novaehollandiae. Next base: position 83,541,833 of record NC_088098.1, on the reverse strand, counting down.
TATCCCTCGGAAGCGATAAGATTGCTACCGATGGATATCGATGGCTAGCGATAGGCAGCGGGAGCTGCCGATCTCGAGAGGCATGCAGAGCTTGCGGGCTGTGGGCCGTGTTGCTCTTGGGAGGCCCCGAGACCTCTCGACATTGACCGTTTGGGGGATCGAGGGCCCTTCTGGAGCATTGATTTCCATAGGCATGGTGCGGGAACGACACGCAGAGAGAGCGAGCCCTCTCGCTCTGCCTCAGAAGCTGTTAATCTCCACAGCTCCGTAGCCAGCGGGAGGCATCGAGAGCGAGAGGCGTGCCTAACTCTCAATGCCTAGCGATGGCTGTCGATCTCCACGGGCATTTTCGCTTTTGGCACGGGGCCGATCCTCTTCTTGTGAGGCATCCAAGCAGTCTTGCCATCGATACCTCTCGATAGGGAGGGGCATCGAAGCCTGTCCAATTCCACACCTATCGATACACATCGATATCCCTCGGAAGCGATAAGATCGCTACCAATGGATATCGATGGCTAGCGATAGGCAGCGGGAGCTGCCGATCTTGAGAGGCATGCAGAGCTTGCGGGCTGTGGGCCGTGTTGCTCTTGGGAGGCCCCGAGGCCTCTCGACCTTGACCATTTTGGGGATCGAGGGCCCTTCTGGAGCATTGATTTCCATAGGCATGGTGCGGGAACGACACGCAGAGAGAGCGAGCCCTCTCGCTCTGCCTCAGAAGCTCCGAGGCCTCTCGACCTTGACCATTTTGGGGATCGAGGGCCCTTCTGGAGCATTGATTTCCATAGGCATGGTGCGGGAACGACACGCAGAGAGAGCGAGCCCTCTCGCTCTGCCTCAGAAGCTGTCGATCTCCACAGCTCCGTAGCCAGTGGGAGGCATCGAGAGCGAGAGGCGTGCCTAACTCTCAATGCCTAGCGATGGCTGTCGATCTCCACGGGCATTTTCGCTTTTGGCACGGGGCCGATCCTCTTCTTGTGAGGCATCCAAACGGTCTCACCACCAATACCTCTCGATAGGGAGGGGCATCGAAGCCTGTCCAATTCCACACCTATCGATACACATCGATATCCCTCGGAAGCGAGAAGATCGCTACCGATGGATATCGATGGCTAGCGATAGGCAGCGGGAGCTGCCGATCTCGAGAGGCATGCAGAGCTTGCGGGCTGTGGGCCGTGTTGCTCTTGGGAGGCCCCGAGACCTCTCGACATTGACCGTTCTGGGGATCGAGGGCCCTTCTGGAGCATTGATTTCCATAGGCATGGTGCGGGAACGACACGCAGAGAGAGCGAGCCCTCTCGCTCTGCCTCAGAAGCTGTCGATCTCCACAGCTCCGTAGCCAGCGGGAGGCATCGAGAGCGAGAGGCGTGCCTAACTCTCGATGCCTAGCGATGGCTGTCGATCTCCACGGGCATTTTCGCTTTTGGCACGGGGCCAATCCTCTTCTTGTGAGGCATCCAAACGGTCTCACCATCAATACCTCTCGATAGGGAGGGGCATCGAAGCCTGTCCAATTCCACACCTATCGATACACATCGATATCCCTCGGAAGCGATAAGATCGCTACCGATGGATATCGATGGCTAGCGATAGGCAGCGGGAGCTGCCGATCTCGAGAGGCATGCAGAGCTTGCGGGCTGTGGGCCGTGTTGCTCTTGGGAGGCCCCGAGGCCTCTCGACCTTGACCATTTTGGGGATCGAGGGCCCTTCTGGAGCATTGATTTCCATAGGCATGGTGCGGGAACGACACGCAGAGAGAGCGAGCCCTCTCGCTGTGCCTCAGAAGCTGTTAATCTCCACAGCTCCGTAGCCAGCGGGAGGCATCGAGAGCGAGAGGCGTGCCTAACTCTCAATGCCTAGCGATGGCTGTCGATCTCCACGGGCATTTTCGCTTTTGGCACGGGGCCGATCCTCTTCTTGTGAGGCATCCAAGCAGTCTTGCCATCGATACCTCTCGATAGGGAGGGGCATCGAAGCCTGTCCAATTCCACACCTATCGATACACATCGATATCCCTCGGAAGCGAGAAGATCGCTACCGATGGATATCGATGGCTAGCGATAGGCAGCGGGAGCTGCCGATCTCGAGAGGCATGCAGAGCTTGTGGGCTGTGGGCCGTGTTGCTCTTGGGAGGCCCCGAGACCTCTCGACATTGACCATTTTGGGGATCGAGGGCCCTTCTGGAGCATTGATTTCCATAGGCATGGTGCGGGAACGACACGCAGAGAGAGCGAGCCCTCTCGCTCTGCCTCAGAAGCTGTCGATCTCCACAGCTCCGTAGCCAGTGGGAGGCATCGAGAGCGAGAGGCGTGCCTAACTCTCGATGCCTAGCGATGGCTGTCGATCTCCACGGGCATTTTCGCTTTTGGCACGGGGCCGATCCTCTTCTTGTGAGGCATCCAAGCAGTCTTGCCATCGATACCTCTCGATAGCGAGGGGCATCGAAGCCTGTCCAATTCCACACCTATCGATACACATCGATATCCCTCGGAAGCGATAAGATTGCTACCGATGGATATCGATGGCTAGCGATAGGCAGCGGGAGCTGCCGATCTCGAGAGGCATGCAGAGCTTGCGGGCTGTGGGCCGTGTTGCTCTTGGGAGGCCCCGAGACCTCTCGACATTGACCGTTTGGGGGATCGAGGGCCCTTCTGGAGCATTGATTTCCATAGGCATGGTGCGGGAACGACACGCAGAGAGAGCGAGCCCTCTCGCTCTGCCTCAGAAGCTGTTAATCTCCACAGCTCCGTAGCCAGCGGGAGGCATCGAGAGCGAGAGGCGTGCCTAACTCTCAATGCCTAGCGATGGCTGTCGATCTCCACGGGCATTTTCGCTTTTGGCACGGGGCCGATCCTCTTCTTGTGAGGCATCCAAGCAGTCTTGCCATCGATACCTCTCGATAGCGAGGGGCATCGAAGCCTGTCCAATTCCACACCTATCGATACACATCGATATCCCTCGGAAGCGATAAGATCGCTACCGATGGATATCGATGGCTAGCGATAGGCAGCGGGAGCTGCCGATCTCGAGAGGCATGCAGAGCTTGCGGGCTGTGGGCCGTGTTGCTCTTGGGAGGCCCCGAGACCTCTCGACATTGACCATTTTGGGGATCGAGGGCCCTTCTGGAGCATTGATTTCCATAGGCATGGTGCGGGAACGACACGCAGAGAGAGCGAGCCCTCTCGCTCTGCCTCAGAAGCTGTTAATCTCCACAGCTCCGTAGCCAGCGGGAGGCATCGAGAGCGAGAGGCGTGCCTAACTCTCGATGCCTAGCGATGGCTGTCGATCTCCACGGGCATTTTCGCTTTTGGCACGGGGCCGATCCTCTTCTTGTGAGGCATCCAAGCAGTCTTGCCATCGATACCTCTCGATAGGGAGGGGCATCGAAGCCTGTCCAATTCCACACCTATCGATACACATCGATATCCCTCGGAAGCGATAAGATCGCTACCGATGGATATCGATGGCTAGCGATAGGCAGCGGGAGCTGCCGATCTTGAGAGGCATGCAGAGCTTGCGGGCTGTGGGCCGTGTTGCTCTTGGGAGGCCCCGAGGCCTGTCGACATTGACCGTTTGGGGGATCGAGGGCCCTTCTGGAGCATTGATTTCCATAGGCATGGTGCGGGAACGACACGCAGAGAGAGCGAGCCCTCTCGCTCTGCCTCAGAAGCTGTCGATCTCCACAGCTCCGTAGCCAGTGGGAGGCATCGAGAGCGAGAGGCGTGCCTAACTCTCGATGCCTAGCGATGGCTGTCGATCTCCACGGGCATTTTCGCTTTTGGCACGGGGCCGATCCTCTTCTTGTGAGGCATCCAAGCAGTCTTGCCATCGATACCTCTCGATAGCGAGGGGCATCGAAGCCTGTCCAATTCCACACCTATCGATACACATCGATATCCCTCGGAAGCGATAAGATTGCTACCGATGGATATCGATGGCTAGCGATAGGCAGCGGGAGCTGCCGATCTCGAGAGGCATGCAGAGCTTGCGGGCTGTGGGCCGTGTTGCTCTTGGGAGGCCCCGAGACCTCTCGACATTGACCGTTTGGGGGATCGAGGGCCCTTCTGGAGCATTGATTTCCATAGGCATGGTGCGGGAACGACACGCAGAGAGAGCGAGCCCTCTCGCTCTGCCTCAGAAGCTGTTAATCTCCACAGCTCCGTAGCCAGCGGGAGGCATCGAGAGCGAGAGGCGTGCCTAACTCTCAATGCCTAGCGATGGCTGTCGATCTCCACGGGCATTTTCGCTTTTGGCACGGGGCCGATCCTCTTCTTGTGAGGCATCCAAGCAGTCTTGCCATCGATACCTCTCGATAGGGAGGGGCATCGAAGCCTGTCCAATTCCACACCTATCGGTACACATCGATATCCCTCGGAAGCGATAAGATTGCTACCGATGGATATCGATGGCTAGCGATAGGCAGCGGGAGCTGCCGATCTCGAGAGGCATGCAGAGCTTGCGGGCTGTGGGCCGTGTTGCTCTTGGGAGGCCCCGAGGCCTCTCGACCTTGACCATTTTGGGGATCGAGGGCCCTTCTGGAGCATTGATTTCCATAGGCATGGTGCGGGAACGACACGCAGAGAGAGCGAGCCCTCTCGCTCTGCCTCAGAAGCTGTCGATCTCCACAGCTCCGTAGCCAGTGGGAGGCATCGAGAGCGAGAGGCGTGCCTAACTCTCGATGCCTAGCGATGGCTGTCGATCTCCACGGGCATTTTCGCTTTTGGCACGGGGCCGATCCTCTTCTTGTGAGGCATCCAAACGGTCTCACCATCAATACCTCTCGATAGGGAGGGGCATCGAAGCCTGTCCAATTCCACACCTATCGATACACATCGATATCCCTCGGAAGCGATAAGATCGCTACCGATGGATATCGATGGCTAGCGATAGGCAGCGGGAGCTGCCGATCTCGAGAGGCATGCAGAGCTTGCGGGCTGTGGGCCATGTTGCTCCTGGGAGGCCCCGAGGCCTCTCGACATTGACCATTTTGGGGATCGAGGGCCCTTCTGGAGCATTGATTTCCATAGGCATGGTGCGGGAACGACACACAGAGAGAGCGAGCCCTCTCGCTCTGCCTCAGAAGCTGTCGATCTCCACAGCTCCGTAGCCAGCGGGAGGCATCGAGAGCGAGAGGCGTGCCTAACTCTCAATGCCTAGCGATGGCTGTCGATCTCCACGGGCATTTTCGCTTTTGGCACGGGGCCGATCCTCTTCTTGTGAGGCATCCAAGCAGTCTCGCCATCAATACCTCTCGATAGCGAGGGCCATCGAAGCCTGTCCAATTCCACACCTATCGATACACATCGATATCCCTCGGAAGCGATAAGATCGCTACCGATGGATATCGATGGCTAGCGATAGGCAGCGGGAGCTGCCGATCTCGAGAGGCATGCAGAGCTTGCGGGCTGTGGGCCGTGTTGCTCTTGGGAGGCCCCGAGACCTCTCGACATTGACCGTTTGGGGGATCGAGGGCCCTTCTGGAGCATTGATTTCCATAGGCATGGTGCGGGAACGACACGCAGAGAGAGCGAGCCCTCTCGCTGTGCCTCAGAAGCTGTTAATCTCCACAGCTCCGTAGCCAGCGGGAGGCATCGAGAGCGAGAGGCGTGCCTAACTCTCAATGCCTAGCGATGGCTGTCGATCTCCACGGGCATTTTCGCTTTTGGCACGGGGCCGATCCTCTTCTTGTGAGGCATCCAAGCAGTCTTGCCATCGATACCTCTCGATAGGGAGGGGCATCGAAGCCTGTCCAATTCCACACCTATCGATACACATCGATATCCCTCGGAAGCGATAAGATCGCTACCGATGGATATCGATGGCTAGCGATAGGCAGCGGGAGCTGCCGATCTTGAGAGGCATGCAGAGCTTGCGGGCTGTGGGCCGTGTTGCTCTTGGGAGGCCCCGAGGCCTCTCGACCTTGACCATTTTGGGGATCGAGGGCCCTTCTGGAGCATTGATTTCCATAGGCATGGTGCGGGAACGACACGCAGAGAGAGCGAGCCCTCTCGCTGTGCCTCAGAAGCTGTTAATCTCCACAGCTCCGTAGCCAGCGGGAGGCATCGAGAGCGAGAGGCGTGCCTAACTCTCAATGCCTAGCGATGGCTGTCGATCTCCACGGGCATTTTCGCTTTTGGCACGGGGCCGATCCTCTTCTTGTGAGGCATCCAAGCAGTCTTGCCATCGATACCTCTCGATAGGGAGGGGCATCGAAGCCTGTCCAATTCCACACCTATCGATACACATCGATATCCCTCGGAAGCGATAAGATCGCTACCAATGGATATCGATGGCTAGCGATAGGCAGCGGGAGCTGCCGATCTTGAGAGGCATGCAGAGCTTGCGGGCTGTGGGCCGTGTTGCTCTTGGGAGGCCCCGAGGCCTCTCGACCTTGACCATTTTGGGGATCGAGGGCCCTTCTGGAGCATTGATTTCCATAGGCATGGTGCGGGAACGACACGCAGAGAGAGCGAGCCCTCTCGCTCTGCCTCAGAAGCTGTCGATCGCCACAGCTCCGTAGCCAGCGGGAGGCATCGAGAGCGAGAGGCGTGCCTAACTCTCAATGCCTAGCGATGGCTGTCGATCTCCACGGGCATTTTCGCTTTTGGCACGGGGCCGATCCTCTTCTTGTGAGGCATCCAAACGGTCTCACCACCAATACCTCTCGATAGGGAGGGGCATCGAAGCCTGTCCAATTCCACACCTATCGATACACATCGATATCCCTCGGAAGCGATAAGATCGCTACCGATGGATATCGATGGCTAGCGATAGGCAGCGGGAGCTGCCGATCTCGAGAGGCATGCAGAGCTTGCGGGCTGTGGGCCGTGTTGCTCCTGGGAGGCCCCGAGGCCTCTCGACATTGACCATTTTGGGGATCGAGGGCCCTTCTGGAGCATTGATTTCCATAGGCATGGTGCGGGAACGACACACAGAGAGAGCGAGCCCTCTCGCTCTGCCTCAGAAGCTGTCGATCTCCACAGCTCCGTAGCCAGCGGGAGGCATCGAGAGCGAGAGGCGTGCCTAACTCTCAATGCCTAGCGATGGCTGTCGATCTCCACGGGCATTTTCGCTTTTGGCACGGGGCCGATCCTCTTCTTGTGAGGCATCCAAGCAGTCTTGCCATCGATACCTCTCGATAGCGAGGGGCATCGAAGCCTGTCCAATTCCACACCTATCGATACACATCGATATCCCTCGGAAGCGATAAGATCGCTACCGATGGATATCGATGGCTAGCGATAGGCAGCGGGAGCTGCCGATCTCGAGAGGCATGCAGAGCTTGCGGGCTGTGGGCCGTGTTGCTCTTGGGAGGCCCCGAGACCTCTCGACATTGACCGTTTGGGGGATCGAGGGCCCTTCTGGAGCATTGATTTCCATAGGCATGGTGCGGGAACGACACGCAGAGAGAGCGAGCCCTCTCGCTCTGCCTCAGAAGCTGTCGATCTCCACAGCTCCGTAACCAGCGGGAGGCATCGAGAGCGAGAGGCGTGCCTAACTCTCGATGCCTAGCGATGGCTGTCGATCTCCACGGGCATTTTCGCTTTTGGCACGGGGCCAATCCTCTTCTTGTGAGGCATCCAAACGGTCTCACCATCAATACCTCTCGATAGGGAGGGGCATCGAAGCCTGTCCAATTCCACACCTATCGATACACATCGATATCCCTCGGAAGCGATAAGATTGCTACCGATGGATATCGATGGCTAGCGATAGGCAGCGGGAGCTGCCGATCTCGAGAGGCATGCAGAGCTTGCGGGCTGTGGGCCGTGTTGCTCTTGGGAGGCCCCGAGACCTCTCGACATTGACCGTTTGGGGGATCGAGGGCCCTTCTGGAGCATTGATTTCCATAGGCATGGTGCGGGAACGACACGCAGAGAGAGCGAGCCCTCTCGCTCTGCCTCAGAAGCTGTCGATCGCCACAGCTCCGTAGCCAGCGGGAGGCATCGAGAGCGAGAGGCGTGCCTAACTCTCAATGCCTAGCGATGGCTGTCGATCTCCACGGGCATTTTCGCTTTTGGCACGGGGCCGATCCTCTTCTTGTGAGGCATCCAAGCAGTCTTGCCATCGATACCTCTCGATAGCGAGGGGCATCGAAGCCTGTCCAATTCCACACCTATCGATACACATCGATATCCCTCGGAAGCGATAAGATCGCTACCAATGGATATCGATGGCTAGCGATAGGCAGCGGGAGCTGCCGATCTTGAGAGGCATGCAGAGCTTGCGGGCTGTGGGCCGTGTTGCTCTTGGGAGGCCCCGAGGCCTCTCGACCTTGACCATTTTGGGGATCGAGGGCCCTTCTGGAGCATTGATTTCCATAGGCATGGTGCGGGAACGACACGCAGAGAGAGCGAGCCCTCTCGCTCTGCCTCAGAAGCTGTCGATCTCCACAGCTCCGTAGCCAGTGGGAGGCATCGAGAGCGAGAGGCGTGCCTAACTCTCGATGCCTAGCGATGGCTGTCGATCTCCACGGGCATTTTCGCTTTTGGCACGGGGCCGATCCTCTTCTTGTGAGGCATCCAAACGGTCTCACCATCAATACCTCTCGATAGGGAGGGGCATCGAAGCCTGTCCAATTCCACACCTATCGATACACATCGATATCCCTCGGAAGCGATAAGATCGCTACCGATGGATATCGATGGCTAGCGATAGGCAGCGGGAGCTGCCGATCTCGAGAGGCATGCAGAGCTTGCGGGCTGTGGGCCGTGTTGCTCCTGGGAGGCCCCGAGGCCTCTCGACATTGACCATTTTGGGGATCGAGGGCCCTTCTGGAGCATTGATTTCCATAGGCATGGTGCGGGAACGACACACAGAGAGAGCGAGCCCTCTCGCTCTGCCTCAGAAGCTGTCGATCTCCACAGCTCCGTAGCCAGCGGGAGGCATCGAGAGCGAGAGGCGTGCCTAACTCTCAATGCCTAGCGATGGCTGTCGATCTCCACGGGCATTTTCGCTTTTGGCACGGGGCCGATCCTCTTCTTGTGAGGCATCCAAGCAGTCTTGCCATCGATACCTCTCGATAGCGAGGGGCATCGAAGCCTGTCCAATTCCACACCTATCGATACACATCGATATCCCTCGGAAGCGATAAGATCGCTACCGATGGATATCGATGGCTAGCGATAGGCAGCGGGAGCTGCCGATCTCGAGAGGCATGCAGAGCTTGCGGGCTGTGGGCCGTGTTGCTCTTGGGAGGCCCCGAGACCTCTCGACATTGACCGTTTGGGGGATCGAGGGCCCTTCTGGAGCATTGATTTCCATAGGCATGGTGCGGGAACGACACGCAGAGAGAGCGAGCCCTCTCGCTGTGCCTCAGAAGCTGTTAATCTCCACAGCTCCGTAGCCAGCGGGAGGCATCGAGAGCGAGAGGCGTGCCTAACTCTCAATGCCTAGCGATGGCTGTCGATCTCCACGGGCATTTTCGCTTTTGGCACGGGGCCGATCCTCTTCTTGTGAGGCATCCAAGCAGTCTTGCCATCGATACCTCTCGATAGGGAGGGGCATCGAAGCCTGTCCAATTCCACACCTATCGATACACATCGATATCCCTCGGAAGCGATAAGATCGCTACCGATGGATATCGATGGCTAGCGATAGGCAGCGGGAGCTGCCGATCTTGAGAGGCATGCAGAGCTTGCGGGCTGTGGGCCGTGTTGCTCTTGGGAGGCCCCGAGGCCTCTCGACCTTGACCATTTTGGGGATCGAGGGCCCTTCTGGAGCATTGATTTCCATAGGCATGGTGCGGGAACGACACGCAGAGAGAGCGAGCCCTCTCGCTCTGCCTCAGAAGCTGTCGATCTCCACAGCTCCGTAACCAGCGGGAGGCATCGAGAGCGAGAGGCGTGCCTAACTCTCGATGCCTAGCGATGGCTGTCGATCTCCACGGGCATTTTCGCTTTTGGCACGGGGCCAATCCTCTTCTTGTGAGGCATCCAAACGGTCTCACCATCAATACCTCTCGATAGGGAGGGGCATCGAAGCCTGTCCAATTCCACACCTATCGATACACATCGATATCCCTCGGAAGCAAGAAGATCGCTACCGATGGATATCGATGGCTAGCGATAGGCAGCGGGAGCTGCCGATCTCGAGAGGCATGCAGAGTTTGCGGGCTGTGGGCCGTGTTGCTCCTGGGAGGCCCCGAGGCCTCTCGACATTGACCATTTTGGGGATCGAGGGCCCTTCTGGAGCATTGATTTCCATAGGCATGGTGCGGGAACGACACACAGAGAGAGCGAGCCCTCTCGCTCTGCCTCAGAAGCTGTCGATCTCCACAGCTCCGTAGCCAGCGGGAGGCATCGAGAGCGAGAGGCGTGCCTAACTCTCAATGCCTAGCGATGGCTGTCGATCTCCACGGGCATTTTCGCTTTTGGCACGGGGCCGATCCTCTTCTTGTGAGGCATCCAAGCAGTCTTGCCATCGATACCTCTCGATAGCGAGGGGCATCGAAGCCTGTCCAATTCCACACCTATCGATACACATCGATATCCCTCGGAAGCAAGAAGATCGCTACCGATGGATATCGATGGCTAGCGATAGGCAGCGGGAGCTGCCGATCTCGAGAGGCATGCAGAGCTTGCGGGCTGTGGGCCGTGTTGCTCTTGGGAGGCCCCGAGACCTCTCGACATTGACCGTTTGGGGGATCGAGGGCCCTTCTGGAGCATTGATTTCCATAGGCATGGTGCGGGAACGACACGCAGAGAGAGCGAGCCCTCTCGCTCTGCCTCAGAAGCTGTCGATCTCCACAGCTCCGTAGCCAGCGGGAGGCATCGAGAGCGAGAGGCGTGCCTAACTCTCGATGCCTAGCGATGGCTGTCGATCTCCACGGGCATTTTCGCTTTTGGCACGGGGCCAATCCTCTTCTTGTGAGGCATCCAAACGGTCTCACCATCAATACCTCTCGATAGGGAGGGGCATCGAAGCCTGTCCAATTCCACACCTATCGATACACATCGATATCCCTCGGAAGCGATAAGATCGCTACCGATGGATATCGATGGCTAGCGATAGGCAGCGGGAGCTGCCGATCTCGAGAGGCATGCAGAGCTTGCGGGCTGTGGGCCGTGTTGCTCTTGGGAGGCCCCGAGGCCTCTCGACCTTGACCATTTTGGGGATCGAGGGCCCTTCTGGAGCATTGATTTCCATAGGCATGGTGCGGGAACGACACGCAGAGAGAGCGAGCCCTCTCGCTGTGCCTCAGAAGCTGTTAATCTCCACAGCTCCGTAGCCAGCGGGAGGCATCGAGAGCGAGAGGCGTGCCTAACTCTCAATGCCTAGCGATGGCTGTCGATCTCCACGGGCATTTTCGCTTTTGGCACGGGGCCGATCCTCTTCTTGTGAGGCATCCAAGCAGTCTTGCCATCGATACCTCTCGATAGGGAGGGGCATCGAAGCCTGTCCAATTCCACACCTATCGATACACATCGATATCCCTCGGAAGCGATAAGATTGCTACCGATGGATATCGATGGCTAGCGATAGGCAGCGGGAGCTGCCGATCTCGAGAGGCATGCAGAGCTTGCGGGCTGTGGGCCGTGTTGCTCTTGGGAGGCCCCGAGACCTCTCGACATTGACCGTTTGGGGGATCGAGGGCCCTTCTGGAGCATTGATTTCCATAGGCATGGTGCGGGAACGACACGCAGAGAGAGCGAGCCCTCTCGCTGTGCCTCAGAAGCTGTTAATCTCCACAGCTCCGTAGCCAGCGGGAGGCATCGAGAGCGAGAGGCGTGCCTAACTCTCAATGCCTAGCGATGGCTGTCGATCTCCACGGGCATTTTCGCTTTTGGCACGGGGCCGATCCTCTTCTTGTGAGGCATCCAAGCAGTCTTGCCATCGATACCTCTCGATAGGGAGGGGCATCGAAGCCTGTCCAATTCCACACCTATCGATACACATCGATATCCCTCGGAAGCGATAAGATCGCTACCAATGGATATCGATGGCTAGCGATAGGCAGCGGGAGCTGCCGATCTTGAGAGGCATGCAGAGCTTGCGGGCTGTGGGCCGTGTTGCTCTTGGGAGGCCCCGAGGCCTCTCGACCTTGACCATTTTGGGGATCGAGGGCCCTTCTGGAGCATTGATTTCCATAGGCATGGTGCGGGAACGACACGCAGAGAGAGCGAGCCCTCTCGCTCTGCCTCAGAAGCTGTCGATCTCCACAGCTCCGTAGCCAGTGGGAGGCATCGAGAGCGAGAGGCGTGCCTAACTCTCAATGCCTAGCGATGGCTGTCGATCTCCACGGGCATTTTTGCTTTTGGCACGGGGCCGATCCTCTTCTTGTGAGGCATCCAAACGGTCTCACCACCAATACCTCTCGATAGGGAGGGGCATCGAAGCCTGTCCAATTCCACACCTATCGATACACATCGATATCCCTCGGAAGCGATAAGATCGCTACCGATGGATATCGATGGCTAGCGATAGGCAGCGGGAGCTGCCGATCTCGAGAGGCATGCAGAGCTTGCGGGCTGTGGGCCGTGTTGCTCCTGGGAGGCCCCGAGGCCTCTCGACATTGACCATTTTGGGGATCGAGGGCCCTTCTGGAGCATTGATTTCCATAGGCATGGTGCGGGAACGACACACAGAGAGAGCGAGCCCTCTCGCTCTGCCTCAGAAGCTGTCGATCTCCACAGCTCCGTAGCCAGCGGGAGGCATCGAGAGCGAGAGGCGTGCCTAACTCTCAATGCCTAGCGATGGCTGTCGATCTCCACGGGCATTTTCGCTTTTGGCACGGGGCCGATCCTCTTCTTGTGAGGCATCCAAGCAGTCTTGCCATCGATACCTCTCGATAGCGAGGGGCATCGAAGCCTGTCCAATTCCACACCTATCGATACACATCGATATCCCTCGGAAGCGATAAGATCGCTACCGATGGATATCGATGGCTAGCGATAGGCAGCGGGAGCTGCCGATCTCGAGAGGCATGCAGAGCTTGCGGGCTGTGGGCCGTGTTGCTCTTGGGAGGCCCCGAGACCTCTCGACATTGACCATTTTGGGGATCGAGGGCCCTTCTGGAGCATTGATTTCCATAGGCATGGTGCGGGAACGACACGCAGAGAGAGCGAGCCCTCTCGCTCTGCCTCAGAAGCTGTCGATCTCCACAGCTCCGTAGCCAGTGGGAGGCATCGAGAGCGAGAGGCGTGCCTAACTCTCGATGCCTAGCGATGGCTGTCGATCTCCACGGGCATTTTCGCTTTTGGCACGGGGCCGATCCTCTTCTTGTGAGGCATCCAAGCAGTCTTGCCATCGATACCTCTCGATAGCGAGGGGCATCGAAGCCTGTCCAATTCCACACCTATCGATACACATCGATATCCCTCGGAAGCGATAAGATTGCTACCGATGGATATCGATGGCTAGCGATAGGCAGCGGGAGCTGCCGATCTCGAGAGGCATGCAGAGCTTGCGGGCTGTGGGCCGTGTTGCTCTTGGGAGGCCCCGAGACCTCTCGACATTGACCATTTTGGGGATCGAGGGCCCTTCTGGAGCATTGATTTCCATAGGCATGGTGCGGGAACGACACGCAGAGAGAGCGAGCCCTCTCGCTCTGCCTCAGAAGCTGTCGATCTCCACAGCTCCGTAGCCAGCGGGAGGCATCGAGAGCGAGAGGCGTGCCTAACTCTCGATGCCTAGCGATGGCTGTCGATCTCCACGGGCATTTTCGCTTTTGGCACGGGGCCAATCCTCTTCTTGTGAGGCATCCAAACGGTCTCACCATCAATACCTCTCGATAGGGAGGGGCATCGAAGCCTGTCCAATTCCACACCTATCGATACACATCGATATCCCTCGGAAGCGATAAGATCGCTACCGATGGATATCGATGGCTAGCGATAGGCAGCGGGAGCTGCCGATCTCGAGAGGCATGCAGAGCTTGCGGGCTGTGGGCCGTGTTGCTCTTGGGAGGCCCCGAGGCCTCTCGACCTTGACCATTTTGGGGATCGAGGGCCCTTCTGGAGCATTGATTTCCATAGGCATGGTGCGGGAACGACACGCAGAGAGAGCGAGCCCTCTCGCTGTGCCTCAGAAGCTGTTAATCTCCACAGCTCCGTAGCCAGCGGGAGGCATCGAGAGCGAGAGGCGTGCCTAACTCTCAATGCCTAGCGATGGCTGTCGATCTCCACGGGCATTTTCGCTTTTGGCACGGGGCCGATCCTCTTCTTGTGAGGCATCCAAGCAGTCTTGCCATCGATACCTCTCGATAGGGAGGGGCATCGAAGCCTGTCCAATTCCACACCTATCGATACACATCGATATCCCTCGGAAGCGAGAAGATCGCTACCGATGGATATCGATGGCTAGCGATAGGCAGCGGGAGCTGCCGATCTCGAGAGGCATGCAGAGCTTGCGGGCTGTGGGCCGTGTTGCTCTTGGGAGGCCCCGAGACCTCTCGACATTGACCATTTTGGGGATCGAGGGCCCTTCTGGAGCATTGATTTCCATAGGCATGGTGCGGGAACGACACGCAGAGAGAGCGAGCCCTCTCGCTCTGCCTCAGAAGCTGTCGATCTCCACAGCTCCGTAGCCAGTGGGAGGCATCGAGAGCGAGAGGCGTGCCTAACTCTCGATGCCTAGCGATGGCTGTCGATCTCCACGGGCATTTTCGCTTTTGGCACGGGGCCGATCCTCTTCTTGTGAGGCATCCAAGCAGTCTTGCCATCGATACCTCTCGATAGCGAGGGGCATCGAAGCCTGTCCAATTCCACACCTATCGATACACATCGATATCCCTCGGAAGCGAGAAGATCGCTACCGATGGATATCGATGGCTAGCGATAGGCAGCGGGAGCTGCCGATCTCGAGAGGCATGCAGAGCTTGCGGGCTGTGGGCCGTGTTGCTCTTGGGAGGCCCCGAGACCTCTCGACATTGACCGTTTGGGGGATCGAGGGCCCTTCTGGAGCATTGATTTCCATAGGCATGGTGCGGGAACGACACGCAGAGAGAGCGAGCCCTCTCGCTCTGCCTCAGAAGCTGTTAATCTCCACAGCTCCGTAGCCAGCGGGAGGCATCGAGAGCGAGAGGCGTGCCTAACTCTCAATGCCTAGCGATGGCTGTCGATCTCCACGGGCATTTTCGCTTTTGGCACGGGGCCGATCCTCTTCTTGTGAGGCATCCAAGCAGTCTTGCCATCGATACCTCTCGATAGCGAGGGGCATCGAAGCCTGTCCAATTCCACACCTATCGATACACATCGATATCCCTCGGAAGCGATAAGATCGCTACCAATGGATATCGATGGCTAGCGATAGGCAGCGGGAGCTGCCGATCTTGAGAGGCATGCAGAGCTTGCGGGCTGTGGGCCGTGTTGCTCTTGGGAGGCCCCGAGGCCTCTCGACCTTGACCATTTTGGGGATCGAGGGCCCTTCTGGAGCATTGATTTCCATAGGCATGGTGCGGGAACGACACGCAGAGAGAGCGAGCCCTCTCGCTCTGCCTCAGAAGCTGTCGATCTCCACAGCTCCGTAGCCAGCGGGAGGCATCGAGAGCGAGAGGCGTGCCTAACTCTCAATGCCTAGCGATGGCTGTCGATCTCCACGGGCATTTTCGCTTTTGGCACGGGGCCGATCCTCTTCTTGTGAGGCATCCAAGCAGTCTTGCCATCGATACCTCTCGATAGCGAGGGGCATCGAAGCCTGTCCAATTCCACACCTATCGATACACATCGATATCCCTCGGAAGCGATAAGATCGCTACCGATGGATATCGATGGCTAGCGATAGGCAGCGGGAGCTGCCGATCTCGAGAGGCATGCAGAGCTTGCGGGCTGTGGGCCGTGTTGCTCTTGGGAGGCCCCGAGACCTCTCGACATTGACCGTTTTGGGGATCGAGGGCCCTTCTGGAGCATTGATTTCCATAGGCATGGTGCGGGAACGACACGCAGAGAGAGCGAGCCCTCTCGCTGTGCCTCAGAAGCTGTTAATCTCCACAGCTCCGTAGCCAGCGGGAGGCATCGAGAGCGAGAGGCGTGCCTAACTCTCAATGCCTAGCGATGGCTGTCGATCTCCACGGGCATTTTCGCTTTTGGCACGGGGCCGATCCTCTTCTTGTGAGGCATCCAAGCAGTCTTGCCATCGATACCTCTCGATAGGGAGGGGCATCGAAGCCTGTCCAATTCCACACCTATCGATACACATCGATATCCCTCGGAAGCGATAAGATCGCTACCGATGGATATCGATGGCTAGCGATAGGCAGCGGGAGCTGCCGATCTTGAGAGGCATGCAGAGCTTGCGGGCTGTGGGCCGTGTTGCTCTTGGGAGGCCCCGAGGCCTCTCGACCTTGACCATTTTGGGGATCGAGGGCCCTTCTGGAGCATTGATTTCCATAGGCATGGTGCGGGAACGACACGCAGAGAGAGCGAGCCCTCTCGCTCTGCCTCAGAAGCTGTCGATCTCCACAGCTCCGTAACCAGCGGGAGGCATCGAGAGCGAGAGGCGTGCCTAACTCTCGATGCCTAGCGATGGCTGTCGATCTCCACGGGCATTTTCGCTTTTGGCACGGGGCCAATCCTCTTCTTGTGAGGCATCCAAACGGTCTCACCATCAATACCTCTCGATAGGGAGGGGCATCGAAGCCTGTCCAATTCCACACCTATCGATACACATCGATATCCCTCGGAAGCAAGAAGATCGCTACCGATGGATATCGATGGCTAGCGATAGGCAGCGGGAGCTGCCGATCTCGAGAGGCATGCAGAGCTTGCGGGCTGTGGGCCGTGTTGCTCCTGGGAGGCCCCGAGGCCTCTCGACATTGACCATTTTGGGGATCGAGGGCCCTTCTGGAGCATTGATTTCCATAGGCATGGTGCGGGAACGACACACAGAGAGAGCGAGCCCTCTCGCTCTGCCTCAGAAGCTGTCGATCTCCACAGCTCCGTAGCCAGCGGGAGGCATCGAGAGCGAGAGGCGTGCCTAACTCTCAATGCCTAGCGATGGCTGTCGATCTCCACGGGCATTTTCGCTTTTGGCACGGGGCCGATCCTCTTCTTGTGAGGCATCCAAGCAGTCTTGCCATCGATACCTCTCGATAGCGAGGGGCATCGAAGCCTGTCCAATTCCACACCTATCGATACACATCGATATCCCTCGGAAGCAAGAAGATCGCTACCGATGGATATCGATGGCTAGCGATAGGCAGCGGGAGCTGCCGATCTCGAGAGGCATGCAGAGCTTGCGGGCTGTGGGCCGTGTTGCTCTTGGGAGGCCCCGAGACCTCTCGACATTGACCGTTTGGGGGATCGAGGGCCCTTCTGGAGCATTGATTTCCATAGGCATGGTGCGGGAACGACACACAGAGAGAGCGAGCCCTCTCGCTCTGCCTCAGAAGCTGTCGATCTCCACAGCTCCGTAGCCAGCGGGAGGCATCGAGAGCGAGAGGCGTGCCTAACTCTCGATGCCTAGCGATGGCTGTCGATCTCCACGGGCATTTTCGCTTTTGGCACGGGGCCAATCCTCTTCTTGTGAGGCATCCAAACGGTCTCACCATCAATACCTCTCGATAGGGAGGGGCATCGAAGCCTGTCCAATTCCACACCTATCGATACACATCGATATCCCTCGGAAGCGATAAGATCGCTACCGATGGATATCGATGGCTAGCGATAGGCAGCGGGAGCTGCCGATCTCGAGAGGCATGCAGAGCTTGCGGGCTGTGGGCCGTGTTGCTCTTGGGAGGCCCCGAGGCCTCTCGACCTTGACCATTTTGGGGATCGAGGGCCCTTCTGGAGCATTGATTTCCATAGGCATGGTGCGGGAACGACACGCAGAGAGAGCGAGCCCTCTCGCTGTGCCTCAGAAGCTGTTAATCTCCACAGCTCCGTAGCCAGCGGGAGGCATCGAGAGCGAGAGGCGTGCCTAACTCTCAATGCCTAGCGATGGCTGTCGATCTCCACGGGCATTTTCGCTTTTGGCACGGGGCCGATCCTCTTCTTGTGAGGCATCCAAGCAGTCTTGCCATCGATACCTCTCGATAGGGAGGGGCATCGAAGCCTGTCCAATTCCACACCTATCGATACACATCGATATCCCTCGGAAGCGATAAGATTGCTACCGATGGATATCGATGGCTAGCGATAGGCAGCGGGAGCTGCCGATCTCGAGAGGCATGCAGAGCTTGCGGGCTGTGGGCCGTGTTGCTCTTGGGAGGCCCCGAGACCTCTCGACATTGACCGTTTGGGGGATCGAGGGCCCTTCTGGAGCATTGATTTCCATAGGCATGGTGCGGGAACGACACGCAGAGAGAGCGAGCCCTCTCGCTGTGCCTCAGAAGCTGTTAATCTCCACAGCTCCGTAGCCAGCGGGAGGCATCGAGAGCGAGAGGCGTGCCTAACTCTCAATGCCTAGCGATGGCTGTCGATCTCCACGGGCATTTTCGCTTTTGGCACGGGGCCGATCCTCTTCTTGTGAGGCATCCAAGCAGTCTTGCCATCGATACCTCTCGATAGCGAGGGGCATCGAAGCCTGTCCAATTCCACACCTATCGATACACATCGATATCCCTCGGAAGCGATAAGATCGCTACCAATGGATATCGATGGCTAGCGATAGGCAGCGGGAGCTGCCGATCTTGAGAGGCATGCAGAGCTTGCGGGCTGTGGGCCGTGTTGCTCTTGGGAGGCCCCGAGGCCTCTCGACCTTGACCATTTTGGGGATCGAGGGCCCTTCTGGAGCATTGATTTCCATAGGCATGGTGCGGGAACGACACGCAGAGAGAGCGAGCCCTCTCGCTCTGCCTCAGAAGCTGTCGATCTCCACAGCTCCGTAGCCAGTGGGAGGCATCGAGAGCGAGAGGCGTGCCTAACTCTCAATGCCTAGCGATGGCTGTCGATCTCCACGGGCATTTTTGCTTTTGGCACGGGGCCGATCCTCTTCTTGTGAGGCATCCAAACGGTCTCACCACCAATACCTCTCGATAGGGAGGGGCATCGAAGCCTGTCCAATTCCACACCTATCGATACACATCGATATCCCTCGGAAGCGATAAGATCGCTACCGATGGATATCGATGGCTAGCGATAGGCAGCGGGAGCTGCCGATCTCGAGAGGCATGCAGAGCTTGCGGGCTGTGGGCCGTGTTGCTCCTGGGAGGCCCCGAGGCCTCTCGACATTGACCATTTTGGGGATCGAGGGCCCTTCTGGAGCATTGATTTCCATAGGCATGGTGCGGGAACGACACACAGAGAGAGCGAGCCCTCTCGCTCTGCCTCAGAAGCTGTCGATCTCCACAGCTCCGTAGCCAGCGGGAGGCATCGAGAGCGAGAGGCGTGCCTAACTCTCAATGCCTAGCGATGGCTGTCGATCTCCACGGGCATTTTCGCTTTTGGCACGGGGCCGATCCTCTTCTTGTGAGGCATCCAAGCAGTCTTGCCATCGATACCTCTCGATAGCGAGGGGCATCGAAGCCTGTCCAATTCCACACCTATCGATACACATCGATATCCCTCGGAAGCGATAAGATCGCTACCGATGGATATCGATGGCTAGCGATAGGCAGCGGGAGCTGCCGATCTCGAGAGGCATGCAGAGCTTGCGGGCTGTGGGCCGTGTTGCTCTTGGGAGGCCCCGAGACCTCTCGACATTGACCGTTTGGGGGATCGAGGGCCCTTCTGGAGCATTGATTTCCATAGGCATGGTGCGGGAACGACACGCAGAGAGAGCGAGCCCTCTCGCTCTGCCTCAGAAGCTGTCGATCTCCACAGCTCCGTAGCCAGCGGGAGGCATCGAGAGCGAGAGGCGTGCCTAACTCTCGATGCCTAGCGATGGCTGTCGATCTCCACGGGCATTTTCGCTTTTGGCACGGGGCCAATCCTCTTCTTGTGAGGCATCCAAACGGTCTCACCATCAATACCTCTCGATAGGGAGGGGCATCGAAGCCTGTCCAATTCCACACCTATCGATACACATCGATATCCCTCGGAAGCGATAAGATCGCTACCGATGGATATCGATGGCTAGCGATAGGCAGCGGGAGCTGCCGATCTCGAGAGGCATGCAGAGCTTGCGGGCTGTGGGCCGTGTTGCTCTTGGGAGGCCCCGAGGCCTCTCGACCTTGACCATTTTGGGGATCGAGGGCCCTTCTGGAGCATTGATTTCCATAGGCATGGTGCGGGAACGACACGCAGAGAGAGCGAGCCCTCTCGCTGTGCCTCAGAAGCTGTTAATCTCCACAGCTCCGTAGCCAGCGGGAGGCATCGAGAGCGAGAGGCGTGCCTAACTCTCAATGCCTAGCGATGGCTGTCGATCTCCACGGGCATTTTCGCTTTTGGCACGGGGCCGATCCTCTTCTTGTGAGGCATCCAAGCAGTCTTGCCATCGATACCTCTCGATAGGGAGGGGCATCGAAGCCTGTCCAATTCCACACCTATCGATACACATCGATATCCCTCGGAAGCGAGAAGATCGCTACCGATGGATATCGATGGCTAGCGATAGGCAGCGGGAGCTGCCGATCTCGAGAGGCATGCAGAGCTTGCGGGCTGTGGGCCGTGTTGCTCTTGGGAGGCCCCGAGACCTCTCGACATTGACCATTTTGGGGATCGAGGGCCCTTCTGGAGCATTGATTTCCATAGGCATGGTGCGGGAACGACACGCAGAGAGAGCGAGCCCTCTCGCTCTGCCTCAGAAGCTGTCGATCTCCACAGCTCCGTAGCCAGTGGGAGGCATCGAGAGCGAGAGGCGTGCCTAACTCTCGATGCCTAGCGATGGCTGTCGATCTCCACGGGCATTTTCGCTTTTGGCACGGGGCCGATCCTCTTCTTGTGAGGCATCCAAGCAGTCTTGCCATCGATACCTCTCGATAGCGAGGGGCATCGAAGCCTGTCCAATTCCACACCTATCGATACACATCGATATCCCTCGGAAGCGATAAGATCGCTACCGATGGATATCGATGGCTAGCGATAGGCAGCGGGAGCTGCCGATCTCGAGAGGCATGCAGAGCTTGCGGGCTGTGGGCCGTGTTGCTCTTGGGAGGCCCCGAGACCTCTCGACATTGACCGTTTGGGGGATCGAGGGCCCTTCTGGAGCATTGATTTCCATAGGCATGGTGCGGGAACGACACGCAGAGAGAGCGAGCCCTCTCGCTCTGCCTCAGAAGCTGTTAATCTCCACAGCTCCGTAGCCAGCGGGAGGCATCGAGAGCGAGAGGCGTGCCTAACTCTCAATGCCTAGCGATGGCTGTCGATCTCCACGGGCATTTTCGCTTTTGGCACGGGGCCGATCCTCTTCTTGTGAGGCATCCAAGCAGTCTTGCCATCGATACCTCTCGATAGCGAGGGGCATCGAAGCCTGTCCAATTCCACACCTATCGATACACATCGATATCCCTCGGAAGCGATAAGATCGCTACCAATGGATATCGATGGCTAGCGATAGGCAGCGGGAGCTGCCGATCTTGAGAGGCATGCAGAGCTTGCGGGCTGTGGGCCGTGTTGCTCTTGGGAGGCCCCGAGGCCTCTCGACCTTGACCATTTTGGGGATCGAGGGCCCTTCTGGAGCATTGATTTCCATAGGCATGGTGCGGGAACGACACGCAGAGAGAGCGAGCCCTCTCGCTCTGCCTCAGAAGCTGTCGATCTCCACAGCTCCGTAGCCAGTGGGAGGCATCGAGAGCGAGAGGCGTGCCTAACTCTCGATGCCTAGCGATGGCTGTCGATCTCCACGGGCATTTTCGCTTTTGGCACGGGGCCGATCCTCTTCTTGTGAGGCATCCAAACGGTCTCACCATCAATACCTCTCGATAGGGAGGGGCATCGAAGCCTGTCCAATTCCACACCTATCGATACACATCGATATCCCTCGGAAGCGATAAGATCGCTACCGATGGATATCGATGGCTAGCGATAGGCAGCGGGAGCTGCCGATCTCGAGAGGCATGCAGAGCTTGCGGGCTGTGGGCCGTGTTGCTCCTGGGAGGCCCCGAGGCCTCTCGACATTGACCATTTTGGGGATCGAGGGCCCTTCTGGAGCATTGATTTCCATAGGCATGGTGCGGGAACGACACACAGAGAGAGCGAGCCCTCTCGCTCTGCCTCAGAAGCTGTCGATCTCCACAGCTCCGTAGCCAGTGGGAGGCATCGAGAGCGAGAGGCGTGCCTAACTCTCGATGCCTAGCGATGGCTGTCGATCTCCACGGGCATTTTCGCTTTTGGCACGGGGCCGATCCTCTTCTTGTGAGGCATCCAAACGGTCTCACCATCAATACCTCTCGATAGGGAGGGGCATCGAAGCCTGTCCAATTCCACACCTATCGATACACATCGATATCCCTCGGAAGCGATAAGATCGCTACCGATGGATATCGATGGCTAGCGATAGGCAGCGGGAGCTGCCGATCTCGAGAGGCATGCAGAGCTTGCGGGCTGTGGGCCGTGTTGCTCCTGGGAGGCCCCGAGGCCTCTCGACATTGACCATTTTGGGGATCGAGGGCCCTTCTGGAGCATTGATTTCCATAGGCATGGTGCGGGAACGACACACAGAGAGAGCGAGCCCTCTCGCTCTGCCTCAGAAGCTGTCGATCTCCACAGCTCCGTAGCCAGCGGGAGGCATCGAGAGCGAGAGGCGTGCCTAACTCTCAATGCCTAGCGATGGCTGTCGATCTCCACGGGCATTTTCGCTTTTGGCACGGGGCCGATCCTCTTCTTGTGAGGCATCCAAGCAGTCTTGCCATCGATACCTCTCGATAGGGAGGGGCATCGAAGCCTGTCCAATTCCACACCTATCGATACACATCGATATCCCTCGGAAGCGATAAGATCGCTACCGATGGATATCGATGGCTAGCGATAGGCAGCGGGAGCTGCCGATCTCGAGAGGCATGCAGAGCTTGCGGGCTGTGGGCCGTGTTGCTCTTGGGAGGCCCCGAGACCTCTCGACATTGACCGTTTTGGGGATCGAGGGCCCTTCTGGAGCATTGATTTCCATAGGCATGGTGCGGGAACGACACGCAGAGAGAGCGAGCCCTCTCGCTGTGCCTCAGAAGCTGTTAATCTCCACAGCTCCGTAGCCAGCGGGAGGCATCGAGAGCGAGAGGCGTGCCTAACTCTCAATGCCTAGCGATGGCTGTCGATCTCCACGGGCATTTTCGCTTTTGGCACGGGGCCGATCCTCTTCTTGTGAGGCATCCAAGCAGTCTTGCCATCGATACCTCTCGATAGGGAGGGGCATCGAAGCCTGTCCAATTCCACACCTATCGATACACATCGATATCCCTCGGAAGCGATAAGATCGCTACCGATGGATATCGATGGCTAGCGATAGGCAGCGGGAGCTGCCGATCTTGAGAGGCATGCAGAGCTTGCGGGCTGTGGGCCGTGTTGCTCTTGGGAGGCCCCGAGGCCTCTCGACCTTGACCATTTTGGGGATCGAGGGCCCTTCTGGAGCATTGATTTCCATAGGCATGGTGCGGGAACGACACGCAGAGAGAGCGAGCCCTCTCGCTCTGCCTCAGAAGCTGTCGATCTCCACAGCTCCGTAACCAGCGGGAGGCATCGAGAGCGAGAGGCGTGCCTAACTCTCGATGCCTAGCGATGGCTGTCGATCTCCACGGGCATTTTCGCTTTTGGCACGGGGCCGATCCTCTTCTTGTGAGGCATCCAAGCAGTCTTGCCATCGATACCTCTCGATAGCGAGGGGCATCGAAGCCTGTCCAATTCCACACCTATCGATACACATCGATATCCCTCGGAAGCAAGAAGATCGCTACCGATGGATATCGATGGCTAGCGATAGGCAGCGGGAGCTGCCGATCTCGAGAGGCATGCAGAGCTTGCGGGCTGTGGGCCGTGTTGCTCTTGGGAGGCCCCGAGACCTCTCGACATTGACCGTTTGGGGGATCGAGGGCCCTTCTGGAGCATTGATTTCCATAGGCATGGTGCGGGAACGACACGCAGAGAGAGCGAGCCCTCTCGCTCTGCCTCAGAAGCTGTCGATCTCCACAGCTCCGTAGCCAGCGGGAGGCATCGAGAGCGAGAGGCGTGCCTAACTCTCGATGCCTAGCGATGGCTGTCGATCTCCACGGGCATTTTCGCTTTTGGCACGGGGCCAATCCTCTTCTTGTGAGGCATCCAAACGGTCTCACCATCAATACCTCTCGATAGGGAGGGGCATCGAAGCCTGTCCAATTCCACACCTATCGATACACATCGATATCCCTCGGAAGCGATAAGATCGCTACCGATGGATATCGATGGCTAGCGATAGGCAGCGGGAGCTGCCGATCTCGAGAGGCATGCAGAGCTTGCGGGCTGTGGGCCGTGTTGCTCTTGGGAGGCCCCGAGGCCTCTCGACCTTGACCATTTTGGGGATCGAGGGCCCTTCTGGAGCATTGATTTCCATAGGCATGGTGCGGGAACGACACGCAGAGAGAGCGAGCCCTCTCGCTGTGCCTCAGAAGCTGTTAATCTCCACAGCTCCGTAGCCAGCGGGAGGCATCGAGAGCGAGAGGCGTGCCTAACTCTCAATGCCTAGCGATGGCTGTCGATCTCCACGGGCATTTTCGCTTTTGGCACGGGGCCGATCCTCTTCTTGTGAGGCATCCAAGCAGTCTTGCCATCGATACCTCTCGATAGGGAGGGGCATCGAAGCCTGTCCAATTCCACACCTATCGATACACATCGATATCCCTCGGAAGCGATAAGATTGCTACCGATGGATATCGATGGCTAGCGATAGGCAGCGGGAGCTGCCGATCTCGAGAGGCATGCAGAGCTTGCGGGCTGTGGGCCGTGTTGCTCTTGGGAGGCCCCGAGACCTCTCGACATTGACCGTTTGGGGGATCGAGGGCCCTTCTGGAGCATTGATTTCCATAGGCATGGTGCGGGAACGACACGCAGAGAGAGCGAGCCCTCTCGCTGTGCCTCAGAAGCTGTTAATCTCCACAGCTCCGTAGCCAGCGGGAGGCATCGAGAGCGAGAGGCGTGCCTAACTCTCAATGCCTAGCGATGGCTGTCGATCTCCACGGGCATTTTCGCTTTTGGCACGGGGCCGATCCTCTTCTTGTGAGGCATCCAAGCAGTCTTGCCATCGATACCTCTCGATAGGGAGGGGCATCGAAGCCTGTCCAATTCCACACCTATCGATACACATCGATATCCCTCGGAAGCGATAAGATCGCTACCAATGGATATCGATGGCTAGCGATAGGCAGCGGGAGCTGCCGATCTCGAGAGGCATGCAGAGCTTGCGGGCTGTGGGCCGTGTTGCTCTTGGGAGGCCCCGAGGCCTCTCGACCTTGACCATTTTGGGGATCGAGGGCCCTTCTGGAGCATTGATTTCCATAGGCATGGTGCGGGAACGACACGCAGAGAGAGCGAGCCCTCTCGCTCTGCCTCAGAAGCTGTCGATCTCCACAGCTCCGTAGCCAGTGGGAGGCATCGAGAGCGAGAGGCGTGCCTAACTCTCAATGCCTAGCGATGGCTGTCGATCTCCACGGGCATTTTTGCTTTTGGCACGGGGCCGATCCTCTTCTTGTGAGGCATCCAAACGGTCTCACCACCAATACCTCTCGATAGGGAGGGGCATCGAAGCCTGTCCAATTCCACACCTATCGATACACATCGATATCCCTCGGAAGCGATAAGATCGCTACCGATGGATATCGATGGCTAGCGATAGGCAGCGGGAGCTGCCGATCTCGAGAGGCATGCAGAGCTTGCGGGCTGTGGGCCGTGTTGCTCCTGGGAGGCCCCGAGGCCTCTCGACATTGACCATTTTGGGGATCGAGGGCCCTTCTGGAGCATTGATTTCCATAGGCATGGTGCGGGAACGACACACAGAGAGAGCGAGCCCTCTCGCTCTGCCTCAGAAGCTGTCGATCTCCACAGCTCCGTAGCCAGCGGGAGGCATCGAGAGCGAGAGGCGTGCCTAACTCTCAATGCCTAGCGATGGCTGTCGATCTCCACGGGCATTTTCGCTTTTGGCACGGGGCCGATCCTCTTCTTGTGAGGCATCCAAGCAGTCTTGCCATCGATACCTCTCGATAGCGAGGGGCATCGAAGCCTGTCCAATTCCACACCTATCGATACACATCGATATCCCTCGGAAGCGATAAGATCGCTACCGATGGATATCGATGGCTAGCGATAGGCAGCGGGAGCTGCCGATCTCGAGAGGCATGCAGAGCTTGCGGGCTGTGGGCCGTGTTGCTCTTGGGAGGCCCCGAGACCTCTCGACATTGACCGTTTGGGGGATCGAGGGCCCTTCTGGAGCATTGATTTCCATAGGCATGGTGCGGGAACGACACGCAGAGAGAGCGAGCCCTCTCGCTCTGCCTCAGAAGCTGTCGATCTCCACAGCTCCGTAGCCAGCGGGAGGCATCGAGAGCGAGAGGCGTGCCTAACTCTCAATGCCTAGCGATGGCTGTCGATCTCCACGGGCATTTTCGCTTTTGGCACGGGGCCAATCCTCTTCTTGTGAGGCATCCAAACGGTCTCACCATCAATACCTCTCGATAGGGAGGGGCATCGAAGCCTGTCCAATTCCACACCTATCGATACACATCGATATCCCTCGGAAGCGATAAGATCGCTACCGATGGATATCGATGGCTAGCGATAGGCAGCGGGAGCTGCCGATCTCGAGAGGCATGCAGAGCTTGCGGGCTGTGGGCCGTGTTGCTCTTGGGAGGCCCCGAGGCCTCTCGACCTTGACCATTTTGGGGATCGAGGGCCCTTCTGGAGCATTGATTTCCATAGGCATGGTGCGGGAACGACACGCAGAGAGAGCGAGCCCTCTCGCTGTGCCTCAGAAGCTGTTAATCTCCACAGCTCCGTAGCCAGCGGGAGGCATCGAGAGCGAGAGGCGTGCCTAACTCTCAATGCCTAGCGATGGCTGTCGATCTCCACGGGCATTTTCGCTTTTGGCACGGGGCCGATCCTCTTCTTGTGAGGCATCCAAGCAGTCTTGCCATCGATACCTCTCGATAGGGAGGGGCATCGAAGCCTGTCCAATTCCACACCTATCGATACACATCGATATCCCTCGGAAGCGAGAAGATCGCTACCGATGGATATCGATGGCTAGCGATAGGCAGCGGGAGCTGCCGATCTCGAGAGGCATGCAGAGCTTGCGGGCTGTGGGCCGTGTTGCTCTTGGGAGGCCCCGAGACCTCTCGACATTGACCATTTTGGGGATCGAGGGCCCTTCTGGAGCATTGATTTCCATAGGCATGGTGCGGGAACGACACGCAGAGAGAGCGAGCCCTCTCGCTCTGCCTCAGAAGCTGTCGATCTCCACAGCTCCGTAGCCAGTGGGAGGCATCGAGAGCGAGAGGCGTGCCTAACTCTCGATGCCTAGCGATGGCTGTCGATCTCCACGGGCATTTTCGCTTTTGGCACGGGGCCGATCCTCTTCTTGTGAGGCATCCAAGCAGTCTTGCCATCGATACCTCTCGATAGCGAGGGGCATCGAAGCCTGTCCAATTCCACACCTATCGATACACATCGATATCCCTCGGAAGCGATAAGATCGCTACCGATGGATATCGATGGCTAGCGATAGGCAGCGAGAGCTGCCGATCTCGAGAGGCATGCAGAGCTTGCGGGCTGTGGGCCGTGTTGCTCTTGGGAGGCCCCGAGACCTCTCGACATTGACCGTTTTGGGGATCGAGGGCCCTTCTGGAGCATTGATTTCCATAGGCATGGTGCGGGAACGACACGCAGAGAGAGCGAGCCCTCTCGCTCTGCCTCAGAAGCTGTTAATCTCCACAGCTCCGTAGCCAGCGGGAGGCATCGAGAGCGAGAGGCGTGCCTAACTCTCGATGCCTAGCGATGGCTGTCGATCTCCACGGGCATTTTCGCTTTTGGCACGGGGCCGATCCTCTTCTTGTGAGGCATCCAAGCAGTCTTGCCATCGATACCTCTCGATAGCGAGGGGCATCGAAGCCTGTCCAATTCCACACCTATCGATACACATCGATATCCCTCGGAAGCGATAAGATCGCTACCAATGGATATCGATGGCTAGCGATAGGCAGCGGGAGCTGCCGATCTTGAGAGGCATGCAGAGCTTGCGGGCTGTGGGCCGTGTTGCTCTTGGGAGGCCCCGAGGCCTCTCGACCTTGACCATTTTGGGGATCGAGGGCCCTTCTGGAGCATTGATTTCCATAGGCATGGTGCGGGAACGACACGCAGAGAGAGCGAGCCCTCTCGCTCTGCCTCAGAAGCTGTCGATCTCCACAGCTCCGTAGCCAGTGGGAGGCATCGAGAGCGAGAGGCGTGCCTAACTCTCGATGCCTAGCGATGGCTGTCGATCTCCACGGGCATTTTCGCTTTTGGCACGGGGCCGATCCTCTTCTTGTGAGGCATCCAAACGGTCTCACCATCAATACCTCTCGATAGGGAGGGGCATCGAAGCCTGTCCAATTCCACACCTATCGATACACATCGATATCCCTCGGAAGCGATAAGATCGCTACCGATGGATATCGATGGCTAGCGATAGGCAGCGGGAGCTGCCGATCTCGAGAGGCATGCAGAGCTTGCGGGCTGTGGGCCGTGTTGCTCCTGGGAGGCCCCGAGGCCTCTCGACATTGACCATTTTGGGGATCGAGGGCCCTTCTGGAGCATTGATTTCCATAGGCATGGTGCGGGAACGACACACAGAGAGAGCGAGCCCTCTCGCTCTGCCTCAGAAGCTGTCGATCTCCACAGCTCCGTAGCCAGCGGGAGGCATCGAGAGCGAGAGGCGTGCCTAACTCTCAATGCCTAGCGATGGCTGTCGATCTCCACGGGCATTTTCGCTTTTGGCACGGGGCCGATCCTCTTCTTGTGAGGCATCCAAGCAGTCTTGCCATCGATACCTCTCGATAGCGAGGGGCATCGAAGCCTGTCCAATTCCACACCTATCGATACACATCGATATCCCTCGGAAGCGATAAGATCGCTACCGATGGATATCGATGGCTAGCGATAGGCAGCGGGAGCTGCCGATCTCGAGAGGCATGCAGAGCTTGCGGGCTGTGGGCCGTGTTGCTCTTGGGAGGCCCCGAGACCTCTCGACATTGACCGTTTGGGGGATCGAGGGCCCTTCTGGAGCATTGATTTCCATAGGCATGGTGCGGGAACGACACGCAGAGAGAGCGAGCCCTCTCGCTGTGCCTCAGAAGCTGTTAATCTCCACAGCTCCGTAGCCAGCGGGAGGCATCGAGAGCGAGAGGCGTGCCTAACTCTCAATGCCTAGCGATGGCTGTCGATCTCCACGGGCATTTTCGCTTTTGGCACGGGGCCGATCCTCTTCTTGTGAGGCATCCAAGCAGTCTTGCCATCGATACCTCTCGATAGGGAGGGGCATCGAAGCCTGTCCAATTCCACACCTATCGATACACATCGATATCCCTCGGAAGCGATAAGATCGCTACCGATGGATATCGATGGCTAGCGATAGGCAGCGGGAGCTGCCGATCTTGAGAGGCATGCAGAGCTTGCGGGCTGTGGGCCGTGTTGCTCTTGGGAGGCCCCGAGGCCTCTCGACCTTGACCATTTTGGGGATCGAGGGCCCTTCTGGAGCATTGATTTCCATAGGCATGGTGCGGGAACGACACGCAGAGAGAGCGAGCCCTCTCGCTCTGCCTCAGAAGCTGTCGATCTCCACAGCTCCGTAACCAGCGGGAGGCATCGAGAGCGAGAGGCGTGCCTAACTCTCGATGCCTAGCGATGGCTGTCGATCTCCACGGGCATTTTCGCTTTTGGCACGGGGCCAATCCTCTTCTTGTGAGGCATCCAAACGGTCTCACCATCAATACCTCTCGATAGGGAGGGGCATCGAAGCCTGTCCAATTCCACACCTATCGATACACATCGATATCCCTCGGAAGCGAGAAGATCGCTACCGATGGATATCGATGGCTAGC
This sequence comes from Dromaius novaehollandiae, assembly GCF_036370855.1. NCBI lineage: Eukaryota > Metazoa > Chordata > Aves > Casuariiformes > Dromaiidae > Dromaius > Dromaius novaehollandiae. The sequence goes on along the minus strand of NC_088098.1, from coordinate 83,511,988 downwards.
GATAGGCAGCGGGAGCTGCCGATCTCGAGAGGCATGCAGAGCTTGCGGGCTGTGGGCCGTGTTGCTCCTGGGAGGCCCCGAGGCCTCTCGACATTGACCATTTTGGGGATCGAGGGCCCTTCTGGAGCATTGATTTCCATAGGCATGGTGCGGGAACGACACACAGAGAGAGCGAGCCCTCTCGCTCTGCCTCAGAAGCTGTCGATCTCCACAGCTCCGTAGCCAGCGGGAGGCATCGAGAGCGAGAGGCGTGCCTAACTCTCAATGCCTAGCGATGGCTGTCGATCTCCACGGGCATTTTCGCTTTTGGCACGGGGCCGATCCTCTTCTTGTGAGGCATCCAAGCAGTCTTGCCATCGATACCTCTCGATAGCGAGGGGCATCGAAGCCTGTCCAATTCCACACCTATCGATACACATCGATATCCCTCGGAAGCGATAAGATCGCTACCGATGGATATCGATGGCTAGCGATAGGCAGCGGGAGCTGCCGATCTCGAGAGGCATGCAGAGCTTGCGGGCTGTGGGCCGTGTTGCTCTTGGGAGGCCCCGAGACCTCTCGACATTGACCGTTTGGGGGATCGAGGGCCCTTCTGGAGCATTGATTTCCATAGGCATGGTGCGGGAACGACACGCAGAGAGAGCGAGCCCTCTCGCTCTGCCTCAGAAGCTGTCGATCTCCACAGCTCCGTAGCCAGCGGGAGGCATCGAGAGCGAGAGGCGTGCCTAACTCTCGATGCCTAGCGATGGCTGTCGATCTCCACGGGCATTTTCGCTTTTGGCACGGGGCCAATCCTCTTCTTGTGAGGCATCCAAACGGTCTCACCATCAATACCTCTCGATAGGGAGGGGCATCGAAGCCTGTCCAATTCCACACCTATCGATACACATCGATATCCCTCGGAAGCGATAAGATCGCTACCGATGGATATCGATGGCTAGCGATAGGCAGCGGGAGCTGCCGATCTCGAGAGGCATGCAGAGCTTGCGGGCTGTGGGCCGTGTTGCTCTTGGGAGGCCCCGAGGCCTCTCGACCTTGACCATTTTGGGGATCGAGGGCCCTTCTGGAGCATTGATTTCCATAGGCATGGTGCGGGAACGACACGCAGAGAGAGCGAGCCCTCTCGCTGTGCCTCAGAAGCTGTTAATCTCCACAGCTCCGTAGCCAGCGGGAGGCATCGAGAGCGAGAGGCGTGCCTAACTCTCAATGCCTAGCGATGGCTGTCGATCTCCACGGGCATTTTCGCTTTTGGCACGGGGCCGATCCTCTTCTTGTGAGGCATCCAAGCAGTCTTGCCATCGATACCTCTCGATAGGGAGGGGCATCGAAGCCTGTCCAATTCCACACCTATCGATACACATCGATATCCCTCGGAAGCGATAAGATCGCTACCGATGGATATCGATGGCTAGCGATAGGCAGCGGGAGCTGCCGATCTCGAGAGGCATGCAGAGCTTGCGGGCTGTGGGCCGTGTTGCTCTTGGGAGGCCCCGAGACCTCTCGACATTGACCATTTTGGGGATCGAGGGCCCTTCTGGAGCATTGATTTCCATAGGCATGGTGCGGGAACGACACGCAGAGAGAGCGAGCCCTCTCGCTCTGCCTCAGAAGCTGTCGATCTCCACAGCTCCGTAGCCAGTGGGAGGCATCGAGAGCGAGAGGCGTGCCTAACTCTCAATGCCTAGCGATGGCTGTCGATCTCCACGGGCATTTTCGCTTTTGGCACGGGGCCGATCCTCTTCTTGTGAGGCATCCAAGCAGTCTTGCCATCGATACCTCTCGATAGCGAGGGGCATCGAAGCCTGTCCAATTCCACACCTATCGATACACATCGATATCCCTCGGAAGCGATAAGATTGCTACCGATGGATATCGATGGCTAGCGATAGGCAGCGGGAGCTGCCGATCTCGAGAGGCATGCAGAGCTTGCGGGCTGTGGGCCGTGTTGCTCTTGGGAGGCCCCGAGACCTCTCGACATTGACCGTTTGGGGGATCGAGGGCCCTTCTGGAGCATTGATTTCCATAGGCATGGTGCGGGAACGACACGCAGAGAGAGCGAGCCCTCTCGCTGTGCCTCAGAAGCTGTTAATCTCCACAGCTCCGTAGCCAGCGGGAGGCATCGAGAGCGAGAGGCGTGCCTAACTCTCAATGCCTAGCGATGGCTGTCGATCTCCACGGGCATTTTCGCTTTTGGCACGGGGCCGATCCTCTTCTTGTGAGGCATCCAAGCAGTCTTGCCATCGATACCTCTCGATAGGGAGGGGCATCGAAGCCTGTCCAATTCCACACCTATCGATACACATCGATATCCCTCGGAAGCGATAAGATCGCTACCAATGGATATCGATGGCTAGCGATAGGCAGCGGGAGCTGCCGATCTTGAGAGGCATGCAGAGCTTGCGGGCTGTGGGCCGTGTTGCTCTTGGGAGGCCCCGAGGCCTCTCGACCTTGACCATTTTGGGGATCGAGGGCCCTTCTGGAGCATTGATTTCCATAGGCATGGTGCGGGAACGACACGCAGAGAGAGCGAGCCCTCTCGCTCTGCCTCAGAAGCTGTCGATCTCCACAGCTCCGTAGCCAGTGGGAGGCATCGAGAGCGAGAGGCGTGCCTAACTCTCAATGCCTAGCGATGGCTGTCGATCTCCACGGGCATTTTTGCTTTTGGCACGGGGCCGATCCTCTTCTTGTGAGGCATCCAAACGGTCTCACCACCAATACCTCTCGATAGGGAGGGGCATCGAAGCCTGTCCAATTCCACACCTATCGATACACATCGATATCCCTCGGAAGCGATAAGATCGCTACCGATGGATATCGATGGCTAGCGATAGGCAGCGGGAGCTGCCGATCTCGAGAGGCATGCAGAGCTTGCGGGCTGTGGGCCGTGTTGCTCCTGGGAGGCCCCGAGGCCTCTCGACATTGACCATTTTGGGGATCGAGGGCCCTTCTGGAGCATTGATTTCCATAGGCATGGTGCGGGAACGACACACAGAGAGAGCGAGCCCTCTCGCTCTGCCTCAGAAGCTGTCGATCTCCACAGCTCCGTAGCCAGCGGGAGGCATCGAGAGCGAGAGGCGTGCCTAACTCTCAATGCCTAGCGATGGCTGTCGATCTCCACGGGCATTTTCGCTTTTGGCACGGGGCCGATCCTCTTCTTGTGAGGCATCCAAGCAGTCTTGCCATCGATACCTCTCGATAGCGAGGGGCATCGAAGCCTGTCCAATTCCACACCTATCGATACACATCGATATCCCTCGGAAGCGATAAGATCGCTACCGATGGATATCGATGGCTAGCGATAGGCAGCGGGAGCTGCCGATCTCGAGAGGCATGCAGAGCTTGCGGGCTGTGGGCCGTGTTGCTCTTGGGAGGCCCCGAGACCTCTCGACATTGACCGTTTGGGGGATCGAGGGCCCTTCTGGAGCATTGATTTCCATAGGCATGGTGCGGGAACGACACGCAGAGAGAGCGAGCCCTCTCGCTCTGCCTCAGAAGCTGTCGATCTCCACAGCTCCGTAGCCAGCGGGAGGCATCGAGAGCGAGAGGCGTGCCTAACTCTCGATGCCTAGCGATGGCTGTCGATCTCCACGGGCATTTTCGCTTTTGGCACGGGGCCAATCCTCTTCTTGTGAGGCATCCAAACGGTCTCACCATCAATACCTCTCGATAGGGAGGGGCATCGAAGCCTGTCCAATTCCACACCTATCGATACACATCGATATCCCTCGGAAGCGATAAGATCGCTACCGATGGATATCGATGGCTAGCGATAGGCAGCGGGAGCTGCCGATCTCGAGAGGCATGCAGAGCTTGCGGGCTGTGGGCCGTGTTGCTCTTGGGAGGCCCCGAGGCCTCTCGACCTTGACCATTTTGGGGATCGAGGGCCCTTCTGGAGCATTGATTTCCATAGGCATGGTGCGGGAACGACACGCAGAGAGAGCGAGCCCTCTCGCTGTGCCTCAGAAGCTGTTAATCTCCACAGCTCCGTAGCCAGCGGGAGGCATCGAGAGCGAGAGGCGTGCCTAACTCTCAATGCCTAGCGATGGCTGTCGATCTCCACGGGCATTTTCGCTTTTGGCACGGGGCCGATCCTCTTCTTGTGAGGCATCCAAGCAGTCTTGCCATCGATACCTCTCGATAGGGAGGGGCATCGAAGCCTGTCCAATTCCACACCTATCGATACACATCGATATCCCTCGGAAGCGAGAAGATCGCTACCGATGGATATCGATGGCTAGCGATAGGCAGCGGGAGCTGCCGATCTCGAGAGGCATGCAGAGCTTGCGGGCTGTGGGCCGTGTTGCTCTTGGGAGGCCCCGAGACCTCTCGACATTGACCATTTTGGGGATCGAGGGCCCTTCTGGAGCATTGATTTCCATAGGCATGGTGCGGGAACGACACGCAGAGAGAGCGAGCCCTCTCGCTCTGCCTCAGAAGCTGTCGATCTCCACAGCTCCGTAGCCAGTGGGAGGCATCGAGAGCGAGAGGCGTGCCTAACTCTCGATGCCTAGCGATGGCTGTCGATCTCCACGGGCATTTTCGCTTTTGGCACGGGGCCGATCCTCTTCTTGTGAGGCATCCAAGCAGTCTTGCCATCGATACCTCTCGATAGCGAGGGGCATCGAAGCCTGTCCAATTCCACACCTATCGATACACATCGATATCCCTCGGAAGCGATAAGATTGCTACCGATGGATATCGATGGCTAGCGATAGGCAGCGGGAGCTGCCGATCTCGAGAGGCATGCAGAGCTTGCGGGCTGTGGGCCGTGTTGCTCTTGGGAGGCCCCGAGACCTCTCGACATTGACCGTTTGGGGGATCGAGGGCCCTTCTGGAGCATTGATTTCCATAGGCATGGTGCGGGAACGACACGCAGAGAGAGCGAGCCCTCTCGCTCTGCCTCAGAAGCTGTTAATCTCCACAGCTCCGTAGCCAGCGGGAGGCATCGAGAGCGAGAGGCGTGCCTAACTCTCAATGCCTAGCGATGGCTGTCGATCTCCACGGGCATTTTCGCTTTTGGCACGGGGCCGATCCTCTTCTTGTGAGGCATCCAAGCAGTCTTGCCATCGATACCTCTCGATAGCGAGGGGCATCGAAGCCTGTCCAATTCCACACCTATCGATACACATCGATATCCCTCGGAAGCGATAAGATCGCTACCGATGGATATCGATGGCTAGCGATAGGCAGCGGGAGCTGCCGATCTCGAGAGGCATGCAGAGCTTGCGGGCTGTGGGCCGTGTTGCTCTTGGGAGGCCCCGAGACCTCTCGACATTGACCGTTTGGGGGATCGAGGGCCCTTCTGGAGCATTGATTTCCATAGGCATGGTGCGGGAACGACACGCAGAGAGAGCGAGCCCTCTCGCTGTGCCTCAGAAGCTGTTAATCTCCACAGCTCCGTAGCCAGCGGGAGGCATCGAGAGCGAGAGGCGTGCCTAACTCTCAATGCCTAGCGATGGCTGTCGATCTCCACGGGCATTTTCGCTTTTGGCACGGGGCCGATCCTCTTCTTGTGAGGCATCCAAGCAGTCTTGCCATCGATACCTCTCGATAGGGAGGGGCATCGAAGCCTGTCCAATTCCACACCTATCGATACACATCGATATCCCTCGGAAGCGATAAGATCGCTACCGATGGATATCGATGGCTAGCGATAGGCAGCGGGAGCTGCCGATCTTGAGAGGCATGCAGAGCTTGCGGGCTGTGGGCCGTGTTGCTCTTGGGAGGCCCCGAGGCCTCTCGACCTTGACCATTTTGGGGATCGAGGGCCCTTCTGGAGCATTGATTTCCATAGGCATGGTGCGGGAACGACACGCAGAGAGAGCGAGCCCTCTCGCTCTGCCTCAGAAGCTGTCGATCTCCACAGCTCCGTAGCCAGCGGGAGGCATCGAGAGCGAGAGGCGTGCCTAACTCTCGATGCCTAGCGATGGCTGTCGATCTCCACGGGCATTTTCGCTTTTGGCACGGGGCCGATCCTCTTCTTGTGAGGCATCCAAGCAGTCTTGCCATCGATACCTCTCGATAGCGAGGGGCATCGAAGCCTGTCCAATTCCACACCTATCGATACACATCGATATCCCTCGGAAGCGATAAGATTGCTACCGATGGATATCGATGGCTAGCGATAGGCAGCGGGAGCTGCCGATCTCGAGAGGCATGCAGAGCTTGCGGGCTGTGGGCCGTGTTGCTCTTGGGAGGCCCCGAGACCTCTCGACATTGACCGTTTGGGGGATCGAGGGCCCTTCTGGAGCATTGA